>NC_088202.1:128898321-129568971 GCF_037126465.1 Ornithodoros turicata | reverse complement strand
TTTCGTGCCTAAAAATCCGGGCTCTGTAGTCATAAGATACGTATACCATCCGTTTGTGGGTCCATGCGCATAAGATGGTACGTTGTCTGCCCAACTTCTCAAAGAAAACCGTATGACGAAGAGATCTACCTCTCTGATATTAACCTTTTTGAGGTGGGGTAGGGTCCTGTGGCTATCACGATGAAACACCCCATGTCATCATCACTTCTCCTTTATTTATTGTTGTTGTTTAACAGAAGCACGTACGTACCAACACCACTAACCAGAGTTGTAAGGCGATGCAAGTATCGCATCCTCTAAAAGATTATATATCCTAAAAAAGGTAAGAGGGGCCATCACTCAGCAATAAGGCAGACAATAAGGGAGGGCAGACGACAGTCATGTAAGTAACGTCGATGAATAGCTTCATGTGAGGGGCAGGTAATGAAGGCGTGTAGTACAGACTGACGTTTCCCCCAGAGTGAGCATTGCGGTGGCTCCTCCCCGCGCAATAAAAACCTACTAGGTGAAATGTAAGTCTGTCCAAGGCTAAATGATATCGTACTACCAAGGTTTGTCAGACCTTCAAACCTGCATGCGTGGCTCCCTATGTCTTTTTTAGTTAGAACGAGCTTATTCGAGATGTGTGTTCCATAGTGTTCGTGCCATTATTCGTTAACTGTTCTCCTCGGAACCGATCTAAGGTCCTGATAGGGATTCAAAACTGGTTATTCCTTTCGAAATGGCAGCTCAGGCAGCTTTGTCTGTCGGTGCGTTGCCCGATATCCCAACGCGACTGGCTACCCAACAGAATGTTAAAAGGATGTTCTTGTTAATAGCTCTCCTAGCCAGTCACTGCGCCCGTTGCAGAAGGCAATTTCTCTGTGTCTGCGCTTTGCATATTTTTTCACGCTTGCTGAGAGAGGCTCTGTCCACGATGGGTGATTTCATGCGTCTTTTTAAAATGTAATTCACTGCAACAGGATGATGCAGTGACAATTGAAGCTCTATCACTCAAACGGTGGAACCTTGTACAAGTAGGAGAAACAACACACGTGATTTCTATACATTAGAACTATACGGGACTATTGGGTTGATTGTGATCAACAACCGTGACACTATGTTGTGACTCACACAGTGTTCGACCCTCCGCGTGACTGTGGCTTTTCGTTTTCTTTCACCGACAGAACTCTTCTTCTTACCACCACTCCCCTTTTCCTGTTCCTTTTTATTCTTTTCTTTTATTCTTTTTTTGCTCTACGTAGGTGTAGCGGGGTAGCCAGTCCGATTTAGTCGTGATTCACCTCCCCATTTTTTCTTCTATCCACCATTATCATAATCATCATCAGGAGAAACCATGACAGTCTGGTGGCTAACCTTGGCCCGTCTTTACAAGTTTTAGTTCCGTATGTGCCCCAAAATATTCATTGAGCTGTTCGAATTTATGTTGTACTAGAAGGGAGATGTCAGGTTTCTTAAATCTTAGAAATGCGCAATTGACATATAAAATATGTCTCCCCCATAAGCATGTGCGTTCCCATGATTAATTTCCAAAAGGGTGGGGGATGGGGGGGGGCTCGACCCCCCTCTCGGTACGCCCATGCCCATAAGTGCTAAGGCCAGTTCGTATTGTCACACAGGGCTCTACCTACATGACTCCTCGCAACTGAGGATACATTTTCTGGTCCTACACCTGCTCTGCCCTACACCTCCGCTATGGTGACATCATATCGTCTCAGTTGGTACCGCTCTATGCTGTGCTACTCTTCCGGTCATCTCAACACGGACCTGGCTCTCGCGGTGCACGCTCGAAAGCGAAACTACCATGCATTATGAGCTTTCCCTCGCAGGAACCAATATCAAAGTACCTCCCTTGAGGAAACGCAGATATTATGCCCAGACGGGCAACCGTCCTTGCATCATAGAATAAACAACCGTTTCGACGACTTCGCTGTAGTCGCGCACGTGCGTAACCCAAGTGAAAGGGGCGACCGGTTTTCTTCCTCTCTCCCGACAACTCTGAAGCATTAGAGGAGGCGATCGACAACATCAAAAATACGTGCAGCCTTTCTAGGGTCAAAAACATGAAACAGAAATGAAGTTGTGAAGGCGTTGCATGACAAAAGGAAAGGAAAGGAGGAAAGGAAAGAGCTCGCGACGTGCACAAGGTCTCCCTGTACAAGTATACGACAAGTCGTAGGAACTGATTGTGTGTAAATGAAGTGCGTAAAGCTGGGACGAAGCAACGACGTTGCCTCTGTTGCGAATCCGTGTGTGCCGTACATCTTACTGTGAAGGAATTCGTGAAGCATTCCTTCGAAAGGTAAGCCCCATGACGACCGGTTTCGCCTGGTTTATCGAAGGTGTGATTTAGAAAACATAGTATGTATGATATGTATGCGATGTGACTTAATGTAGTGGCAAACGAAGTGCACATCATTCACTGAAGAACCTGTGTAAGAAATTTTTTTTTTAATTCCGTGTTAGCGCCGCGAAGCAACTGTTGCTATGAGCGGCGTACAGACGTGGACAGATGGAGAGAGGACAGTAGGAAGCAGTGGGGGACAGGGGGGCTAGTATGCGTCCTGGGCAGACTTCCGGGGGAACTGTACCGCGTCTGAAAAGTCTTTGGAAAACCCAGGGAAAACCTCTATAAGAAATCTGTTGTGTGACTGCATGATGTGAACAACAGGCAACGCGCTGATTTTTGCTACGGCGCTGTGTCAATATTTGTACACTTGTATTAAGCAACAGACAGGCGTTGGCACCACCCTGATGCTTTCCGTGAGTGGTCAGGTACTGCAGGCTCACTGGAAGGTTGAAAGTTTGTTCCGAAAAGCGATACACAGTGTGATACACAGGCAAGCAATGTGTTACGCTTTCGCGTAGTTGTACATCTTACAATAAGGTGGGTGATCAAACAGTTTCACTTGGCTGACAGCTGGGGTGTCCTTAGGCGGTTGCCAGATATATGGCTTGTAAGCTCGATGCTAAAAGTCTGTATACATGCGATTTACATGCGAGATCTCAAATGACAAGCTCCCGTAACGTATGCAGGAACTGTGTTGGTTATTAAGCGGCGAGCATAAACAGCATTCCGCTAATTTTCTGCTCTGTGTTATAGATGGCACAAAAAACTGTGTTTCTGAGCTTGCTTGCCCTCGTTGCGAGCAGCGCACCGAAGCAACCAGCAACCAGTAAGTATACAGCGGGCTTCATGCTCGAATAGACTATAGAGCGAACGCTGTTTTATAAGGCAGATTTTTTTTCGCACCGCTCACTAAGTGGGACGTACTAAATTTTATCGAGAGCTCGCGCCCCTGGTGTTGTACGTCACGCATACGCTATGTGCTATTACAGGCTGCAAGACGCCGTCGGATGAACCTGGTTCCTGTGTACTACGTCACAAATGTGCAACACTAAGCAGCATAGAGGATCCCTCCACGTTACGCCAATACATATGTGGCTATCGACGCTTGCAACCAAAGTTATGTTGTCCGCTAGCATCGCAAGAAGACAAGCCGTTCGACCACCTAGTGACACCTACGCCACCCGTGGGCGATGTTCCTACCGATTCCGAACCAAAGGCAACAACTGAAAAGCCTGTTGTTGGCTCCAGGGGATCGGGAGGCTCTGGTGCCAGCATTACACCCCTTGGTAACCATAAGCCACCTCCTGGATACCCCAGTAATCTGCCTGCTGGTAGGTGAACACATACTATATTAGGTGTCATGAATTCCTTGCAGAGACATACGTCTACTAATCCAGGAACGATAGTTTCGAAATGTTTCTGTAAGGTGTCGGAGTTTAGTTTCCGCAGATTCCATGTCATTCAGCGTAAGAGTGCGCCATAGACGCAATTTAGTGCAGTATGTCATGTCGGGCAGACTTATGAGCTTGCTGTTGAAAAATGCTACACATTCTGCGTTCTCTTAGCGTGTACTGATGAGGGACATTGACCATATTCAATGAATTCAATGTACAAAGTTTGGATAAAAGTCATGCTTAGCTACCACTTGCTTGAAGACGCTCCATCCACCCGCAGGAGTGGAGGGCACACGACAAAAAATACAGAGTTCTTTTAGGATTGCATGCACTTTCGCGCTACTACTTTAAATTCATAACATTGCCATTTGGGACGTTTTTGAAACGGTATCATTCGCGGCATGACTATAATAGAACGCTACATTTATTTTGACCACCATAGGAACTGTGTTACTTTACAGTCCATGACTAGGTGTGCGTCACATTTCGACAGAACGCCGTGAATCCTACTCCAAGCACCCCTGCCCGTTTTGGGCATGCGTACATAGCAGCTTTACTCCCTGCGACCGCTGCATACATGCGATTGTAAATGGCGTTATTCGCAAATGTTCTACTTTGTTTTACTAGGATAGTTGTAACGTCGTGACGCGAGACTTAAGAAAAAAAACGCTTTTGTCAGCATTTTGCAACACTTTTGAACAACAAGCAACATGAGTTGGATCCTGCTACGCGACAATGAGCTGAAGTTTATGACGCTATTGCAGGTTGTGGCTTGAGCAACGTGAGCATATCCAAGGTCGTAGGTGGGAAGGTGGCTGATCCTGGCTCATGGCCGTGGATGGTAAGCTGGAAGTAACTGCTAGTTACTGTGACTTGCATAGCAATGTGCGATTGTGATGGTGTATCGAACACGTACCACTTGGTGAGTACAGACTGGTAGCGCTCCATACTTAGTGTATAGAGCTCGTGCCACAGATGCGCGTAAGAAACAAGCTTCTACGAAAATTTTCTGCCGTCTGCTCTTCTGAGGTGTTCTTGTTCAGTACCACGGCGTTGTTTGCATAACTTCAAGGACAGCATCAGCTTCGTTGTTGCGTTCATTCATGCATTATATATACAGGTACTATTGCTTCCTTATAAAGGACAAATGTGACTTTTGGAAGCAATCTGCGACCGAGGCTGGCACATCATAGCCTCGGTAGCAGACTACTTCCAAAAGTCACATTTGTTTTTTACAGCCATTTGCTCTTCACAGTTCTACAGCCAAGAAACACAACAAACACATCAGGAACGTAAAACTTTGTTGTGTTTCTGTTTACTGTAATCCATGGGTGTTCCCAGGATTTTTACCAAGAGTGGGGGCGGCAAGGCGCTTCCAGGGGGGGAGGGCAAGAGTGCGAACCCCTACCCCCTACCACACCTTTTTCTGGAGCCGGACGTTGCGCGCTGTGTGGGTATTCAGAGGTTCCTATTATGACGTCTGAGAATAATCATTACGACCTATGACTAAAGAGTGTACTATTTCCACAAGCGACCTTGGGGTTCCAGGGAGGGGCCACGCCCCTCCCCCCCCCCTTGCCCACCTCTCGGTACGCCCATGCTGTAATCCTCGGTGAGTTACAAGTTACACTCTAACTTTTACCGCTATACCTGCTTCAGCAAATTCCTGAAGTGTCTGACCCAGAATATGAGGCAATGCATGAAAGAAACCACGGTGCATCTGGTGCCTAAACCGTAACCTCAAAGGAAGTATATTTCAAAGCACGATCGCTGTTATTGGCATGCATCTGGTGGCCGTCAAACGCAACAAACTTTGTGCGTCATTTTAAGTGATCTCTAGCACTGCACACGATTACGCTCGTACAATGACAAGCGGACGCAGCAGTTTACCCAGAATTTCGTCCCTGGGGGAGTGTCAGCAAGGGGGTATGACGCCACAACATGCAGGATACTCCCATGTATCTTTATGCTCACAAAAGTTTAGGACAGTGTCACCCAGATTTTGGGAGTGTGGTAGGGGGGTGTGAGGGTCCTGGATAAATCAGGTGGGCGGACGTTTGAAAACTACGACAACGCGTTTGGTGTGTACACCATTATTATTCCAGGCATAAATGTTTTAGACAAATTGGTACTTTTCAAATCAGCGCACACGTCATGTGTACTCTGGAATAGTGAAAACGGAGAAGGCCAATGAAACTTACGGACGCAGGCTGCCATATACCTGAAGACAGACGGCGACCACAAGGTCAGCTGCGGCGGTGCACTTGTCTCCGAACGCCACGTGGTCACAGCTGCACACTGTGTCACCGTGGGTGCCAAAGCAAGATCGTAAGTCAACGCAGGCCACTCCCAGTAGTGTAAATGAGGGTCACCTGTCACTGAACCATCTCCACTGCTCAGGATACATCCTCGTTACGTGAGTGTCCGTCTTGGTGACCATGATCTGTCTACGCTCGACGACAACACGGCACCCGTCGATGTAGACGTGGCGTCCATCGCCAGGCACCCCAGCTACGACCCTCGACGTTTCAGCGGCGACGTCGCTGTTCTTACACTGGCAACGCCCGTCACCTTCAATGAGTACGTGAGGCCCTTGTGTTTACCTTTCGGACACCTGGAAGGGAAGGACATTTCTGGCTACCACGGATTTATCGTCGGATGGGGAGCTACAAAATTTGGTACTACTCCATCAATGCATTCCTGTTTCTGAGTCATGTTAAATGTATGCAGGTGTGATAATTAGCTCCGAGCTCAGATGGCCATGAGCAAAAACAATGAACCTTTTAGTGCAGTTTACTTCCTTGATGACATCATAATTGGAGTCGATTCCTCACGGGTGTCTTAGAACCGTCGCACTTTACTTTACCAACACGTCTAACCCCAGTGATGACAAAAGCCCGGATATTTAGGCAAGAAAAGTGTTGATTTTTAGGCGTCTATGACAGGGAGAAAAAATCGCGATTAAGGCACTAAGACCGGACTTATAGGAATCATAGTCACTATATTTTCTTGTGTTCTGGGCTCCGCGAGTACGGAAAACAAAGAAGGCAGTCTTGTTTTCTTCTACTACTGTACTACTAGTACTACTGCTTTTTCCTTCCCCGTTTCTTCGGTGTGTGTGAATTTTCAGCCAGTCCGACTTCGTCGCGACCGACGTCCCCATTTTTTTCTTCTCTCAATTGTCACCATTATCATGTCTTTTCTGATCATGTGATGCCACATGTATGACAAAATCAGCTCTTAAAATACGGCAGCCCTATTCTTATCAGGGCTTTCCGAAGTAAATGGCTCGTTAGATGGCACCTTGTCTAAAGAATTAGAAAACCTCAGGTACAATGCTTTTCACGCCAGGCGACCCGTTTCATCCACGAGGGAAAGCACGAAGTTATTTCCATATCAAAGTCTATGGGAGGCTACAAATCGTTGCGCCAGTGCTCAGCAAAAAAAGAGAGAGAGAGCCGTGCTTCAAGTCGCTGCAACAGTAACGCACGAGTACCATTTCTATACTAGTGAACGTGATGCTCAGCCGCGCGTCGCTCAGCGCCAGCTCCACGTCCACAGAACTAGGTGGAGCAAACCGCAACTTGATGAACGTTGGAAGGCAGATTGTTGTAGGTGTCGTTCCTGTCCCACCTCTTATCACTCCACTGTCTCCACAGATCAGTACCCAGTGCTTTTACAGTCGACCGGCGTTTATCCGGACGGCTTCGTTTGTGTGAAAATGTCCGGATAACGGGGGAACCGGATAAGTGAAACGTGAAATTCCAGAGTGATCCTAAAAGGACATCTTTAATGACCATTACACAAAAAACTATCCATTATCATCTGTTTCATTCAAATCCACGCATCCAGTTCTTGCAAACCTCTGCGAATGGCATTGACTTGCAAAATAATGTTCTGTTGCTCGAAAAATAATAGCGCTGTTCTCAGTGCCGCCCGCTCATATTCTACCGTCACAGCTAGTGCATCCACGCTTCCATCATCAGATTCTTCTTGAAAACTATCGGAAGCGACGACACTGATGATATCATCATCTATGATTGCAGCGCAGGGGTCCTCGTTGTGGACCTTCTGAGTCTGAAATCACCAGACTGCTCAGTGGATTACTTTTGTGTAACGTGAAATGTTGGAAAGGGAGAAAATTCTTCCCAGCAACACAGTCTTTGTGTCAGTAAAAAGAAGGCCACGACCAAGGTTCTCAACCTGGTTTGACTAGGTGTGGGCCAAGTGTCATTCCTGGACAATGACCGGATAACTGAAGCCGATTGTTGGGTATTAGTCATTTCTGTTCCCTGGAATTCTCGTCCGAGTCCGGAAGCTGAAGTCCGGATAAACGAGGGCGAAATACGTGGGGAGAAATCCGTCCCCACGCTCTTTCTTCCGGATAGCGCAGGATCCGGATAAATGAAGTCCGGATAAACGCGGGTCGACTGTATTAGGCAGAGATGTCTCAACGTATAGCGCAGTTTCATCCTAGGTCTATCCTGTTCCGGACCCCTCGACACATTCTCCACAAGCTCTCGGGCGTCAGAAATTACACGAACAGCTTTATAAAGAGCGTGACCCGATATACGAGTAGACAGCTGATGTGTTGCGACGTGGGCATAGCGGAGGACGGATAAACTTGTGGGAAGAGCATATGATTTTTCATTATGTGTGAAGAAACAAATAATGAGAAAAAAGGAATCACTGACTGATCTTCAGACCACACCCCAACCTTGTTATTTGCAAAAGTTTCTGCAAATAACAAGGGGGGATAATGGCAGGGAATTTGCGGAACACACCCTTTTAAGCAATAAACGAGTTCAAAACGGCGCGGCGTATAGTCACATAAAGTGACGCCTTCCACAAGCGTTTATACATTTTGCTGCCGAAAAGCCAGTTCAGACAGTTTTTCAAATGCCAAAATAGGCACCAACGCAACAGTAGGCATTTACATGACTAATGGCGTACCAGCATGTGTACGAAGCAGGATACAGGCTATAGTTATCCAGTGGGCTAGAGCCCATTGTGGAGTCGCGGGGAACCGGCTGATAGCGCAGCAGAAGCAGCCCTCTCGTCTAGGAGATGAACGAGTATTGTACTGCTGCTGAGAGGAGACCGTCGTTCAATTTCTAGACGTCTTGTGGCTCCCCTGGCTTCCCGCAAATTCACGGCTGACATTCTGCCCCATCTGTGCTTGCAAGAGTTGATCCAACGCTCGCTTTCCGGACGCCACGAAACACCTCACGCCGAGACGCTGCAATATTAGTTCATCGGATTCGACTCAATGTGGCTTTTACAGCTCAGTGGCGTCATCGCTCGCCACTTGACGACTCCCCTGGATGCCATCACTGCGGTGATCCGGAAGATCCAGTGCACATCCATTTTTAATTGTCCGCACTTCCAGATCCACACTTAAGTGTCCCTAAATCAGCTGGACTCTCGCCCTCCAGCTATGTCAAAATTGCTTGGTCCATGGTCAAATGCAGCACACCAACGCTCCGCCCTAAACCCACTATCACAATGAAAGATGAAAGTCACTGAAGAGGTTAGCCAGCTGTAGGGATCGAACCCACATCAGTTTCTCTCTTGTCCACTATCACAATTTTTAGACACCGTAGGACTCGAGTCCTCACTGTGAGGCGACTTAATATTCCATTTCATCACGTTACTGCCAGCAATGGGGTAGGGTATCGCCCCAGGCCATGAAACTCCCCATTCATCATTATTTAAATGAAGTTGTATTTGATTTTGCAATTTATATGCACAACCAATTCACTGAGGTAGGTTCCCCGTCACCTAATTCGTGGTCTTGAATCCAGAAGGCAATATCAGAAGTGGAGAGAAAAAAGAATCTGGGGTTTAACGATGGCATAAAGCGAAAGTGACGTAAGCAGTATGATTGGCTCCTTCGTGACGCGCTATCGGTGTATGTTAGTTTTGACTTAGTTTGACTAGTTAGTAGGTTAGTTTGACTAGGTTAGGATGTGATTCAGTTTACATCAGGTTGCTTTCGTGTCAGTTTGAGGAGCGCATATCGAACACCTGGGCGTAAAAAGAGTATGTACATTGGAGGAAAAGTAGCAGCCGAATGGTATCTAGTGCTTTCGTACCTCAAATTAATCGCACGAGCGATATAATACTCCCATCATTCCATTCGGCTACTACTTCTACCTTGGATGTTACTGGATGACGGACGAAAAGTTGAGACTAAAGTTGCTCGCAACGTTATACTAAGAGACAGCCTTCTCTTCGGAATATCACGAGACTAATTACGTATTGGCTTTCTTTCACTCATTACTTTCCATTCTCCCTGTTTGGCAGAGGGCAGCGGCAGTGACGTCCTTCGCGAGGCTCAAGTGCCCATCTGGGAAGAGGATAAGTGTCGCAAAGCTTATGAACGCCATGTTCCTATAGTTAAGACACAGCTCTGTGCAGGCGACGGCCTTGGCAAGAAGGACACTTGCCAGGTGAGACCATACTTCATGTTGTCTTTTCTCTCCCCTTTTTGTATTCCATGGAGTACTTGGATGCTAATGTGATCGTAATCTTACGCAAACGCAACGCCACACTGTATTCCATATCGTAGGTACGTGTCCAGTGGGTTTACTTGTAATACAATCGCGGGAAACTTGTTTAGAAATCATCGAGACACAGCAGAGCCTCGCGCACCGTTTGCTTGAAGTGCGTCTCTCGGACAATATTGTTAAGGCGCCGAGAGAGATCAGGGATGAAGGTTGGAAACGAATGCAGAAACGTTTATTACGAGCAACAACGACAACAGCGAGTACCTGTGCCACGATCACAGTTGCGGACGTAGTTTCCTTTCCCTCTTTCGTACCAGCCCTCCCCTCCCCCCCTCCCACACACACACACACGGGCAGGGATGTTCACATAGCCTTATGCTGTGTGTGGAGAATAATATGGCTTAATGTGGAGGACATTGACATAATAATTTGGGGGTAGATTTGCACGTAAGGTGTGTCAGCCTAGTGTGGCGACATACTGCACGTGCTGCAGGGTAGGACTGCGGATAATTTGGATCACCTGGGGTTCTTCCGGCGTGCGCCGGCAATCTCCGACACACGGTTCCGGAAGCAATGTTTGCCTCCCCTGCTACCTTCCTCGGAGAACGTGGGAAATTTGAAGAGCTTTGCTGCTTCGAGCAGAAACAGGGTCCAGGGTTTCAGCTGATAGCCAAGATGCAACGAGATGGATAGCATGTTGGTTTAGTAACATTAGGAATAACGCAAGCACTACACAGACAGACAGAGGACATGTTTCCTAGCAACAGAAACATAGAATACACTGGCGCCTTTGTACATGCAGAATCGCCTTTGTTGCGAAGGAGCTGACTGTCTAGACTGGGCGCAAGTGTATTGTGCGTTTCGGTTGCTATAGTAAGCAAGGTTAGCCACGATGGAGGCTTGCTATTCCCTAAAGTAAAGATAAACAAACAAAAAGGATGAAGAAGAAACAGAGACAGAAAATTGTGGAGAAATACTGAAAATGACAGCTCCTCTTCTAGTCGCTGTGCGGGCAGTCATGTAGGAGGTATCAGAGAGTGCCCAAGAGTTTATCTTCCCGAACGAATCGTACCAGCGTAGACTTCAGCGTGCTCAGGAGGGACAAGTAGCACCGGGAGGGAAAGCTCTCGGTAGCCCAGAGTAGAGTCACTAAATAGGGGGCCGAGTAGAGACACTGAGCTACGCTGGCGATCGAGCCCACCATCTTGGGTCCGGCACGGCTGCGTCGCCTAGCAACGGGACGCCAATCTCCCGCTTCTCCGCCGTAGAACAGGGCGCAGTCAAGTCAGATCGCAACCGAGGAAACCAGTTTTGGATGGGGGGGGGGGGGGGGGACTCAACATGGATGACGCGTTCTTGGAAGGAGAAACCACGTGACACGATCGGTCAAATGGCGGACACCGAACGGCTGCTCCGGCGCGGAAAAAGAATGCGATATTCTGTACCCCTATTTAGTGACTCTGCAGCCCAGATGAGCGAAATGCACCGGAGGCTCGGTAGCTCAGGGGCTCGGTAGCTCAGTCGGTAACGTGCTGGCTTGCTGAGCTCAAAATCACGGGTTCGATCCCGGCCGAGCGCGGTAGCAATGTGGGGGAAGTAAACGTTGCTTCCAGCACCGTGTGTTAGAGATTTCCGGCGCACGTCAAAAGAACCCCAGGTGGTCCAAATTATCCGCAGTCCTTACCCTGCGGCACGTGCAACGTGTCGCCACACTGCTTAGACAAACCTTACGTGTAACGTCACAGTACCCTTACGGAGGCTGGACCGGTGCGGGGTAACTTCGCCAATAATCCTGGCGGTTACCGTGGTACAGGGAGCATCCCAATGAAGACTACTGAGGGATGCTCGCGTGTTTTCTGTGGTGGGTAGTCCTCTTGCACTACCCAAATCCCAGAGCAAAAGGGCTAGCACACCTCTCCCTCTCCTGTGCCACCATCATCTCTCCACTCCCACTTTCACCCTTCCCTCTTTTCCCTCCCCTGGGTGCACCGAGCCGCCACTTGAGAGCAGGCTGACCGCACCTTTCCCCCTACATCACCCCCCCCCTCCCCCCCTGGACCGGTGACCTCCGTACCGTTGGCAGACAAGGAGGGTGTGTTGCACATATACAGGGTGTGTGCAGAAAAACATGACCCGCATTTTTACATGTAACTCGTTGTCTACTTAGCCGAGGAACTTCCGGTGGCGCACGACGGCGTATTTATGCGTGCGAAAGCTACAAAAAAATCCTGGAAGCCATACTCAATGTAAAAAAATAAACAAAGCGCGAAAACATGGGCTTCCATGCATTAGAATAGGGCGGTCATGACACTGCATGGTAGTGTATTTTGGTCTCATGAGAGTTATGTGCAGGCACCGCTAGGGGCACTGCCGATGAGCATCCATGTGGGACATCGTTTCGATTTATGCACAGATAGCTCCCCTAGCGGTACTTGAACACAACTCTCCTACGTGCACCATGTTGCCCTTTCACATACACCCTGTTGTCCACCATGTTGCCCTATTCTGATGCACGGACATGCACGGAAGCCGACGTTTTCGTTGTTCCGTTTATTTTTTAAGCTGGGTATGGCTTCCACAATTTTTCTACAGATTTCGCACGCATAAATGCGCCATCGTGCGCCACCGGAAGTTCGTTAGTTAGGTAGGCAACAAGCTATGTGCCTAAATGCGGGTCATGTTTTTCTGCACACACCCTGTACTTCTACATGACACGAGGGGCAATGAGGTGAAGGCAGTGCAAATGTAAGTGAGAAATGTAATTTGAATCATTGATTTGGTGCCCAGTCGTGCAACCAGCGGCATGTTGCAGTTTAAAGGGACGGCCACGAAGGTGAAGGGCTCATGAAGCTTTGAGGGGTTGTGAGGCCTGCAATGAAGGGCTTCTGAGGACCCGAAGGGTTAACAGCAACGTAAAAAATGAGAAATAAAAACGATGTTAGGTCCAGGAACGAATAGCCACGAAAAATAAATGGAACGGTTTGACAAGCTCTCGGACGTCGGAAGTCGTCCTCAAGCCTGTACCCGGTGGAAAAATTTTCAATTTTAAGCTCATCGTCGATCAGCTTCCTAAGTACATCAACGTCATCTTTTTTTTTTTTTTTTTTCAAGTTGAATCTACCGACATTGGTGAGAACTCAATATTCTCTTGTGTGGAGCAACCTGAAGGGTTGTGAGACCCGTTATGAGTTGAAGACATGTGAGGGTGACGTGCTCGTGAGGCCTTGATGGGTTATGGGCCTGCTATCAATTGAAGGCATAGGAGGGTGAAGGGCTGTAGCGGCTTGATTGGTTTCAGGTCATGACTCATTAGTGGAAAGCTTGTGAAGGCAACGCTTTAAAGCAAGGTGTGAGGGTGAGTGAGGGTGTGTACTGCTGGGGGCAGCGTCGTGAGGGTGAGTGAAGGGTCGCGCACATTAGGTTAGGTGATGTGACGGTGAAAAGCCCAACCGTACCTCCATCAAATGTTAAGGCACCGAGAGAGAGACCAGGAATGAAGGCTGGAGGCAAACGTAGAAACGCTTATTAAGAAGAGCATGAGCAACACACCAAGGGTCCGTGGTACGATCACAGTTGCCGCCGTCCTCTCCTTTCCGTGTTCCGTTCCCTGCTCCGTTACGACATGCACGAATACTGAGGAGGAGTGGTAAAGACGAGAAGAAACGACGAAGCGCTATACGCAAATGAAACCAACAGAATGATGTTAGCAGTCGTGTATCGTGGACAGCAGTATTTTCTTCATTCTGCCTGATTAGTTCTGTGACACCAGTTTAGCGGGCTTGTAAAATTTTTGAAACTTCGAGGTGCGTCGGCCGTGCACACTACAACAATTGTCTTCCTGTGCAACCTGCACTGTCACTTCAGATATATGAATATAACAAGACATATGCAGACTTCCCCCAACGTGGTTCTGAACATTTCCTTTTGCAAGCAGCCATGTAGCTACGGTGTAAATCCGTGCCATCGTCCTAGTCGTAGCGGAGCCGCTCTTTCGCCATGGAAGTATCCGTTACAGTTTAGCAGAAAATCACAACAACGACTTCGGCCAACTTCAGATGTCTTGTTTCCACGGTGTAACGAAACAACAATGGATGCGTTCAGTGGGCGCCCCTGAGCGCGAATGTTTCAGACTCCATCACTCACTGAACGCGACATCAGCGCCCCTCGCGCACCGGAGAGTGTGAGACTTCGTGCCATTTATCGAGCTTCCGTTTCATTTCGGTGCATGAAAGCAGACGACAAGCGCCCGATTCTTTGAGATTTTCCCTGACGTAGTACTTCTTGTTGAGCGTAGAGTGAGCGCCGGCAGGACGACCTATCAAGTGTGGGCTCGGAAGCAGAATGCGGACCTTCTACGTCACCCAATGCTCCGATTTCAGTAAACTGTAATATATTTTTATAACTGTTTTATGCTTTTTTATTAGTCGGCAACTTCCACACGGATATCGGCGGTTATTCGCGCCATGCAGCCGTCTCCATAGTAAACAGCTCCTATGACCACTGTTACAAATTCCCATATTTTCCATTTCATTTGCTGTTATAAGGAGAAATCGCCACAACCGTAGTCGTCTCTTCCAACTTTTCTATAGCTTCAAACTAAGCCAGCGTGTCCTCCGTCAGCGCACTGCATGAGCAGACAACAGGAAGCGGCATCAGTGAGCGAGCAGTGCAGCGCTCCAAAGTTACATTTCGCTGTTTAGTTGCCGCTCCGGGTGTGGCATACCCCCGGTTCGAGTGCGCCAAAAGAGGAGCGCTTACTTAACGCACCCAATGCAAGCGCAGCACGAGGTTCTCATTTCAGAGTTATGTTTCATTGCAGGGTGATTCCGGAGGCCCATTTGTCCTTCCCCATGACAGACGCTTCTACATTGTCGGCGTCGTTTCATCGGGTAAGTCCAGTTCCCGTCGCATTTTGATGCAAATAGATAACGCCCGCGCTTCGATGCAATACCTAGAAACCGAAGTCGATAAGTCGAAATAAAAAAAAGAAATAAAAATGTTTTTGCGGCAGCCAATATGTAGCACAATTGAGTGAGCATGAATGGCGATACCTCGCGAACCACGAAGGCTTGAGCCATGCGAAGGCGCGAGTAACCTCCGCCAATTATCTATTTTTACCGCTTTCCGGACCTGAGGCGCAGTGCTTTGGTTTCGGCTCATTTGCATAGCGAAATTCGGCGATGTATATTTCACGAATTTTTAGGATTTTTAAAAGATAGAATGGCTTCCACCGGACATTGTCTCCCATTCTGCTATCTCGCTTCTCCCTGCAATTCCCCTAATTAAATATTTAATTGATGATTAGATTTTAGGTAATTATTCAAATTGTAATTGCATATATAGTCTCTTCGAGAGGATGACCGCCTGGCCGAATAAGTCAACTGCAAAAACGACCATCTATGTCTCGCATCTTTTTTATAAAAATTCTGTGAAGGATTAAAAAAAAAAAACGACCTGTATGTTTTACATGCTGCTTTGCACAATGCTTTACGTACGTACCTGCCAAGGCGTGGTTTGCAACAACGACGAAGGCCTGAATGAACGCATTCCCCGCATCATACACGACTACGCGACACCCTCAGCTTCGCCGTCCTTCCCTGAGTGCCGGGCTGAGACAGTATCTGCACTAGTACGGCAGAGCATCGAACATCAGCTTCATTCTACATATCCATCTTCCACGCAATCATCACCCGCATCATCGTCGGATGTAATGACCGTGCCCGAAGAAACGCGTCCCTCGTCTCATCATTCACCTATAAGTGCGTCCCGCTGCGCTGCTTAAAAATATAGTACAAGGTAAATTGCGAGGAGGGGTACAGTGTGCTTTCATGAAAATGAGAGCAGACTTATTAGTTTTACCATTACATATCACCAACAAGTCAGTCTTATTTTACTTGACACAGCGCTTGGGCAGTATGTCACGCCTGTCTCAGTTCTGTCAAAAAACCAGATTATACAGATAAAAAAAGTATACAGTAGAAGTAAAGTGTCGGAAAGTTTGTGCAACGAATTTGTTTCTTTTCAGGCAAAGACTGCGCAACACCGGGATTCCCGGGCATTTACACTCGAGTGACCAGCTTTCTTGACTGGCTCAAGAACGCACTTGAGTGACCGCATTGGATGACCTTCGCATATACGCCTCGATTCCATTTCGATGCCACAACGTTTCTGCTTTGCCAAATAAAGAGTCGCATTTCCGGTATATTGTTCTCTTCACAGGGAACGTTTCACAGGACATTCCTTCACGTGACGATGCGCCGTTAAATGGAGTGAACGCCTACACAGAGGAATGACGCGAGAAGACACATAATGTGCTAACAAAACATCAGTTCTTTCACATTATGTGTGTCTATGTGACTTGTGACTAAAATCATCCCTCCATTCTGCGTGGCAAAGACACCAATGTACACCACTGGAAATCGACATATACAGCGCCAAGACAGCATTTTAGTGGCACATATTGAGGAAATAAACATTAATGGCAGAACACGAGAGATCGAAATATTTCCAGATACGGAGATATTTTAATTAATTTCAGGTTTGCCACGTGGTAGTCTGAGAGAGTAAAACGAGCAAGTCCAAAGGTTGCGGGTTCGATCACGGCAGAGGACGTCAACAACATGGTGACATGGTACAAGTTGCTTAGACGCGCCGTCTTCGGCGAGCGACCTTTAAATACGGTGATGCCGTGTGCTGAGCTTTTGAAGCACATGAGAGAACTGGATGTTCTGATGCTGGAACAACATAGGAGGGATAATCACATACAAGGCCTCAAGTTGCCCAAGAAATTAAAGATGAAAGATGACAGTCACTGAAAAGATTAGCCAGCCGTAGGACTCCAGAAGATGTGGGTTCGAGTCCTACAGCTGGCTAACCTTTTCAGTGACTTTCATCTTCCATCATTTTGAAGCACGTTGACGAGCCCCACGGCGGGCAAAAGTAGGTAATCCCCAGGCCCACCACTCTGGCGTCACCCGTGATCATTGCTGTCTCGCGAGGTAAAGCCACGAATTATCATAATGTGAATAATTGTAAATAACTTTATTTGTACAGAAAAATACTGTTACAAGCTCGCAGGGAGTGTTCGAAGTCCGATCTGTCCAAACCCGTCAGACACCAGCAGACTCCTCGTCGTCAGACTGCTCGCACCAGCGCACGTGTACGTGCCCGACCCAATAGCCTCCTCTTTATCTACCGCAACAATATCTTATGAATGATGACACTGGTTCGACTACGCATGGTGTGTGTGTGTGTGTATTTTCTTTTTTTAGCCTTTACAGAATTTGTATTAAAAACTATGATGTGATGTGATGTGACAGAGGAAGAAAAGAATTGGGAAAAAAAACTATGAGAGCAGCATCGATGTCGTTTTTGCAGTTGAGCTCTACGGCCAGGCGGACATCCTTTCGAAGAAAGTGTGCAACTACAACCTAACTATTGCCTAAGCTGTAGTAGTATTAAATAACTGCAAAAAAAAAAAAAAAAGATACAAGAATAGGGAAATGACTTGGAGCAGGGTGGCAGCCGCTTCTGCCAGCTCCATTTCATTTAGCTCCATTTCAGTTAGTTCCTTTTCACCAGCTCTCGTGGCATAGTGGTTAGGATGATCGCTTTCCGGGTCGAGACTGGGAGCTGACACGGGTTCGAATCCTGTCACCGACTGTGCTGTCTGAGGTTTTCCCTGGGTTTTCCGAAGACTTTTCCAGACGAATGTCGGCACAGTTCCCCTTGAAGTCGGCCCAGGACGCCCACTCCTTCCTGTTGTCCTCTCTACATCTGTCCACGTCTGTACGCCGCTCATGGCCACAGTTGCTTCGCGGCGCTAACACCAAAGTAAAAAAAAAAGTTCCTTTTCATTAGGGGATTTCGGGCAAAAGCGATATAGCAGATTGAGAAACTATCCTAATCGCAAGCCATTTCACGTTGAAGTTCTGAAACATGCACGTGGGTTGAAATAATGAGCCGAAACCGCGCTGACTGGGAACGCACCCAAGCAGCACAATGTACTGAAAGTCGAGTGCAATAGGGGTGGACGGTATGTGTGTTATCGATGTCCCTTAGTTTCAAGAGTCTGTTCAAGGTCTTCCACCTACCCGTCCACCCCTATTGCACTCGACTTTCAGTACATTTTGCTGCTTGGGCAGTAAGTACTGCGCTCGTTTAATGTCAGAGAGCCACGTGTGATTTGGAGCGATAAAGCGGAGTAGGTGCCGGCTCAGCTGGCCAGATAAACCGCTTTCCGGAACAGATAAGCCTCTGTCGGCGCTCCGGTGAGCTTTTGAGGTTTCGGCTCATTTGCGTACCGAAATTAAGCGATGGATATTTCACGGAACGCGCTCGTTTCTTGATTTAAAAAAAGAATAGAGTGGATTTCAAGGAGGATTGTCTCCCGTTCTGTTACGTCGCAGTTGCCCGAAATTCCCTAATTAAAGAGTTAATTAATAAATTTCAGGTAATTAGTCATCTTGTTGATGATGATTGGTGATGATTGGGGTTTTTTTGGCGCATGAGCAACTAAGGCTATAATGCGCCAATACTGTGATATATGATCTCTTTACCAGTTAAAAGATAACGATCAATTTAAAACTGATATAAACATAAAAAATATATGTGACTTCAGATATCTCTTAGGTACCCAGTGTCCCTAAAAAACTTGTAAACTCGGCTAAAACTTACAAGCGGCTCATCGCCCAGCAAAAGGGCTGGGTGAAGAGGAATTCTATACCGGTAGAACTCAGAAAAATGAGTTTGGCGATGATGTTCCTGCAGAGGGCAGCTGATGAGAATGTGAAGAATAGACAACTGCTCAGCACAGTGCACACACTGAGGAGGGTCCCTCTGGAGAATTAAAAATCCGTGTGTGAGAAATGTGTGGCCGATACGCAAACGAGACATGACTACTTCATAAAGCCTCTCTTTGAAAACTCCTGCAGGCTTACCTACATTGCACTTGATCAAATGTAATTTATTATTTGTCTGTGTGTCCCAGTCATGTTGCCATTTTAAGTTAATTGCTCTACGCAAGGCAGACCTCAGATCCTGTGCTGGTACGTCAAAGGGGGTTATGTCACCTGAGAGTGCGTTGGTAGCCGCTGTGTCCGCGAGCTCGTTACCGGGTATCCCGACGTGGCTGGGCACCCAGCAAAGTGTCAAGGAAAGACCTGAGTTTATTATGCGGCTAGACAGGTGTTTTGCTCGAAGAACGAGGAGGTTTTTTGGTGGTTGCAGGCTACATATAGCCTGCAGGCAACTAAGTGAATCAGTATACACAACTGATGACTTGATGGAAAGTCGTAGTATATGATTAAGTGCCAAGATTACGCCGTAGACTTCTGCGGTGAAAATGGAAGTTGTGTTTGGCAATCGATGCGATCTACAAGATGTGTCTGTAACCATTGCACATGAGACACCGGTGTCCGTTCTGGAACCATCTGTGTAAAATGCGATATGGTCCCCAAAACCTTCTTTTATAGACAGAAACTCTTGCAGGAGTACGGCCGTGGGGGTTTCGTGTTTCTTGTACTGCAATAAAGATGTATTGTGTTCGGGCGGTGGTTGCCACGGAGCAATCCTCCCACTAGTTCCTACAGGCGTAGAATCGTACTCTGAAAAACCGTGTGTTTCAATTTCCTGCAGGATTCGCAAGCTGAAAGGAGGTGTACATGACGGTTTGTTAAGAAATAACTGTTTGCAGCGTGTCTGAGTAACACAAGAGAAAGCTGGGTACTGTGGATAACTTCGTACTTTTAGTGCATATGTGGAGGTAAGGTAAAATCTCCGCCTTTCTAATGACCACTCGTTGCACTCCACATAGAGACTCTCGACCGGCGATGTGCGAAACGCTCCCAAAACAAGTCGCAGTCCCTGGTGGTGGACAGGGTCTAGAGCTCTCAAGACGGACTTTCGTGCAGAGCCGTACACGACAGATCCATAGTCAAGCTTGGAACGGATGCAAGATGTGTAGATGCGACGCAGAACCTCACGGTCTGCACCCCAGGATCTATGTGACAAGATTTTGAGAATGTTCAGCGATTTCCCGCATTTACTTTTTAGGTTCCTTATGTGAGGGTTGAAAGTGAGCTTGCGGTCAAAAAGTATACCCAGGAATTTATGCTCAGATTTGACCGTAATATCTTGGCCATTCATTTTAAGTTCTGGCTCAGGAAACATACCCCTTACTCTTGAGAAGGGTACGCAAACCGTTTTCTCAGGTGAAAAATTAAACCCATTCTCAGATGACCATTTTGCTAATTTGTTCACACAGAGCTGGAGTTGTCTCTCACATCTTGAAATGCTTGTAGACGAACAAGATATCTGAACATCGTCAACGTATAGTGAGTACATGACGGATGGCGGAATAGCGTGCACAATAGAGTTCATTTTGACTATGAAGAGTGTCACGCTCAGAACGGAACCCTGTGGGACACCGTTCTCCTGAATAAAAGAACGTGAGAGTGATGTGCCCAACTGGACTCTAAAAGTTCTGTCCTGTAGAAAATTTGCGATGCAGCGGAGCATACGACCGCGTACACCGAAATTGCACAAGTCGCGAACGATACCATATCGCCATGCTGTATCGTACGCTTTTTGAATATCGAAAAATATGGAAATACAATGCTGTTTTCTGACAAACGCTTCCCTGATGACAGTTTCCAGCCGCAGCAGATGATCAGTGGTTGAGTGGGCGGCTCTAAATCCGCACTGATACCTGTCGAGACATCCATTTTCTTCGAGGAAGTACATCAGGCGGTAGTTAACCATGCGCTCGAACGTTTTGCCTAAACAACTTGTAAGGGCTATAGGCCTGTAGCTACATGCGTTGGAAGGATCTTTCCCTGGCTTCAAAAGTGGAATGACTGTCGCCACTTTCCAACGAGATGGGAGTTCACCCTGATTCCAAACTGAATTGAAAAAGTGCAGAAGACCTTCTAGTGATGTTTTTGATAAGTGCTGCAACATGCTGTACGTGATTCGATCTGGCCCTGGTGCTGTTTGTTTTGGGGACGACAGAGCACGCAGCAGCTCCATCAAACAAAATGGTTTATTAAAAGCATGTCTGTCATTGGTGCCATATGTAATTTTGAATTTCTCAGCATCATCTTTGACTTTTAAGAAATCCCTGGTGTAGTGAGAGGAGGAAGAAACGCTCTGGAAGTGTTCTCCCAAGACATCTGCCTGTTCTTCTAAAGTTTGGCACACCGTACCATTCCTCTCCAAGAGAGGAATAGAGAAGCTTGTGTAACTGCCCTTTATTTTCTTTAATCGATCCCACACAACCTTAGTTGGGGTATTGCTATTCAAGGAGGAGACAAAACCCTTCCACGATTCACTCTTTGCTTGTCGGCGTGTCCACCTAGCTTTTGCTCGAGCTTTCTTAAACACCAGTAGATTTGCTGGGGTTGGATACCGCCGGAACTTGCCCCAAGCACGGTTCTGCTCTTTTCGTGTATTTCCACAGTCCTCTGACCACCAAGGCTTGCAACGCCTGGGCAGTTGACCTGATGACTGTGGAATGGACTTGGTTGCTGCTTTTACAAGAGTGTCTGTTACATAGTTATTTGCGTCATTAATGTTCAGCCCAAGGAGGGACTCTATAGAAAGTGTGGCTTCTTGTTTAAAGAGGTTCCAGTCTGCTAACTGTATCTTCCAACGAGGTGGGCGGGTTCTAATAGCACCTGATGGTCGATTGATCTCTAAAAGGACAGGGAAGTGATCGCTACCATAGGGATTTTCGTCCACTGTCCATGAAATGTCCTGAAATACAGATGGACTGCACAGCGAAATATCTATGGCTGAAAAGGACTGCGAAGCAGCATTAACATGAGTAGCGTTTCCTGCGTTGAGCAGGCAGATTGGCAAGGATGCTAATAATTTCTCAAACATTTTGCCTCGGGTGTCAACTCTGGAACAACCCCAGAGCAAATGATGCGCATTGAAATCTCCCAGTAGTAGAAAAGGCGATGGGAGCTGATTAATAAGATCCTCAAGCTGTCTCTGTTCGACCCTGACTGATGGCGGTAGGTATAAAGAGCATACCGTCACTACACGGTCAGTGCAGATCTGTACAGCAATGGCCTCAAGATTTGTGGAAAGTGGAACGTCCCTCGTGGGAAGTGTTCTGGCCGTGAGAATGGCCACACCTCCGGAAGCACGTGCCGTGTCTGTTCGGTCCTTACGATAAACGTTCCACCGTCGGAGGTGGAAAGGGGTGTCTGGAATCAAATTTGTTTCTTGGAGACAGAAACAGACGGCATGATGTTTGTCCGCCAAATCATGGACATCATCAAGATTTTTCAGCAAACCCCGGCAGTTCCACTGAATAATGCTCTGGGAACCCATAAGAAATGCACAGAAGAGGAAAAAGAATATCGACTGAACGACTACTCTAATGCGTAAAGACCTTGTGGAACAACTGTCCATGAATGCGGAGGGATTAAGGAGCTTGTATTCTCGGTGGAGGAACCCTTTGTTGTTGTTCCTTGGCTTTTCCTCCTCGTCCTCGGCCAGCTTTTTTCCCTCTCTGTTCCTTGCCCATGGAAAGACTTGGTAGACTCGAAGACGACTTCTGAGAGCAGCAGTCGTCGTCATCGAGATCCATGCTCTGACTCGTGTTTTGAGACAGGCCCATGGCAATCCCGTCCCAAACGGAAGGGGATGCAACAACCTCCTCTGAGGTTAACATTGCATCTCCCTGGCTGTTCGTCTGAGAGGCCACTGGAGGAGAACCCTCAGTGTCCCTCTCTTTGTGTTGGGGAGTGTGGAGGGGAGCCCCAGAGGTCTGGGTCTCCACCGATACTCTGAGTGGTGCCACTCCCCTGCGCACCACATCAGAGAAGGTTCCTTTCTTCTGGAACACCAATTGTGCCTTTGCTGCACTGTATGTAATATTTTGCTCAGTTTTCAGCTTGAGGATCTGTTTCTCCTCCTTCCAACAAGGACATGATCTGGAGTAAACAGGGTGGTTACCCTTGCAATTGGCACACTGAAAGTCATTGCTGCACGACTCTGACGAATGGTCTTTGCCGGAACACTTAGCACAGACGGGCTGCCCACGGCATACCTGAGAACCGTGGCCAAACCGCTGGCACTTGTAACAGCGACTCGGATTTGGGATGTAAGCCCTCACATTGCAACTGAGGTAACCGGCTTTGATTGTGTCTGGCAGCTTGTGGAGCTTGAAAGAAAGGATTATGTGCTTTGTTGGGATTTCTTTCCCATCCCTACGCATGACTATTCGCTTTACAGCTACCACACCGTGCTGTTGTAAGCCTTCTTGAAGTTCCGATTCCGAACAGTCAAGAAGGTCGCTCTCAGAAATTACTCCTTTAACAATGTTGAGACTCCGGTGTGAACTTACTGTGACAGATATCCCATTGACGCTTGTCAGTGAAAGAAGTGCACTGCTTTGCTCTCGCTTTTCAACGTGGACTTGGATATCTCCAGAGCCCAGTTTCTTGGCATTGTATTCTTTACCTATCAGCTGTTCAAGTGCTTTCGCTATTACAAAAGGAGATACCTTTGACAGTGGTTTTGTGTCGTCATTCGAATGGACAACCAGAAACTTTGCAAACCATGGTTCGGGTGTTGACGTATTTAGATCAATTTGCTGGTACTCGGTGCGGAACCGTTTCCGATTCCGATCTCGGGGTTTTAAGGAAGATGAAGCCATAAAGGTGACAATACAATTCGATGCAAGGGTCCTGCCGCCCACCACGGAGCCCAACCAGGGGACCGCGTTTGACGCAGTAGCAGGTACGCCTACACTATACCCAAGTGCAGCTTCTGGAGAGTGAAAGACTGCCCAAGGTTGACCCTTGCCGCCAAAGAAGGTGAAAAGAGGAAAAGGAGAGAAAGAAGGAGACCAAGGAAGAGAAAGTAATGAAAAGGGAGATGGCGACTAGCTGAATAATCCTGGCCGGGCCTTCCAGGACCACCCGACTATGGGAAGCAGGGGCCAAAGCGGTGTGTTGTTTTCCCGGAGGGGCCCCGAAGGGTCCAAACCAACCTCCGAGTCCACTCAACCGCCAGGATCCCCGTTTCCCCAGACACGGGAAAGCCACGCACAGCTATACGTGGGGGTCTCCCTCCTGCGGCGACCCAACCGTCAGTGCAGGAGGGGGCTACTGCGGCTGCTGCCGGGCGGTGGGGGCGCCATGTTCCCGACGCCGGGTAGTCATCTTGTAGTTACATACTCTCTTTCAGAGGATGTCCGTAGACCTCAACTGCGAAAGCGACATCTATGCTACTCTCGAGCTTTCTTATAAAAATTCTGTAAAGGCTAATAAAAAGAAACACCCTATATGTAGACCCTACTGCGATTGTGTAACGTGATGGTAAAGCCACTTCTAGTATTTTTCATGCTCATTTTCATTTTGCAAGGTATGACACGACTTATTATTACAGCGTGTCCCTCATTTATAACGTGGTAACTCGTAGATATTTGTAGAAGCTGCGGCGTATCTCTGAAAATTTCCGCTTTAGATCTATATGACAGATGTATGACTACAACTGATCAAATCATAACCCGTGACTTTAACGTCGCGAGACAACTATGACCACCCCAGTGGTAGGCCTGTAGGTTAATTTTGCCCAGTTGAGGATTCTTTAACGTGCACTGAAATCTCAGCACATGGCACACTGCATTTAACGTCCTTCGCGGAATACGGCGTATCTAAGCAACTTGTACAGATCCCGTCACAACAACAACTTTACTCGAATGATGATGACTGAGGAGTTTCACGGCCAGAGGCGATACTCTACCCCATTTCCTGCGGTAATGTGGTGAAATGGAATAATGGGCCGCGTCACAGCGAGGATCGAAGTCCTATACGGTGCCGAAAGACAGGGCAGAGCATTGGTGGGCGGGATTTGGCCACGGACCAAGCAATTTTGACATAGTGAGCGGGTGACAGCTTATAGCTCAGATCCCGACAAAATTCATCATTCACTATATGGCTCATATGCCATTGGCAGAGCTGGAGCAAAACCAGTTTTGCCATGGGAAGGGGAAACAACTGTTTCATTGGCAGAATCGCGGCATGCGTTGAATGTTACATTGGCAGAGCAGGGGCACCAAATTTGCTCTGATGAGCAATTGTTCTTGACCTAGCGATTACCTCTGCTGAACGCGAATGAGAAGAGGAGGCATGCGCGCGATAAGTGAGGCCGTGGTATTCGAGCTCCCTTTCCTTTTTCTATTTACTCGTAGGTCGCGCAGGTAGTCGTGCGTCTCGTGAACAGTGTAAACACTGCGCGTCCCGCTGTGTGTAATTATATTGCGCAATTTCGAAGCAGTTTGCTGAACTCCACGTGACCAGAGCAAAACCGAGAAAGCACGCTGATCACGCGCTATGCATAGAACGCGCATCGTACCTTGAATGCTGGCATTCCATTGACAGAGCTAACCCGTGCGACCCCACCGGAAGAATGCACGAAACCCCATCCAGCTGGGGGCAAAAAATCCCAGTGGAATTCGCGATCAGTGCGTCTGCTCTCGTTCGCTGCAAGGGTATCGCTCCGATCAAGAAAGAACGTTGCCCTGGTGTTCAGTAAGTTTTTGTCGGGATCTGCACGCTGCCACGAAGTTGCTGGCGTCCTCGGCCGGGATGGAACCCGCAGTCTTCGAATCAGTAAGCGAACACGCTACCAACTGATTCACCGAGGCCGGTACTGGATAAATCACCATAATGTGAGATGCGGTGTTGTACATAGCGCCGCTACCGCATTCGCTACTTTTTTTCACTAGCGGAGTAGCCATCCCGCTACATTTTAAATTGGTAGCGGGAAAAGTATTTCCGCTACAAATATGGCGAGCGGCGGACTCTTTCTCCGCTGCCGCTACTTTTCATAGTATGAAAGACGTAAAACACAGAAAAAGAAAGCGAGATCAATGCGAAGCAGAAGAAGCAGGGGTTTATTGGCAGAAAAAAAGGAAAGATAAAAGTGGAAAGGTCAGCCATGCAGCATGCCGACTTGTTATTCCCTAAACAAAGAAAGAATAAAATATAATAAAAAAACACCCGGCTCACAGGGAGCACAGGAGGCCCGTATCACGTAGAAAGCGGAGCACCGCCTTTGTGACACTCCACTGGCTAGCCCGCGCGCACGGAGACAGACGATGACGGAGACAGACGATGACGGAGACAGACGGCACGATGATGAAGGTGATGCCGACAGTGGAGGAGCTGATGGGGGATATCGTCTTCTACGACGCAGCTGGGGCAAATGGGAGATAGGACACGGCCCTATTTTGAACAGGAGTAATCAGATCAGGTGAGGGCATCGTTCAGCCGAAAACGATGTAGAAGAGACCCTCCTTCGCGGGTACAGCGGCAGCCGATGACAAACTCCAGTGGGGGATCGATGGACTGCAGGATTGCATGAGATCGGGTAGCGTCTACAAGAAACTGACGGGTGCCGTCGCTGCAGAAACGCCGTATTAGCAGGCAACACGCAGACACCGGGAGCGGCAGTATGGGTACCGGCGTGGCCGCATCAAGCGCGACGCGTCTCGCAGCCGCGTCACCAGTGGTGTTTCCGTGTAGCCCTGTATGCCCGGGTACCCACTGAAGGCAGATACGGTGGCCGACCGAGGAGAGGTGGGCGTACTCCTGAAGTACAATGGTACGCAGATCACTCACGACGCTGGGGTGGTATGCTGACAGGAGTGCCAAAGACGTCTTGCTGTCTGTGATGATGACACACGCATCAAGCGATATGCTGCAGAGTGGCGAGCAGACCGAGCACCTCCGCATCCGTGGAGGACACTTTGTAGCGAAGTCGGAGGGCGAGGTCACGGTTTTCCTGAGAGACGTAGAAGGCCGCCGCTAATGATCCATTCGCTACCGACTGATCAGTATATATGGCACGGCTCTGCGGATAGGCCGAACTGAGATGCTCGAGCGCGAGCTGGCGGGCTACTGCCACAGGCACATCGTTCTTCCTCTGGAGGCCGGGAATAGTGGCACAGACCTCGGGTCTGGCAAGTGTCCACATCGCCGGGGCGTGCAAGGGCAGGGAGAATTGTGCAGGGACAGACCCTTTTAGGCGAACGATAGCACGACCGAAGTCAGAGGCCGGGTAGTCTTCGTCCACGTGCCGAAAGAGTGAAGGCGGTGCCGAGTAAGGTACGGTGCGAGAAGGTCCCGCAGGACGTCGACCGGTGGTTCGCGTGCCTCGGCTAGGACAGAGTATGTCTCCGTAGTCGAAGGTACTCCCTTGCAGACGCGGAAGCTCCTGGTTTGGCTAAAGAGGATATCTCGATTTCTGATTCGGCTAAGGACTGAAAATGGCAGAGCGGCTTCCTGCACCATGGAGCTCAGAAAGGTGAGTAACGTAAATAGACGGAAGTCAGGCGACAGTCCATATTCTGCGATACACATGACAGGAAATTTATGACGCCATGCAAACTGGCGGAAATCCTATATCTTTGACCGTAGCCCTCTGGAATTCTACTGGAAGATTGCCGTGGTTTTGTAGCGCACTGACGTCGAATGCTGCATGCCATTATTCATTGCCGGTCGAAGGGGCACGAAGGCAACTGCTAAGCAGTGGCTCCAGAGCAAGGACAGCTTAAACTGTTGACAGACCAGCAGACCCAGGAAGCTAGTGAACGATGACGCGCAGCGCAGCGAAGAGCATGGGGAGGATGGAATCAAAGAGGGTGTCCTGTCCCGTGGGCAGCTGGGAGGAGCCTGCCACAAAAGTCCCAGACACTTGGGGTCGCTCGAGATCAGATTTGCGAGGGCCAGGTACTGTAGGAGGTGATGGCGCGGTTGATTTGACAGCCGACGCTTGTGCCATGTGAGACCCGTGTGCTTAGTTTGTTTCGCGTAGGGGCTGCACACCCCTCGGAAGGCTCGGGAAGTGCTCGGCAGAAACAGGGGACGATCGCTTGTCTGGCGGCGCAGAGCTGGCCTCCCCATTCCTGACCCGTCACCGATGTGCAGCAGCAGCAGCCTTAGAAACTTTACACATCCGAAAGGTCACAGTATGTGGTCCGGCACAATTGGCACACTTCGGCTCGCGCCGAGCAGTGCACTCTTTATAGCCATGTGGGCCAGGGCACACGTTACATCTTCGTGGCACACGACAGGCCCTTGTATAGTGACCGTGATTTTGGCAGTTGAAGCCCTGAACAGGCGGGTCGATGTACTCCGAAACGCGGTAGTACGTGAACCCAAAGTAAATCTCTGCAGGGAGCATGAGGCCTGGCTGGAAACTCAACAGGACGCGGGACTTTGTGATTGCAGTGGCAGATCCGTCGCTATCACGGGAGAAGGCCACTTCTCTTTTAACAGCGAGATACCACAGATTTCGAAGAACTCCAACAGCTGGTCCCCGCTGTAACGGCGGGAGACAACCGACATTCTGCTCGTAGTACGCGTATACGAAGCCGGAATACGGGGCTCGACAGGGATATTCGCAAGTGACTTCAGGCTGAGCAGTCTGCTCGCCGAACGCTCGGAGAAGACATGAAGGATGGGAGTGCCCTGCTTATTGATATGATTGTGGAGCACTTTCTCCTGGGTCGCTGTTAGGAAGTGGTGGGCGATTAGATCAGGGTTGACATTCCAGAAAGAATCTGAGTCGCTCTTGCACTGGAAGACTACCGGGATGCCCCCTGGGCGATTCTTTTTGCAAGTGACCACTGGAAACGGTGGGTCACCCTGCTTGTCGCCGACGAGCGTGCCTTCCATGCTCAGGGCGCTCTCAGGGCCCTGCAGGTCGAGGCCGAGCATAAGCTCCGTTGTTAGGACCGTGCAGACCGTGCTCCGAGCATAAGACCATGGCCCGTTGTCGCCCCCAAAAGCGCTGCTCCGGCGCCGTGCAACCGATACCGCCAACTTGTTTTTGCCGCAGGTGAACATTTCTGGCAACAAACAATCACCTTAGCTTACACAGGTTGCCGAACGGAATGTAGTTAATAGTGAGTTTTAGTGCCTCGTACGCTGTCGCCTTTCCGTACGATAGGGGATAGCGTTGGTGCTTCTGCGTACGCGCAAAACATAGTGAGAGAAGAGCAAACCTTGGGGCTTGTTGGTATAGCATAACGAGGCAGGAAAGCGCTGCCCTGCCTCGTTATAGTCAGAGCTTCACGCATTGTGCAGAACCACAACGCTATCTCTCACGTACGCAAAGGCGATAGCTAGGGTTCTGGGCGTAACCGGAGGATGTTTTTCGTTTGGGATACGTTTGTCTCCTTGTTTTAACTGCCCTTCGTCCCGTCTGAGTGCTGCATTGTAGCGACATGAACTCTCACCAACTCCCCCTCTTCCTCCCTGTGTTCGGAGCTTATTGTTTGTAAAAAACGGAGTTATTTTAGGGGGGTTTTTTTTCGGAGTTTACAGCTGAGTTAATATCCCAAATTCAGAAAAAACTTGATGACGCACTCACAGTTGTGCAGCGAAAACGCAGTTGTCACATTTATTGCTTCAACACTAAAGAGGCACAAACTTAACATATATTTCGTGTGACGCACGCTGTTAGAGTTCGGTAGTACTTACATACGACAACTTCTGCATCGCGATCGCGGGACGATGTGCACTTCTCGAAATCAGGGTGCGCCGTGACGTAGTCGCAGGGCAGCTTTCGCTTGCGTTCCATCTTGTCGTCAGCACTGCAACTAGTTGCCCTTTCAAAAACACCACGCCGTATGACCTCGGTCCGATGGTTATTTTAGTGCTTAGGTCACGTGTAGGACAAGGAAATCGGGAAACAGACTGAGGAAAACCCCGGGCGGTGAACCCTCAAGTGGTCGAGATGACCGCCGAAGAGAAATGCTAGGTCACGGAAATCATTATTATGTTGCCGTGTGGCCGGTATCCGAGGTCAGAAGAAACCCAGGGCGCAGAAGGAGTTCAAGAACAATAACCCGGTTATCAGGGAAAACATCTGCCTGCCGAGTTTCAGCATACTGCAACCTTCAACAAGTGGAGGTTTTCGGAATAATCCGGATTGCTTAAAATTTTGCCGGAGTACGTTTTACGGATTTTTCGGATAAATACGAAAACCCGAGACCCTAGCGATAGCGTACGATCCACTAGAGCACTCCATTTTCTCACATTAAATATGTTAGACGCTGTAAGTATGTGAGCCACCCAAAAGGATGGAATAATAATATTATTCCGGGGTCAGTGTATGCTACTGGCATAGTGGCGGTACTTAGGCGATGAACTTCAAAGCTATTGATTGTTTACAGTGTTTGACATGTTCCGGGAAAAGTTACATAATATTTTTTTTTTCTGTAAATGCCTCATTACAGATGTAATCTCACACGGGTAGGCTCCCACGAGGAACTCGTACTACCGGAAAAAGCGTAATAAACGTAGTTTTTCGAGTCTTGGACAGTAACTTAGTTAGAAGTAACTAGTTACGGTAGCCATAGTTACTGGAAAAGAAAATGGTAGTTGTAACTAATTACTCTTCCTAAGAAAGTAACTGTCAGTTGTATCTGTTTACCTATTTTTCACTAACTAGCTACGGTATACTTTCAGAGTCGTAATTTTTTTACAATATACCTAGAGAAGGTTTAGCATTTTCTTTCTCCACCCGTTGCTGCCTCTTATTCCTGGCTCACACAACTGCCCGTAGCTCCAAATGAAAGGGTATGTAACAACGGTGCAGCTATCACCGCATTCGGAGGAGACCGTCAACTTGACTGTGGTGACACCTCACTATGCCAGGATACGTTCCAAGTATAACCTCGCACAAACATACAAAGCTTACACTGTAGCCAAACGGTTCAAATTAAAGTTGATATTGGCGTTGTGCAATGCGAAACGGAACCATTGAACTCTGAAGATAAAAAAATATTTATGTAGTCAGAGTTACTATGTGCCATATGGAAGAAGGAAGTTTATCCCGTGCGGCCAGACTTGTACGTAACGCGTTACAGATAATTGTGTTACTAGTAATCAATTACTTTTTCGAGTAATTTTGCGAGTAATCGATTAGTTTTCCGCGTCAGAAATTTTGCAAATAATCTGATTACAATTTTGGGTAATCGATTACCGAGTACTCGATTACTGTTCGACTAAACTTTATCATAGACGAAACCAACCTACAGGCTCCATCACAGCCTTTCCCACCTGCTTTTTCTGCCTTTCTGCTGTCGTCGCGAACCAACGGTGGCTATGAGTGCCGTGCAGATGTGAACAGATGGAGAGAGAGAACATCAGGAAGGAGTGGGGGACGGGAGGGGGGGTCAGTATGCGTCCTGAACCGACTTCAGGGGAACTGTGACGACATTAGTCTGGAACGTCTTTGGAAAAGCCAGGGAAAACCTCAGACAGCAAAGTGTAGTGGTGACAGACAGTGGTAGGATTTGCACCTCCCACCTCACAGTCTTCTGCACGACCTTGGCTACCACCAACGAACCTTACCTTAACTCCTTACCTTGGCTACCTTAACTCGCTTCGTCATGCCGCTGGTCTATTGTGAAGACTTCAAGGGTCAACGCCATAGAAGGAGATACACAGACAGGTTGCTAAAAACACTGAGTTCGTAGTTACGATTGTCCTTCCTCTATCATCGAGGACTGCGACCAGTACACCAGTGAACGCCGGGAGTTTCGACGCCAACTTGAGCTTCTCGACCATAGACCATTCAGCTTGTCCAAAGTACTTGGCCCATAGAGCTCTCCTGCGCATCAGTGCCCAGCTCTTCGCTGTCTTTTTGCTTTCATGCAAGCCACTGGGCTCCTCGAAGAGCTCTAAACAGAACTCTGAACGTGTCATCGCTTCGCGTTCATCATAATTAATCCCCTCATAATAACCGCTGTGAAGTGGGGTAGGGTCCCGTGGCTACCACGGAGAAACATCCCATGTCATCATCACTTCTCCATTTATTGTTGTTGTTGTTGTGCCCTTCCTCTTCGATACTGCCATGTCAACTCACTCTCCTGATTTATCGCCATGGCTTCAGCCTTTCGGAAATGGCTTATATGACGAAGTGACGAAAACAATGTTTATAGGCACGATGTGTTTACATGACAAAAATCTCCTATCCGGTTCAAAGGCGACGAGTTCCAATCTCACAAAGCGGGTCAAGGTATGTGTCATTTCACGAATTTTAATTAGACATATGACTTCCTATCGAAAGTAGAGCGTTACGTTTCTAGCAGTTATACTTTATTACAATTTTGGCCGAGTAATTTGTAACGATAAAAAATTACTTTTGCTACCAGAGTGATAGTAACGGCAATCAATTACCTTCCTCGAGTAACGTGCACACTGCTGGACAAAAGTCTACGGAACACGCTACGAGGAATTCATTCATCAGAATGACGTGCTAGCAGCAAATGGTACCGTGCGGACATGCAAACAGGTGACTGGGTTACCTAGCCACATGTTTATATGTCTGTATGGTCCCATTCGCTGCTAGCGTGTCATTGAGGATGGAATACGCCAGAGTGTGTTCTGTAAACTTTTGTCCAGCACTGTACAAGTCTGCGGGTGTGCCACAGTTGAGCGACTGTTCGGCATTGTTAGAGATACTTTGGAATAAAGAGGGGAAGTCTTACAGAGACAAACTTCGGGTAGCAGCTGTCGTTCAAGTGTAACCTGCGCAAGTAGTTGACATTGCACTAGCGAAGAATTGAGAACTAAAGTTTCTAGAGTCCTTTTTGTCACTTTGGAAAGTAACTGTAAGGTGACTAAGTTACTTGGCATGTAACTTAACTAGTTACTATTTGTGAAGGATAAGCGTACTTGTAACTCAGCTACTTTAGTCGCAATACTAACTGTAGCTCTAACTCGGTTACTTTTGGAATTAACTTTTCCAAAGACAACGTTTTTCGTATGGCCATACACTTTGTAAGAACCGTCGTGTGGCTGGAAGAATGGAAGCAGGGGGTAAGCAACAACACATGTGGTAACTTCTAATTCTTGTGAGACCTTAGCTCTGGTGCTGTATGCCAACAGTACTCAGAAAGTTGTCTATTCTTCTTGGAGGCGTTGGCCATAGCAGGAACATGAGCAAACATTATATCATTCGTTTCATCTTCTTACCACCTGGTAGCTACTCAACGAGTGGTCGCTTACGAATATGATGGCAGTTGCGCCACTTGGCGAGAGGGAAAACTGATCAATCAGTCAACATTAAGCAGACGGAAAAGTTTGAAGTTGGGATTCGCGGATATTTCGAACGAACAAGATACTGTTATTGCACAAAAACAGTCTTACGTAAACAATTTGACGCGAAAATTATTAAATCCACATATGCCCTATGTGCATTAAATTATGTCTGAAATGCGCATCATATGAAGGTCAAGGCCAATGTGAAAATAATGTATCTTGGCAAGTATTCTGCATGCTAGCTTCATGAGGGAACATAAATATTGCACTCTTTCTATCCCATTTTTTACATTCAAACCCAAACTTAATTCCACCGTCTTTTGACACATTCGGAAACGAGATCCCTAAAGTAGGATGTTGCCTAGAGAAGGGCACGTTGCGGAGGCGTGTCAACGTTAGACAGTGGTGTACCGTGGGAGATACTTTTGATGTTCGTTACGTTGTTGGTTGTATCCCCGTGCTCTTTCAGTGCGCTATGCAACTTAGGTTTGATGCAGTAGTAGAACACGTCGCGTCATGCGCGCGTCATGCGTAATGAGTATGAGCGATAGACCGTTCGGAATCTTCAAGGAATTCCCCTTACCGGAAAGAGTCGAACGGCTCGAAACAAATGCTACCACGGGCAGTGCTGCAAAGTGACCTTGCCACTCAGAGAGATCGCCTATCCCCGACCTGGGGATTTCACAGGTCACTCGACAAAAAAAAAAAAAATGTAGATGCAGGATTGTTGCACTCTAGGAAATATGCAGGAAAGCCGAGCACGGCCATTTGATCTTTATGTTTATGGGAAAACGCTGCCACGGGCGAGTCATAGCTGTACCGTGAGGCATACTGTCGTAGCTGTCTGGCGACGTACTAACACGAATTATCCTTATGCACTGATAGCCCATCACATTTATGACCTTAAACCAGTGTTTCTCAACCGGGGTTCTGCGGAACTCAGGCGTTCCACGAGCCTTGTCCTGAGGGTCCGCGAACAGGATACTGTGTAGCACCCAAGAGTGTAACTTGAGAGCCTACCGGGGTTCGTTCTCGTAGAGCCTTGTTATATCGAACAGTGCTCGACATTTGATCATTGACATTGAAATTGACATCGAGATCGCAGGACAAGGTTGCAGCGGCTGACAGTCGTTGCAAACAGTAGAGCCAGCAGCTGTGGTCCGCATGGGTTGGCTCATCTCGCAACTGAACCCGACAGTTAATCCGAACCACGCTTTTGCTTTTTGTCTTGTGTTTCAAAAGCATTAATAGTAAATGGAAAGTCATGGTTACTTCTGAGAAACCTCTGAGCGACCCTCCCGCCCACATCAACTTCGGATTTACAAGCATCGGTGGCAAACCACAGTACGTTATCTGCGGGGAGGTGTTGTGAAACCAAGCAATAATAAAAAATTATAATTAAACATTTAAAGAATCAGTAAGACACAATAAGAATTTGCTCTTTGTACGGCATCAAATTCGCAAGACCCACCTCTAACACATTTGCCCCAGTGTTGCAGGTTCCGGGAGGTCCTGGATTGCACGATCAGGGGTTCCCTCGAATAACATCAGTTGAGAACCACCGCCTTTTCTTTCTTTTTTTCTATTCGTTCACTCGGAGAGATTAATATGGAAACGCAGAGTGACGAGAGGAAGGAGCACGTACCGCGTGACTGAGAAGTTAGCGTGCTGGCCATGTCACGTCGAGACTGGGCGGTACCCGGGTTCAAATCCTGGTGCCGGCTGTGCTGTCTGGGGTTTTTCCTGGGTTTTTCGCCGATACTGTCAAATATGTGTCGGCGCAGTGCCCTTAGAAGTCGGCCCAGGACGCTCATTCTCCTATAGGGCGTTAGCCGTGACGTTGCCCACCTCTGTGAGGCTGACACGGGCAAGCTCTTTCATTAGCACCGCCACCACCGGAAGGAGCACGTGCATTTTCCCGACAGCAGCGAACACAAGATTTCCGAATAGGAATCTCATGGCTCGCCATCTCTTCACTTATTGTGATTTATCACACTTCACACTTATGATTTATCTTCAGCTCACATCCGGGAACTCATATCATGGGTTCGTGACACGTGGGTGTCACTGTGAATGAGATGACCGAGCCCTTGCGAAGGCGGCGTTACGGTTTACAGACACTGTGGTTATTCGACTTTTTCCCCCGGGCCTTGTATTAAATTTTTAAGCGATTTGATCTCCTTAGTAGTCTTATCCTTAGCCAGTGAGTCCTTATCCCGTCAAGGTCTTCTTGTCCTGCTTCTGCTTCAAAAGAGTGGCGCATAGCCCAACGGCAACTGACCACAGAGATAAGTAGTTTTATCACGTAGGATCGAATTAGAATTCCCTACTTTCTCCTTCTCGGCGCATTGAAACACTTTCCACAAAGTTCCATCGCGGGGTTCCTTCCTTTCATTTTCCGAGTACGTGCGCGACCATCTCCTAGTTGCCCGCATTGTGTGCGTGATGAGACGATGGAACACTTTTCTTCTCCGTTGCTCATTATATGCACCCATCCGCCGCCAATTTTTCATCAATCCCTTACAAACCTTTTCCGGTCCATTATCACAATCTACTGTTTTGTCTTTCGGCCGCACCGTAGACGCCACCACTGCATCAATGCAGGTGTATCATTCATCTCGTCATCTCATCGTTTTTAATTTTTAATCTCATCCCTCACCCTTTATCCTTTCATCCAGGCCCATTGAACCGTGACCTATTGTCCCGTGGCTGTGTGGTGGTGGGGGCGATGGAACTGTACCGCTTTGGCTCTGTGCCACACCGAGAAGATTGGCCAATGGCCTGCACAAGAGTGGCTATATGCCACACTTCAGGAGAAGGAAGAGCTTTCCTCTGACGCTGTCAGACATATGTTCGCACAGTTCGCTTAGAAGTCGGCCCAGGACGCACATTCCCCCTAGAGCGTTAGTCGTGACGTCACCCGCCTGAGTGAGGCCGATAAGGGCTAGCTCTTTCACCACCACAACCACCACCGGGAAGTGTTGAAACTTTGCGAACTTCAAAACCCTCCTTCACACAGGAGTACACAAGACACACACACAAAAAAACAGCACAATGCCGCAAGCAGTGATCTTCAAAGAACAGTACAAAACGCGGGATATGTGTATGTCACAAAAACCTTCCTTACGTATTAGAATTGTGGATTTGCTATGGCTTATGATTGTTTTCTGACAGCGCGAAGGTGACCCTTCTAAAATGAGTGCAACCTCCTTGAACGGGTGCGACTTCCTATTGTTTACTTGATATAACAATAAGCCAGATCCTTCTGGTATGTGGGCATCGCGCCATAGCAGTGGCATGGGCATTGTCAGCAACAAGAACGAGATGCGCACGTGACTTCTGTTCAGCACCTCCGCGCGGGTTGGCCCGAGCAAATCAGTTTATTCTAAAATTTACGGTGACCGGACGTGTATGTCTTGACGCTGTTCCCTATCCACCAGCAGCGGCCGTCGCAGACCCTGACGCTGCCCCCGTTTCCATCAGCTGCTCGTCGGTCTCGTCTACAAGCATGGCACAAAGTGAAGCCGGTACCACCATGCACGACCATCTGGGCAGGTTTTTGCGAGAGCGGGGGCCAATCGGGTCTACATTGGACAAGTTCGAACGCCAGGCGAAAATTCCGCGAGAGTACCTCGCCTATGGTACGTTTGCCACCTTTCGTTCGTCATAGGAGTGGGAAATAGCCATCGGCACTGGAATGTACCGCTTTAAGCTCTTAGTATGCGCAGTCCTTTTTTTCTTTGCACGCAATTTTGGCACGCCGTAGCAATGCTCGCAACTCCTCCAGATCCCTTGAAGTTTCACTCATGCGCAACAATTTTTCTAGTAACATCACAATGACGTTGTATGATTCTAATTGGTTAGTTGGTTGGTTCAATTTGGTTGTTCCACGCAGTTTTAATCGCATCCGTGGTGCTAATGTACCTGACGAACGTCTTTGGCTACTACGCTACACTGTTCTTTACCACAGCCTACGGCATCGTCGGAAGGTAAGGAACCCTTTGGAGTCACCCATCTTGCGGTATCTTGGTGAACTTATATATTACAGCATTCGGGCCCTTGACAAAAAGGACATGCCTGGCGTCCAAAAGTGGCTGTGCTATTGGATCATCTACGGCACCGTGACGGTTGTGCTAAGCCCGGTTTTCAATATTCTAGGATCCTACATTCGCTGCTTCTACATTTGCGAGGTAAGGAACCCTCCTGGGTGTAGACGAGCGAACACTCAGGGCCATTTTCTAACTACTCTCGACTCTGCTTTCTGCCTCCGACACCGGAATGTGGAGCGTAGAATCGCCCATTTACTTGAGGGGTCCTTTTAAGGATACACCGATACTAGCGTGTAGTACCCGAGGAATGCACGAAGGATTTTCTCCATTCGGTGGCCTAAGTCAACGTCAATTTTTAATCACAAAACCGGTCTCAAGGAGCAGCTCGAGCGGAGGGCTAAGTCGACGATCGTTTAGGAATATCGATCTTGAGTGTTCGTTCCTGTGCACTCATCGTGTAACTCCCGGACCGTCGCGGAACCTTCGGAACAATATCAATTATTAGCTATAAATAGTCTTTTGCAAACGCGCCTTCTGAACAAAATGCTCCGGCTAAAGTAATTGGTTATTCTTTGGAAGTTCCTGTTTGACCAAGTCTCGTTTCCTTCTGAAACTGCTTCCAGTAACGATACTCTCGTCGTTCTGAAGCAGAAGACAACAAAGTTCAGTAGCGCAATAACGTGAGTGCCGTGCAAGTCCCATGCCCAAACTTCCTTAATCGACACAGATGGGAGTGCTATGCTGGTGCGCCGCTCCGGGGGACAACAGCGGTGCAAAGTGGCTCTTCGACAAGATCTACGCGCACAGGTTGTTCGGGCCAACTACCTTCTTGACTTTGGCATCTGTTGCCAAGAAGCCACCAGCGGCTATGGCTGCTCCCGGAGACGTGTATGAACGTGTTAACGAAGTCGGTATGCGTTCCCCGCCTCGTTCGCGTCCGGCTTACGCGGCTCAAAAGTAAGTGTTATCCTAAAATGAATTTCGGTGCCTAATCGAGAACGTTCTGTTTCAGTTATTAAAAGAACCAAGGGTGTACTCGGCAAGACGAGAGAATTATCCAATTGGCATGAATGTTCACCGATTAAATAAATCTCTGAACGGCAATGCTTCGGGTGTTTGTACGAACGTGTGTAGAACCACAATGAATTCTGTGTAGGTCTCAGGAAATGTATGTATTCAGCAGGGCGAATGGCGTATTGGAGATTTATTTGCATATGTAGTGCAGTGTCGTGATTCACATGGAAACCACTATTAGACTGTATGGAAAACCAAGACATGCCAAGCACTGCTCGTGTTTATAGCCGTAACCAGGTAGAGTATACCTTATGCATGACCCTGTATGGGATACCTGAATTTCTACGGCCCTGAGGATTTCGTACTCTGACATCGTCGCGCGCGTGCACGGAATTCTTGCGTTTCCGTAAGAATTCTGTGCACGCGCGTAGTGGAGCGGTGCGACGCCTGGTGTCAAACAGCCCCCTGCACAGCGAGCAACACCGAAAATTGGTATTACACACTATTACATCGGAACTTCATTATTTTAGTAACCATATTATTAGTTTCCCTGTTTACCTATGCATTCTGAAACCCCTGTTAACAGCGTTTTTTGCGAAGTAACCCAGCGCTGGACGCTGGCGATGGAGCCTCCCCCTACTTCTCTGCTGCGCCTGCGCGCTCCTTCTGTTCGCGACCACTTTCGAGCGACCAAACTCTTTCTGTGAACCTAACCTCTGTGAACGAACCCGACGCTGTCTGGCTTCTTGAACGTCTGACACATTTTTTTCAACGGCTCAGCATTTCATTTCAGTTCGCTTATCCGTTTACCCTCAGATGTGGATCGTTGTGTGGATTGCAGGGGCGGATTTTATCACTGATCTCTATGTATAAAGGCTGGATGGCGCATGGGAGAGGGGCTCGCGGGGGAGAGGCGTGCATTCGGGCCGCCATGTTGGGAGGCCCTAAAGCGCAGTGTGCGCCCATAGAAAACAATGGGAGGCAACGGAGATTGTGAGTATTTATAGCGCTGCAGGCGTTGATCGTTGCTTGTCATCACACAATTTTGTAAGGTGCCAGTATACTGATGTATCCTAACAGTGTTTCACAGGTGTCCTGCCGTTCGATTCTTAATTACGTTATGTTTTGCATTCCGAAACTAGACCGTCACAGCAGTGCAGCGCTGGGGATTGTACTACAGTACGTTTCCCAGCCAATATTTCAACAAGAAACGATGTGAGATTAACAACCACCATGTATGTAATATCCCGTGCTGCGTTCTGGACAAAAATTGTTCCATAAAGAACGGTCCGGGAAAGGATATACTCGCATGGCAGAAAGAGATCGTTCTGTAGAATCACAGCCGTTGTTTTAGCCGTGTATCGGTTTCGTATGATTTATATCAAGCACCGCCGCAGAAAGTGACTTTTAGTGAACGACTGCGGTGCTTTGCCTCGCAAATATGGACACACCGAAGCAGCCCAAATACGTTTGTGAGCGTGATTTAATTGCTTTACGCAATTAGAACACGCTCGTTAGGACAGTTAATGAGGTAGTGATGTAAGCTTAATCAATTAAGTTACTTAAAAGTGGTAACACCTCCTTGAGACACAAGATTTACCTCTTTTTGAAGTACAGCCCTTCTATGTTTGTTTGTTTCTTCCTTCATTTGTTCTGATTATTTGCAGGCGCGGTTGTGCCAAACTGAATGTCCTTCTCGAGTACTCACATGCTTTTGCTGAATACAACTGCAGCGTGAGCAAAGCTGCTTAGGAACGGGGCCTGCTACCCAGTGCTGACTTTGTCATGCTTGTTATGTGGAGCACGTTCGAAAAAATGCAGCTGCACATCTGAAACACCAATGAGTATCATCGTCATCTAAAAGAGAGCGCCGTAGCACCGTTGTGAGACCAGACACGCTTTCTGAATATCTTCTACGGCACCTTCCGCAGTTTGCACAATTTTGTTCAGCATCGAAGTCTCTCATAGGAACCACTTTGCATTAACTGTGACTCCCATCTTACATTTTGATGTGCAAGGGCCTTCTTGCACTACACACGTATGGTCTGCAACAGGATAATTGCAGCAGGACGATTTGGAGCTTGAAACAGTTGTGATTTTGTCATTTTGGCCCTCGTGTACACCGTCTGTGAAACGTAAACAAAAAAAATCTAACACGATATGCTTTTGTAAAGAAGGTCACTGATGGTGAGTAAAGAGAATATACAAGTTCAAGTTTATTCAACATTTTATATCATACATTATATTATTCAACATTTTATATCAAGTTTATACAACATCAAGTTTATTCAAGTTATTTCTTGCACTTATGCGTTTCAGGATACAATGAACGTCCAGGGAGGTCACAAAAGACTACATTTATTGTTTTATGACCTTGCTACAATGACAATATATATTTTAGGAATGACAATGGACAGGTACTCTCTCTAAATTTGTAGCACTCAATTTTAGGTTAGAATGAGCAATGAATAGCAACTTCCCTCCTGGTATTTTCTTATATATGATGAATTTTGAATTTAATGTGATCAAATATGTGTTAATATAATAATATATATAAGAATATAATATGTGATAAATGAATGTGATCAACAGTATATGTAAACAACACCAGTAGCCAGAGAAGTGCATTCTCAAGAAATAATTTTCTTCTTATAGCATATATGTGCATGCCTATTAACTGAAACAATTATCACGGTTCTCACGGTTTTAATTTCTGAGAGTGTACTGTAGAGACGGCTTAGATCTACAACAGTTAATACAAGGTATTATATACTGTGAATCCCATGTTAAAAATTCCATGTGACACATACTTTTTGGAGGTGCTGTGGTAATCAAAGTTTGTGGGCATTACGCAGGTTCTGCACCCATTTCTTGAGTATGTCAAGGCAGCTGTGAAGTAACCTGCATTGATGATGATTATTCCAATTTTTATGGTGCATCGACAACAAAGGAAATAATACATCAGAACATTGGTTTGGGTGCAACCAGTTAAAAATGAATATGTTGTTTAATAAATGCATTGGACAAATGTTAAAACATCAGTTTAAAACATGGTTTACAATCCCTGTATCTCCTAAAAATTAAAAAGAAAACTATTCTAAAAAGAATATGGGGAACTCTTCTAAAAAGAATTATAATTATTATATTGTTGGGTGAAGGAGCCTAAAGTGTAAGGTGTGTTTCTGATGTGAACATGTAAGAAAATATGCAAAACTGAGAGAGGCTAACCACAGTGCGTGCACTGAGGTTGTTCCTTCCTGTAAAGTAGAAACCAGTGGATGAGGAACGTGATACTTACCTGTACACCCAGCCGTATCACACTACACAGATTATTCACTGGGTAGCCCTCATGACGAAACCTGTATTGAGAGACCACCCTTAAAAACTGCTTCAAATAGCACGACACGCTACAAATTATTACTATCGTAACAAGCTGACGATACAGCTCAGACAAAGGCGTTATTCAAGTCGCGCCACACCACCGTTACGTAGGATTCTTTGTCACAAATCAAACCAAGGCACAAAACAATACCAATACATGAAAAAAGGTGACAATCGTGGTCTCATTATGACGTAATACCGAATTTGTGCGCGAAGGTAATTCAAAGAAATGAATGTGGCACTTGCTTCCGCAGAGAACACCGTGTACCATGCTAGCAATGCATGCAAAAAAGCGCTCGAGTGCTCGCACATATATTGATGACAACACTACCTGTGTAGTGTAACGTGTTCTTTCAAGCATATTATGCACTCAAACTGTATTTGCCGCCGGATAAAATGCAAGTGTGCTCGATTGAACGTCGGAAGAGCGATCAAGCAACCTGCATCCAGTGCTCGTTTTGGGCAAAAAAACACTTCATAATGGTCAACTAAATATACAGAATGAACGCCTATTTATTCCTCGATAAAGAGTGACTCACCTGTATAAATTTAGGCCCTGTAACCTTGCCAGTACGGTTGGTACGACCGTAATTGCAAGAAGTTGCCATGATCGCTGCGGCGACTGTTGTGAGCACCGTAAGATGGCGGCCGGTTTCTTCACGCTCGCGCTCCCTATCCGCGATCCAGCCTTTTACAATCGAGATCAGTGGATTTTATGGTGGATTGTGGTGGATTGTTATCTCAGGCCCAGTGTTATACGCATGCAATGTGGTTGCCGCCGTATGTGGCAGGAGTACGGATGCATTTCGAATACCTAGTACAGTGTTGCCTGTAATCTTTAATTGTAATTTTCTAATTAATTGCACAGTCGATTGGAATGAAACTTGCGCAGTTTTTGTCCTGGTGGCTTGGACTATCGAATAGCCACACTAAATGACATTTGATCGGTGCTGCTTTACAGTACCTTTAACACGGCACACCACATTTAACCCTAGCGGATACGATGAATGCATTCCACGCCACTGGGAGGTGACCAGGTTCGAATCTGGACGCCGGTTGTACTGTCTGGGTGTTTTCCCTGGGTTTTCATCAGGCGCTTTAAGACAAATATCGGCGCAGTTCCCTATGAAGTCTGCCCAGGATGCCCACATTCCATCCAGCGACAGTCGTGACGTCGCCCTACTGAGCGTGTCCGACTACGGTAAGCAGTTCCAGCACCACCTCCACTGACTTCTAAGCTTACCGTAGGAAAATGCTCCTGTTGCAGTCGCTATGATTCAAATATTTGACCGTATCAGCTCAAGTAAATCACCGTTCAAACAGTTGTACTAAGTTTCAGCGCCTTTATACGATTACCAACCTTCAGTAAATATATCGCAATCAAATGCAAAGCAAGGGGAGGCTCCGACCTGGCGAAAACGAAGACAAGGTCGCATTCGATATATTCCTTTTTGAGGTCAAAGCGGCTCATCGCATCGCTATGTCGGCCAAGTATTCCCCCAACCGCGACACCCTCTGTAACGACAGGATGGGCAGCACAGCTACAAAGGTCTTGTATAACTTCTCGTCGTGTGAGAAATACATAACGGTACATAACCCATCGATGAAGTGCGTTTCTGTCACACCTCAACGTGGCTTTTACAGCTTAGTGGCGTTACCGCAACAAGTTGACTCTCCAAGATGCCGTCGCTGCAGTAATATGGAAGATCTAAATTACATCCTTCCCCATTGTCCGCGCTACCAACCTTTCACAAGAGGAAGAACCACACTTTCAGTCTCACTTAATCAGCCCTCTCACTATGCCAATATAGCTCGGTCTATGGCCAAGTCCAGTACACCAACGCTTCGCCCTAAAAGCATTCCTAAACTTTTTGGACAACGTAGAACTCCGGTCCTCCCTGTGAGGTGACTCCTTGTTTCATCACATTACCGCCAGCAACGGGGTATATTGCCCCTGGCGATTAAACTCGCCAGTCATCATCATTAATACAAAGTTGTCGTTGTTTGTTAGCAATGAAATCACATTCACGTTCTTCACATTTTCCTCACAAGAAAGCTACCCCTTAATTTTCTGTACGCGGTTGTGAATTTGGTAATCGCGGTCCTTGTAGCTCTAGGTATACATGTATTTTTGTGTGCAACGCTGAGTCTTTTTGATAGTATTATCTGAATTCATTTTCTCTTGTAGGCTTTGTTGATTAGTACAGTTAAGTCCGTACTCTGCTCTCCAGAAATATCTTCCTCAACCGGTACCAGAGTAAGAGGAATTTAATAGCTATCCAAACCGATTTTGCGGAAACATCTTCCTAATTACAATTAATCACACGTCGCTATTACGAATAGGCGGTGACGTTACCAAAGAATTACTTTCGAAAAACGCCCTATATTTGCCCGAAGCATGAGCAAAGTGTTGAACCTTGAAAAGTAATTTGTCCAAATTGGGACGCAGCACCAATTGTGAGGGAAGTTACGTTACATTGCAAGTGCAAAAAAAATCAAGAAAAGTCGTAATGCTTATAGCTTACTCAATGATCTAGCACCTCCCAATGTGCATGAATTTTGTTCCCCATTACTATAGTATCATTATGAGCATACCAATTGTTTGTTTGTTTGTTTGTTTTTGTTTGATTTTTTTCGACTACTCGTCATGTAGACTCATTTCTGCAATTTTTGCCCATTGTGACATCCATGAACGCTACCACGATATGCCGCTGTTATCATGCGTGAAAAAGCGCAGACTCCCAGGGACGTCCGAAAGCTCAGCCCGAGCTGAACCAAGCTCACCATTGGCATTTCTCAGTTTACTTAAATTGCTTCCAACACTTCGATCATACGGCAGACGACTGAAGCTATATTTTCACTTTCTTTACCATCCTTTCGTCCTGCCCTAACTACCATCCTGCCCTTCGCGAGGGCTCGCTTTTCAAGTTCAGGGCTGCGCGCGAGGGGCACGTGTTTCATCCACAGAAACTCTGCTCTACCGAAGCGACGTCGCCATCTACCGTCCTACACACACCCATCCTCGCAGCCCCTCTCCTACCATCTCTCCCAATATGAGAAAGAAAGAAGCACACCACAACTTGGCAGCTGCGCCGATACCCCACCAGAGTCCGGACGTTGCAGATTTCCGTCGGACATCCAAGTTTTCCGTGCGAGTGGTTTTCCCCCAAACGTCCTCCCCCCCTCTCCGTCTTCATCATCCCTGCTGGAGGCGAGTAGCGGTGCTGGTGTTGTTTGCTGGTAGTCGACCTGTTTCTCGGTTTTCCCTCGTCACCTTTGATACTTTAAAATCGCCGGTCCTGTCAAGGGGACACTTGGCCCGCTCTCTCTGCGCAGGTGAGCTGCCTCTGTCATCTCTTTTGTGTCAGTTCGTAAAATGATTGTTTGTAATGATTGTTTTGTGATGTTGTCGTGGGAAGATTTTGACTGAGAAAGTGTCACTTTGAAATTTTTTGAAGCAATCCTTGACATGAGGCGAATCACGACAACGATATAGCTTGCAACGAATTTTAAACGTTATTCAAGAAAGAGTATGATGAAGTTTTACGATCATTCACTATAGCACACCTCTCTTCGTATTGCTTCAATGGAAAGTCAATGAGATGCAATAGTGAACATATGGTTGTTCGCGAGCGTAAACGCTGGGCATCGCATTAATCGATTCAATTGTATTAGGTATTTCGTTGTGTTTTGTTCCGCTCGCTGCACAATATATTTCAAATATTTCCTCGCACATTTTCTTAGCTTTGATGCGTTGTCGTGGAGACTTACAATCCATTATCTTCCTGCACTACAAAGCCATTAGGACCGGCGGAAAGGGTTGTAGGAATAGGGTAAGGGAATCCGGAAAGTGAAATAAATTATATTCTTCGGAACTAAAGCCGTCGTTCGGTAAAAACATATGAGCACCTACGCGACTACTTATTGTTCAAAGTTTTGTTCCTCGTCCATAAATACTCAATAATTAACGAAGCTTAGAAAAGCATGTTGATATAAGTCTCCACGCGTATGATATGGCTGCATCACTATGTCCCTTGACCTACTGCGAGCATAAATCTTGGGAGAGGTTTCGCCCCGCATGTCGTTGCTTTCTTCCTCTACTAATTACCGGTAGAGACAGCCGTATCAGATCCATTCATGCGGAGCTTTGCGAGGAATAGAATCGGAAGAAAAGTCTGGGAACCTTGGCTAGCAGAAATCACCTTCGCTTCTACCAAAATGAGTCATAGCTGTTAAGCGGAAGAAGAAAAACATATAGTCATGTAACAACATACTCGATTTTTTTTCTTCTTTCATGTTTTTCTTTCTAAGGTCCTTAGATGGGAATTACCTGGCGGAACGGAGATATGCTAATACACAGGACGTAAAGAATGCACGGAAATGGTGCAGACAAATACTTAAGTGTGACAGCATTAATGTGAGCTGTCGAACTTCATGATTTTGATGTCAGCAGTGTGGCGGTCAGCGAATAAAGACATAGTCGTGATAGCACGATGTGCGATAGCAGGAAAAGGGAGCTTGAGCACTTTCAGCATCGACCTGGAGTTTCGCCACGCGTTGCGAAGCCCCCTCGCACACTCGACCCTCCGTTGCATAATGCCGCTCAGGACCCACGCAGGATGTGTTCTGTGATTTGTTCCATCTTCTACTGAGACATACCGCAGGCCACATGACTTGTCTGGGGGACAACCGGATTTGGTTTCTCGATTTAATATTCGTTATAGTTTTTCTTAATTTGTAATGCTATTCAACATGGAAACCTTCATGCATCCTCACATGCGTCAACAGAGAGCAATACAACAGCACCGGACTAGCAACCGCAACTTTCAACTATGATGTCTTCACACCGAACAGCACGTGTGAAGAATATCTCGCCGTAAACATCCCGCTAAATGATGTTGGACTATCCACGTGCCACTACTGGTTAGGTGATACAGCTACTCTTTAGCCTGTTTTGTCTAGCTCTTGTTCCCACATTTTACCACCTGGAAATCCCTTCTGTTTCTTTCTTTTTTGTTCCTGTGTTCTCTCATTCTGTCGCTAGGACGTTGTTGTTGTTGTAGGGAGTAAGAAATGTTAGCCCAGAAGCAAGGCTTGCTGTTCTTTGCCATTGCTAGGGCATTGGTCTCCCGCACGTGTACCATGCCACATGATAACAGCACACGAACACAATGGAGTACACAACCCCCTCGTTGCGATCCTCGAACTCCATCTCCCAGGAAGGATTGATTGATGATTGATTGATTTTAAAAGAAAAAAATTGAGATATTAGTCTCGAGTCACTCGGGACTGGCTACTCCAGGACGCGTTATTAAGAAAGGGAAAGAAAAAGGAATTACACAAAACTCGACCCAGGAAGGAATTCCTACACTGTAACCGTTTTCACACCTTTAAAGGTGTAATAACGTGCATGGCGTACGCCTTTTTCGGTGTAATTTTGGTAACATCATAACGGAGCACGGTGTAGCACTAATTTTCTTTACTAGAATGTTGTCTGTCCTCCAAAAATTCAGTCTTGCAACGTCTCAACATTGGTGAACAGTATTGTAGACACTTGCACGTGCTCGATTATCGGTAGCGATGCATATATGCATTAGAACGTATCTGCGATATCCAAGACATAATGAAAGCAAGATTTGCACTGACACTTGATCTTTTGTAGTGCTTTCCGAATTGTAAAATATCATCCTGGAGATACAATGTTACGCAACCAGGTTGAATGTGCATAGCGCACACCTTTAAAGGTGTGAAAAAGTGTAGCTTCTCGTATATCTTTTTATCAAAATTAGAAGTTATATTACGCTGAGGCAGATATATTTTAAGCATGGTGGGTCATACACGCTAATGATATCGTCTTACGGGCAGGAGATCCAGAGAGTAATTAACCATATTCGAGAACAAAAAAGTATAGAAATGCCGTACACTTGTTGCCAAATATTTTGTGAGCATGGTAAGAAGCGAGCTGCAGAAATGCCGCACTTACAGAGAAACACTGTTATGTAGTTCGTGATACAGGTGGGGTAAGGTGTAGGGAAGAAAATTACTGAGGATTTATGACAAGCAAATAACGGAATACCCACAGTTTCTATTCTTTTTTCACGGTCAGTGGTATTTGGGACTGTTTATCTTCTTTCTCACTCTCTTACACACTGCGAAAAGTTTCCATTACATTATTCCTGTAACTGGGTAACTTCCTTCATAACCGAACTGAAATTGCTCTGTGTCGGTGAAGATGTCCTTTTTTCAAGAAGGGTGTCGCACATATCCCACTCCGCATCCATAAATCGAATTCTCAAGATCATTATGAAAAGTACAGCGTCTCTACACGTATTTATATAGTTCACTCTTTACTTGCTCGATTGACCCGCCGCGATTGACATTTGTGCTCTATTCGTGCATGAAAGGAATACTTATACGTACCTCGCCCAGGAAAAATAAACACTGCCATGACACAGCCAAGACACACCGTACAGTGACGTATTTCTGACTCTCCTTTCACTAACAATATATTTCCACCTAACATGCTCTTCGATCCGTGTCTCCAGTCTGCTATTCAACCGCTAATAAATAAGAGCGCAACAGAGCGTACAGTACTGGCTACGTAGACGGCACCTTTCCCGTCATAGCTAACTTTTTCTGCAATGTTCCTAACTGCGTATTGCAGTGTAATACATTTTCCTGAAACATTCGGAATTGTAGGATTCAACCTATAGTACCAGCATGCACGTCGTTAATATGTCGAGGGATAAGTGCCGTTTCGCGCGAGCCTGGTAGTATTTTCACTTTCCGTGCCCGCGCCAGACAATAGCTACAGTGACAAGTCGATACGACCTTGAAGAAGGGTCTGTTGGGGTATTGCGTAATGGTTTTCTGCGCTAGCTCGTCGTTCTACGCCATCGCTGCGTATCTTGAGCTGCATTTATCGCAGATACATGGAAACTGTTCGAGAGGAAATTACGCTGTTCTATAAATGGCTAACTAATGTCGTCGTACCCCATGCTTTCTGCGTGGTATGCTTACGCACCGTGAAATACCAGGTAAATTACTGGAGGAAGACCCTATGAGTGGGTAGGACGACGTCATTATACAATAATAGAACAAATGGTTCAAACAACAGTATCTGTTGGGTGTCTCGTTTTTTGTTCAAAGGCTCTCTGCCACAACGTAGGCATTTTAATTTGACTATGAGTTAGGAATTATGAATGAAATGGGGGGTTTCCCCATGATATAGTACAATACAATAGACATCCGCATTTTCTCAGTACTCAGCGTATCGCCTTCGACTAGACGTCCCCTTTCAGCCGTGCCCTATTGTCCAAGGTGGGAAAGGTGAACTCGCCGAACTGCCTCACGTGTGACAAAGTGGAGAACACTAAACACATATTAATTAACTTCCGATTAACTTCTCCAGATACAGTGTCCAACGTAATGACCTCAGAGCCGCCTTGAAAAGACCGGACCACCATCCTCTAGACTTAGTGAAGCTCCTCGGAGAATGGCCGTGGGATCTTTGACATCGTGCGAGAGCTGCTTTAATCACGTTCCTGGTGGACATTGCAGCGACTCTAACTTATTAGACGTACTATTTTTTTTTTTTTTTTTTGGGGGGGGGGGGGGGGGGGGGCTTGCCGGCTCCTGTGCTTTGCAGGATTCACCATTTAATCTAATCTAATCAGTACTCCAATCAATTGAGAAGTAATTGCAGATTACATTTGTCATTCCTATACTACGCGTGGAAGGGTCGAACAAAAAAAAAAAAAAGAAATAAATTTCACCCTTGACGCTGAATATTGATGATCTTACGCACACATATCGTACCGAGAAGCGGCCGAAATTTCCCGAGAACGGTCAACTGTATACACGCGGCTGGTCAAACAACGTCCCTCTCGAGGCAAGGGCATGTGCAGCAGTCCGTATGACCGTCACTGAGACCGAATATGAATACTATACCGCCAATTGTGCAGAGGGGCTCCGCCACATTCAAGACGCGCGCACATGACACTATATTCTGTTTGCCTATATAATATATACAGCGCTAATGATGAACCTCCTATTGATGGAGTTGGTCATACTTTTTTCATTACAGCTTCATTTCATGAGGAACGCCTGCGAACCGTTTTTTAAGATCCACGCGCCTAATGGACAAATTTCAAACGGGGACTTCTCTCTGCGGCAGCGACAACGTCGTATTCTGTATACAATCAGCAGCTCACCCAGTTTGCTGTAGCAAAGAATGTGTCAATCGCGAGAAAAAGAAATTTCACTTCATAGTTGGAATATGTATTTAGCAAGCACAGAAAGCTTATGAAGTCTTGTGGCTGTCATATCCAAAAAGTATTTGTACACGCGAGAAAGTGCATACGGCAAGTGTATCTCCGTGGCTGCTCTTGCCCCGGGCGCACTTCTGTGATAGGAAGAAATGGGAACCAGCTCCCGTGGAATAATGGGTCGGACCTTCCACGTCGAGAATGGGAGGTGACGCGGGTTCGAATCTGCGCACCGGCGGTGCTGTCTGATGTTTTCCCTGTGGGCTCAACAACAGACTTCCCGTACGAATCTGAGCATAGTTCCCTCCGAAGTCGGCCCAGGACACATCCTAGCCCCCCACTCCTTCCTGCTGTCCTCTCTCCATATGACGACGTCTGTACGTAGCTTACAGTCACAGTCGCTTCGCGGCGCAGAAATGGGACGAAGAAATAGGGTGTTCGCAATGCTTACGATCCGTTCGGCAAGCTAAAGCTAGTACGTTCGTATAAGTATCAAAGTCTGCATGAGTCAAGGTAGGCTCTGCAATCGTGCTATAGAGAGTGTAGTTTTTTGGACACCATAGGACTTCTATCTTTATCGTGAAGGGGCGCATTATTTCGTTCCCCACATTACCACCAGCAATGGGGTAGAGTATCGCCCCTAGCGATGAAACTCCCCATTCACCATCTCCCAATAAAGTTGTTGTTGTTGTTGTAGAGAGAGAGGAAACTGGAAAAAATTTGACTTGGATCACAACACAGACTAATCCGCGGCAGTGAAAGTAAGGTGCCCAGTGTCACCATTCACAATTACGGTTTAGATTTATGTTTTAATTGAGTAAAATTGTTAATTGAAAGCTTTAGCTGTATTTGTTGTTTGATAATATAGTACTGTGATCTCTGACGTGTTTGTCAGGTGCTTCGAGATGAGCACAATGTCACTGCTTGCCATTGGCGCCGCTCTCCCTTAGAAGCGTTACTGCCTTCAAGCATTTTTAGCAGTTTAAAATGCTCGAAAATTTGATTTGGTTGACTGAATTGAAACAATTTTTCACAGTTCATGAATGGCCGACGAGAGCAGTCTCTCAGGAGAAAATATGTCGGAAAGGGGGACAAAAAAAAAAAAAAAACGAAACACTGTGAAGGAGCGCGCGAAGAGGGAATCACACACGTAACATGAAAAACGGTTTGGAGCAACTAAGATTTGTTTAAGCAAGAACTTTCGTGCAAGAGACTGCACTTCTTCAGGTGTTCTTCTCAACCTGAAGAAGTGCAGTCTCTTGCACGATAGTTCTCGTTCAAGAGAAAATATGTCTCAAAGAGCGGAGCTCAAGTGATAACGTGTCTATACTACATTCACGCGCAACAGAAAAAAGGCCATATCGGCCTTTCTTTCTATTTAATACTTTGACAATTCCGACACTCGTCATTTATCAAACCCCCTTTTATTTTGACTTGGGGGGGAAAAGCTTTATCGGATCGCCCACCTAATTTGTCTGCAAAGGGGGATACCTAATAGCTTTATAGTCGCAGTAACATAGAACCTCGAATCTGAATGTAAAGGCAGTCTGATATGTGACGTACGAGAACCATGTGGTAAGGTGTAAGAGGGCGATATGATCAGAGGGAAGTCAAGGTTGTCAGCTTCCCCAGGAAAAAGCGCTGCCGGGAAGCGTTCCTCCGCTACACGAGTATGTTCGCACATCGCAACCCGAGCTCACGGAAACACACGCTTAGAGAGATCCACGCTTCGTCCTCTGCGACACTTACGACGAATTCAAATGAACCTCTCAAAATAGACTGCCGCCGATGTGGATAGGGATACCCGCAAGTACGAAGTAAAAAGAGAGTTCATTGAGACTTGTTTGTGTGCATATTTAATAAGCTTTGTGGACACGTGGTACGTGCAACTGTTTAGTAGCATCGCTTTTGACGATCATTCCAAAGTCAGACACGTGGGAGAGTGAAAATTTGTTTAAGTTAATATTTAGTGTATATTAAAAGGATGACATAGTGATGCTATACACCAGCGAGCTCAATATGCAAACATAGCGCCAAATGTTTGGAAAACTTCGTAATTAAAGTCGTCTGAGTCCATAAGCGCAGCTTTGAGACAAGCCGCGACGAACAGGCACTGAACGACAAGGAATGTGACTGCTTTCTTTTTTCCTTTTTTTTTTCTTTTTTCATATAATAGATTTTGTATTACACATCTCCCGCCCCTCTGATTGTGCAAATTGTTACGCAACAAAATAAGCAATCAACAATATTCTAAAATTGCTCGTTGATTTACATAGTTCTGTTTTTCTGTATTTCCTCTCTCTAGCTGTGCGGTCGGCACCTTCAGTAAAGTAGGGCACGAATCCGTGGCTTCCCTTCCGTAGCAAAAGTTGCTCAATGAAGTTGAATCACGGGAAATCCGTCACCCGATTGCGTTACCGACGACTCCGCTAGAGTTACAATTAACGAGAATTCGGGCGTAAGCTTCGTAGGAGCTATCTACCTAGTACAGGAGGTCCCGCTTATCCGAACTTCAATGACAGAGATTTCTCATTACGTAGCTTTACACATTCGCAGAAATCTTTCTGCTGTCGAGTTTTAGATTGGCAACGAGTTATTCGAATCCTGCCGCTATCAACGTTGTTCTCATTAGCGCGAGGTAGCTGTCATGAAGCTCCCCAAGGATTCCCTTGCCACCTCTCTCCGCAATTTTAATTTGTGTTTTTGAAATGTCTGACGGCTACTGACAACATCGAAGAGAGGTGTTTTTGTTACACAGAGAATGGCAGGTCAAAAATCTCACGTCGGAGCTGATAAACACTGTGTGTGTTCGGGGCAGACAGTTACAAAAACGCGAAATGAAAAAGCAGACAGCACAGAAAAATAAAGGCCATTCTGATCTCATAGGCGTCTAAAAGAATACGTATACGAAACGATGATATCTAAAGAAAGGAAAACAGAGGCTAACATAGGAAAACATAGCTATAAATATATGCGAGTAAAACAATATGAACAGATAAATCTATAATGTGCCCGTGGGTAATGTGGGTTCACAATGTTGCCCGTGTCAGCCCGCGTCACTATTGCGTTCGCTCGTCATGTTTCAAGTAAACCCTCTTACTTGTACGGCTACATGGCACTTGTGGATCTTACTTCGTCTCCTTAATTCAGGTGTCGGAGATGTCCATTAAGTCAGCAGGACGTGTCTTCACTGCAAGTGGCCGGCACCCGCGGAAGATCCGTGCACTAGTATAGCTAGTAGCTTCACAAACCTGCGCAATACATCGGGAACCGCCGCAGATAGAGCAACATCAAATGTTATCTGAAATAAGCGCCGCCGCCTCGTGGCATGCTGATAACGTTTGGGTTCCGCCGAAACATTGACGCGTGACGTACGTGACCTAGCAAACGCTCGTCAGGATCACGTCGTGTACGATACCTCGCAGCCCAAGCAGCACAATGTACTGAAAGTCGGGTGCAATAGGGGTGGACGGTATGTGTCTTATCAGTGTTCTTTAGTTTCACCAGTTTGTTCAAGGCCTTGCACCTACCCGTCCACCCCTATTGCACTCGACTTTCAGTACAATTTGCTGCGTGGGAGAAAGCCGGAATGGTGACAAATGATAACACCTTGCTTCAACGCCCCGAGATCATGATTGACGCTACAGTGGTCGGTTGATGCATTAACTGGGGTTCTTTAGCGTGCGCCGAAATCTTAGCACACAGCGCACCGCATTTAGCGTCCCTCGAAGAGGACTGCTTGGATAAGCATTCTGTATACCTCTCACCAAGTTGCTGGCGTCATCAGCCAGGTTTGAGCCCCTAACCTTGGCCAGAATGGCAATAGGTAAAACGACAACAGTAGCATTTACTTTAAGCCGTTACTTCCGCGTCAGTTATCAAAGGAGAACGTTACATGCGGCATGAATGCGTCTTTGTGTACCATGCATCATAAGATCACAAATCGAGTTGTTTTCTCGCTGTACCCTTTGGTCAGCTATTGGTAGGCGCCAATGAGGTGCCTAATATTTTCGAGTGGACTGGCTCTCGTTAATAGGCTATATTCAAGGCCGGAGCTCGCCGCAACCGCACACGACGCTTCCGATTGGGTCACTCAAGGACGTCCACGTGTTCTTTGCGCAACCATGCCGCCGGTGCTGCGAAGAAACCGCCGAAAAGGTGTAATACGCGATAAATCCGTATCATAGGTTCGATTGTGAGCGGATGGGCGCACATGTACAGGCGTCCTACGATCCCACCCTGTGAGATATGTCGACATGGAAGAACGCTCCTTTCTTTTTCATATTCGGCGTTACAATTTGTGACCGCGAAAGTTTGTAGCCAGTTACTGAAGCGGCCAAGATGTGTTCTGGGAGAAATCAGCTGCGTTGGCAACAAAATATACAATACAGCCATAGTTACTGGTACGCAAAAAAATCGTCATCATCACCATTACTGTGAGCGTTTAAAAAAAGTCGTTTTCGTCCGGCACGGAAAAATCGAGTGGCTAGATAATCGCTTCCACCGCGAAGTCTGGGAGGATGAGGCCGAATTCCGACACCAGTTATGCTTCTGCTGCAGAAGATGGTGGTGGTTGTGGACTCTATGTTAGCACCGCGAAGCAACTGTGGTCATGAGCGACACGGGCTAAGCGCTCCGAACAACTCGTTGTTTCAGCTACGAGTGAAGTTTGGCGACTCATTCTGTGCATACAGTTATTAGAAAGCAGCGTTGCCAGTGCTTTACCCAAACTTTCGTCCTTCGGGGGGGGGGGGGGGGGGGACCCCGCAAGTTGGCGTATTTACATGCTTCTGACAAAATATTGCGCAATCACACAAAAATTTTAGGGGGTATTCTCCAGATTTTGGAGGGTGTTAGGGGGTGTGGGGGTGGATAAATCACTGAGCATTTGCCGTCTAAAAGGGACACAGGCGTGACGGAGGTAACCGCAGAGGCTTTTTCTATTGTCTGTTATGCCCTGTGTGTGTATGTTGCTGTTATGTCCTGTTGTATGTTCTATTGTCTGTAATGTTCTGCTGTTAAACGATGTTCGAATTTTCTTGTGCAGTGTTCCGAGAGAACAGGCGCAGATTACGAAAACAAAGCGAAAAACAATGAAATTTCATTGATTTTTGCAATACCTTCCAAAATCATAATTAAAACAGCAAGTTCAACGACCACGTTTGTAAATTACATGAGGACATTCACAGACCTCAGATGTGGTTTCAGGGTTTTGTATAGACCTTGCGAATTGGGCAATGAAGCATTTTGTCGTGAGGGTTTGACGAATACAGGTGCAAATGAAGAAGCACGTTGTTGAGTTAATTGATGAAAAATAGTGTCAAAAAAAACCCTCTAGAACTGACAGGAGCGACCTAAAGAAGAAGAAAAAACATTGTAAACTGTACATCACAGAACCAACTCGAACCTCGAGTTGCCCGTGTTATATTTTCGGAGACACTCAAGTGTTTGGAGAGTCCGTTATACAATGTGAAGCAGTTTGTTAATGACCAAAAAGTCCTCAGCGTACTGTTCGCCAAAAATTGGAAAGTAAATTTTCATATATCTTTACGGGCGATGCAGTAGGCGTGATCAGAAAAAAAAAAGGATCAGGGAAGAAGCTGCAAAAAGGTGAAGCTGCGTTCACAGAACCTTGAACAATTCACCATCAATGAAAATGATGCCGGTGACCCTCCCTTCGCGTCTCCGGTTGCAAAACCATTTCAACGTGCCCGAGAGAAAGCTGTTAACTCAATTCCTCTACTCACTACGTTCCTGGAAGGATGTTACGCCTATATCTCCATCCCTGCTTCCTCAGCGACGTCAACGCTCGCATCCGCTAGAGTTACTTATAATCAATTCGCTGTTCTTGACGCAGATCTCCAAAAATGCGACTCTCCTTCAGCTTCAAGCTGCTGCTCGTACTTCAGCTAGTACAACTGCCGTCTCGTGTTATTAACGCACAGGATACTGAAGTATCGAGTACAACAGCCACATACGATGCTTGGAACGCGACGGGTAGTGAAGACAGTGTTTCGGAAGATGAAGAAACAGAAGAAGTTGAGAAAAGGCTGCGTAAGTAGACGTTTGTTATGTTTGTCTCTCATATCTGTCGCGTCACAGCATGATGCATCTGCATGTGTATGATGTCCATGTTCGTTAAATAACGTTTCCTAACTTATTATAGGACGGCTAACTCGTGGTTGACGAGTAAAAGAACTTGGTGTATTTTACATTTTTCGAGTGCTTTTGAGTTGTTTTGTTTTTCGTACGTTACAGTCTAAAATCAAAACTTTACCGCATAACAAGCTCAAGGCACACTTAACAAGAAGAGGAAGAAACTCAAGGCAAACCACCTAATTTGATGAGGACACCAGTTTTGTAACACTTCGCGTAGAATGTAGATGAGGGGAATCAGTGAGCATCCAGGTAAAGGCAATACAGAAGAGAAGCTTCCATGTAGCAGACTACATTTCTTCATCTGCAGAAATGTAGTCTGCTACATGAAAGCTAGTGTCCATTAAAGAAGAAGTGTTCATCGTTGGTTCTCTTTTGTAACACTTTGCGTGTGTGAAGTGACAGTGAAAAACGCGTGCTACGTCTCCAGTTTTCAACAATCAGAAGACAGAGCGATATCATTTTCAGTCAGGCTTGGGAAAAGTTACTTTGAAAAGTAACTAGTTATAGTTACAATTACCCGAGCCAAAAAGTAGTTAAGTTATAGCTACAGTTCCATCGCGAAAATAGTAACTAGTTAAGTTACAGTTACTAGTTACAGTTACAAAGTATAGTTACTTTCAGAAAATTTAGTAATGAAGACGACGTATCAACTTTTATCGCAGAATTACTTTTATTACACATATTATGTGTACATATTGTACTTAAGGAGCAGCTGCTGCTCGAAGCTCGCATCACTGAGTTTGCCTCTTTTAATTGCGAAAATATCCTGGTCCACGCTGAAACGCCACTCAACTGAGGCGCTGGAGGGAATGCCGGTATTATATTTAACAAATATTCTTCTTATAATTGGTAAATCATTCATGGCAGCTAGGGTGCTGCGGCTGCCTTCTTTCCACCTCTCGAATACCTCGGCCTCCTGTACAGTTCTTATTTGCCCTGTCCTGTTTTTTGTTTTGTTTTGTTTTGTTTTTGTTGTTGTTTCTTTCGCGTGTAGAAACTCAAGGCGGTCATATGACACATGCTTCTTTTCAGTGGCAGCCTAGGCAGTCCTTATTGTTTTTAGAGTAAGGAACTACAGCATAACCGCAGAGGCGGTCAAAAGGTCATTAAAAAGAGAAAAAGGAAAAGAGAAGACAAATGAAGTGTGATGCGAGGTGTCTCCGAAATGGAAAATCTACGATTTCGAAAACCAGCAACTAGTTACTCTAACTAGTTACCCAGAAAAGTACCCAGTTACAGTTAAAAGTTACATTTCCCGTACCAGTAACTAGTTACAGTCAATAGTTCAATAGTTACATTTTTGTAACAAGTTACTTGTAACTAAGTTACTTCCCAAGACTGTTTTCAGTGTTAGGCGTGAATTTCTATTTTGAGAATGTAGGTTTTAGTGAAATAAGCTTAAAAATCCGGGCGGGCTGGTGATCCGTTCTAAAAACGATAAAACCCTCAGTCCTTGTTTCGTCTCGTTTTTGTCTCGTGTTCGTGTTTCCCTTGCACGGGGGTCTTATCGCTTTTAGAATAGTTTTCAGCCTCCTGTGTAATCGGGAAGGGGGAGGGGAGGGGCGGTTACGGGACGTAAAACTGAAGGCATGCTTTAGGTGCGACGACCGAAATGTTTCCGCTCTTTTGAATGCTATAACATTTCTTTAAAAGAGCCCAGAGAGCCATCCAAAAGATTTTCTGTTTCTGGTGAATTACGAAAGGATGTAACTTGACGTGATAACTAACACAAAAAAAATTATCTGTACGCAGTATTTTTCTTGGAATAAAACTCCTCCGAGCATCGACGCGCGCGTTCCCGCTCGACTCGCTCTGCAGGCCGAAACGAGGAGAAGGATTGTGATGTCATCGAGGTTACAAGAGAGACCGCGCTCCAATCGGGGCCGGCGCTTTTCGCACTTTTTTTTTCTTTATTTTTCGTTGCTACTCCCCGTTCTCTCTCTGTGTAGTAGACAACGCTTCTCGAAACAAGCAAACCAGTTGGCGGGTTGCACCGCGATGACGTCAAAACGACTCCGGCGACTAGTCGCGGGCATTGCCACCGTTGCGCGCGGTCGCGACTTTCAAAATCGAATTCCGCGATATGTATGCATCTGTCGAGTGAATCACTTCGCATGGTGCGTTTTAGCAGCCAGGTTAATGGTTCGGTTTGAAAAAATGGTCGTGACTGAAGCGCTTTCTGTGCTCCTTTAACGCAGTTTTGAAGCCTCGATGAAGCCGCGTCGCGTCAGTTTGAGGGAGATGGTATTCGAGAGGGCCATCTCGCTCTCGCCAGTGCAACTTCTCCCTTTCGTGCATCGCACCACCTCGGCTGAGAAGAAATCGAAGGGCACGCTCGCTCATTGCCTCCACAGCGCGTCTCGCGCGATGTCGTCCACGTTCACGTCGTAGGCGGTGTGCTGCGGAGCACTCGCGCAAGTGTAGAGTTCGCAGGTGTGCCGCCATTGCTGTGGGAGATGCAGACGCGATGGCTGAGAATGAGGAATGCAATCGGCGCGACTAAACGTGCAGTCATTACACTGTGCCAGATATTGAGAAATGAGCACAAAAGAGTACAGTGACGTTAAAGGAGCAATGAGGTAAAATGGCTTTAACATGGCTCGAAAACCTGACTCATCTGTCAAGCTGTCCATCATGAGTCACAATGCAAAATATTTTCCCTGCTCTGCGGGAGAAATAAAGAAGAAAATGTCAGAGGAAGCAGTCGCCATAGAACTCTCGTAATAGCTATAGAAACCAAGCCAGCGAAGAGGGGCACATCAACAATTGAGTCGCATTGACAGATACGGTAGGCCTAGCGTGTTACGAACGGTGTCTCCTACGAGTTGCGTGCGCCGTTCTCGCATGACGCAGCACAAGGTTTAAACTTTATGATGCCCGTTCCTTACGGAATAAGACGCAATACAAGCGCACACGATGAAAGCAGAAAAAACATACACTTCGCACACGGCATGGCACACGGAGCTCAGCGGAAGAAAGCACGACTTGGATAGGATTGGATACCAGGGCGCCGAATGCGCCCGGTCTTCACGTGTGGAAAGGTCGTGGCCGGATACACAATATCGATCATGGCGCCTCCCGGACTTCGACGCTGGGAGGAGGTATTGCCTCCGCACAACTCCTTTGCTCTTCCCCATTACTCTATCGCCACGTCACGACGTTCCTTCATTCTTCGATACGCTCTTCCCAAGAGTGGAGGATTTTTTCAAGATGAACGGAACAGGAGGCCTCGCGAGCTCGCTGCAGGTCGCGTTCGCCCGTCGTTCTTTCGCCGGAGCTCATTTTATTCGTTGCAGAACACACCGCAGCAAAAACAAGATAAAATTGGGTGTCGCCTCAGTGCTCCTTTAACAGGAAAATGAACGCGTTCGCAGGCGACACACGTGTTTCTGCGCAAGACCCCTGGCAACCTATGGTTACGCCTTCTGCCTTTTGGCAGAAAGTTTTTGTCCCTTTTCTATAGTAGAAAAAAAAGGCGAATTGTTCTGCATGAACGCAGAGGCACAAAACCTGCAAAGAGAAATATATAGAACGGTGGTCTTCCGAAAACATCCGATTGGGGAGCACTCACCTTTCACAGCAGGACGTATCGTAACTATCCACGCACAACAGTGCGATTGCGTGATGCAGCAGCATGCATGATGTACAATTGAGTCGCTAAAGAAAGTGCGGCATACAGACACGAAGCATCTCGATCAGCTTCAGAACTGCGGTCACCTACCTGAAGGGCAGCTATTATATGCAACCTAGAAGGGGTCGGAAATGCGTGATCACTATCACCCGGATGGGTGAGCATGCTTCGCGTGCTGATTGCTCTCACGCACTCACTATTTTTTTGTGAAAGAGAAACAGAAAACAGACGCGCGTCGTTTTAGTGAATGTGTTACCTTATGAACCGAGTCGATGACCGTAAAGTGTGACTGGGAATGGCAGGTACTGAAAAAGAAATTGAAACTGAATGAAAGGTCATGTATATACTTTCGCACGTATATACCCCAACACGTCGCTAAGTTGCCGTGTCATCGGGATGATAAACGTTGGTCATTAAACAGAAAGTTGGTTCGAAAATGATGAAGGACTAGTGTTCAGCAAGATCTTGATGTAGAGATTGTCTAGCGGGCCACTTTCGTCGCTTGTGTTTGGACATGTTCAGCAATCTTCAGCCGACCCAGGTGACGTTCTTCTAAGTTGTTTGTTTGTTTGTAGGAGACTGAGTTGGTTGTTATGTGCAGACGACCTTGATATTACCCAGACTGTGAGACTACCCAGGCGTATGGCATAGACGCGAACCTGGCAGTATTGTGTTTGCCCGCTGTCGTTGCCCCCCAGGGTAGCCATGGTGTGAGAATATGGACGCTGTTTTATAGTGGCTACAGTTCAGCTCGGCTGCCGTCTTTGTCCGTTCGGATTGTCGATTCTTGTCGTCGGCATTTCTTATGTCGGTTAGACCTTGCGACAAAGTCTTTGGTAGCCTTACCATGGTCTCGGTTCTCCAAACGTCAGCGTATAGCACAGCGGCCGCTTCGGATCTGGATCTTCGGGCGCTGCTGCAGCTTCATGGTTGACCTGCACCCAGCCACCCGCTCTTTATTCCTTTGTTCGAGATTGACATCTCTTTCCACCTTGGGTCTGAAGCGGCACGGACGAGCGGGTAAAAGCGTCTGCTCGTTGGTGGCAGCCAAGGTCGTGATTAAGACGGGGATGTGGTGGGTTCGAATCTTACCACCAGCTGTGCTGTCTGAGGTTTTCCCTGGGTTTTCCAACAGACTTGCCAGACGAATGTCGGCACAGCTCCCCTTGAAGTCGTCCCAGGACGCATACCAACCCCTGTCCCCCACCCCTTCCTGCTTTACTCTAACCACGGCTGTACGCCGTCCACAGCCACAGTTGCTTCGCGGCGCTAACGCTGAATTTAAATTCCTATAGTCGCGTTCAACTTAAAGGGGCTGGGACACTTTCATAGATGTGGTTCGTTACATCATGGACACAATGTACTGCACGCCAGGATACTGAGGAAGAAAAGAATTATTATTCTACGTGTCGTACTTAGCGAGATACAAGCCCCCGAACACAGTGCCGAGCAACGCGCAGACGTCACACAGCTCAGTGCAGCGTCCATTCTCATTGGCAGCCGCAAGCACGTGACTTCTCGTGCGCTGCCTCACTGGCGGCTCCGAGAGCTGTGATGTCAGAGCTGCATGAGTTTCGATATTCGCCCTGCCCATTTTCTCCGCTTCTATTACCTTCTACGCTGTGAAATTTTCACTGCAGGTTCACATCGGTACAAAGAACCGTATTTTACCTTTGTCTGAGATAACCTGTCGCAACCTCTTTAAGAAGCAAAATAAATCTAGTCCGTCATCTCCATACGGGGACGCCATAGCATGCAAGGAGAAATACTGTAGCGCCACCATGCCAGGGGAGCGCACTTTCTGCTGCAGCGTAGTTTCATGTGGCCAGTCTTAACAGCCAATACAGAAGCAGCGTGAGTATGATAGATTACATTATCTGGCTTAGGCAGGGAGCGTTATCTCTCTGCGTCCAGCCATCCTATATCTGCGGCGCAGTAATATTTTGAGAGCTGACGGAGCAAATTTCTTTTCAGTCTTCAGTTAAACGCAACTATAGGGTCTGATGCCCATATTCCGTGGTGAAGTCCCACAGCTTCTCACAGTAGGAGAACAGCTTTGATTCGAAATATCGGCGCTTCCCGACCTGAGGCTTTTGCTCAATCTTCTCGTAAACTCTTTCCTGTCAAGCGGTTTTTGTGACACGTCACACTCCGAACACGTGCTCCTCCAGTCTTCACAACCGCAATATTTCTAAATAAACCCAATCAACAAACAACTTCTCGAAACCAACCAACCATTGTCCAAGTCGAAAAAGTACACGCTCCGCAGAACGGAGAGACTGCAAACAACCCCCCAGTCAAGGACAGTTCCACATATCAGATAATTAAGCCTATCCGATGAATAGTGTGTCGGGATGCACACGGAGGAAAAATTTACAAATATGTCACGAACAAGTAGCGTTGTCAGTTCAGAAACTGTCGTTACAAAGTAAGATATAAAGTCAAGCAACATCATGCGCGCAACGACATACTACGTATTTTTATGAAATTGTGAATTAACATTTACGTGTGTTGCTCCGTGTCCTCAGCATTTTTTATCCGGTCCATCTCGCATTTCTCTTAGGCATTCGCCTTTCACCCTCACGCTTACTGAGCGCACTAAACATCCTCTGCAAGCCCTCATTCGTATCGCTGCCACAGCATGACCACTTCTCTTCATCCCCATGGCGTAATGAGCAGGACGTACTGTACGTCCATGTTCCACTTGACATTCATGGTTCTGCATATTTTCGTGGACTACTGCATGTTCGAGCATGTTCCTTAAAAGCGTGCTCGTAATTACGCGTGCACGTACAGCAGATATTCTTATTTACCGAAATCCCAGTCAATCTTGTGAAGGACCTTACACGTTACCGTGTTCATGTGAAGTTCCACCCTGTGCAGTGCATGGCTTCTAAAAGACCGCTTTTTTGCTTGATATCCCCTCATCCCGCTATCCCTTACCCTGCAGTGCCACAATCCCCATACCTGTACCGGCCGTGCGCGAGGCCCGGCTACCCATGCTCTGGGAGAGGGTACCCCAGGAACTTCAATGGGTTCTTCCCCCGACCGCGCTATCCGGGGCACAGGCCACGTGATGGGGACCTTTACGGCGATTCTGGCTCAGTGAGTGAATCAGGCAAGTGAACCTAGACATTCACTCATGATTCAAACGGCGTACACTGCATGCATCCGCGAAATCGGTATCCTTTCCAACCGTTCTAAAATACAAGCGTATACAGTATACCGGTCGGTTTCCTTCCTATGCACAGTTCTAACTATTAAGCTTCCCGGAGATTGCCTAACAGCATTAGCGAGATTAATAGGATATCCTTTCTGAGATTACTCGGTACCGCACATGTCTTGCCCTTTTCATACCATGCAAACGCCGCTCGCAAGGCATATATGCTCGTCGCTTCAGGTAACACCACAGAACATTTTCTCCCACATTGCAAAAAATATATAAAGGCTGTGAGAACCAACGAAGGAATAATATTTTCTATTAGAGTATGATCGGTCCGGACATATAGGGACATACATTTGTTTTAGCCTTACAGATTTTTTGTACTAAAAAAGCTATGCGAGCAGCATAAATCTCACCTAAGACGCCTTAGGTGACTGATTGATTGATTCAATCAATCAATCACCTAAGGCGCGCTGTTTTGGTTCCGGCTCATCTGCATAGCGAAATTCAGCGAGGAATATTTCACGGCACAGGCTTGTTTCAGGATCTTTAAAAGATAGAATGGCTTCCAACGACGGGTGGCTCCCACTCTGCTATCTCGCTTTTGCGCGAAATTCCCTAATTAAAGAGTTAATTCGTGAGATTTATGACAGCTTTTTTTTTTCGTTTTCTATGTTTTTCTCTTCTCTCTCTGCGTATACTTACGCGCCTATACAAAGAGCAATCCGGATGAGCTCCACCTTCGATAAAGCCTGAGTCTGGGCAACGCGGAGCCACATACACACGCGAGACGTGCCTCTACGTTGGCCAGGCCCAGGCTTTGTATACATGGTGAGTTCTTCCACAAGCTGCCCTGCGTTTATGCCATCGTATCAACCTGGACGAGGTGGCTATCTGCGGGGCACCCAAATTTTATTATTTGTTATTCCCTCACATAATACAAATGAAGCAGTTCTATACCAGCTGAAAGATAGCATCCTTACGGAGTTGAAAGTCGTCTTTCATGCTTAGCATCTGTCCTGGGACACGATGCGTTGACAACAAGATATTACCGAAGAACACTTATGCGTTTCCTTCGTTGATCACCTTCTTTTCTTTTTTCTTTTTTTTTTTACGCGTGAACAAAAAGTCCATTAGCTAGAGTCATATTGCAGACTTTCCACAAGATGTGAAGGGGACGTTTTTGCACTGGGAAACACATTCGGACGCTTCCTGTGGTCTTGCTCAGCAACGCGTGACATGTGGGCAGCAAGGCGTAGCGTAACCTGTGACAGCAATACGGCTCTTAAGTAGCCGTGCAGTTTAGCCACTGGGGTCTGAAATCCTTCTCACAACTGTAGCTTAGCCACGCCATTTAACGTTGAAAGTTACCTCGAAGTGCACAGCAGAAAAACAACAAGTAAAGAAAGCGTTCGACGGCACGGGTTTCTGTTTTGCAGCCTCGTGTCAGACTGGCCGTCGAACTTGCGCGCGCCTGGTTCTGCGTAGAGATCGTTGAAGCACTGTGACAATGGGGGAAATCCCTGTCGAGTGGATGTCAGTTGCTCCGGTAGGTTAATTCCCCGCAAGGTCGGTCCTTGTCCAAGGCTATCGGCTCCCTGTGCGTCAACTACCAGGGTCAGGGGATTCCTCTGCTACTTTTAGAAAGGATGGGCGGTGTTCACTCTGGGTGTTACTTCTGCTGAAGGGTCAGGTCGAAGGGCGAGCGTTGTACAGACGAAGGTATTTCCAGGTATTGCGGTTGCATTGCTGCTGTCAGAACGGTTCGCTTTAAAGGGTACGCCATAGTTTTCGACTAACTTTGTTGAAATGAGAGGGGCATCGTCTCTTTATTATATTTCATTGACATCTCTTTCCCTCTCTGTCTCTGTGCGGAACGACACAACTAAAAGAGCAGGTAATCTGTAAACCGTGTAAAACAGCTTCTGGACTTCCCGCATGCCATTGTGGCTGGATGCATATAGCAGTGGGGCTCCCTCCGGAGGATGAGATGAACCCTGCATTGCAGCTTACAGTTATACTTTTTTCTATGACAGTGCTTTCTCACAAGCGTTGTGAAAGGGTTGGACCGCTGCACTAGAAATAACGCATAACCTATTTGTCTACGTAATGAACTCCAATGTAGGTATAAGCATCGTCCAATGTAAACTCTAGTGTGCAGTATACATTGGCAGCCGGTGCTGAACAATATAGTGTACAAAGCTATGATATACAAAGGTGCACATTTGTATGCTAATGTCCGCGTAAATGTGGTCATGTGCATTCGATTAACTGCGCTGTACCGACAACGTAGGAAAAGCGATGGTTCAGTTTCGTGTCATTTTTTTTTTTTTTTTTTTTTATGGTGAAATCCAAATCCACAAAACTGCAGCAGCTATACCCTAGCTTTCTTATTTTGTGAGAGCATATCTCATTTATCCCACAAAATGTCAATAGTCCCGGTTGCTTAAGACGCAAAAAAGTAAACGACATTAAAAGAACCTCTTAAAAATCAGGTACAACTTAGTATGTTCGTGTGACCAATGGTTAACAATTGAATCGCATTAGATATGCGTTTTCGACTGATTAAACGACATTACGGATCGAATTAATATTACCTTAGTTGGTACCATTCCAACGTTTTCAGATACCAGCCGCTGATTTCCGTTCCTTATGCCTTGATGTATTATGATCCGTAGCGCCATCCGACGGCTCCACCATCTAAAGTGCTTGACATAATGCTCTTGTGCTACAACAACACAATCACCATTATTCAGAAATAGGTTCTGTTCCGTTCGTGCTTACGTGAACGGCCGCGGCCTTGGAGTCGAAGCAACTCCTCGCAACGACAAAAATACACGCAGCACATGTAAGGGTATTACGTGACGTACGCTTGCATGTTTTGGTCTGTACAGTAAATACAGTTTGTACAGTTCGATTTGTATAGCTCCGTTGCAAAGTAAATAAAATGATTAATAAGATAATAAAAGTGTGTGGTAGTACCGCTGAGGTGAGGCGGCTGCATGCTGTTTGGCGCTTAAAGCATAGAACAGCACTGCAGATGCTGATTCGCAAGGTTTCACAACTTTGTCTTTGTGGGTGTCCCGCATATTTCAGATATAAAAGGTATAACACGCGTTTCGTGAGAGCCACACAGCGAGCACTTTACAGTGACGACTAAACTGAACTGTGGTTGTCTACAGCCATTGTGCCTCATACATAATGTGCATAGCGCCTTTTGTACCTCCTCTCTGGTGTGTGCCTACAGTGTGTGCGTCACCTGTCATGTGTGCGCGCGTGTATGTGTGGGTGCTCCATCTATTTGATTCCCATTTCACTCACATATTAACCCACATGTAATTGTGTAGAGTACTGCAACTCCTAAGGTGAAACACATCATGTCATCACCAGCATATATCTGTTGTTGTCGTTGCTGTTGTACTTTAGTGACAGTGTGGAGTGCTGTCAGCTCTGGCACACGATCACATGTTCAACATCCTTCAGGGTGCATCTATTCATACGGAGACGTTCTCCATCACTCTGAACACAGATAGCGCTCCGTTCGTAGTTAGGACAATGCTATCCTTTCTGTTTCTCTTTTTCTTTTTTTTTTTCAGCAGGTTATTTTCAAACTATATTGGTATCAACTATCACAACAGCACTTTCTGTGCGACGTTTATTTAACCTACTATTTCATGTGTATTCCACATTTTAGTAGTGTTCCCATCGGAGCCTTCAGACGGATACTGTCGATCTCCCTTGGGTGTTACTGGCCGCTGCATTCCATACCAGGACTGTCGATTCCTCTTCGATGATGAGTTCCTTGCACGTCGCTCCTTGTGCGGGTTCACGCGCCGTGTGTCTCTGGTCTGCTGTCCGGAGACAGGCCGTCGACCACAGCGTCCAGGACTAGGCGGCTTTCCAGGAATTGCACAACCGAATAATCCTTTCCCTACAGCGCCCTTCCCACAGACACGGCCATTCAGGAACAACGGAGGATTCGGCAGACCTCAGGTAAATGGGGCATTTTATATTTACGGGGGTACAGATGGTTATGAATCTTTGCGCCAAACCGCATTGAGCCCATTCATTCAGATGACACTTATAAAGAATTCAGCTGATCGTTGCAGTGTGGTTGTAGTGCAGAAAAAGTTGGCTGACACTGGCTCGAGCGTGCATGCCACACGGCCGCCTCAATCCAACGTGCGTCGCGTTTCATTGGTCCTTCTGTTCGCTCTTCGTTCGTGCCGGCTGTGCAGACATATGTCGTCACAGTTGCCTTAGAAGTCGGCCCAGGACGCACATTCCCCCACGGCGTAACTCGTATAACGTTGCCCACTTCTGTGAGTCCGACAACGGCGAGCCCTTTCACCATCATCACCACCACCACCACCACCACCGGCTGTGCTGTCTGGGGGTTTTCCTGGGTATTTCTCAGACGCTGTCAGACATATGTCGGTATACAGTTCCCTTAGAAGTCGGCCCAGGACGTACATTCCCCCGGAGCGTTAGTCGTAACGTTGCCTACTTCTGTGAAGCCGGCGAGCTCTTTCATTAGCATTACCACCACCTTGTAGGCTGAACCCAAACTGGTACACTACACTGCACTGCACGAAAAAGACCAGCTGAATTCGCTATTAGCACTGAGGCTGACACGAATCTAGTATCTCACCAGAGCGATGAAGATAATGATAAGGCACCAGCCTCGCGGACTTGATAACCTATGCCCGCTGGCAAACGCAGTTGCACACCTCCATCACTGATGAACATGATGGCCCCGAACAGAAGAACAAAAAATAGGAAGGTCACTTGACACAACAAAATTTATTTTGCCTGTTTCTGTTATAGAGGCATTACGAAGGCAAAAAAATAGGCGATGTCAAGTGTCTTTGGTATTTACACTACTTTAACAGAAAGGCGTACAGCAGTCACTAGGGAATGATACTACGGTCTAATGTCATTAACACTTTCCAAGTGTCTGTGTGGACATCGACACATGCCTTCTTGCCTGAGTTTATGAGTTATGACTTATGCTATGAGTTGCAACTATACCTGTAGCGAAAAGAAGAGCCACATAATTACCTCTATGCGCAAAATTCTTTTCTTGGGCAGTTTGGACACAACAATGGCTTCGGGAACAATAATGGCTTCGGCAACGGTAATGGTTTCGGCAACAATAATGGTTTCGGCAACAATAATGGTTTCGGCAACAATAATGGCTTCGGCCACACTCGGAACCCATACGGCAATGGAGGATTTCGTCCAACACGCGGATTTAATGGCGGTGGCTTCGGAACTACTAGACCACCATATAACAGAGGAGGAAGACCCCACGTGAAACCATTCCCGTCTGCAGTGACCCCATCGCAGAGACCTGTATCCCTGTCGAACAGACCAAGTGGGAAATGGGGACAAAGCAGTAAGTTTTGTCGTTCTAGTTGTCTGTCATGTAAGGCTATCTTACTGTCTGCATTTTTGCATTTCGCTTTTTACAGTTGTTGACGTGATTATACGAATGATTCATGTTGCAGACTGTGGCATAAGTAATGCGCCCCTGGTGCGAATCGTTGGCGGTCGGGAGTCTAACATCGGTGCATGGCCCTGGATTGTGAGTACACCCATTTATTTTCTATCTTTAAACTGCGACTACGGTCTGAAAAATTCATATTTATTGTATTTCGTATAGTATAAATCAACCTCGTTCAAAGACCCAGCGCGCAAAACATCAGTGACCTCAGTGAACGTTACGCTCTTTCACAAATTTTCGAAAGAACCCACAAAAACTACATAGTTTCGGATTCTCCAGGGTGTAAGTGACGTCACCGGAAGCTCTGGTGTCTGTCTCCTAGCAACCTGAGGAGATGGAAATCTACATTCGAAGTGCAATGTTGCCAGTCACATAGCAGATCCGCACTATGTAACGCCATACTTCTCAAAACTAGAAAATAAATTTTATGACACTTCGGTTTCACATAAAGAAACAAGCGTGAGACACATAGGTTGCAACGACACAAATTCGGTAGGACTCTGAAGACACGAGATTTATCCCGTAGTGGCACTTTAATGTAAGATGCCCCACGTCGAAAGGAACGCACTGCCCCCTCCCACTACCCGGCCAGCGCCCGCAACGGTGCCCGTAACGACAGAAAGGTCGCTAGAAATCACCGGAGGCCCGCTTTCCTACGCCGTCCAAGCATTGGTGGTGGTGACGATGAAAACTGCTCGTCGTGTTTTTTCTTTATCTGATTTATTTTTTTAGCTGCGTTTTAGTCGTGACATTGCCCGCTTTCGGCGTGGCGAACCACGGCGTCCAAGCAGTGGCGGTGGTGGTGGTGGTGGTGGTGGTGAAACTGCTCGCCGTGTTCGGTCACGCTTGTAGCGGGCAACGTCACGACTAACGCAGGAGGATGAGGTAGATGATTAGATGAGGATGAGGTTAGATGAGGTTCCAGGCAGCAGTTCATTACGCAGTGAAGATCTTGAGGCGGCCAAGGATGACGCAGAGCACAACACAACAAACAGAGTTTCGAATAGATTAGGTAGACCGGGTGTCAGACAGAAAATCACCCCGCGGTTACGACCTTGAGGCGGCCGTGTGGGACAAAAAGGCTCGGCTCATAGCCAGCAAAATAGGTAGGAGCTGCTTAGAGTCGCTCCCTGTGCGACTGACGACACCGGACGGCAATGGCCAACCAATCAAACCGAAGAAGACAGGGTCCGTGGTGGATGAAAACAAACGATTGCCTCGTAGCGCGCGCGGAAGGCTCGCTTCTCTCGCCCTCGTCAGTTCTACTGGAGAGTACGGCGAACCTCGGTGTGGACACTCTCGCCGTTCGCCGTTCTCCGCTCTGAGAGCGCACCGCCGGTAGTGGGAACGTAGCTTTAGTGTCCCTACGATTACTAACGACGAAGTAATCAAACATCATTAAAAAATAGCACTTGTTTTGTCTTCCTCGAATCTTAGGCTCTAATCTTCATCGATGTCCACGGCACAGGGTCAAAGTCCCCGCTTTGTGGAGGTGCCCTCATCACACCCAAGCATGTCATCACAGCTGCTCACTGCACTTTCAGCGGGAATCGCTCGTGAGTAACGTCATATTGACAAGCGGTATTGCTCAATCAGCCAAAGTCGAGACAGCACTGCTCTGAGTGATTTTAGTCATTTTGGTATCTTGATGCATTGCCACAACCATAAGTCCCTTTCGTCACTAAATGTACAGTAGTCAAAGGACTAAAATGGGAAGTAGTTGCAATCTAGAGACTAGAAGCTGCAATCGCTCCGAAAGTTCATCTTTCTCTTTCTTTCTCTTTTCTCTTTTTTTCTCTCTGTTCGCTGCCAGATCGACCTATAGGGGACGACACCCTCACCGTCACGCCGGCCGATGTTCGGAGTTGATGGTTCTTTTTCGTATAATTCTTGCGTATATTCACCGGAAGATCTCTTGTGCCGCGGTGGTACGGTTCGGCTCCCCAATGCTCCGAAGCGCGCCGACACCGTTCGATCTCGGAGCGAATAGCAGGCTCTGTCATTGGTATTTAGGTGGCCGAGAATTTGCCTTGCGATTTGTAATTGATTTTACGATTCATCCCCTGATGCATTCGCTCCTCTTCGAAACAAAAACTGATACTGTACTATCGTGAGCTTGAAAGGGAACACGCGAGCGCGTGGCATATAACCTCCTCTATCACTTGTGGAGGCGCTCTGTGGCGACACATGAAAGCAAATGGAGAGAGTTTTGCTGTTCTGTCTGATTCTGGCTCCCCCGCCCTATCATCCTGTGATACCGGGCCATAACAGCGTCGCTCATCATTATCGGTTGTTGACGAACAGAAGATACGGCAGCGCCCTTTCCAGTTCCACACAAAATGAGACACAAGGCGTCGCCGTAAGTACCGGACGAGACTATCTGCCACGCCACTACGGTGTCCCCTTTCATAAAGTTCTCGGTAGTACTTGCATGGGTGCATCGATTGATTAGCCACGAACATTCAAAACAAATTCCACGATGTTCTATAACACGTGCGCTACATTTCTCTGTGGACACAAATATTGCGTTTTCAAAATTAGCGGCAGAAATCGAGTTGTAGCATAGCGCTCACACTTCGTTGCACTACTTTATTCTGTAGGTTACATATTACGTTAGGCAAAAGAAGAAGCAGACTGTCGCTTGAAAGGAACAGTTTGAACGTCACGTGCCGTGAAGCGCAGCAGTTTCGTTTCTGTTCCGTCTTCGAGTGTTGTCAGCATTACTATATCCATGTAATGCAATGTACTGAGCTGCGGAGAGCACAAACCCGACGGTGTCTTCTGGATCCAGATATGTCGATAGCATATCTTCTTTGCAAACGCTTTCAGATCGCTCCGTAATTTTTGTGTATCACACAATCAATTTTACCAGAAACATGCAAAGGATCACGTTGAAGGAAACAATGCACTGAAAACGGAAAGACAGGAAAACATCTGACAACAGGCTCAGAAAGTGAATCCGTGGCTGGTATGTTGAGCCGTCTCTCAGCACTTTGTAGCGGCACCCTCACGGTGCATGTACCCATGAACTCACTGCAGACAATGACAACAACAAATAGAAATTGCCGCGGTAAAATATGCTGACGGGCGAACAGGGGGACGCCTTCTCGGGCGGCGTGGCCGACAGTATCCACGCATTGCAGTGATTCAAAGGTAAGGCTGTGCCGTGCGCGTTCTTCATGGCCTTTCAAGCAGCAGTCGGCGCAACATTCTATGAAGTCGGCCCACAACGCATTACACCTCCCAGCGTCAATATGCGGCCACACCAACAAGCGCATCCGCTCAGTATCATTATATGTCAAAGGGACAATGTCCGCACCACACACACGAAAAAAAAGAGGAGAATGAAAAGAAAGATGACCACTTCACACGGTCCGCCGGGCTCTCAAGCACAGCAACGGCTAATACTAGCTGTCTGGGCGTTTTTCTGAAGTTTTCCTCAAACGATAGTACGATTATACAGTTCCCTGTTAATAGGATGCCGCCACGTCGGCAGGCAGGTCACTTGGCAACGATACGACACCTTCACCACAACGCTCAGACGACCCAGACAGAGTACTAGAGGAGATCACAAAGAAAAGATCCTGGCCTTGCACCCTCCCCAATCCACAACACTACGCGAAGACAAACAACAACAGCTCGGGAAGTGGTGCTTCCTTTGAGGGATGCTTCGGTCTGGCACAACAAATAATATAATGACAAACAATAATAGGGCAACAAATTAACCTCATTGTGTACATTTCAGTCTAGGTCCAGACGCCTTCATCGCACGGATGGGCGAGCATGATTACCTAAGCGAGGATGATGGAGCTAACCCCGTGGACGCTCGAGTAGCGGAAGTGCTTCGTCACCGTGACTTCAACCCCAAGACGTACCTCAACGACATCGCGCTTCTAGTACTGAAACGGGCCGTACCTCTGGGCAACGGTATCAACCTCATTTGTTTACCGTACGGCCGTCTTCAGCACGATACATACGTTAACAAGTCGGCCAACATCGCTGGATGGGGAGAATTATATTACGGTATATAACACTTGCTCTTTTGCAACTTTTGCTCTTTTTCAAGGAAGTTTCGCGTTTCTGCGTATGAAGTACTAAAAAAAACGATTATACATGTGTTCATCGCAGGAGGGCCGTCGAGTGCTTCTCTGCAGGAGACTCGAATCCCAGTACAAAGCTTGGACACGTGCAAAGAATCATTTAAGAGGACAAGCATCACTTTCACTGACAATTATCTCTGTGCTGGAAGTTTAGCAGGCGACAAGGATGCATGCCGAGTAAGTTCTTGCCTTGGCACTGCCGTCTACGATTGTAGACTTAACTTATGGTAAGGTTATATTGTATCCCATGAGCAGCACAATGTACTGGAAGAGCGAGTACATAGGGATGGAGGGGTAGATCAAGGTTGTTTTTCTTCGTGTGTGTGTCTGCAAAATCAAATACCGCACTGATAAGACACCTGATAGCCACAACTTTCAGTAGACTGTGTTGCTTGAGATGTATATTGAGAAGTTAAAGAAATCATCACCTGCTCTGGTAGCGGCATCACCTCCTTCAGCATCAGAGTGTGCAGAACCCTTCTAGTAAGAGCTGTGCTTGAAGAACGCTTCAGGCAACGGACACGCACCATTAAAACAGATGCAACATGTCATCAAAGCCAAGAGATACGTGATTGCTAAGCACTCATGTATTGTTTGTAGCATTGCTTGGAAGCATACTTTACTACGCGGACTTCCTTGTGGAGCATGCGGGTCTGTCCCGTCCCTTGGAAGTTAGGTATGAACGATCGTCTAAGGCCCGACATATGATATAAATGGGGCACGCCGCCTTGCGGATATTTTGTTCCTCCTCTTCCTGGAGAGACACACGCTCTGTCAGTTCTTTGAAAGCGAAGAAGGCCAAATGAATCTGGCGTACAAGTTTTCTCGTATCAGATTTCGTCCAAAAACGTACGATTTCGTACGTGTGTGTATAGTACATCAGCATTTAGTCAGTGGCGTTTCGACGTGTCTAACAGGGCTCTGAGTCCTATGCCACGTCTATCCTCACAAGTACTGTTTTTCTATTGCAGGGTGACTCTGGAGGACCACTGATGCTTCTCGACAGCCAGCAGCGTTTTACAATCATTGGCATCACTTCCTTCGGCCGACGCTGTGCTGAGCCTGGATACCCCGGGGTGTATACTAGAGTAGCCAAATATTTAGACTGGATTAACCAAAGGATAAACTAAGACTCTGCAAAAGCCCGACCTTTTTAAAGTAATTTACGGGGGAACTTATACTGCGTGTCCCAACGGCTTACTTCCAAGGGGGATGCTGTCCGTTAGTGGCAACCGAACGCAAGACTTGCCGCACATGATCAGCATGATTTTCTCAAACTTCGTTGTGAAATGCCGAATCATGTGTAGAGAAAGCGACAAGTTATGCATTTGTACAGCTTCATATTGACTGCGAGACTACTTTGGTAATGGTAAACCTTCACCCAGGGTAACTACAACACGGAATATGAACTGCGGTACGGAGTTACACTCGTGTTTGCCGCGGCGTGGTCGAATGTCTATACCTTCGGTTCAGTGGCGAATCCAGGGTGGAAGCGATCGCTCCCCAAAAATTAGTTAACATTAGGTTTCCCTCTCTCCCCTCCATCACTAGGTGCTTGGAGAAAGAAACCCCCACCCCCCACCCCAATATGAGGGTCTTGATCCGCCCCTGCTTTGGTCACAATGGTTATCTATTAGCGACGTCTACTTGCTCTACGTCTTCCTCCCTATCGCTTCTATTTCATTGACAGGTCTGGCTCTCGGTAAATATGTTCTGCCTTGGCATGTTCCCTCTCGTGGTGCTTCCCATCACACAACCCTCCTATACAATTTAATCGCTGCATTTTCTCAGGGTACGTCAATGTTCACAAATGTTACAAGCCTTGTAAAATGTAAAAGCACGAGTTCTATAATTTATCAATGCTTACACATGAGATTTAGGCATTCTGAAGTAGCATCGTACACATGTTGGTTTTTAGCGAGTTCGTGTTTGTTAATATAAGTGACGAAGAAGCGTTTTGTACTCACTGTTGACCTTTCACTTGACCTGGGATATGACGTGCCTCAAGTTCAAGTATACGACCAGCAGAAGGCGCAGAATATTACAGAGTGTTAGTCTGTGTGTTAGTGTGCGTGTTAGTGTGTGTGTTAGTGTTAGTAGACCGCTGATAACGTCACTGTTAAGATGTAGTACATATCGGACACAATGACAAGCTAAATGACACAGAATCTGGCCCATTGATTGGGTGCAGTAGGTACGGTACTTCGGAAGCCACGTCATCAAAGGTCTACTGACACTCTCTGTTAATATGCCCTTTCGTAAAACTATTGAACCCATAGGCTCGTTTCCGAACCCTTATGGATTCTTCGGCCTCGTCCTTCCAACGACTCTAATTAGAAGTTCTCCATACAATAACTGAAGAGGTCTTCGCAAGAACCGAAATGGGTTCTGTTCTCAACAATTATGTACAGTATCACAATGTCCTATCCATGTGTTCACCTGACCACCAACTGCACACAAGAGTAACCTAAACACCACAAAAAATCAAAGCACCATAAAAAATGGATATTTGTTTTAGTTTGCATTATAATTCAAACTCACCCAAAGACTCAGTAAACAAAATATAAATCCCGTCAGTGAATATTACGGGCTTCCACGAATTTTCGAAAGAAACCGCAAAACATCATAGTTTCGGATTCTCCGGGAGTAGATGACGTCATGGACAGTTGGCGTCTCTCGTCTCCTAGCAACAGCGCGAGCGTCCTCGCTATTCACCCAACGTTCGAAGTCTTGCAGTAGCTGTGGTGAGGAGGCAGAAACCTACCCACAGAGAGCAATGTTGCCAGACGCACTGCAGATTGCGTGCCCTATGACGTCCTACTTCTTGAAACTAGAAATTAATGTTATACTTCTGCTTCATAGAGAAACAGTTTCTTTTTTTTTGGGGGGGGGGGGGGCACAGTGTGAGACACGTGAATTGCGATTGGCATCGATCCGGTTAGGGTCTGAAGAACCCACGAAGAACGCATTCTTCTTGGTCTTTGTAGGAGCGGCATGGTATATGCACTGCGAATCCCGTCACTGCATAAGTGTAAGAGAGAAAAAAATAAAAAAAATAACGCCCGTTCATCAAGGACCCCAGTAAGCTGGCGTCTACGGTGCACTGTGTCTGCTGAGAAGTTTCGTGGAAAAATCGTGGGAAAAAAAATGGAGTTAGGTTGTACCTTTTCTGTAAAAATCCTGTATTTCAGTCCATGTGTCGAAATATCTCAAGTGTTCATCAAGTTTGTCTCCCGTGCGCGTACGCCCTAAGCCCCTAATGTTTTACTACCTTCATTTCCTCGTGTGACTGTCCTGAAACTCTTTCATACACATCCATGTTCCAGCACGGACATTTTGGCACTTCACTTCACGCATGCTATGAAAGGGAAATGCATTTCTGTCCTGTTACAACATTCAATAAAAATCCTGTGATAACCCTTACATTGTCAACTGCTTATTTTGCAGTTATTTTGCAGTTGATATCGATGGAGACAGTTGATATGCTTATCATCGAACTGCGCTGGTCAGTTTCAGTAAGCTCCAGTTCGGTATATCAATACAATAGTAAAGGGGTTATGACACATCGCCTCAAGTTAACCGGATACATGTAAGAGACGGCTATATACGCATCGATTTCAATCTTCGCTCCAGATTTTACTGCACAGAGGTGATAGTCAAGTAGAAAATCGACCCCAACACCGACTCATCCGGCGTTGACATCACGAGACGAGAGGCGTCCCCGCCAGGGAAGCGGCCGCGGGCGAGGTCACGTGCTTTCGAGAACCAATGGGAATTTCCGAGACTTTCGCTCCTCTGACTTCTGAGCCCGACGCGGAAGTTACTTCAAGAGCTGGTATTTCATCGACTACGACACGTACAAAAGTCATTCTTTTTTCCTCAGTACTGTGGCGTGTAGTATATACATAGCTTTTCTATGTTTGTTGTAGTATACAATGCGTTCATGACCCAATGAACGGCATCTATCAAAGTGTTGCAATCCGTTTAATGCAAGCCTTGCATCAACAGTTGATGCAGGCCCTCGCCACCCTCGCTGTGCGGTTGTGACGACACCGAGTCCCGCTGCCCGGTTGTATCGAGGCCGGGCAAAAAAGTGCTGGCTGGCAAATTCCTGGCGCTCGGAAAGCGTCACGCAAACCTGCGAGATCTGGCAAAAATAAAGAAGTTGCCATGAAATGACCACCCGAACTCGCCATTTGTTCCTTTTTTCTGAGCTCACGCGCTGCCACGGTCTATACGTCACGAGTCACATGATTGGCCCTGCCAGGGGGAGAGGTGACGTCAGTACGTACCTTCCACCTTCCCTTGTTCTCCGACACAATCTTTGCAAGAGTGGAGGGTTTCTTAAAGGTCTGCGGAACAGTGGCATATACCGTGCGCTTGCAGGTCAACTGCGCTCGCCGTTCTTTCGCAGGAGCTTATTGCAATTTATTGCGGAAAACACGCTGTAGGCAAAACGAAATTATGGTGGCTACCTCAGTGCTCCTTTATCCACATGGGCTGTCACTACTGCTCACGCGGAGTAGCTATAGTAGAGAAAGCAGGTGCGTCCCTTGAGGATCCAGTTACACCAGAAAGGTAGCGAGGTACAGCTCCTTCTTCAGCACCTTCACGCGAAGTTATGCAGGCGCCGTTACCGCCCGATCCGAGCGCTGAGTGGAACATGACGTGTATCTTACAGATGCTGCCAATCAAGCAATATTTTCCCGTGATCGTAACAGTCACAATCACTAATGAATATCTACACGGTTACGAGATTCTGCAAGAGTACAATACAGCCGAATCGGCACAATAACGTTATACATGGCGTTTTTCATTAATAAGACACGGCATCCAACAGACGCGACGAGATTTCCAGGAAGCGCCAGAGCTGATTAATCGGATTAATAATGCGAAGCCATTCAACGTGACCGCAGAGGGACTCGTGCTTGATTAAGGCGGGTTCGTAAATTGTTTATATGCCTACGACTTACTGCTTACATCCTGGAACCTCCCAGAGTGGCAGCAATACTCGGCCTTCGTGTTCAGACCAATACAGAAATCGGCCACGGAGCTCGGATTTGTTTGGAGATCACGATGCTTGAATGCAACGGCGCGAACCTGTGATTTTGGTTCTGCTTGGTAGCAGATGTACAGCTGAAAAGAGGTCATGGAACATGTAAGTGTTCCGATCAATATCGCCTCCATATTGTGAGGAATGAAGTATGCTTTTGGCGCTTACAAAAGAATGCTGCTAATTGCGTAAATTTATTGTTAATTCGTTTAAAAGTTATAATAATCTATGATACGTACGTCCACGCTTATTGACATTTAGCTTTCGTTAGTGCCAGTCAGTAGTCGTGAGGTGTAGCGCTGCAGCCAATAGACAGAGAATTAACTGTGCATGTGTGTGTGTGCTTGTGTTTGTTATTAATTACTTTGCTCTTATAAATCTGGTTAAAGTCGTAACAAACTCTGCGAGACAAGCAAGTATGTTGAAGACAGTATACGCGTAGAAATGTGAGTGTGTACTAGTGTTAATTCGTCCACCTTCTTGCGTAAACAGAGTGTTTCGGGGAGTATCGCTAAACCAGCAATCCTTGCGTGGTGCGTACTGGTTACATTTGATGTCCTCAATATCGCGGTTCAAGCAAGCCAAGGTAGGCTTAAGATTCTCTAGACACACTTAAGTGGAGTCGCCTTGTTTCTTCCACAAGTCTCTTATGTCTTGCTTCAGCAGAGTGCGGAGAAAAGGGTTCATCAAAATACCGCATTGTGGGAGGAGTGGAAAGCGAAGTCGGAGCTTGGCCATGGATGGTATGTCTGTCTTACCTCAAGTATAACTGCACCTCCAGGTAACAAATTGTCATGATGAAGTGGAACAAAAGACGATGACTAAAGACCAACACAAGGCAATGCGCTACTCACCAACTACTGCCACAAGGACTGCTCTTGCAGAAACATTTTTGACGTACCACTTGAACACGCACGCACGCCCCCACACGCCAACCTGTTTTTGCTTTATTTTCCGCAAGGTCACTTACCTTATCAACCCTGTTCAAGTGATACATCAAAAATGTTTCTGTAAGAGTAGTCCCTATCACAGATGGACTTCAGTTCTCGTCTTTTGTTGCGATTCATCATGGCAATTTGTAACCGATAGCAACTAGCCCGTTTCATGGTCATGGTACACCTCTAAGTAGATTGCTTTACATAATTAGTTAAACTAGCGAACGTCAACTTCCGAAACATACAAAATATTTTAGAAACAGGAGCCGTGTGTAAGCTTGGTGGTGTGTGCAAGATTGATAATATCAATGCACAGTTCGATATGTAAATGCTCTTGCTATAATACCAGCTGTCGGGAACAGTGTTATGGAAGGCTCTGTTGATATGTCTACGGACTTATACGACACGTTATCGCAAGGAACTATCACAGAAGTCCGAAAAGCATCATCTAGGCTTTCGCGAGGTTATCAATGGAATATCAAGAGCCGACCCTTCCGTGCCGCGTACAAATCAATTGAAAGTGTTGTCAACGAATATCCAAGATTGCTCGATATCTTGAACGATATTCTCTCTTTGTTTGAAATACATGTGCCCGTGGCTTCTTTTCCGTCAAAATAGCTTTCGTGAAAACCCAAAGATCCAATTGTTTCAAAATACCACGTTAGATCGCTGTGGCGTAGCCAGAAAAATATTTCAGGAGGGGTTCTATGGGGACTTTACATGGGGGAGGAAGATGTCACCCTCGTTTCGCTCTCCAAAATGCACTACCAAATGTATAATTTCGGGGGTGTTACCCCACCCCCAGCTACGCCACTGGATACGTTCCCGTCCAGTGCAGTTTGCTTACGGCCAAATCTGACTACCGAACTTTTCAAGAGCTCCATCTTGTACAATACGTTTAGGTCCAAAGCAATCTTCCTGTTTGCCGAAAGGATTGTCCACAGCGTTGTTTATTATGAACAGGCGCTGCTGTATCTTCCGCTTTCAAAGGGCAATGCTCCAGAGCCAGCCTGCGGTGGAGCGCTAATCACACCACGGCACGTGCTCACAGCGGCACATTGCTTGCGGGACGAGGAGAGGAAGACGTAAGACTACAAGTGCCTCTTCTTATTGTAGATCATACTATTGTCCTCTTCCGTAATTACCACAAAAGTTAGAGTGAGCTGGGCATTATCACAGGTACGTTCTCATGTCCATCACCGGAGGCGTGCTCTTGTTGAAGGAGGATATAACTCTAACCAGTGCAACCAGGATGGACATCGATGTCGGTTGCGCGATGTGGTTGTCGATGTTGCTCATAAGTTTGAAAATAATGAGCCTGTTGCTCGTGTTTGTTATATTTTCCTACATTGTAAGTAAGTAGGATTCCGTGTGAGAAGTGCTGTCACACGTACGTCGCTAATATTATTTTGCTCCCCTGGATTACGTTGCGTTATTCCAAGCTCTAGTGCGTATAGTTGGAATTCGGCATCTACAAAACCTTCTGCTCATAAGCGTTGAGTGGAGACATTCGTAAACTTGCGAAAGAAATTCGTGACAGACTGACAGTAATCATGTACTTACATGCATTCCACTTCCGTCCTACTACATGTTGCTCTCCCTTGTGCTTGAATTTGTGCGAATTTTGTGTTTGTCTCTCCTGGTTTCACCACGTACCTATTTGACATCTAAACTTTCGGACGCCAACAGATAAGGCACTGTTAATGATTGCTTCTAACGTTCTTTGTTCGCCTTGCAGTCGCGACCCGACAGTCATGAAAGTTCGTCTCGGTGAGCATGACTTGGAAACGAACACTGAATCGGAGCATGCGGACTTGGAGGTGAGCCAGGTCCTGGTACACGAGGGCTATGACGAGAACCTCATGAAACACGACCTAGGCCTCCTCGTACTTGCTCAAGACGCCCCCTTGGGCAGAGGAATAAACCTCGTGTGTCTTCCAAAAGACGAAGACCAGTGGGCAGAACTTTCTGGAAAGACAGCAGTCATCGCAGGATGGGGAGCACAAAGCGACAGTGAGTCCAGGAGCAACGGGACATCTGTAACATTCGCGTGTAACGTAGAAAGGTAGAAAATCTAGCGGACCAGTGAGGAAGTGTCAACGGAAGAGCCTCAGGACGGGAGCCACCGATATTTCGAACTGTTCGAAATATCGGCCACGCTCGTCCTATAGTGTTGTTAACATTGACGTGTAACAGTCATTCGATAAATTTTTCCATCGAATATTGGGTGTCACCGTATTTAACGAGCACAATAACTGCGAGTGGTTCAGCAATGCGCAAATGATAACTGAAAAAAAAAAATGACCAGAAAAATGGCCGGGTGCACAAAAGCATCCGCTCCTTGGTGGTTATTCTAAGGTCGTGCTGAAGGCTGCTGGGTGGTGGTGGATTGGAATCCTATCATCGGCGGTACTGTCTGGGATTTTCCTTGGGTTTTCCGGCACACTTCCCCCTGAAGTCAGGCCAGGATGCATACTAGCCTCCCTGTCTCCCACTTCTCTCTGCTGTCCACGCCCGTACGCCGTTATCGTAGCTCCAAGTTATTCGCGGCGCGAACACGGATTCAAAAAAGATAACTGAAATGTAATGATGAGTCAGAACAGTACCTTCAAAATTCCCGTCGTGTGACACTTTTGTGTGCACACTTTGTCCACACGAATAATTCAACTTCCATCTAAATTTCCGCAACACGTATATGGTAGCAACATTTCCATAATACACTAATTAGTTTTCAAACTTTCTCTGAGAATCAAATGACTGTATAGTGCCAGGATTCGAACCTAGACCCTCTTGATATCCTGCCGGGAACGCTGAGAACGTGTTTAAAGGAGCACTGCGGTGACCCCCCTTTTTTTGACGTGAAACGTCTTTCTTTTCGGTAAGTAGGGGTACAGGTGCTAAAACCCCAAGCTACGAAAACATGTCGCCTTTGTGACGCTTGCAGCTCTGACCCTGCGTGGCATGTGCAATTCGTTTAGGTATCTTTGCGTAGAGAAAAAAAAAGCCATTACTCAAGGGTATATCACGTAAGCAGCCAAATGGCGCTAGTGCCGCGTGACGCGCGTCGCAATTTGAGATAAAAAAAAAAGACGCTTACGCGGCATTTGTTCGCTCATAGCTCATCAGTGCATTTACCGATTAAGATGGGAGTGGTCGCGTTCGGTATAACTCGTGGGCCTCTAAATGCGCGCGTAAATAAAAATACCCAAATGTGTGCCCATCAAAAGTTATAGTCGATATAACTTTAAAAAATTCGAAAATTTCCGACTTCTTCGGCTATGGCGCCCCCTCGACGGGTAACTATGCCCCACAAAGAGCGGGAAGATGCCAAAAGGAAAAGAGAGGAGGCCGAGGGACCTCGACCATCACCAACCACCTCGACTGAACGGTCCCGGAAACGGAGGGAACTCGCCAGATTGAGGCAAGCGCAGGAGCCGCAGCCGTATCCGAGTGCTGCGGAACCAGCAAGCGGGTTGTCGCGGGTACAGGTACCCGTCATACCCTACCCATCTGCCCAAACTGAGCCCAACTGAGGAGCGGCTGGTGTCCCCGAGGCTGTCATACAGGCAGATAAGCCGATTGCGATGCGGTTTCGTTTTCGTTTCACGGAAATCAAAGCGGTGGCGTCTCTGATACCACCCACCCATTTTTTTTCTCCCTCTCTCTCTCGCTGCGGCGTGGTTTTGAACGAATGAAATGGGTTCCTGCGAAAGAACGACGAGTGCATGTGACCTACAGAGCGCGCGCGAGGCCTCAGTTCCGCACACCCCTAAAAAATCTTCCACTCGTGAAAAGAGCGTATCGGAGAACGAGGGAACGTCGTGACGTAACGGGGTCCCCGGGCACGTGACTCGTAATGTAGAGCTGAGAAGAAACAAAAGAAGAAAACGCATCAATACTTCCTTACGTCACGCGAGGATCGTGCCGACCGCCCGCGGCTGCTTTGTCCGACTGCTTTTTTAAATTTAATTGCGCAGTTACAATACACCGCATAGTGAAAATATTTTGCACGGTGGATCCTGGTGGACAGCTTGACGAATGAAACAGGAATTCGAGCCACGTTAAATGTCACCTCATTGCTCCTTTAAGACATGGTGCTACGGCAAATCGCCATTTCAAAGGTAGAAGAAAGTGTAATATTCGACAGTGTTGGAATACTTCAAGCTTGTCGTAATCAAGCAATCGGAAGCAAGCGGAATCGTATGTTCCGTATGCGCTTCAAATATATGCGAGCACGTGCATGTCCCACTATGTTGCATGGTCAAACCGTTCCTTACGTAAAGTGCATATGTGTTCTTGCAGAAGGCAAGATGAGTAGCACTCTACAGGAAGTGATGCTGCCTATCCTTTCGCAAACGAAATGCGAGGAAGCTTTAGAAGGATTAGTCAGTGTAGATAAAACCGTCCTTTGCGCTTCAGCCTTAGGGAAGGACTCGTGCAAGGTATGTAGTCTCCGAAAGGAAGACACGCTTACATTTTACAATGGCAAGTATGGTTACTTATTCTTGCGTTTGCTCACATTTTACAGGGCGACTCTGGAGGCCCCATGGTGGTGCCTGATGAGAAAAGTCGGTTCACTGTTGTAGGTGTTACTGCTTTCGGAGTCCACTGCGGAGACGCAGACTTTCCTGGGGTGTATACTCGTGTCACGGAACACATGGACTGGATAAATGAGAATATTAGAACAACAGGACCATAATATACCTTCAGCTTAACAACTGCACTTGTGGAAATCCAGTTGTGAACTTACAGAATTTGGTGGATGTCGCTTGATCTACACAGCTTTATTTAATGTATTATTTGCAGGATGATTTTGTTTTCCCTTTTTACCTTCTTTGAGAAAAAGTAGGCCTGCCTGCTCATAACTATCCCGCTTTGCTGCTGCAGAAACACATTATTCATATAGACGACCTGCACTCCTGCGTCACCGATTACGTTTCGCCGCCGCGCAAAGCATGCTGGTGCGCACCTATCAACCTTATCAGCCTTTTCGACCTATCAGCGGACGCGTTTTTCCCGCTTCTTGCCCACCTAAAATATAACCTCGAACGAGTCTTATCGTGACCTCACATCTTTGTAAACAGAGGGTCGTTTATACGCTTGCGCAGGCGGCAGACCCAGCTAATAATCAGGCTAAAGACAGCACAATCGGAAACCGAAATCGAAATCTGCTGGAAGGATGGATGGATGTGGCTTTTCTTTTCGGAACTTTGGAACGGGCGGTGCGGAAGCGAGTTACCGCCATCTGGCGATAAAAGACGCTTCATTACAATAAAGTTTATTTATCTCAGTATTTTGTATTCTGCATTTTTATGGCCCTGAGATACACAGCCCACTCTTGGGAAGCGCGTGTACGGTAGAAAGAAATGGTCTCGTCTACTGTCTACTGCTCAGCTCTCGACAGCTGCAAACTGAAATCAGCAATTGTGGGTCTTCTGATTGTACAGTGTTATTTAGCCTAGCAATTTTCCGCACAGAGATATTACCGAAACCGGGTCAGTCCAAGCCAAGAAAGAGAAATTACAGGGTTATGTTTAGGTTTTCCACGTTATTTTTCGGCACAGCATTTCGGCGTACCGAAACATCCCGTCCCTCTCAACTAACGGTACCAGTCGGTACCAGTCGACCAGTCGTACCCGATTGGATAAAATGTGTTGCCTAGCTGCGGCAGTCAACATACCGAGCTAACACAACGACACAACATTCAGTTGCCTTGCCTCTACCCTCTACTGGCCCACAGTGTCCGGTTGCGAATATGTTACAGGAATGGAAAATCAAGCAATCGTTAGACATTCACGCTGGTGATGTTACCGGTTGCGATTTTTTCGAAGATACTTTAGCAACATGTTCCAACGACAAAACTGTTAGACTCTGGCGCTCTGATGCCATAGGTCGCTTTGCTGAAGAAGAGTTTTCCCCACTTTTGGGGCACAGGTACGGTGTGAATGCTGTGCGATTCTCGCCCCTTGGAAGTATCCTCGCATCCTGTTCGATAGACGGAACTGCCATCCTTTGGAACACTCAGGTAACGAATGAAGCGGAACATTGCACTGTTGTCTGATAGTCACACAAATATCTTATAAGTTAACAACCTAACCTAAATGTTGCAATCTATAATTTACCACACCATCAATTCTCATGAAATTCTGCCACTAGCACGTGATGATACTCCCTGGATAGTTCATGCAGAATTGTAGGAGACCTTAGCAACTGTAGATTTCAACATGAATGGTAAAGACCAAAATGTTTTCCATGGTGAATTCCTTAAGCAGGATGTAGGTGCCCACAGAGATTTATCCTTACCTTGCCCAACTAAGTACCGCTTAGGAAACTGTGGAAATGAATCATCTACTATATGAGCTCAAAAACTGAAACACTACACATTTCCAACGCAGAGAGGGGAACAAGTAACGCAACTGCAACACCAGAGTGCTGCAGCGTTACGAGCTTGCTGCTTTTCACTATCTGGTGCCCTTCTAGCAACGGGAGGGGATGATGAGACACTTGTTCTTTGGGACCTCAGCACAAGATCAATCATAAGGTGATCCGCTACTTCTTTCTTAATGGCGAGTGCATATTTTGGAAACCTAACCTCTACTTTTCAATGTGTTAGGAGCCTGGAAGGGCACGTAGCTATGGTGGCCGCATGCTGCTTTTCCCCCGACAGCTCATTTCTAGTCTCAGGTGGGACAGGTGGAGACCTCAAGCTCTGGGATGCAAGATATGGTCATGGAAAGTGTCTGTTCACAAGGGCAGAGGCTCATGACTTGGGAGTCATGGGCTGTGATTTCAGCCCCCAGTACGAAGCAAGCTGTGAGTGCCACGGATAGGTTGCATTTAAGTTCCAAACTCCGCAAATTAATATGCATGGAAGCATGTCCTTCAGACTGAGGAACGATGAAGACACCGGACAAAGCACAGGAGCGACACGACTCAGACTAAAAAACCAGACTTGAAGGCTTGTTTTCATCTAGTTCACACCAGCTCGCTTTCCTTGTTCTGCTATGTTCTCAAATCATTCCGATATGGCTCCATATACATACATTCTGAGGACTTCTTAAAACACCATTTTTATCTACATCAATATTTAAAAAGAAAAGATAACGAAAACAGAATCGGAAATTGGCTGCATCTGGGTGCATTGCGCCATAGGCATTTAAATGGGTACCTGCATAAGGCCATTGTTACCACTTGCTTCCCATGCACCAAAACCAAACTATACCTTCTTCGTTCTTCTCTCCACAACTGTTACGGATGGACATACACTGCTCTCGACATTGCTAAAAAGCTATCGTCAATCTAAGCATCAAATTTAGTTATAGCGCCAATGTTCTATTCACTAAAAAATCTTTAAAAAATAAACACTGTTCTGTTCACTAAAAAATCTATCTACAAAAATGAGCTTCTTTTTTTCTTTTTTTTTGTGGCAGCTGCACAAGGGACCCTACACAGCACTTACATCCTCGCCTCCTGCGGGAATGACGACCTTGTGAAAGTGTGGAAGGTGCAAGTTGGGACGCACTGTGTCATCACCCATTGTTTCTCACTCGAGGGCCACTCCGGCAACGTTATGTGTTGTCGCTTTTCACCTGATGGGACCACTATAGCATCATCGTAAGTTTAACCACTGTCCTGCCTTTGTCACGTATAACGCTGTATTTACCGATATAATTATCGTGCTAACGTAATTAACGCAAAATTGGACGCTCAAATATTGGTACTACTTTTATTTTCCCGTATAAACCCTGTCCTTAGCAGCATGTGTCGCACTGCGACGGCTACCATAGCGCAAGCGCCAGAGGCACAAGCTTCCTGTAGAGAATGGCCATGAAGGCCTCCAATGAGGCGAAGGAATGCAACATCAGGAGCAGAGAATATGACAAATGAAGTGGCATGTCAGCATTATTGCAATCTTGGCACGTACTATCTTTGTTAGTGCCATTTTCAGTTCTGTAGTTGGTGGAAGATTTGGTCAAGTGAAGCAAATCTGCTAACGACAGTGGCGCTCTCCTGTGGATATGAATAAACCCTATATGTCCTACATAACCCTATATAAACCCTGTATATAAACCCTATATAAACCCTGTCATGTGAATAAACCCTATATGGAGCAGATGGCAACATGTATAATGCGACACAACGTAGAACATGATCTCAGTAAAGTTGGGGAAGCAACGCTGCTGCTGCTGCTGCTGCTACGGACAGGTTGTGAGCATGTTATTCTGGTGCAATACCTGATGTCTCCGGATGCGACTCTGAAAAGCTTTGCGATAATAGGAATTCGGGCCACTTTCAGAATTGCAACAACAGTGTTGTTTGTGCTGTTACGATTTAGTTTTTTTCTGTTCTGCAGGGCTGGAGACCACAGACTCATTATATGGGATGCAGTAAGTTTCTCTGTTCTCAAAATATCCCTTATTTAAGGATTTCCTCATGCAGCGCCCATTCCCATGTAAATACAGTGCAATCCCTGTTAATTCGAACTCCATGGGGACCAAAGATTGGTTCGAATAAAGTGGAGTTGGAACTAAAGGGAGCCGTTCTGATTGAGGGCCTGGTGCTCTCGCAGCACATATTACTGTAACTGCATTGGAGACGCATCATTGCTTGCTAGGCCTTGCCGCATATTCGCTGTCATGCGATGCCGGAAACGTAAGAAGCTCATTCGTATTCCAACATATTTATTTACGGGCAAGCATCAAAACCTCTCGGGGGGGCTGAAAACAATCTGTCTTTCTCGTTTGCATGCATTACTTCAGCCACGACACGAACAGCGGAACACAACCCCGCTAAAGCGAATCACACGGACCCAATGCGGGAAAATGTCGGACGTCATCCACGGCTTTTTGTTGGCTGTGTAGTCAACAGGAAGCGGGTTGATCCCCTTAAAACAGCGTGGCTTACTTGCTTTGCAGACAACTTAAATGGCATTTGCGCACACCATTATGGCGATTCGTTCGTTTGCCCCTCTTTCCTCCTGCACAAGTATCACGCATACCAGCGCCGCACCGGTAGGCAGACCGCCAGCCAATTTTGTTTGAATAAACCGTCGCATATGTTTGTGTGTACATGGAGACGTTTTTCCCCCATTCAAATACATACGGCTTTGACGGGATTCAAGCGTCAGTTCGAATTATCCGGATGTTTGAATTGAGCAAGTTCGTAACAACGGGATTGCGCTGTAAGAAATGCCCAAGTGGTGTTGAATTTATAAAAAGCAGCTTACAGAAAGTTTGCCCGTTGCTGTACAAGGGTTTCAGACGATATTGCAGGATCTCGCAGATCTGGCAAAGGAACAATGCTCTGCCAAATCCTCGTTCATGTCCTGAGGGATATTTTTGTCAGACATTACTTGTCACTACTTCCTGAATCATGTTTATTACGTGCCATCAGGCTGTAAGATGTGGCTAAATACTCTTGACCTTACCAGATGTGTACATACTTTTTTTTCTAATGTACATGCTGTACAATATTTCAGATTACTGGGCAGCTTCTTCAGAAATTGGAATCACAGCAAGGGAATTATATCCCTTGCTGTGCCTTCTCGAGTGATGGAAATATTCTGGCAACGGGATCTAATGACCGGACAGTTCTAATTTGGAGTCTTGGAGAGCCAGGGACGACAGAGGACGAAACCCCATCATCGGCAGAAAGCTCAAGGCCAAGTTCTGGTACAAGGCATCAAGCACCAACCGCGCATGGCTTGGCTGCCGTTGGAAAATGGTCTGTGGGTGACGTCTGCGATTGGCTCGATAAAGTGGGGCTTAGCCAGTACAAGCCAGCTTTCCAGGAACAGTGCATTGACGGGCAAGAGCTTCTACACCTCACGCACGACAGCCTCAATACTGCGCTCAAGATAGGTAAGGAGGCCGTGTATAGCTTCAGACACATTCCACACAGCAACATTTGTGATGCAAATAAAGAATTTCGGAAACCAAGATAAGAGATCAACATAAAATGTTTACAAAACCATTTACAGTATAGTCGAGCCTGGTTATTACGAACTTCAATGTAACGATGGCTCTGAGTTTACTATCAAATTGCCGGTTTATATCAGTGGCGTCACTAGGGGGGTTGCGGGGGTTGTGGTCCGCACAGTGTGACGCGACGGAAGAGGGTGACGTGCTGCACCAGTATGGTCGCTCCTCTGCAGCAAGGGGTGACGCAAAAGTCAACATGAGGAGCCCTCTGCACGCACCTGATCTTTTTCTTTTCTTTTTTTACTGTGTGTGTTATTACCGTAATTTCACGCGTACAAGCTGCACCGCAGATAAGCCGCATGACCGGTTTTTAGGAACATTTTGGAAATTTTCTGGCAGATAAGCCGCGGGCAATACGACGCAACTGATTTGTGCGGTAAACCAGTGGTGCAGATATAAAATCAGTCAATTAAAATGGATATCACGTTCAACCCTTCCTGCAGGTCCTCCGACAAAGGAGACCGTAGAGAAGGCCATAAACCTCGTGGTCCATATTCCGGGGTCAGCATGGTGTACAACAAAGGGGGTCAGTTCTAGTGTTCTACCAAGATCGTATTGTGCCCTTGTTGCATGTTTTTTTCTGTATCGACGGGTCAGTGGTTTTCCAGACGACATGAATCACTGTCACCCCCTTCGTTAAAGCCGCATTGCAGGAAGCAGGAAGGTCAGTCTACTCAAACGTGGACGCTCCCCTGTTATGCATTGTTCGTGCATTGGCAGAGCGGTGCTGTTCCAGAGACACTGTTGATGCTTTCATTAAAACCGACATATGGGGAAAATACCCCGGAAAGAGAGTCATCAGATAAGCCGCAGAGGTCCCCCGAAAAAAAAAAAATTGTGCATAGGCCGTGGCTAATACGTGTGAAATTACGGTATATTGTTATTTATCGTGTATCGACTGGTATGGAAAGGGAGCTATTGTGTGTGTGTGTTGGGGGAGGGGGGGTGATGCAAGGAGCTGCCGCACTGGGTGACGCATACCCTAGGGTACGCATTGAAACAAAGGGAGGATGCAGTTCCAAGGGCCGTAGCCTCTAGGAGCATAAAAGTGAGGATGCAGCGCATTAAAACCATGCACAAGTGCCGGGATTATATCATGGATTTCCCTTCACCCGCCCTGGTTTTTGCCGTCCCCCAAAAAAGGGTTCAATTTCCATAGAGGGTGTTGAGGAAAGACGAAGAAGGGCATATAGCGCCGTTAGCACGCCCTATTGTTGTGTGTGTTTTCGTATTGTTGTCAGTAAACGTTTGAGCGTCATCGGGTCTGGTTGTCTGCTTCCATGTCGTTACATTCGGCAGTGCAGACCAGTGCAGACGTTTTCACATACCCTGTCTGGGCGCACATCATCAAGCCTCTGCCAGCAAGTGCGATCCTGATGACAGACTTCTGAAAAGCAGTTGACATGGTGTGCCTTGCACGTCGCAGGCTGCCGCTCTTGAGCATGTAGCACAGCCTTATCTCTCCAAAAGGTGTGACCAGCACACGGGGCTCTGGATCACTGGCTTCGACGGGAACAGTGTCGTACTTGTTGATGCTCATGCTAGGCGAGCGAATCCTCACCCATCAACAGGGCAGGAGGATTATATCAGGTCCCCACAGGATTGCCATCAGGTCCCATGTGTTGTACGGATTCAGTAGTGCAATCTCTTGCCATGTATCCTTCTTGCTGACACTTGAAGCAGTCCTTTGGAGTGTCTGAATCCTCTCTGGTACTCCCTCCAGACTCTCTTTCATCAGGCCTGCCTCATACCTCAGAAACAGCAACAGGGCAACTCCGTCAGTCTTCGAGTATGCCAGCGCAGTCAGTGAGAGAGGCGAAGAGAGGAGGAGGGTTCTGCACAACGAAGCAGCGAGCTTTGAAAACTGCAATGATGATATAGTCTTGATACCCTGAGGCTTCCAGGAACTCCTGTTCAAAGGCCTCGTCATCAATTATCTCCTGAATGGCGGTGGCGAGGGCCTTGGGCTCCTTAGACTCTTCTTCCAGTCATGAATGATGTTCACTATGTCACCCACTGCTGCATCACTGGTGGCCTGTAGAGCTGTGCAAATATTCGAAATTTCGAATATGAAACGAATATCCGATGCTATTCGAATGCTATTCGCAACCTATTTTCAGTATTCGAAATTTGCGAATATTTTTCGAACAGTACTAACGCGAGGTATCGCTAGCGTCATTCTGCAAGTGGGCTTCGCCTCACTACATACAAGAGTTAGGTGGAGCCCACTTCACGTCACCGCCTTTGTTTTTTTTTGGTGCGTGGCTACATTCTGCAAGTCGGCTTCACCTAATTACACTCGGGTGTTAGGTGAACCCCGCGTTACACTGTTAACAATATTATGTCACTAAAGTCTACAACTTCCGTGAGCTCATGGTCAACACTGTACCCTGGGCACTGCATGTTCCAATAAATGTACTCCCATCTTTCGGAGTTATGTTCAGCAACAGACGGAAATACGTACGTGCAGTTTCTAAAAAAAAGTGCAGGAAATGCACAATGTAGACACAGAAATGAAGAGATGCACACGAAGCAGGCTGCATGGAACATGTTGACTAACTCTCAATGCAGTTGATCCCACTAATGCAGTCTACCATACACAACACAGAGGGAACCTTCTCTCACCATATGTTATGCTGGGTGAAAAGGCGCGCAAGTTTGGAGCACAACATCATCTAATGAGCACAAAAAAATTTCACCACGAGGTATTTGAAATTATTCGAATTGGGCCTTTTCTGATTATCTGAATTCGATTCGCCGTCTGAAGAAATTATTCAGATTCGATTCGCAGTGCAAGCGAAATATTCGTAAACTATTTGCAATGCAAATTTTGCTATTCGCACAGCCCTAGTGGCCTGTAGCGCCTCTGACATGGTGACGAGACGGATGATTGCCGATCGTAGGATACCGCAGGTCTGCCGAAGACAATCCATCGGCTACGATAGGTGGCTGTCCGGCGACGAGGGCTGTGTTGTTCCTCCGAAAACTGACCAGACTGGGCGGCCAACGTCCAAACATTTTACTGCCACAGACCGAATTACAGGGCGCGCTCTCTCAGCCCCTTCCTTCTCTTTCCTCGACACGGGGGAAGTTACTGGATTAGATGCGCGTGTTGCAGGGCGCACCACTTCGTAGGCACTCGCAAGAAGTAGAGAAGGTTGCTCCCCCTCCACATCATTCTCTCACCCTCAATTTTTTTCTGGGTTGCTACGTGCTACGATGGCGTCTGCAGTTCTAGGAAGCGAATGAGGAAAAGCACGTGGCTTGACTTGAAGTTGCACATGCTTGACAGCTTTTATACCGGCGCAAAAACATGTTGCCAAGTATGGTGCCTCCCAATATGTCAGTATGTGTACCACAGTTGTGTGTCGCCACTCAAACACATGTCCATGAATTACCCATGGACGAGGTGCATTCTAATGGACAATGGAGTTCTGATAGTGAGAACGATGATGTTGACTACAACACTGGATGACAAGCAATGGACAAAGTCATCGATCTTAAGAGGTACGGAGCCTCACGTGGCATTGGCGGTTAAAAAGCCTCGGAAAAGCTGTGCCAATTTAGAGCTAGATACATAAACTACTTTTTGTGCTCTCGGCAAATATGCATGTTCAGCTCTGTGTTCTACTTGTACCATTCTACTTCGTTGTTCATTGACCTGATCCTCACCGGCGATTTCACAAAAGTTCATGCAAAATGGTACTCCGATATAACTATCCGATTTCGCATTCCAGTCAGTATTGTCTTAAACAGGCTCGACTGAAGTTAGAAAGTTTATAGTTGTTCCAATCAGCTGCGACTCTTCAGTCGTACTTCACACTTCCAGGAAGGTGTAGAATTGAACCTTGTTGGGTAGTACATCAAGAGAAACCAGAGCGCAGAAATGTACGAGGTTTTCCCCTTGGTTTTCCGGCAGACTTTCCAGACAAATGTCTGCACGGTATCCCCTGAAGTTGGCCCAGGACTCATACTAACCCCCCTCCCCTTGTTCCCTCTTCCTTCCTGCTGTCCTCTCTATTGCAGTATGGAGTAGCTACAGCAATGTCGCGTGCGTCGCAGTTTACAAACGTTGCTTCCCCTACCCCTGCTTCACACATTCCTCTGTTGTATGCCACATTCCGAAGAATGCTGTTTTACTTCGGCAGAGGCTCTGGGCCAACGGAACAGATTACTGCGAGAGATCCACACTCTCAAGAATCCTTTATGGCAACACTACAGCCTTCCAGATGATGATGGAACACTTCCTGAGGAATTCTATTGCCCAATTACTCAAGAGCTCATGAAGGATCCTGTAGTGGCTGCAGGTAATGATCATGCATCTATTTTGCAGTTAAAAAATTCTCACTTTTCCCAGGAGCACTTTTTGCGCGACATTTAGTGGTTCGAATCAATTGGTTGTATTTGCAGTGCTGCAGTGCTTAGTTGTCAAGTCCGCTAAGGTGGATCTTTTGCGAAACAAAAGAATTTATGGGAGTATTTGGGGCATTGAGATTATCGTTTGCAAGTTGTCTCTGCTAAATAAATATAAACAAATTCCCCAAAAAAGGTGTTTGTATCCATACCTAAATGAGCACCATATTTATAACACCCATCCCCATAACGAAAGAAGGTACCAAATATATTAATGCTGTTTCTATTTCATTCATGACAAAAGTTTGCTGTTTATATGTAGCCATCAAGGCTGTGTGCGTTGTACAACATTCAAATATAGAGAAATTGTGCGTCAGTACCCTTTCATGCAGTACACGTTGAAGAAATTCTACACATGCACAATATACGAGCAAAATGAGGCGAGTTCACTAATCTCACTTCTGGTGCAATGCAGATGGGTACACATACGAACGGACAGCTATCATGCAGTGGCTGGAAAGTGGCAAAGACACCAGTCCTATGACCAACGAAACGTTGGAGCACACCGTCGTCATTCCAAACAGGACCTTCTACCTGCTGATCCGTAAATACCTTGCCTGAAGCAATACGTGTCTGGACACGTAGTTATTTTCCTTGCAGTTGCTTAAGCCAAATTCTGCTTCAAACACTGCTTATTGCTTATTTGAAGTATGTAAAGGCAGGGAAACTTATAATTGAAGACATCATTTATGCAGCAAACTATGTCACCTACACGTGCAATCCTCATCTTTCGCACCCTATGAGCTGATGCACCTATTGGTTACTGGGGCTTAGGACTTTGTGCACAAAAGAAGGGCAGTGTTTGTGTGTAAAGAATGTGCAGCGAACACTGGCCTTCTAGAAAAATGTGCTGCTGCTCCGTAAGTCTTAGCGTTTGTTAATTTATGAAAAATGGCATTTGGTGGCTAAAACGACAACCAGATTTTGCTCAGTTTGTGAGAACGCTTACTCACAAGCCAGACACAAATGCATGCCAAATCTCTGCATTACCTTCAGAAAGTAGCATATTAGTCTTTCCTGAGCATATTGCAAACAGTTCTAACTAAAACTACGCATTTATTTGTAGCACAAAGTGTAATTAACGTAAATCACCACTATCTTCTTGTGTCCCGATAAAATGTGAAACGAAAATACTGCATTGGAAGTGCCAAGTCTGCATGAAGTCCTGTGCCCTACGTGTTGCGCAGTTGTACGTGGTGTGTGCACATAGAATGATTATTGCTGTACATCAAGCTGTGGCATAGCCAGGAGGGGAGGGGAGGGGAGGCAAACTCCAACACAGATTTGTACCTTTGGTAGTGCATTTTGGAAAGGGAACACACAGGTGAAATCTCTCCTCCCCATCTAAAGTTCCCACAGATCCCCTCCCAAAATGCTTTTCTGGCTATACTACTGGCATCTAGTCACGCAGAAAAGTAGATTTGAGTATGAATCTTTCACGTGAGTGAGTTAGCTGTAGATATAGATAGAGCTGGTACGAGAACTGATCATCCAATTCAGGGACTGATTTGTCAGCAAATGTGGACTTGCCGGCCAATGTCTTTTCTCCCTCAGTGCCCCTGCGTTTGCATGCATTTATTCCAGTACTTCTGCGACACATTGAAAGCACCTCTGGTGGTCACATCTTGTGATTGAGGCATGTTCCGGTCTTGCATACGTGTGCCTTCCCACATGATACGGGAATGGACTATACACCCCCCACCAACACATTCCACAAAACTCTCTTTTGTGCCCAACACTGCATGTTGGAGCGCAAGAGTTCAGACAAACAATCCCAGGTAGCAAACCCTCCATTGCACAGTGGGAATAATCATAACCACCCGCTTTTACCCTATGTTGTCTTCAAAAGACTGGCGCCCACTTTTGAAATGGGTATACCGCCTAAATGTCTACGGTCTACTTAGCAGGCCTCCCTAAAAGCTGCTTCTGGCATTTTATAAATTTCAGCACCAGTTTTCACAAAATGGAAACACATCAATTACGCACATCCCATGGAACTGTCTTGTTTGTGATGAAATACAGTGCACGCTGCACAGAGCCGTCGCGAGGCATGTTTGCGCCCAAGGCAGGGTAAACATGAAGTGCCCCCCCCCCCCCCACTTCCTTCAGAATCTCTGTAAACAAAGAAAAGAAAATGCTTATTTGCTGAGATCACTGAGATAAACAAGCCCCGACTTACCAAAACGGTTTTCACGTGTCACCGTGAGACGTCTGGACACGCCAACTTTAAAAATGACGATAACGCTCGCCATGTGCTAGTGCAAGATTGGGGCCCTGATTTCAAAGTTTTGCACATGCACTAGCACGTAGTTCACATGTGTCATGCCTTAGTGCTGCCTGTAGTTTCCCAGAAAGAGATCGGTCCCAGAATTAAATAATCAGTCCCGATATTAGGAACCCAGGTCTTGGAATCTTCACCAATTCATTTTGTGCCATGTTTTATTTTATTTTATTTTTTTCCATGCCATGTTTTTTGGCATGTCTGATCATTCTTCATTTACATTTACATCTACATCTACAGGCCAGAATAATATTTATATTTGGACAGATGTAACAGTTCTGTTTTTGATGTCATGCACTGTTGTGGTACTCGGATGATTTACGTGAAAAACGATCGAAAAGATAACCAACGAAAGACATGTTTTTCTGCTCAGAATGCAATGTCTGACTGTGTGTGTACGTTACTGTATCATGATCACATGACCACCTTAAGCTTCACTCATTTCCTGTGCAGGTTCCCACTCTGCTTTTTTGGACATTTTTTTGCCAGTTTCAAATGATGGATGCTTTTTAAGTATTTTGTGGGAAATACAAAATGGGAAAGTGCTTATATTCACACAGAAAAATAAATCACAGTTATGTGATGTGTTGTTAAGGCAAGGGCATACAAGGATGCTAACTCTGTATTGTACAAATGTTTAGTTTCATTCCTGCACATTTTGTGGCGTGAATACTTAACCACATTATGAAGACATAATTCATAACCAGGGCACAGATGTTACACTACAGTCAGTAGACATCATACAATTCCAATCTTTTTTTCAATGCTGCACGAATGTAGCAAACATGGTGTCATTGACTAAAAATGGAGCATGTTCATTATTCTTGGAACAAGTATTAACATGAACCTTACATCAACTCTAACATAGCAGCAAAGCAGACAGCTTAAAATTATAAAGCATACAACTTTTTAGGGTGCATCTAAAGACAAGTTGGGAACTTTTCTTTAATCATCCAATGTGATACAGACTACTTTCCATACCACACATTAGCAAAAGTGAGATGTTGCGATTCGTTTTGATACCACATACAAGAGCTGATTATGTGTTTTTATTGCTATAATAGGAGTTGTGCAATTTATCTGCTGCATTATCAGCTGCATTATCAGCTATTTTTATGGCACTTATGTGGTTAATCTAGTCAGTCATCAAAATAAACTCAGATTTGTTCAGATTTGCTTTCTTTTCATTCCTCTCTGGCTGCCTCACTTCTGGTAAGCTCGTAGGTAATGTCAAAAGTGATGAGACAAGACTACAGCACACGAGATCTTGCGAAAGTAGCACAAGCTTCATAGCTTTGACAGCACTTTATACAAAAATTAGGATGCAGTACAAATATCAACAAGTGAAAATTGTGTTGTGTAATGATAGCTTCCACGTTTCCACAGCCTGAAAAAGAGAAGAGTACGACCCTGAATCAGCCAATGATCTAACGAACCACACATTATCTATAAAGCCTAAGCAGAAATTCAATTAATTTCCATAAAATCATTTTGTGGTGCACAATTTGTATGTCCACTACATCGAGAGCTCTCACATATGTACTCTTATATGTAATCTCGCTAGACTGCAGCAACAATGCATGTGTCAACATGTTACTTGGAAAACATGGCAATGATGGCATAGTCTGCTTTCCTGAGTAACATGAATGCTGTGATACACATTGTGAACATGTGGACAGCTATTGCGTGGCCATGATGCTTGAATTTCACGTTTAGGGTATGCATCATTCAGAACAAACAGGGATAGACAACGCTAGACTTGTGTTCATTGCGAACCACAAAGACTTTGATAAACAGAGGGACAGAGCCTTGGGCTTGGCTTTCCTTCTCATCCTGACTTGTGCCAGGGTACGGGCACAAACTTTGCTGTGCAGATGTGATACTATTGTGTAAATTGCTGTAATGATGCTTTTTCAAACATGATTTCAGCTCTGTTTTCATTCGTAGGAGACCCTGGCCCAGTTTTTCCACTGGTATGGATGCAGATCCACTAAGGTCGAAGTGTCATGTGGGCTGCTGTTACCACTAAATATACAAAACGGGATCCGTAAAAAAAAATAGAAGGTTATACTGAAATCCTGAAGCGTCAGTTGCTTTTGCCGTACAACGTTTTTGGCATGCACCACCAGAGTCTGCGGGGGCAATTAATATTCTTCTGTGTTGGTGTGATTCACAAGAATCTGCTTCAATGGTAATACAATCACGAACTTTCCTGTTGCACCATTTTTCACGTATCCTGTACATAATGCCATGTCTTACGTCTACTACACTCAACTTTGGCATTTCTAATGCAGAATCCACAAGGATTTGTTCGTAGTTTTACGGAAAAGCGACAATAACATTCCATGATATGTATCGTGCGTAAGGCGCTCGGGTTTCCGCGATTCCGCGAAATTTCGCGGAATTCGGGGTTATCACGGAATCCTTCATTTGGCACAGAATTTCAAGGAATTCCTCGTTTCCTTGTGTGCGGATATTCGAGTTATCGAATTTGAATCGAATATCAATCACTCGAAGTGTTCGATTCGTTCAATTCGATTAGCGAATCGAATACCCAATATTCGGGTTTCCGGATATTTGACTATTCGCCGAATACGAACGACACCTCCCGAGTGTGGGCTTCACCTGACGCTTCCCTGCATGAGGTGAAGCCTGCTTTACGAAATTGTCCAAGCTGCAGGACAAACACAGACGGATTATAGCTTAGCTTAAGATAATGTTAGCCCAAGTTTATTGTGCATACTTCGCCTGAGGAAGGGGCGGCGTCCCTCCCGTGTGCAGTTCAGCTGTTGCAGTGGGGGATTTTGATTTGATGTCTGGGAGGTTGCCTTCAAAATGTTACGACTCCTAAATAACGCCTACAGCCCAGAAACAAAAAAAGGGTGTCCTGAAGATGTAACTTCCCCAGGGCATGTATTGTAAACTCCTTCCTATAACACTCCTATAAACTCTGTAGATGTTGAAAGATCTTTCAGCAGGTATAAAATGATTGCAGGCGACCGACCGCATCAGAGGAGAACACAAGATATCATGTATGTAATGCTGAGCCACAACAGTGCTTTCAATCTGTAATTTTTTAAACTATTTTTTGTTCCCACATTATCCAAGAAAATAAAGCGTTTCCTGTTTCAAGCAGCCGTTGAGTGCTCACCGCGGAAAACCGTGGAATTTACAAGCCTGTGCCGCGGAATTTTGAAGTTGCCGCTGCAGAAAACAGAGGGCCTTAATCATGCGGCACAATTTCCCGATAACCTGCACCTTCAGACTCCTGTCACTGCCATCTATACATAGCACAGAACCAATAAGGCATCAATAGGAAACATGTAACACGCCTGGTTTGCCTTCCATAGGAGACAGGCATGATATTATAACACTTCATATATTATAAACTGCGAGCACTGCAGGCGTTGAACATAGGGTTGCCACCAGGCCGGTATTATACCGGCACGGCCGGTTATTTGCGCGCTATGCCGGTTGCTGGTAGGAAGGTGATACCAACAGCCTTTTGCTGGTATTTGTGGCTCAAGACGTTTCATAAGGGCTTTTACGGGGTTTTCCTTTCAACATTCCACTACAGCTTGAATAAATCTGGAGCAAAGACCCAACGCCGCAGTCACCAGTGGTTTTCTTAGTTATTCATTATTATGATTATTCATTGTTATTATTATTATCATTGTTATTCTTTACGTCTTGTGTTCGGTGGGGACAAGAGCAGTGGTTGTACAAAGCTGTTGGTGGTTGTGTCGAGCCAGCTAGAACGTTCCTCACTCACTTTCCCTTTCTCACGAGCCTCTCCTCCTTTCCCTCTATTCCACCTCCTCTCCCTCAGCTGGTATTTTTCACTCCGAAAGGTGGCAACCCTAGTTCAACATGATCATGGCTGTGCAAAGTGTGGGCTAAAAAATACTCAGGTTAGTTTTAAAGTGGTGTCACTTGTGAAGCTAAGTCTGAGAGTGCGATCCACTGAGCAATGTTTGCATTCTCAGGACTATCACACAAACAGGTCGTCACCAAAGTGTGAGACCTCAGTTAGTAGTCGTGGCTACTACAGTTATTGGCGCTGGAAGTGACGAAACTCACCCTCCTCCTCAAACAGTATTCAGAGTCGCCAACCTCTTCAACCTCCTGACAAGGGCCTCAAAGAACTTGGGGTCCGCCGCCGATGTCGCACGTCCCGGAATGTACTGCTCCTTTGCTTGAACTTCGCGGAAGAACGATTCATTCAAGACACCCCTAACGTCGGATTTCAATGCCTCCACCTCTTCTCTGCTGACCACAGCACCTTTGCTTGCTTCAGGCTCGCGACTTTGCGCACCCGCTCCAGAATGAAATCCGCGCTCTTCAACCGCAAACCCCTGCCGGATTGTTGTTGCCCCCTGCGGGACACACTGCAGCAAGAAGTACTCGAGGTGCCTCCAGAGCAAAAACAAGGCTTGCTCAATAAGGTTCATCAGGAACGTCAGCTCCTCTTGACGTAGGGAAGCTTCGGATAATATGTGCTTTCTTGCTGCATCTCGCAGTTGACTGGAAGGCATCGACGTAAGCGTTTTCTGGTCAACGTCTGGTGGAAGCAATTCGGCCAGCTCGGACGTCCCTAAATCGGCAAGGTTTTCAATCCGACGCATCAGGGCCGTGTGAGCAGACACACACCTCTGGACATCCGCTGTGTACGCGAGAGCAATCTGCACTAAAATTCTCAGGCTAGGCGGGCTAGAGGACACCTGGCCTGCGTCGGCTGGACGGTACAGCGCGTCGTAAGATATCGTAGGAGAAAAAAGGATGCGGCAGCTTTTTCGGTCGGCGGAAGAGGATATCGTGCAGAGATTGCAATAGAAGGTCAAAACCCCGGATGCGATTCGCAGGAGGAGGATTTTTTCTCGCAGGTCTACGCCCGACCTCGTCACTGTGAGCCACGGCAGGAGGCCCAACATCTGGTTCTGAAGCAGGCGGAGACGTCCCCGTTGCTCAAAGAGTACCGGGTCGTTTTCGTTATCGTCTAACATAGATAACTGTGAGAGAAGGCTGGTGACAAGGGCAAGTTCCTCCGAGGCTGCTATGTCGAGGTCTTGTAGGTGTCGCGGCAGAAGGATCGAGGAAAATACTTCTGCGTGAGCGGCAATGAAGAGGCATATCTGTATGTGGGCCTCACGGTGCTTTGGGCCCAGGGCTGCCGTTACGGCTAAGAGAAGTTGGAGGGTTGGTACAAATGTTTGCTGATAGCTCCTGCATATAGAATGGGAACAAGGTAAATAGAAGCAGGACTTCCTGATGAGTGTCTATAAGAAATGCGCTAGAAACATCTCAAAATAAGTATTGGGTGGCTTCTGGGGAAGGAAACACAAGAACATTTTTGTTTTTGAGGACCAAGATCTATGCTGCAATACCGTAAGTTGAGAACCACCTTGATTTACAAAGTTTCCTAGTATTGCAACCCATGTGCAATGACACCTTGATTTGGCAGGCGATATCACATCAAGGTTACAATTTTGGGACAGTGTTACTCTGTACAATATTTGTACTTGGTCTTGAGTCATAAAAAGCGAGCTATAAATATAGTGGGCCATAGGAACACATAACATACATCATAAAATGTGTTGAATATTACTGAAATTGGTTACAAATATATAGCATACTGTGGCAGTTTAATCTAGTCGCTTTGCACAAAACTAAAAAGAAGAGCCTTTTAATACTATTTTTTATCTGGTCTTCGGTGACGTAATACATCTGTTTTCGTTATTATAACTGCAAGGCAAACCTTTTCCTAAAACAGTTCAAAGCAAGTCCGAAGCACACTCACTTTCCTACGGAAGGCTTCAGCCACTGCATGGCTTGTGTATGCATTGGTATTCCTTGGAGGCGACTGGGATGGAAGTCGATAGCCTCACATCGAGCCAGATTTGCCACTAGGCTATTTTCCAGTAATGCCTGAGCTCCTTTTCTGGATGAGGCCAGTCTGGCAAAGAGCGCCATCTTTGACTCCAAAACATACAAGCTTCGAACTGCTTCATCTCCGGAGCCTCTGGCGAGGAAGTTCTTGATTTCCTCATCATTGTTCATGATGCTGTCTATGAGATGACGGAGGTAGCCCTTTCTACGAGTGAAGACCAACCATTACAAACGTATCCAACTTAAAAAGCCTGAAAGGAAAACTCTGGCCAAAATGCAGAAATTGACCTTTTAATTTTACCCTCCAAGCCATCGGCTACTACTGAAAGACACGCCTGTTCTCCAAAAGGTGTGCAACACAAATCGCGCAAATTAACTTACAAAAATGCCTTACTCTGACAAAGATGAGAAGCTTACCTTGACAGATAAGAAAGCCAGTGCTGACGCACATCTAGAGACAAGATCACATCCAAAGTTGCTAGTGCCAACATTTGAGTCACTTCATGGCCACTGCATACGTCACGGCACACCACTTCCATCAACTGTTCCCCGTAGCTGGACACCATCTCCATGTGGTTCTGTCGCAGGCGCTCGGTGTCAGACCTAGAGTCGAGGAGGACTCTCTCCCCTTCCACGTCGCTCCGAGAATCCGTTGGATTTCGCACCAGTCTGAGCAGGTTGAGCAGGGACGTGTAATAATTTGACCTAACTCTCTGCAATCCGCTACCAGTTCGAATTAGACACTCTAGAAGGCTCTTTAAGATGGCAAGCAGAGAGGATGAATACGAGGCAACGGAAAGCATCCTCAAAAGATTCGATGTGCCTGTAGAACATGAATCAGGAAGAAGTAGGAGAAGTGAGTGGTGCAGTGCAGCCATGAGCATTAAAAGTACACCAGAGGTTGGAGCAACAACCTCTGCGAGAGACCGTTCCTCTAGAATCCTTCTCAAGAGTTCTTGAGCCAGCTCGAGCAAAACCTGAACCTTTGTTTCGCCTCCTAGGATATCGAGCGGACACGTCGTCACCAAGACCTCTGTGACCTGTCTCCACGCGAGGAAAGCCTGTTTCTTGGCAAACATGGCTTGGCGAGCCTGGTTGCGTTCCAGAACATTCTGCATTACGCTTTTGATCTCCTGCGCAACTAGTGACTTCTGCCCAAAAACTGTGGGGCCCTTTGCAGAAGCCGCTTCTTCGGAGAGCCGGCGGTAAAGAGACGGAATGTCCAGCAGAAGTGGTCCCCCGGGTTCTTGGTACTCGCATTCACGAAGGGCTTTTTCGAGCTCTGCGGCGTCAAAGAATTCCCAGGCCGGTTTCGACGGGGTCCTGTGAGAAAAGTCCATCACGTCCAGGAGCTTCAATAACTTCCGTCTGACCGGTCCCACGAACGTCTGCACGGCACTGGACCTACTCGGAAGGCTAGAATGAAAGCTTCCGCTTCCTAATTCCCCAGCATTCTCGACTGGACAGCTCAACACTTCGGGATTGTCTTCCAAGAGGACGGTCACGAGGCGCTGGACGTGGGACCTCTGGTTCTGGGCCGCCGTGAAGCGTAGCTCCAGCGCGACGCACCGTAGCACCCACGACTGCTGGAGAAGAATTTTTGTGTCAGTGTTTTCGTCGCCAGTGAGGCTCCTGGGTTGTCGCTGCAGGTGATCGTAGAAGAAGTCCCTGGTCGTGCGGAGGTATCGCATGACTGGCTCCGATGTCATGGGCGTAGCACACAGGACGTACACCAACTTGTAGCCAAGTTCTATGGCTGACGGCGGACCGTAACGGCCCTTGCTTTCGATGCTCTGATCTAGAAACGACAGTATAGCATGCAGGCACGTTCTCGGAGACCCTAACACTCCAGGCTCTTGAAGTGTGGTCTTTGAAATCGGATGTTTAATGTCAAACCCGAGAAGAAAGTGACCAACATTGGGTGAGGTGTGTTCCAGGCAGTTCAACAACATTCGGAGGACGCTCTGACACGCAGCCGTTCTCACTTCTCTCGGAGTCCAGTCCCGTTCGCTCCCTGACCGTGGGTCCGCGTCCCCCTCAACATCTAGCGTTTCTGCAAAGCCCTGTATCAAGTCCAAGCCGGTTTTCCTGTCAAAGGTATAGACAGTGGCCAAGTGCTCTGTCATCTTCCCATTCTGGCTCAAGAGCAGCAGAATCCTAGAAGCAGCTAATGCATGCTTCGGAATGGCTCCGTTATGAACGATATATTGAGATATTACGAGGACATAATCTGGCCTTCCAGTGCTTGGATTCGCAGCCATCAGCAATTGATCCAATGAAGTGACGATGAGAGCAGCATTGCTGTTTCGGACTTGCTGCAAAAAATAATCCTGCTGCATAAGTGTCTGTTGGAGGATACGCAAGCACAAGAGAGTTGCCTCTTCAAAGCTATGTTTCCCACGAAACACGGTTTGTGCTTCTAGCTCCTTTGTGCCTTCATCCAGAACGAGCAATATCAGCTGTAGAAAGCTTCCACTCTGCAGCAAGTGTGCCAATATGTTGAATGCTCCTTGGGTACCACTGACATTTTCCAGAGGTTGAAGGTCAGATGACTCATCCGCAACCGGTCCGTATTTGCTAAGAAGCTTCTCGACTATCTCGAGACAGAGCCGTGCTACTTCCCACTTTTCATTCTCATGCGCGTACCCTCGAAGATGGAACTTCAGGAAGACCGACTCGCGCACAAAGTCCAGATAGGGATCCAAACCCGAACGAAGCAAGTTAGCGCTGAATCCAGAGGGCAAGGGATGATCAACGAGTGCCGAAATCAGTTTCAGCATGGAGCGTGTTACAGGGTACTCTTCGTTGCGTGATTCAACTTCCTCTAGTTCAGTGTGCAGACCCGGTGCATACGTAGCTGTAACACCCTGCCGTAGTGGCAAAAGCTGTGCAGCTTCCAGGACCTGCCACACCCTGAAGGCCACGTCTGGAGACACAGCAAATGCTGATAGTGTGTTCAAGAATGCAGATTTCAGCTCAGGAGGAACACCACATGCAGCCAAGCTGACTAGAAGCGTTATCGCGCTGTGCTGAGGATGTTCGCACAGGGTCATCCTAGCAACTTCATCATGACGGACAACTGTTTCGATCAGCTGCAGCACAGCAATTAATCCGCGAATCTCCAAGGGCGAGATGGTCTTCGCAGCCGGACGGTACAGATGTTGTGCTTCGAGACCCACCGAACTTTCTTGTCGTAAGCTATCGTAATAGGAGTGAAGGGATGAAAAAAAGTGGTCCCATGAAACTAAATTCAGCTGCGTGCCCAGTCCATTGTTCTTGAGCAGGTTGAAGCAATAGTGTGCACATTTCGGAGATTGAGACAGGCTGTGTAGAATAGATACGTATGGAACAAACTGCGTGGGCGTGAGCAGGTCTCCAGAGAGGCGCAGAAACTTGAACAGAGCGATCTGCCTCTGAGGTGGCTTGGTAATGTGGCTAACATCTGCAGTAACTTCGGTTGGGCACCAGTAATCTTGTGCCAGCTGCAGCTTAAGTGGATCTTTCGAGTAGACTTCAGATATCAGTCCGAGGAACTGCTCAAAGTGTTGAGGGTAGCCCGTTGGCGGCGTCAGCCCATCTTTAATGTAGGTATTTATAATCCGTGCTGCTTCATCACCTTGGTTGCGCAGCTCTTTCACTTTCAAAGGCATCATGATGATAAAATCTGTTATCAGCCCATGAACTCTCTTCAGAAAAAACTCTTCTTTGTGAAACATTTCTGAGCTGACCACCAAGTTTTGTAACATCTGGAATGCCTTGGCTTCAATTGCAGCGTCCATGATCTTATCATCTTCCTCTAGGCACGCAGCAAACTCGTGATCAAAGCTTATGAGGGGAAACTGCAGGAACGTACGAAGAACCAGAGCCCAAGCAAACATGAGGACAGATTTCATGCCATCCAAACGCCACGCTACTGTCTCTGATGAAAGCTGCTTGTGTAGAGCAACAAGAAGGTCAGGACTGCACACCAGAGGAAGCTTTGCAATTTCAGGTGACGTATCTTCGCACGACTGAAGAATGCTCACATCCATGACATAGAGCGATGCCATCAACAGTGTCAGAGTAACACTGTCGAGCGTGCCACTGCCTTCTGTGTTTCCAGAAGATGCTAAATGTTTGAAGATTCTCAATGCTTCTTCTTTGGAAAGCGGCCTTTGGCATGCCCAGCAGAATATTATTTCCGCCAGTGATTGGTGCGTTTCCTGTATCATGTCGACGACTTGCTTTCTGTAACGAAGGGCTCCAAGTGCTCTATTTTTCTGAAGAACATCGAGCTCTTTGGCAATATCTAAACGCCCGAGGGCGTCCAACACTTTCATGAATACGCCGTCTTCTTCTTTGAGGCCATCTGTGTACTTGGTTACTGTAGCTACGATATCTGTGTTCAACCCCAGTGTCCATGTTCTTCCTTCTGTGACTTGGACCAAGGTTCGCAGGGCGTTGACGAGGGCTCTACGACCATCGTAGTACAGGAGAACAGCAACGAGCCCCCTTGTCAGATCAGGAAACAAGGGTTGCTGTTGCTCGCCTGCGAGCAGTAGTTCGAGGGACACCAGTTCATTAAGATCAAACATATCGCTGATTATCAATGCCTCATCGACAACAGCTTGAGGCAGAACATGCGGAGCGGTCCTGCCTGCAACTGCAATACCGTCCTTGGACGCTTTAGAAACTACCTCTCTATGCAGAGCACTTTTCGACGGATTCTCCAGAAGAGACGAGAAATCTGGCTTGTGACGCCTGAGTGCTGCCACAAAGTCGGGAACTGCCTCAACATCTTTGTTTATCAAAACAGCTTCAACTGCGTAATTTAATTCTTTATAAGGAGTCCAAACTGAGGACCCTCCAAAATTGAGCGCCACACTTTTGCCGGCCATCTTTGCCGGGTGTGGCTGATGTTTCTGGCAATTGCGACGGTTAAAAGACGTTGGTCAAAAGTATTTTTCAAAGTCTATGTACAATATAGTGCTAACTAGTATTAATACAGTTGAAGATTGCTGCGAAATTCGTATTTTCTAACATTTGTAGAAGTAATAAACGCAATAAGCGCACCTTTCAGTGATTTCATTCTTTCATCATGTTAGGATATTCTTGCTTCTTGCTTTCTGTTTGTGGCGACACCGTACGCATACGTATGAGAGTGCTCTCGTAAGGCAAGCCTTACTGCACGGGAAGATATATCCGTTTTCTGTTTTATCCGACCTTTGGTGCTTCTCAAGGGGGAATAATGTCTCTAACCCGCCTCGGAAGGTTGGCAGTGTATGCTAGACAGTTCACCACTTCAGCTGTTAGAAGGTCAGGCCATGAACATCACGATGAGGGTGGAGTTCCCGGCGCTGTAAGATGACCTCTGTGTTCTCCATTCGAACAAGGCTAGATAGTTTAGATACCTCAATATTATGTAAAATGGAAACTCATTAACAATCAAGACCATAATTACATTAAGAGGTGAACTCTGTCAGGTATAAACTCACGTTTCGTTTTGTGTCGTAGACGCTATATCGTGGAAGCCTAATCTGCATGATAGTGTGTTAGCACAGCAAGGCTCTGGTATATCAAAAGTGCAAATGTTTCCATTCCAGAATGTGCCTTTTAAAACTGGAAACCGGTACGCCTTGACACTGAAGTTCATCCTGTTCTTCGGCAGTGGTTTTGCGGTGCCATTCATCGTGCTTCGACACCAGCTTCTCAAGAAGTGAACTGCCCTCGAAATGTGAGGCTGTAAAGTGTTGCATACCTCTTAATATGAGATACCTTTCGTCCTTATTTCCCACTTGGAAAAAGCATAAGCAGTTCTTATTTAATGGATGAACTGGGCACTATCCTGTATAATTAATGGTTACATTCTTTAATCAAACGGAGCGTTAGTAGCACACGGAGGATTCAATGAACAGGAATAAAGCTATGTTCTCAAACGAGCGAGTTTTAAAACAAGAGCTGGAAAGCGACGCGAGGGCGAGGACTCGTTACGTCTGGCTATTGCCCAGCGACACCACGTCCAGCACCTCTGTTCCTGAAGGTGTTCTCGCAAGAAAGAATGGAGCAGAAGACTGTGCGCATCATGTCGTCCAAAATGCTCAAGTCGTCTCACATAATGCCATTCTAGATGTGTGGCACTTATAGCCCTGAACACCATGCATGTCTTCACGATGACACTGCTTACGTTTTTCACAAGACCGTTTTCCAAACTCGCAAAGCATCGGCCACTTCTGTGATCATTTGCTACGACATTGGGTCCCCTTGTGGATTCTGGAGTGAATTTATTTACACACAATTCTTTGGCTTAATTTTTGTGCTTGATATAGCACAGTCAAAATTATTATTGCAATTACGAGTGTATTACATTTCCATGTGCCAGCACGTGCGTATGTTTTTTTGTTTTTTTTATACAGTCGTGCCATCTTGGAAGCGAGAGCGAAACTATCTAGAGGCCACAGGTTCAGCAAGATGGTGACTTCACGCTCACGCTGGGGGCTCGTTGGTGGGAAGTGTGACATTACGCTTGGTTGCTCTAAATGACAGCTCAATCCGTGTTAGACTGCCTTCGTAGTGATTGTTGCAAGTAGGCCAGCAGCTGAGCAAGTTCTTGCTGGGTCAGAAACCATTACTGCAGTCATATGCATTGTCCGATATGTCCAGAGTGTGCCATTATAGGAATGCATGGTTACACGTTATTTGTGGCAAATTGTGCTGGTGCTTTAGTTGTCAGCTCTGTACCTGATAATTTATTTAATCGCAGGAGTTATTGGGAGTAGAGACAAAAAAAAATCGCCTTACTTGAATTGATGAGTGTTTTTCTTTTCGTTCAGCGTTGAAAGGTGCCTAGAATGGTTAATTTACTATGTATCTTGTATATGTTTTATCCCTTACGTTACTTTGTTTCTCTTCCACAGGTTTGTAGCATGTATAGAACACACATGAAAGGGTGCCATTCCAGTCTGCCCCACAACATGTAACACATTTAAAAGGTTTCTTGAAAAACTGTCAGCTGTACTGATTTGCACAATAAATGCCTGGGTTTAACCACGTGTACTCGGTGTACCTTCAGCGTTTGTTTCACTGCTAATGGTGTATGGCAAGACCCTCGCGTTCTTCTTGAAATCTGGAGCAAAAGCAGGTTCTATTTCGGGGGCTGTAAAGCCTGGGAACATTGGGTGAAAAATAATATTAAAAAGACGCTTTTCACATTTCAGGCAAACACAAGACGCATGGTCAGTAAAATGTTGGGTATCAACAAAGTTTCATAGAAGCTGGGTTCATACAGGCCCTTTAAATCCGCAGTTATCTGTGATTGTTGAAGCTTTTCAAGGGCCCTTGAAACACCTTTCAATGGAGATTCTCCCCTTGCATTCCTTGGAAATGTGGACAGGGCTAGATAATTTAACTCAACACGCTGCAAGTGATGCTGAGTTGGAAAGGCTTCACAGGGAGGAATGCTCTCTCTTCGGTTTGTTGTGCTCTATATGCCACTTTCGGTTACGTATATGTGGAGGGTTGCACATGCTTTAACCTCAACTGTCTCATGCTTCAAATTCAGGTCTAAGGAAATGCTGGGTGGAAAGTGCAAGTTGCAGACTGCCTGGCTAGAACATAAACAATATTGCTGCTGGGTCCGGCAACACACAAGTAATCTCTACTAGGCGATATATCAGAAGACTATCAATGTCACAACAATGGGCGAACCAACGTTGAAAAGTCATCTACGATGCTCGAAGCACGTATCCCAGCAGAGCAGGAACTGGGGGGGGGGGGGTTCTTCCATAGCTTGGTTCTTCCATAGCTGGTTAAATGTCAGTGGGAAACCATAGTGTTGGGAATGTCTAGACATGCGTGAAAATGTACATAATTCCTCTCGTCTCCGATCCTTGGAGCAGCCTGTAGGAAGCATGACATAGGTAGTTCAGAAGCAGAGACACTTTGGGCAACAGTTAGGGTTCTCACACTTTTCCTACAGTTCTTCTGTAAGTGTTGTGTATGTTTTTCAAATGATGTTCTCGTATAGTGAAATCACCAGGAGCTTTACTTGTGGTGAGAGAAAATATGCACACATTCTGTGTCACAGCCTTTGTCTGCTTTTTGCTTTCCAAGTTCAATACATGGTGAAGAAATCTGAACACTTTATGCTGCTATGTATTTGATGTCAATGGCAAGCTGTGTCAGCTGTTACATAGTAGTTCAAAACTCGAACGAAGGTCCAAATAACTTTTCTACCGTTCTCGAATTTTGCACTTTGGAATGCTTAAAATTTTTGCTAAGTTTTCTGTACAAACCCTGCATATAAGCCACAACTATGTTCAACAAGCTTTAGGAAGATCCCACTTCCACCACTGCCTTGGATGTGTACAAAGGAAGTCCAGTGACCTGTTAGTTGTGGGTAGAGTTATAAGTTAGTACCTGTGCTCCGAAACTTATTGTAACTGTGATATTTTGCACGATTATCAGCATTATCAATCATCATGCGACAGTGCTTTCAGAAGATAGTCAGACCCTAGACATTACTCTGTTAGGTTGTTTGTTATGCTTTTTATTTGTTTGTTTAGCCTCGGGACACTGTTTTTTATGCATATTTGTTGAGGGTTTGAACCATTTATAATGTGGTTATTGTCATCAAGTTGGATAACTGTACCTACTTCAGTGGTCTAACCCCTAAGTGGCCCACAACCAACCAGACATTTGTTGTTGCACATAGTAGTCAACTGCCCAAAAATCAGGGATTTTCACAACCCCCCCATACTCCTAATGCTCTCCAATATTTTACAGACCCCCTACATTTTGTGTGTGTATGCATGGCTGTTGTCAATGAATTCAGGTGTTTGTGTGTCCCCGAATGAAGCTCCAACACCCCACTCAGCAAATCCAAATCCTGTTTCAAGAAGCGGTGGTGCACCCATTGTTAAGCTCTAGCTTCATGGCTAGCTTTTCAATGTGGCTTTTCGGTCAAAATAATTTCGGATGTTGCAATTTCCATTGCTGGTTCTTTGTCACAGTTGAGCAACTGATGATGTTGCCACACTGCCTTTATTGCTGTTTCTAACTAGGAAGTGAACTGCTGAGGCTTATGCTTCTCAGTACCCAAAGTTATGCTAACAACATATTACATCAGTTTAAGTTATTTACTGCTCATTATTGATATTTATCCGCATTCTTACTGTTTATGATCTATGCTCTTTACAAGGCATATTTATCACAAATCAGCATCGTGCAATAAACAAAGACCCGTTTGTTGCTTGACAAAGTAACAGGACAAGCGCGGCGTATGCAAGACAGGAAGTCGCAAAACTGTACAGAAACTTTGGCACAAGAAGCACATACAGAAATATGAGACACATGAGATGGTCTGCACTTAGGGCTGCGTAATGGCCTGACCTTTTCTTGTCCATAGGAGCTACAACACAGTACAACTGTTCTACTCAACATTAACCCTGTACAAAATATATCTACACACATTTGTAAATATTGTCATCTAAAAATAAATATGCTCTCACGTACAGCTAGCAATATGACAGTAAAATCAAGTTAGCCTCGCAAAGCTGTGTGGTACAGTCACAACGAGAAAATAGTCCTCGCATCGCGTTGTTGCAGAGTGAAACCTTCTCAGTGGTTCCAGAACAATGTTGCAAGATCAGTTACGATCTTGGTTTGACAGCAACTTTGGCCATGAGATGTCTCTCTCGTTCTTCCTCACGTTCTTTCTGTTGTTCTAGTTGCAGCGCTTCTTTCTGTTTCAGCTGCTGAAGCCTCAAGGCTCGTTTCTGTGGGTGAAACACAATATGCTTTACGAGCATCCTTCATCCTATCATCAAACATGGCAGTCAACTGCACAGCTCTCAATGACAATACGAATAGCAGCAATTTTCGAGGATTATTGAAAAGAACAGTGAGTGCAGTGAGGTAGTTATGAGATTCTGACAGCAGGTTGGTTTGTCATGTGTGTGCGTGTCGTCAAACTGAAGGCCTCAAAATGGCTGCCGAGACTTGGAGATGGAGCGGAATACATTGTTAGGCAAAGGGAAGACAGTCAGGTGTGCAACAGAGATGGTTGCATGACTGAAGCAATAAGAGAAGTCACTGTTAATGAAGTTCGAAAATCTACTTGTGATGTGCTCTATTATTACATAGTACCATTGGTTCGGCAGCCAAAGCTAGAAGCCAATCTAATGGGAGAAGACAGTAGTTTGTGTGCACATCCGTTCTTCCCTCAAACTCGGGAACAAACAACCTTCAACAAAAATCCCTTAATTGCGGTAATATGACATATATCAACGTTTCATAGCCACCAAGATGCGTGTTCAGCTTCCTCTAGTTAGGGTCTGGACCACTTATTCGTTTCTGTTGTGGCAGCCTTCTACTGTGGGTGCAGGCACGTCACTGCTCTAATGAACTTGGCACATCTGATTCCAATTCATGACACTGGAAAATGTTCTGAATCTTACATACCTTCAGTTTCCTGGACCTCTGATATAGCTCTGTCATTTCTTTTTTTATCTTGACGAGCTTGGAATGATAGAGTTTAGCAGTCTGGAACTACAAGGTGTACAGTATTGATGGCTATACTTCAAATTCGAAATCAGACAGCCTACGTGGTCTTATTATTTCATACCATATCTTCAAGGTTGTATAACTCCTGCATTTCTGCAAAACGACCATTTTCCTGTTGTACTGTGTCAATGAGTAGGCGTTGGTTCTTTCTGCAAAGGAAAGAAGAAAAAAAAAACATCATGTCCCATCCCTGCTTAAGTCCACTTTCAGAATGAGATTCCTTCCAGTCGCAAAAGAGACTCTTCAGCATGACTAACTATACATACGTTAGGTCTGTCAATATGGATTGAAACTTCTTCAAGTCATCTTCGTACTCCTTTAATACACCACCAGCAAGATTCTGAATGACTCTAGGATCAGCATGGAACTTCTCTTCTGTGTATAGAAACATACATTCGTAATTATGTGACAAATGTATAGAAAAACAAAAGCAAGTTTGTGAGTTTCATGCCAATCAGTAGTAGAAAGTACAAGGAGATGGATAAACCGTCGATCAGTGACAGCTGTTAGCATATTAGTGACGACGGTATATAATAATGGTTCTTCCTGTCACTTGCTGCGAGAGGTTCGGAAAGATCTTCTCAGCACTGGACTTAGCAGTAATTTTTGTTTCACGATTCTAATGATCGTTCACATCGACATTTTATCATACATCACTGACAAGCACCATTACCCGCTCGACTTGTTTCCGTTTCGCTGTGAGCGTCCCGGTTGTCCCTTGTTGGAAAGGTTTGCGTTGCATCTGCCTCATCTGCCAGTGCGTCCTTTTTCAACTCTGCACTTTGATCCTGAATAATCTGATCGCCTTCAATTACTAAAGCTGCAGACATTCTGAAACAGAAACAGCTCCAGTGTTTACGCTGTTCTGGAATGGGATGCGGAAGTGCGGAATAAATGAATGTCGGTGACGTTGAGGCTTACGCGACTCTGACTGAGCGATGGTTTCGGTTTTGGTTTCGGTTACGTCATTGCGTGTCTTACCGAACGTGCGAAAGATAAGAAATCTTGATTTGCAATATTTATCCGCGAGAAAAATAGGTTCGCTCTGTGGCTCAGTGGTATGGCTGCCAAATATAGAAAGCAGTTTGCAACTAATCATCTGAACGTGGCAATTCGGTATAGTATGTACATCCCTTTCTGCGCTCTGGTCAAGAGATGGGCTCTGAAAGGGTAATGCAGAGGGTACGACAGTGCCGGTTCAGTTACTTCGAAATCGTGTGGTCATATACGATTGTGTACAATTAATTAATTAATATTATATTAATGCATAATCATTTCGAAACAGAAAATGTAAACGTCACACTAAATAAAGCCCCAAAATAAGGTACCAACATACACTATTTTTGCTGACAAAATCTTATTCGTGATTATTAATTACTGTACTCCACTTAGCGTATAGTAAAAGACTGCATGTACGAGGGGTGTTCAAGTCAAACTGGGACTTTCTGTCTCCAGAGTGTACAAATGGTTCGCGCTACTTCTTTTTCGTCAGTTTCACAAGCGACAGGCCTCCGCGTTCACCACGTGGTGGTCCAAAGTTTGTGCAAAATAGAAGACACGTGCTGGACAAGGTGGCCGACAACGAGGTGAGCGCGCACATCGAACAGCGAATTGTCATGAAGCTTCTCGTGAATGAAGGCGTAAAGTCATTTGAAATTCATAGAAGCTTCAGGCTCAGTATGTCCACGATACACTTAGCCGCAGCAAAGTGTTTGAGTGGTGCAAACGGTTCTTAGACGGCCGTACATCAGTACGGGACGATCCCGGCCGGGACGGCTCAGAGCCAGTGTCAGAGTTCCTGAGAACATCCATCTTGTGGAGCGCCTGATCCTGAAGGACCGACGGATCACATGTCTCGAACTGGCTCTAAAGACGGACCTTTCTGTGGGAACGTTGAACATTATCATTCATGAACACCTCCAGTTTCGGAAAGTTAGTGCCCGTTGGGTTCCAAGGCAGCTCTCTCTGTTTGACCGGCAGAGGAGACTGGAAATCTCCCAAGAGCTAAGGTACCGTTTCGACACTGAAGGACAGCCGTTCCTTGATCGGATCATCGCGTGCAATGAAACGTGGGTGCACAATTTCACTCCTGAGTCTAAACGCGCATCAAAACAGTGCAAGCATCAGGGCTCGCCAGCTCTCAAGAAGTTCCGAAGCACCCCGTCTGCGGGTGAGGTCATGGCCACGGTTTCGGTTTTCTGGGACAAGGCTGGCGTTGGTTCATGTTGATTTTCTGCCCAGTTGTACCACCATTAATAATGCATATTAGTTCCAGGTTCTCAGGGATGTGCATAAGCAATAAGCGCTGAAGCAAGTGTTCGGGCCTCATCACCAAAGGAATCCCCTACCTACAGGACAATGCACGTCCGCATACCGTGCATCTCACGACACGCACCTTACAGGAACCTGGCTGGGAGTTGCTGCCACATCCCCCTTACAGTCAAGACCTCGCCCCCAGCGATTTCCATCTCTTCGGGCCACGGAAGACGTTCCTTGGGGGCCCCACTTCAGCTGCGACGACGAGGTCAAGAATGCGGTCCGATCATGGCTGCTACGCGCCGGTAAGGATTTCTACGCTGCTGTCATCCAAGCTCTCGTGAAACGCTGGGACAAGTGCACTAGTGCAGCTGGAGATTACTTTGAAAACTAATTTTTCGCCTGTAAGTTCATTTTACTTTTGCGAAAAATTAAAAGTCCCGGTTTGACTTGAACACTCCTCGTAGTATTGTGGCTTGCAAAGTTACAGTGTACCTAGATTTCAAAGTTAACACGAGCACAGGAAGAAGAAATAAAGAAAAAGCACTTCTTGCTCAAGTGTTCCTTTTATAACCGCATCCGTCAGACTTGAGCAGCTGTGCTCTTACCTTTTTGTTATCATTTGGGCCGACCCATAATGGGAAGTGGTGCAGGTCCGTAGACGCTGGGACTCTATCTTTTATAGTCACTCTCACAACTGTTAGCATCTTCCCAGGTGTCCACATTTCACTAACACACACTTCATATCACAGTAGTCCTTCTGTTTTGACATCTTTTCCTTTTCCATACCCTTCGTCACCCCTCGTCGTCAAAAAAGAAGAAAGATAATTGGAGTAGATTTACGCGTAGCTCTTCATCAGTGGTGGTGGGGGCGGAATTGCTTGCCGTAGTCGGCCACGCTCACTCGGGCAACGTCACGACCACTATGGTCACGACTACCGCAGGAGGGTTTCGTGCGCCCTGGGCCGACTTCACAGGGAAAGCACCCAGACAAGCACAGCCGGCGTCCAGATTCGAACCCGGGTCATCTCCCAGTTTCGTGGTGGCGGTGGTGGTGGTGCTAATGAAAGAGCTCGCCGTTGTCGGCCTCACAGGGGTTGGCAACGTCACGAATAACGCCCTGGGGGAATGTGGGTCCTGGGCCGACTTCTAAGGGAATTGTGCCGACATAGGTGCGACAGCGTCTGAGTAAAACCCAGAGGAAATCCCGGTCTGGTTGTGGAGTGCCACAGCAAGACTCCATGCTCCGTGGCCAAGTACCATAGAAATCATAAGGAGAGATGAGTTGGTGGTGGTGGTGGTGATGGTGAAAGGGCTCGCCGTTGTCGGCCTCACTGATATGGGCAACGTCACGACTGACGCCCTGGGGAAAGTGCGTCCTGGGCCGACTTCTAAGCGAACTGTGCCGACATATGTCGGCACAGAGGAGTTATTGTGAGAGTTCTATGCAGAGTACCAATAGGTTATGTGCCGCTTTGAGGTGAAGAATTGGAAGGCCTGTCCCGGCCAGTATACCTGTAAGGAAGAAGAAGACCTGTCCTTAGTGGCTCACGGCCATCTCTTGAGAACAAGAAGAAGCAGAATGTGACTCTCGACCTGGCGGACCGAGATTTGTCTCTCTGATTTGTGACCTCTGTCTCAAGATTTGTGGCTCTGTCAGACCTCCTTTCGTTTGAGCCTCTCATAATGCCAGTTGGAATATTCCTGTGGCAGCGGGTGTTTCGCCTTTCTTTTCCACTCGCGCCGCTTTTAGCTCACAGTCATCATCATCCCCAATGCACCCCCATCATCCCTTGAGTATTATCGCGCCTTCCATCACCTCCACCATCACCTTCACCATCTAGCTTGTTATCTCTCGAGTCGGTTCTATAGCCCTGGCAAACCTCCTTTTCTGGCTCATGGCCATTCTACATGGGACAGAAGAAGAAGAAGATTTGTTTGACTCGCCTTCGGTGCTTTCCCCTCCACTCAACGTTTACATTCATCGTGCAGGAACTTGTACGTCCCCAACCCCAATATGCACCCACTGCGTGGGCAGAATGAAACAGAACATTTCCCATTGCACTGTCAATATTTGATTGCCTTCGGCAATGCTCTTTGGCTGCCTTTGAGCAGGATGGGCTTCGCTTCCTTACTATCATTCGGGGCAGTTTACACTGGATAGTGGAGCCTGTTCGTGGCATTTTACATTCAACATTTGGCTCTGCTAAATGAAACTGCCCCAGGGGGCGCCAAAGGGGGGGGGGAGGGTTTAGCCGGTTTCGATCAGGTAGATGAGGTAAAGTGAGTTCAGGTAAGGTTAGTCCAGGTTGGATCATTATAATCGGGGATTTTTTCAGCAACCCTCCACCACCACCTCAAAAAAAAAAAAAAAATATATATATATATATATGGTAGAGTGGGGCTACTTCAAGACTGGGGGCAAGTTGAGGATAGTTTGGGTTTTTCGCGTGGCATTTTCTTAGCAATATTTTTTTCTCGTCTGTGACACCAGGGTGGGCACAGCCGTTGTCTGGGCTCTGAGGTAACGTGTTGACGTTCTGCACGTGGCTTTTTAGAAAGACGTGCACATGAGATGCTGTTTTGCAGATGTGGTCGAGGTAGCTACCTTGCCCAGCCGCTGGCTAGACAAAGAGTTCCCTTCTCCCTGGGCGCCATCCTGTCGTTTGGAGCCTCCCACACCGAGAAATGCGGTTTGAAATAGCGTCGAGAGCGGTCGCCTTTCTTACCATCTGCTATGGCTTCCTTCTACTATCATGCTATCCTACCATCCTCCTTGTCCCGCGTGTGAAGCCGTGGGCCTCATGAGTCTTTAGAGATTACTCTGCACGAAACCCTGGGCAATCGCCCTGTGTGGCTTGTGGCCACTGTACCTAGTGGTGGAAGAAGAAGAGGGGGCCTTTTTTTTGTCCCATCTGTAACTTTCGCGAACATTGACTTCCAACTTGCTCATTTCTGCTCCTCGGTTAATAAAATATGACCTCACGGATATGATGCTGTGTCACCGACCTGTGTTTCCATGTACACTACTCGTGGCTGACCGTTTCGGCTGCCCCTAACAAGAGACAAAATTTAAACCCGGCATTAATTTTTTGATGTCCTTAACTTACCCATAGAGTGGGGTAAGTTGATGCAAATATGAAGCCTGTCATTATTGGCTCGTAAGAAATAAATATCTGGTTTAGCACCACAGTAATTTGTGCATCATTTCTCAAAGGTTTGGAGATTCAGTTAACGAATTATGGTACAATTTAGGCGATTATTCTGACTGCTATTAACAAAATAGCTCAACTGACTTCAACATAAACCACCTTACCGTATATATACCGGCCAGACAGACGAAAACCGCCACAAAAGCAGCAGATATGCATGGGCGTTGCACACATCCCTACGAGACCCCCCCCCCCTCTCCCTCCGAGATAGAAATAGGGGGAGGGGGAGGGGGAAAGGGGGGCTGTGCCGGAATTTGTCTGTGCCCCCGTGTCGGCATCGAACTACGTGCGGTTAGCGGTCGTTCGCATAGCTTGTGCGTATATGTTGTTTTCGTATTTAACTTTTACAAAATGTTTGGTTTGTTCGACGATTAATACAAAGGACATTCGTACAAGTGCAATTTTTGGACCTTATAGGCTTTGTTGCTTCGAAGAAAATCCATCTGTCACACTGCTATACACTGTGGCACACTAGCCCGCCATAGGCACACATTCAAGACCTTCATCAGCCATAACTAGCAAGCCACGTTTAGCTACTGCTACGTAGCTATTAGCTACGTTACTAATAAAACCGAAACAAGCCAAACCAAAATCAAAATATTTTAATGGGGAGCTGGGGAAAAAAGCTGTGAGCCGCTTTAATGTTATTATTCTTATTGGGGGTATAGAAGAAGAAGAAGAAGTCACACTTCGTTTTTCCATGCTCTTGTTCTATGGTGAGCTATACTTGTTCCACTTGTTCGATATTAACGTTGGAGTCGTCTTCTATGTCCTAGAGTTATGACATTACCAGGATGCTCTCGAGTGATACGGGCGTGGACACTGCGTCTATTAAGACAGAAGGTGGGAAGGAAGTTCTTAATTTCGATAACGCTTATTTTAATAGTCTGCATATACTCATCGCTGACTTATTCCTTTAAGGCGAAACTCCTGGTGCTCGTCATCTTCGTACTATTTCTCAGTGGGATCGTATCTACTTTGAACCAAGATGCCGAGCGGTTCACAGGCCCACCGCGACTGGAGAGCACCTGCACGAACTGCTCCCACCATGGTTCCACCGCCCAAGACAGCGCTTTCCCTTACGGCTACACCATAAACAGACCACGTGCCTGTGACGTGGTATCTTTACTCTATCTCATCGCTGTTCATTCCGAACCGCGCAACCTGGTTGACAGGCAATTAATACGCGCGGATGTTGGAAGCTCATCTCACCGCAACTTCACCACACGGCTAATCTTCTTTATGGGCCTTCCAGCCAATGGCGAGTACCCAATGGACCGAATTCACGAAGAGGCCGCATACGGTGACATTGTCCTGGGCAACTTCTCTGGTGCACTGGGCAACGCCACAATGGTTAGCATCATGATACTCAAGTGGACTGATACGTTCTGCTCCAACGCGCAGTTCATAGTCAGGCTCTCTGACAGTGGCAGAACAAGCGCGAGGGCTCTTCGTTCAATGTACGAATTTCTGAGAACCTATTCTCGGGTGTTTGACTTATTCGGTTCAGTAGTCAACCTCGACGGACAACCCTGCGAAGTCCTATCTAACGGTGAACTGAGGTACTGTCCAGGACCGGGATATCTTACCGGGTGTGTCTACATAATGACGGGACGGGCTGTACGCCCCCTGTACGAGGCTGTGGTTCGCAATCCTGTCGTTCCTGTGGCACCTGAACTTTATGTGACTTACCTGCTTGCGGAAAGCGCTGGTGCTCGGAGAGCAGATATTCTTCGTGTGCGTGGATGTTACCTCGAGAGGATACCTCTAACGCGTGGGATAGTGAGGTGGTTTAGAATGAAATTGGGAATACAGTAATTACGCGTAAAATGCACGAAACTTGTTAGATATATGACTATATGTTGAGGTTTCCTGTTACGTTGCAGTTCATATTAAACTAGCACAGAAGTCATTTTTAGCACCCTGTTTTCTTTATGTACAACTGTTAAGTAGGCCAGTAAAATGCACTATGAGAAGTAATTCACCCCACAGAGCCATAATTATCGCAGAAATAGGTATCTACCCTAAAAATGTCATGACGTTGGTAGACAAACTGAAACCGAAACAAATCGGAAGAGGATGGCTGGATTCCACGAATGGGCACTTGTTCGCTGCCTCCTATTAAAAGAAAAATAGGACCGAAGGTCGCGTCCCCTTCAGAGACCATCGTAATTCCCTCAAGATCGTGGCCTTCTTGCGCGACCTTGTTCGACCCTAGCTTCGAGCGTAGTTCAAGTCTACCAAATTGGTGGCGCTGTCGAACACTGTGACGTCATTTGTTTACAAACAGGGAGAGGTCGATTGAATTTAAAGTACACCGCAAAAACAAAAAAGAAAAAGAAAAGAAACGATCGTGTGCAACGGTGGTGGAGAGTAGTAACCTTGCGCTCACGCTACGCTGTTCGCGCTCGCTGATTGGTTCAGACTACCTTCTGCTAGTCAGCTGTCCAGGCCTCTGAAGAAGCATTGCCCACAGGGAAACACCCACGCTACACTGAAATCCTCCTTGCCCCCCCCCCCCCTTGAAGGGACAGGTTCCGACTACAGAAGAAGAAAGCCCTCACGCACACAAAGAAGAACACAGGCGCTGACCTCGACTGACCGCGTAGACGTTATGACGTCATAAGTCGTCGCTTTCTTCCTTTTGTGTGTGTGTGGGGGGGGGGGGCACGGTTATATATGTCATTGTAAATACACTGCTCGTGGCTTTGATGAGCGTCACTTGAACAAACCTGCACGTGAACAAAAGAAACTTGGAAGTTGGGACTTACCCCAAGTTACTTGGACAAAGTTACCTAAAAAGGAACGAGTTCATCAAGAGTTACTGGAGCTCAGAAGAAGAGGAAGGCGTCGTATAGACGGCATATCTGCCGTCAAAATGTGTAGCAATGGAGTGGAGGTAAACGTTGCTTCCAGCACCGTGTGTCGGACACTTCCGGCGCACGTCAAAAGAACCCCAGGTGGTTCAAATTATCCGCAGTGTTACCCTGCGGCATGTGCGACATGTCGCCACACTAGGCAGACAGAACATTACGTGTAACATCACGGTACCATTATTATTCGAAATCAGGAGGAATACGGCGAAACGCGATGGAGGAACAGCGATGGCGGAAGCAGCAGCAACTCCCAAAAAGCCACTGACAGAGACGTTTTCTGACGAAGAAGAAGAAGCTCAGAGAGGAAAACGTGTTCGTTTGGCGGGCTACTGTGCTCCGGTAACCATTCTGACAATCAATGGCTACATTGTACAGGGTGGGTGCAGATAAAGTAGCCCCACAACGCCATACGTGCATGCATGTGGGGCTACTTTATCTGCAACCACCCTGCACTTCTAGTAGGATTCTGTGTCAACGATTAGATACAATCTTAGCTCAGGGTCAAATTAAAACATATATCATGGGGAAGTTTGCAGGCTTGCTTGCAAAAGACCGTCCGCGAATCGGCAACCTCCCCTGTGTTGATGTCACGGCCAGTTCACCTCGCAGGCGGGTAGTAGCATAGATTGAGAAGTTACCCGTCAAAAAGAACTCGTTACGAGTTCAGTTACCGTGTGAAAAATGTAAGTAAGTTAATAACGGAGTTCTTCAGCCTGAAACGTAACTCGCAGTTACTGAGTGACTTAAGATAAAGAACGAGTTACTTCCAAGTTACTTCAGACAAAATAGCATTAAGGCTACGGTCCCACTCATCACCCGAAAAGTGTCATTTTCACTCAAAGGTTACACGGCTTCTCGGCAACTTACGTGAAATATGTTGGTACCGTTGGAGAGCTTGTTCTTTGGGCAAGCTAAGCCAAGAGCTCGTTTTTTTATGTGATGATCAGCTGTGGCGTTATAAAGCGGGAAGGACGACCATATCTTCCATTTTTGGTGTTTTTCAATCAAGGATGATGCGAACACGAAAAGAGATAGCGCTGTCAATCTTTTTTCAAAGTGACGTTGCACAGTATGCAAAGGAAAGTCAAGAACGTTTTTACTCGCGTAAAGCGTCATTAATTGATTATTGCCTATCAAATTTAAGAAAAAAAACGCTACTTTTACATTTGCCATAAAAGGCTATTCTGTACTTATTCTCGGCTGAAAATATGATCAGCGGGCGGGTAATTATCAGCAGGAGTGACGTTCAAAGTTTTATCGCAAATGAAAGAATAATAAATAAACTAGCGTGGTTCAAAATCGTACACAGAAACGCAGAAAATGTGGTGACTAGCGCCATCTGCCGTACGCGTTTGAAACCAGCGGCAGCTTCGCGTTGCAAGAGGTTGCCGAGAGATGGCACGGGTTCCTATGTGCTGATCACGTGATCACGTAGCGGTTCTCTGACCTCCCTGACTTACGAACCGCATGGAGCCCATCCTCGGCGCCGTGGGCAGCGTGGTCGCCACGGGGAAGTGTCGGAGGTTGGAGCATTTTCTGTTGCCACACGACGTTTGCTCAAACACCATCACACATATCAGCTATGTACTGTCTTATCAGGTTTAGTGACACGAAAAGCGTACTGCTTGCAACATATACTTGTTTGCAGTATGGGTTCCGCGGTTTTGCAACATTCTGCGTGCTCTGTGAAGGATTGTTTGAAGTAATTAGTTATAAACAGGCCCAGAAAAGTACTCATTACGTGCAACAATTCTTCAGATGTCACAACGACATTTAGCGAATTATCGGTAGTGACGGTCCTGTCATTCAAACCATGCAAACAGTTTATCAAAATACCCTCAAAAGAACACTCTGCATTTTTTTTCTCGTTTGTAAGCATAGCCCCACAGACAAAATAACGTCATCAAAGTCAACAGTACACGGCTCTTGACGACAGCGTTTGGTTCTTTCCCTGTCGTTGTTCCTCCGATCCCGAGTAAAGAGAAATAACCCCCGTTCCAGACGGACAGGATCATCCTCGTAAAAATGCTTGACATGCCCAAAATCCGTTGGCAATTTTGGCACGCACTCCAGCTCAAAACCGGCCTCCATATTTTCCGCCGAACACGGAGGGCTCGCTCCTTCGTCGCTACTTGGCTGACCCTAATCCGCTGCCCCTACGTGGTTCGCGCAGGCAAAATATCTAACCGGCCGGTGTTAGCGTTTCGGTTGCGCTCGATTTGTTCCCCTCCTCGGCTGAGCTTGCGCTGACCTTCGGTTCACGCTGCGCTCGGATTCTAGATACGTGAAACACCCAAAACATACAAGCCAGGATAGGAAGCCACCACGGACGAAAGTGCTTGAATTTTTTCAACGTCGTCTTTTATTGGGCGCATCTCTTGAACCCGTCGGTCGAGCACGCCTGTACGGGTGGACCGAGCCGCGAGGCTGGTGTTGCCGTCTTGGGGTTTTGGTGGTGGTGGTGGGCTGGTCTGGTGGGCTTCTCTGCCTCCTGCATGAATTGCCTGAGTCGTCAAGCGCGTTCATGTTGCTGGTGACGCGTCCAAGCCGGTCCGAGAAGTGACCCCCGAAGAGCTGGCCTTGCGACGCACGGAAGTCCGGCTCCATGTGTTTCATACCAGGGACCAGGGTACCCAAAAGTGCAGTGCGGCTAATACGCGTGAAAATACGGTAATCACTTCGTCGTGTAACTGATCACTCAAAATTATATTCATTTTACCTAGAAAAATTACTTGCTCGCAGAAGACTGATTGAAGACAAATTCACTAAACGAGTAATCGATCTTCACGTGTTACGTACAACTCGGTCGTGACGTTGTCCGCTCCACTGAGGTAAACGTTGCAGCTTTCACAGAGGCATAATTCCATCTGAAACATGTCTACCTCATGCTACTTTCGAAAATAAAGATACCGTTCGAGGCAAATTTCGCCAGCGTTCCAATTCGAGAAGCGACATGAGAAGTGCGGCAGACACCGCGTTCAGGGGTGCGTGCAAAATCTCGCCCTTGGAGTATGGAGCCAGGGCACATCATCACGACAGGTAGCTGTGGGTCAGCTTCTTCGCTTCTTTTGTCTTTCAAACACACTTCTCTGTTGGGTTCAGTTTGCTTTCTCTCCGTTTCCTTGTTTACAATTGCAAGGTACCATGCTCCCTTCTACCCCTCCCCATCCTTCCAGAGAAAAGAAAGAGAAAGAGCCGTCCCCCTGTCATTCACGATTGCGCCGTTCCTCGCCAAGAACAAGTTCAAATTCAAGAATCGGGTGCTCCAAGAACCAGGATAAAATTCATTTTGTAGACAAGGGGACGGCATGGTGTTGCAGGCATTTTGCTGTGAGGAACCTTCGCCACGCGATGCTGTTTTATTTGAAATCAGTTTATGGAAACCAATTTCTTGAACTGAACTCTGAAGTTTACATGAGGGATCCTCTGTTCGCTCGCAAGAAGGACGATCACTTCAATCACTTCACTGCAAACTAACGCGGCGGAAAAGACTGAACTAAAGTAGCGAAATCAGCGACTTGACTCTGAGAAAGGACACACGTCTTACCATCACATAAAGCAATAACTGCGCCCAGTACCAAATTTAGGTGGCGGACTACTGCTACCCGCTACTCCTCTAAAAAGTAGCACAATTACAAGCGGCGCTACTCATTTCTAAACGATAGTGTGATATATCACTCTTCCTAATTACTAATTATGTATTCGAATTTGTGGCGAACACGTACCCCTTTTTGACTACATGTTGCTATAATCTGGAGCAATGAGCACGGAAATCGTCGATACCAGCCCTGAAACCAGGATTCTAGACAGAATAGGTTGGCGCAGAAATTGAAAAATGTCACCATATCACCCGATCATGTTGGATTGTGGGGCTAAAGACACGGCTCCGCCTTGTCCAAGTGGAACGCCCTGAGATACGGTATACTTCTTTCCATTTTTCCCACTGAAATAGCGACAAAGTAGCTGTAGCAGCATCGAATCCGCTGCCAAGCTTTGTGGCGGAAATTACTTTTCCGCTAGTGGTTAGAAACGTAGCACATCCGCTCCTCAGCTAATGAAAATCATGTATAGCGATTAGCGACTACAGCACTGCCCATTGTGGTACTGTCACCGCGGCTGCCGTGCGGAATACAGACAGGTCTAAGAGTAAAACGCGCAATTTCCCTATTTTTGCTTCGTTTATGCCATTTCCGTATTACGGGCATTGATGCTGGTCAGTTTCCGTGCGCAGTGTATGCCAGTATGCCATTTCCGTGACTGCTCGGTTCCATAGGGTAATTTTATAAATAATTTCAAGCTGAAATAATAGAAATAAAGGTGAAAACACATAAACAAGCAACTTCACAGCAAAAAGCTGTTGACTACAATGTCTTTTTTATTATGATTGTTTCGTCATCTTGCATTTGAGAGGAATTCATTTTTTGCACACTGTACGTCACATGGCATGGACGCTGCAGGCAGCACCATACATAGGACGGTGTGAATGTTTGGGTTTTTGAGCACCGAAGCGAGTAATCGTATATCCTATTCCATTTCCTAATCAAATATGGAATTCAATGTTCGAATTCCAAATCGAATTGATGCTTCTACTAAATTGAATATATTTGAAGAGACCCGGCACATGGAGAACAAAAAAAGAGTAAGCGCTATACTTACGCATACATATACGTACCGTACATGTTTGTATTCCAATATATGTTGTATATGTATCCAATTACGGTAATTCAACGAGTAGCTTAATTTATTCGTATTCAATTCCATTTTAAAATGACTATTCACACATAGCATTTCTTTGCCTAGGTAGTCGCTGTGGGTCTGTTTTGGTGAATTTGCTTCCTTGTGTCTTGCAACAATGCGGCCTGTACAGTCATGGGCCTCCCGAGATGTGATACCGCTAGATATATTGAAATATATTTTTGCCTGTCAATTTTGTTGCTTTCCCCCCGCATTTTATTTCCCTCTTTACACATCACACCTCTCGTCATCTCACAAAGCGATAACACGAATCGCAGCCAAATAGAAAAAAAAAAGTTATCTTCACCTACTAGTCACGGCCGCTACTATGCGGAATACGGACAGGTTACATAGCGTATAATTGTCGACTTCCCTATTTTACTTCGGTTATGCCATTCCTTTGATTCTTATCATTTTGAGTGCGTACTGTGAGTTGAACTTCTAGTTTCAACAGAAGTGGTAATTTCATAATTAATTTCAAGAAATCCTGTTTCTGTAAGCTGTATTGAGATAAAACTGCTACCGATTGGCACGTGAACAGACTCTTCAAAGCTGACTGCAATTATTTAGTATTTGCGTCCATTTTTTATGACGGTTGTTTGACCATTTTGCGTTTGAGATATATATTTTTTTATATCTCAAATATATTGTATTTTGCACAGTCTTCGTCACACGCTACGCGCGCGGCAGCTACCCCCGTGCTACTCAAACCACGAAAGCACCAAAAATCAACTCGCAGTCTTGCACGACAGTTTCAGAAGGCTTTTACGAGACAATGCTCCCTTCTACACACGTATAAACACCGGGTACGGTGGCATACAGAAGAGACTCAAGGTCAAAGGGTCCAGTCGGGAGAATCGCGCGCGGTTCTCCCTAACGGGGTCATCCACGGAAACCGCGACGGTGGCGCCCCGCCGTAGCAAGTCGTTAATTAAATTCAAGATGGCTACCGTGAGCGCAACACGCTTAGATCGTTTTCGTTTGTGTCACCCGCTTTGCATCTTACTCCCTGTGGGTGTACAATGCTTCAACTTCATTTCAATGGCAGCGGTTCTTACTTCCTGAATAAAATACTGTCACTGATTGAATATCACGTTTTATGGCAAAAAAATGCCATGAAGGAACCGGAGAGAAACCAAGAAAATATGGGGACGTGACGTGAAAAGCGAATTAAAAGTAACTTGGAACTTAACTTACTTTGGCAAAGTTACCTGGAAAAGGAACGAGTTCCTCTGAAAGTTACCACGGCGCAAAAGTACCGAGTTAAGTTACAAGTTACCAAAAAAAGGAACTTAGTTATACAGTAACGAGTTACCTCGAACTCTGGGTAGTAGCAGCCGCCGTTCACGGCCGTGGTTATCGGATATTTTTTAGCTATTTGAAGATTTTCAATTTCATATTTCACAGGGTGAATGCATTAATTAGTACAGAGGAACATATTGAACATGATTGTGGGCTTGTCAAATATGTATCCATCCTTTCATGGCCCTTTTAAGTTAAAAGTTACAAAAAAAAGTAGATTAGCTATACAGTAACGAGTTACCCCCGACACAGGAAAATTGTGTACTGTTTATTCAGAGGCAGTCATCGATTTCTCTCAGATGCCATAATGATATGAACCGCTGAACAACCATACAGTTCGCAGCGTCCGTCAGAGAGGCGGGGGGTTGCGCACTTTGCCCCTCTTGGGAAACACCCTGGGAACGCTCGTACGTATTGTCCCAGGAAACATACTCCGAGCATCGCACAGTATACAGTCACAACAACTAGTCAAAAGGTAAAAGTTGAGCAGCATGGGCGTCCGTCTAAGGGAACGTAAGAGGAGCAGAGCTGCCCGCCTCAGCGTGGTCATCTACGGCAAGCAGTTCCATTGCCACCAGCACCGAATCAGTTGCGGTGGCTGCAAGCCAATCTTCTACGTGCCAGTTGCAGTGAAACTTGGGATGCTGGTTCATATCGATGCAAATGCATGCTTTTTTATTTAATAATACTAATAATAATAATAATAATAATAATAATAATAATAATAATAATTGGGAGTAGGTTTACACGTGTGGCTACATGCTGCACTTGCCGCAGGGCAGGACTGCGGATAATTGCGACCACTTCAATCCCTTTTATCCGTTGAATGGAATAATTTAATAATCGCAGCTGAAGGAAAACCTCTTCTTCTTGTTCCAATGAAAGGATGGCCGTGAGCCACTAAGGGAGATTGGCCAGGACAAAAAGGGCGTAATTATGTCAGTGTGGTAGTGATGGGATGTAAGGCCAGGTTAGACGCGCGTACTTACGACATATATGTATATGATGTATGATGTCTATGCATGAGCAAGTAGGTACGCATGTATGTACCAGTGTGCGTACGTGAAAGTGTATGAGAGTAGGAAGAATGTGCCTAGAAGCGGTTGGGGAGCACAATGTACGACACGAGACCTGCTACCACAGACCTATTGCAGAGCGCAGTGCGGGATGCTCCGAGAGACAGCACTAACGCTAATGAAAGTGGGGCTCCTAACAAACGCAAAGGGGTCCAGATATACCTCTGGTGTAGTTGGCCAAAATGAGAACAGATGAGCAAAAAGTGTTCTTCTTCCTCATGTAGAACCTTCCAGCCCGCCAAAGCTAAGAATAGCCATTAGGTACATTCTTCTTTTTAGGTACATAGGTACATTATTTTTAGTCCGTCCAACTCCAACATTCTTCTTCTTCTTCCTCACACTTTCTGTCCTTCATTTAATAGGCGACGACAGGTGACGAGAGCTCGATGCCTGGCGCTGCCGCTAAATTTTTACCTCCACCGTGCTGGACGGTCTTTGTCCCCAGCTTGCTCCCACTGTGGCCAGGATGAAACAACTGAACACTTCTTGCTAACCTGCTCTCAGCTCGGCCAATTACGCCGCAGATATATCTGGACACCCTTACGCTTGTTAGGAGCCCCACTCTCATTGGCGTCAGTGTTGTCGCTCGGAGCATCACACACTGCGCTCTGTCATAGGGCTGTGGTAGCGGGTCTTGCATCCTACATCGTGCTCTCCAACCGCTTCTAGTCACTTCCTTCCTACACTCACACACTTTCACGTACACACACATTCATACAGCCATCCTTTTGGCCCTGTATAGTCGTCATACGCATATTCCTACATACGTGCATATCCAGTTCCTGCATTAGTCATCACATGTCATATATGTCATAAGATACTTGGATCCGACTTGGCCTTAGTTCCCATCATTACTGCACAGACATAAACAAACATCTCACGCCCCTTTTGTCCTGGCCAATCTCCCTTAGTGGCTCACGGCCATTATCTCATTGGAAGAAGAAGAAGAACAGGCGAACATCGATAGCCATTTTCCAAGGAAGCCGAAGAACAGTGTTGCATTCTGGAACGTTCTGCTTCCCTCTAATTATGATTAGCAACCTGGCGCTCACGGGCAACTTTTTAACTCTATATTGAACAAGATGACTCGACGTCGTCAAGTACTACGAGCATTGGTACGGCGCATGGTGAAACGAGAGGTAGTACCCAACTTTTTACGCTTCATAAGCAATCGAACTTTAATTTTCTGCATGCACTATAACAATGATTATATTCTCTTATGATGCAGGTTCTGGTACTCGTAGCCTGCGTACTGTTCCTCAGCGGGGTTATGTCCATCTTAAATCGGCAAGGAGAGAGATTGCCTTGCTGCGGAACACTCTTTCCACTTCCACCGAACTGTCGCCGCTGTCCTCCGAGATTCGAAGCTCCTTGCACAAACTGTTCCAAACCTGGTTCCATGCCTTACTACAGCTCAGAAGGCAATGTCTCCTCTATCGACTATGCCGTCAACGCACCTCGCGCATGCAAGGTGGATGATTTGCACTACCTCATCGCCGTCCATTCCGAGCCACATAACTTGGTGGACAGACAGATACTGCGGATGGCCATTGGAGGTCCGCGTTGGCGCAACGTCACCATACGGCGTATATTCTTCATGGGTGTTCCAGCCAACAATGAACCTCTACTGGGTCAAATCCTAGACGAATCGAAGCGCGGAGACGTTGTCATAGGCAATTTTACTGCTACACCGGCTAATGCCACTCTGGTCAGCGTCATGATACTGAAGTGGACAGTTGAATTCTGTCCTAATGCACAGTTCATAGTTAGGCTGTCCGACAGCGGCAGAACTGACGCGAAGGCTCTGCGTTCGACGTACCGATTATTGAAAAAATACTCCTCGGAGTTCGACTTCTTCGGATCACTTGTAACCCTGGATGGACAAGCCTGCGATGTACTATCTGGCGGGGAACTAAAGTATTGCGCCGGTCCGGGGTATCTTACCGGGTGCGTGTACGTCATGACAGGGCACATTGTGCGTTCCCTGTACAGCGCTGCCGTTCACCATCCGGTTTTTCCTGTTGCACATGAACTTTACGTCACCTACCTCCTAGCAGATAGCGTCGGTGCTCGAAGGGTAGACTTCGTGCATGTTCATGGATGTTACCTGAAGAGGAGGATATCAACGCGCGGAATAGCTAACTGGTTAAGGATGAGGATTGGACTTCCGTGTTCAAGCGTGCCTTCGCTTTTGGGCCGTGTTGATGATTATTGTTGACCGTGCGCCAACATGTTTTTTATTTCATATTTTGTGTAACAAGCTTGGCGACAAATCAAGCGCATTAAAGGTGTATAAGCACTAACGTGTTGGGTTAACGTAACCGTATGACTAAATTATGATGCAGTACAAGCTCAATATAGCAATCCCTTCGCAAAGTCTCCGGTGTATAAGAGGCCTATAGATTACAAACTCCATTAACTTAAGCTGCAATAATTGGTTACCCCAAATTAACGCCTCAGAATTTGCTCATCCCCTTGTGAAACGGAACTATAGTCTCACAGAAGTCTGTATAGAGACTCTTCCATCGACGAAGCCCTGCTTTCGTGTGCCTCACTTGATGTAACTACGGATCGGTCCAGTGTACCTCGACAACGTATCCGGCAAACCATTTGCCACCACAAGACAGCTATCCAGATGACATTAGGTAAACCCCGAAATGGGAGACGTCTTTTGCGAAGGGCGCTAAACGTAAGTGTCATGTGCTTATTTCAGCGCTCGTTGAACAACCTTCGGATGTGCAGAATTTATAAAAAAAAAAAAAAGACTAATCACTGTCAGCTATCTCCAACCAGCCAAGGTAACTAGAAGAAGGAAGAGGACCGAGGACGAAGAAGGAGGAAGAATAACTTCAAGGCCAGAAAGAGAAGAAGAAGAAGAAGACAGTTCAGTGTAACTAACTTCAGTGAGACTTCAGTATATTTTCTTCGTGGTTCACGGCCACTGCGTGTATGAGGACAAAGTGCAAAAGTTTAGCCGTGGCCAATCTTCATTCTGGCTGTGCACCACATCTATAGAAGTAGAAGAATCATCTATATCTCCCTTTGTGGATGGAGAACAGATAGGAAGGAATTCTGTATGTGCGCACACATTCGTCATCCCCATCGACCATGGCTAGGAAACAAGGTCACGTTTAGCCAATAGTTTAGCCCTGGCCAATCTGACCTCGCTTGGTGAGCGACAGCCAGAGACGGAGGAAGAAGAAGAAGGAGCAAAAGAAGATACTAACGTTTCACCACAACCCCATGTTTTGGAATATGAAGGTCCTCCTAATCTGCCAACGTTGTAGAATCCTCTGGAAACGACTAGTTAAACGAAAGGTGATTTTCGTTGTATTTCTAGGGCTCGGATGCATGACGCAGTGCGTCACTACGTCGTGGAAGTTGATATAGCCGTCAACGAATACAATATGTCTTCCCTACACTCAAAGTAGTGCAGAACCAAAGCAAGCAAGTTTTCAGCGTTGCATTTAGCGTATATTGTATCGAAATCATAAGGGTGGCGTAACGCGCGTCTATGCACCGCAGTGCAATATGGCTATGCCTTGCCCTGCCCCCCCCCCCCCCCCCCCCCAGCGTTTCTGTCTTCGTAAGTTTCTTGATTTTAAACTTTATTACTTAAGATTGGAAGCACTAAACGACACTACAGTTCCTTTTTTTTTCTTTTTTTTTCTTTCTTGTTTTTTTTTTTTCTAGTTGCCTTAATGTGCCCGAACGATTTGTGGCGAGGAGCATCGCAGCGTTCTTCCAAAATAAGACAGTGCAATGCTTATGTACGTTGCCGCGTTTATTGCAACTTAAACTACCTCTAATACGTTCTGGAGGTGTTTCCATTGAGCTGTGCATTTCACAACGCAGTGGTAAGATCTTTGACATACCTCGTTTGTCTCCCTCAGATCGCGGCAGTCTTCATCGTCTTCGCAATCGTGTCCCTAGCGGAGGTTCAACAATACATCCAGCGACCCAAGAGAACACGCCATTGCTGTAAAGGCTCGTCAGAGGCAGAGGACTGTAACCGATGTTCCCCGCATTCCACATTCTTCCTCAACACCCTTCCGGAGGCCGGTTCACCGCGCCGCCTCAATGAGCGAGCAAACAACGTGTTCCCTTACAAATACATCTTCAACGTACCAGGCGCCTGCAAGTCCACCTCATTACATTACTTGGTTGCTACGAACTCTGAACCTCAAAACCTGGTGGACAGGCAGCAGCTACGGTCGTCGGTAGGAAACTTTCTTCTTCCAAACGCCACCGTCCGACGATTATTTTTTATGGGACGTCCGAATCACCGTTACCCCATGGAAGAGCTTCACGAAGAACAAAGCTACTTTCAAGATATTGTATTGGGAGACTTTTCTGGCACGCCCGAAAACGCCACCCTTGTTAGCGTCATGATCCTCAAGTGGGTAATGACGTACTGTAGGAATGCGAAGTTCGTAATCAAGCTTTCCAACGATGGGCGACTCTCTGCGGAGTCTCTGCGCTTGTCCTACGGCACGTTTAAAAAATATTCCGCCCATTACCAACTACTCGGGAACCTGGTGAGCCTGAACGGCCAAACATGCACACAGCCCTCTGAAGACAGTGAAGCACCGACTGACTGCTCTGGTGCAGGGTACTTGACAGGATGCGTGTATCTGATGACGCAGGAAGTTGTACGCCCCATGTTTTACGCTGTGGCTAAGAACCCGATTATACCAGCGGAAGACCTCTATATGACTTACATTCTGGCGGAGAGTGTCGGGGCAAGAAAGGCAGACGTGACTGTCTTCCACGGGTGTTCCTTGAAACCTAGAAGAGAACCTCTCGGGCTCCTGGCTGTGTTGGTCCGCAAATTCGGACTTGAATATTAGAAAATGTCTGCCGGGTAATTATTTTATTTCGTTATACTGTATACGTATTATTTGTGTACTGCAGTGCATGCGCTGTTGTCACATGTGGAACGTTGAATGGAACTATACATATAGTCACGTCCAGGCACGTACTTTAGGTTCTTTGTTTCTTTTGTGGTTTTAATAGTGTTGTACTGTACCAACAACAACTTTATTACGAGATGATGAATGGGGAGTTTCATCGCCAGGGGCGGTGCTCTACCCCATTGCTGGTGGTGATGCGGGGAATGAAATAGTGAGCCCTTTCACAATAAGGATCGAAGTCCGATGGTATCCAGAAATGTGAAGAGAGCTTTGAGGGCAGAGCGTCCGTGGGCTGGATGTGGCCAGGGACCAAGCAATTTTGTGAGAGAGGGGGCGAGAGTCTAGCTCGTTAAGGGATCCGGGGAGTAGGGTTCGGGAAGGTTGGTAGTGTGGGCAATGGAGAAGAATGTGCTCTAGATCTTCTACAGCACCGCAGTGACTGCGTTGGGGAGAGTCAACTTGTCTCAAGCGGTAACGCCACTGCGCTGTAAAAGCCACATCGAGGCTCATTCGATGAACTAATGCGGCATCTTGACGAGAGGTATGTCGAGGCATGCGGAAAGTGAGCACTGGATCAACTCTGCTGAGCATGGCTGGGGGAGAATGTCAGGGGTCCATTGGCTGGTAGCCATGGGAGTCACGAGGTGTCGAAGTACGGAACGACGATCTCCTCTCAGCAGCGCAATACGCGTCTGTCTCCGAGACGAGAGAGCTGCTTCTGCGGCGCTGTCTGCCTGTTCATTCCCTTCGACACCGCAATGAGCTGGAAACCATTAGACCCATTAACCCTGCTTCATAGACAAGGTTATAAGCCATTAACACATCCACGGTACGGATTAGCTATAGAGAATATGTTCAATGCAAAGTAACAAAAAGAGATGCTAGATGCGGATGCTAGAATTTTCAGTTAAGTATGGCATAGGGTTCCGCAGCTGTGGATGAGGTTTGATGCGAAAGGCGACGTCCTTCCACTACGCCTTCGGATGGGATCACGAATGCCGAGGCGGACTTGCCATTTCGAGATGCGCCATCGGTGTATGCTGTGGCAGAGGTAGAGAACTTCGCATCTACCAGAGCATAAAAATGGGCTCGAAGGACTTGAGGGGGAACCTGATCTCTTCGTTCTTGGAGGTCCGGAAGACGTACGGAGGTGGGTGGCACAGGCAGAGACCACGGTACGTCCGGCGGTGTGACGTCCTTAGCTATGAAGCCAGTGAGAGCCTGGCGTGTCCTCTGCGCTACGCGATAGAAATCACTTACAGGACCGACGGTATCGAATTTTCCTGAGAAGTGGGTGACGGGGTGCACACGCAAACGTAGGAAGTGTCGCGATTCTTCACGCTCACTGAGAACCTCCACCTGGAGTTCACCAGCTTCAGCCAGGGCTTGCCGTGTTTCAGCCATTCTTGTTACTCCCAGGCAGCGACGAAGGATCAGGGCAAACAGGGTCCGAAGGGTATTTAACGAATTGTTGAAATCCTGTGCAAGATTGGAAGGCTGTAAAGCACAGTTGCCCTCACTAAAGCCGCGTGAGCGGCTAGAAGGGAGCGCTGATCACAGCACCATCCTAAGCCAGAAAGATGTTGAATTGCAGGAAGCTAGCACTGTACTTTGGTTTCAAGTTGCTTAATGTGGCGAGCCCAGCGCAGGTCCGAGTCCATAACCACACCAAGGAAGCGATGGGAACGTACAGGCTCGAGCTTGTTTGCACCAAACCAAAGAGGGGAATTTCTCATAGCCTTGCGGGTGAAAGGGATCTCGACGCACTTTTCGGGCGAAATAAGAAGAAGACGGTCCATCCCAAGTCGCATGAGATACAAACGGCGCTGAATGGCTGGTCGTGACTTGCTTACTGTCCAAAGGGCAACGTCATCGGCGTACACAGGGAATGCTACTTTGCGAGGAATGATCGATTTTAGGCCTGCCGTTACCACATTATAGAGTGTATAGGACTCAGAATGCTTCCTTGGGGTACGCCTTGATGAACAGGATGCTTAGGGCCTTCACCATGCCCATGGGATATGCGGACAACGACAGTTCGGTTCGTAAGGGAATCGTGGAGCCAGCTGAAGAGTCGACCAGATACCTCAAAAAAGCACAAGGCATGCAGCGCACAAATGTGCGAGACTGTATCATAGGCGCGCTTGATGTCTAGGGAAACTGATACAACGATCCGCCGATGTGCACGAGCATGTTGGACTGTAGAAACGAGGTCGAGAACTGGGTCCATGGAGCTTCGGTGGCGACGAAAGCCTGCGTGAGGGAACGCACCTTTCCTTTCGAGCCACCAGTCGATACGATGCAAAACCATTCTCTCCGTCGGCTTTCCCACACAGCTTGTCAGGCTCACAGGGCAAAAAGAGGACAGGGCATTTGGGGGTTTGCCTGGTTTCAGGATGGGAACAACTAACGCCTCCTTCCAGGTAGATGGTTGGGATCCCTGTTGCCAAGACGTATTATAAACATGAAGAGAGCTTGGAGTGACCGGCCGTCAAGGTTTCGCAGTGCGTCATAAGTGATTTTATATAGTCCCGGGGATGAGCCCACACTCACAAGCTTCAACGCTGTCTTTAACTCGATTAGAGTGAAGTCACGGTCCATAACCTCCGGTGGACGGAGCCAGTCTTGGTGAATTTCGGCCGTCAAGCTCTGGACAAAACTGCTGTGTACCGCAGTCGTCGAGGCAGTCGCCGGTGACGTTAGGACGACGGAGAAATCCCTCGCTAGCGTGGTGGTGGTGATGGTGAAAGGGCTTGCCGTTGTCGGCCTCACGTATGTGGGTAACGTCACGACTGACGTCCTGGGGAAATGTGCGTACTGGGCCGACTTCTAGGGGAACTGTGCCGACATATGTCTGAGCGTCGCTATCGTGTTTTCGTCTACACCCTTAGCGATAGCCAATGCCGTGAGAGGACGCCTCCAGCTCGAATTGTCCTCCAGATCTTTGTGGCCGGGTCAAACGGTGAAAGGTGCTGACAAAACGTACGCCAACGCTTCCGGTCTTCCTTCTTAAGTTCTCGTGTTACTATAGCTTTCATCCGGCGGTATGCTACAATGTCAGGAAGTTGCCCTGTTTGACGAGCCGTTCTTTCTGCTGCTACGTAATGTCCTAAGGTGGTTAATTGATGGAGAATGACCGACGTGGCCTGTTACCCTTTTAGACAGGACCACAGAGTCCTGAATGGCGCAACCGATGGCTTGCCAAAGGGCCTCTAGGGAAATACCGGTGTGCACAGGTGTTCGGAGGTCGGCACGAAAGAGTCTCCAGTTCGTGAAAGTAATCAGTCCAGTAGTGGGTGAGAGAGGCAGTCTATCGTGCGAGATATATAGTGGAAAGTGGTCACTACCTCGGGTATCGACATCGGTAGCGCACGACAAGCGGCGAATTATGTCTGCTAAGCACCACGAAAGATCCAGCGCATCGAGTGACGTTGGTGATCGCATTGGCTGTCGGTTGGTAAGTAGGCACATGTGAGCATTCTCCATTGCTTCCAACAACCTCCTTCCCCGTCCGTCCGAGTACTGTACCATTTTTGTGCGTTGGTCCCGATTTTATGTTAATCACACATGATCGACTTGACTGTTGCGGAACCAATGAGGAGTAAATGGGAAGTGATCGACTTGAAATTAATATAAAGATCAGTAAATTACTTTCCAATAAATTCTGCTTGTCTAGAAGAAAGTTCTGGTTACCAATAATTTAAGCTTCAGTCACAAATTCAGCGGTGAAGTTTGTCCGCAGGCATTGCGTTATTATGCAGCTATATACTAGCGATAACACCTGTTCGTCAATTTTCGTGAAGTCAGCACCGTTAAGAAGCACCGTTAGACTTTCGGTGCGTGAATTTCACCGTTACATGTACTCGTATTGTCCCATGAGGGCTGATCTAATTACGGGCGCGTCATAGCCATTAGTACACTAATAAACACCAAACCATGGTCGATGGGGAGTAGACTGTTGAGCACTTGTGGTTATTCCTTGTTAATTTAGTGACACTTAAGCTGTACATCTTCTGAACCAATGAGAAGAAGCACAGATTTAGCCCGTTGCATGGTCACCAGGGAAATCAAACTTCACACACACACAGTGAACACAAAATTGAGAAATGCTGAGCAGAAATGGTGTCGGAGGTCAAGATCTGAACCTTACGCGAAGAACTAAAGAAAGTAAAAGAGGCAAAGTTCAAGTAAACGGACATTAGGTAACTTGTTGAACAACAGCGCGAGTCAGTTTTGGAGTTTCCTGTCTGCTTCGCATAGAGGGATGGTCAAGTTACTAGTAACCATTAAAAGACAGGAACCGAGAGACACGAAACACGATGACAGCACGACAAGTGTTCCGAGCCTCTTGGTTTTTGTCCCTGAATCGTTATGCACCAGCTTGTCTGCGCCCTTTCCCTCCTTTTAACAGCAACCAACTGTCACGTCGACGATAGGGTTTGTGATTGTGAACACAACTAATCCTGTAATTGTGGTCGGTACGAGGAACGATGACAGTATGCTGAATGTTGTAGTTGACAACCCTTACTAATACCAGGTACTGCATCCTCCAGTGAAAGCATAGTAAATGGAGCTGGGACAAGCCGCATACTAGCTGGTGAAGCATGACGATGGAGGAATACCCTTATGGTGAACCACACTCTGAAGCACGGAACGAGGAAGTATGACACAACGCAAGTTCTTGTATAGCCCTTGTTCAAGTTGTTGTGTCATCTTTTACGTTCCGTATCTCATGGCATTCCTTGATCGTCAAGCCATAGTGAACTGTGGCCGAGTTTTTCTACTCAACCCCGGTAACCCTCAGTTTGGGAATGACATATGCTTCTCGTCCGTCACGTGATCTGAGAGTAGCTACCAGAGGGACCCCAACCGATACAGAATGTCATCTACTTCTCTTTCTTCCCTTCCTGGAAAATCATCCTTCGTCCCATTTTTTTTTCTCCCCCACCAAATAATCTTTATCCCTTTTCAAAACTGGAGAAAGCGCGAACATGGTTTGGGACCCCAACACAGCATTGAACGTCGACAATCTGGAACTTATTCAGAGAATTGGCTTTGCGATTTATTTTAAATCTGCCTATAGAAAATTATACCCTGTATCCAGATTATGTAGTACGGCTGAATTGGAGTAATAGACGATTTCACAAAATCCCAGTGCTCCTTGCGCTCGCGTTGCATCCTGGGAAATTACAGGAAAAAGGAAGGGAGAACTGTCCTGCACGTTTCGTTTTCGCTCACCTTGACACCCCTGCCTGCCATTAGCAAGAAAACTGTTTCTTCGCTTTCTTTCTCTGTTTATTCTTCATTCCTTTCACCACTGCGTGTCTTTGCCATCTCGCGAACCTATCCACAGCTCAAGCTGCATGGAATGAACCAGTCCACCAGCAGGCTCGTTGAGTGGCAAAAACTGCTTACCGTGGCAAGAAAAGGTTAAAATACGCGATGTGGGCACCGGACAACGAGCAGAATAAGATCCCGCTTGCATGCGCCGAAGCAGGCGGGAGTCACATGATCCTACTTTCCACGCAAAAACTACTACTTTCTGCGCACAGCGCCCGTCTCCCCCAGTAGTGGAGCCCGCGCCAAATACCTTTCAGTTTCCATGACGACGTAGACTGTTGTAAAAGGACAGCCGGCCACCCGAGAACCGCTTTCGGTATGGTGACCTTCGAGTACTTCGGGCAAACGTACACGGACAAAACGTCACTGTTCACCCCGTCAGTTTGTTTGCCGACGCTTCTCGACGCTGTTCGGCGCCACTGTCGACGCGGTGGTATGGAAAAATCGCAGTTTTAAAAACCCAACAGTTAAAAAAAACGTCCAAATGAGGAATGTGGGACTTCGCGTATCCAATCCATGGACCACAACGTATGAAACGGAGCCATACACTCAGTGGGTTGCCAACAGTCTCAGAAAATTTATCAATTCGATAGCCAAGCCCCTTACGTCACAATTTTCGACCGAATTGCGCGCATTGTTTTCAGAAAATTACGGGCATCACTGTGTGGAAGTCGCTAAGCAACTGCGCATTGCTCGTCAAATACGGCGCCAAAAGTGTGCGCATATCACTGGGTCTAAAACAAAAGTTGGCTATGTAGACATCATGAGCAGCAAGCCAGTCGGAAACATAGATCACGGTCTCTTGACCAATTTCTGATTATTTCCCACCAGGCGTCGCCCCGATCCGTATTATAGTACGGCGCCTGAATACTAGCTCCCTCTGTGAGCTACAGCGGGAGCTACTATTCAGGAACCCTATTTTAACGCCATTTTACTTGCATATTAGAAGAAGAAAAAAAGCCTTCCCTGTCACATGTATAACCTGTGCTGGGTTTACAAGCAACAAGCTGTTAAACTACTCCGCCAACAGAACCTGTCCAACTGCATGACGTCCCCTTCTCTTTGGACATGAGTGACCCAAGTACTTCCGTCACAGAGGGTCAAGTATGCGAGACAGGCGCCCTTGGAAGCTAGTATAATTTACTATATAGACATTGAGGAAACGTGTGTGAGTCACGCGCACTTGGACGAATTCTGTCGTTGTGTGAACGCAACGGTGAATGTAAGATTTGAGGCGCGCACCCAATCTGCCCGTCTGAGAAGCTCGTGCAGTGCCCATTGGAAATACAGTCGCGAACGCTATAGCTATTAAACAACACAAACGACGAGAGTAGTGCAGAGTGAGTCTTCTCACACAATGTATTACCGTTGCTGGGAACCTCTGCCCAGGCGTTACCTTGCTATTGAGAAGCAAAACCACGCTGATGAATTCATCAAGTATCTCTCCGTTGCTTTTCCAGCAACTCCGCACACATTATCAGGATTAAATAAACCATTGGCTATGGTATATACAGACTAGCTGGCGGCACAATTACAAAAATACCAGTTGAAGATGACATAATGGCAAGATAGGACGGTGCGTTGTAGCGTACTCCAAAGGAATACCATCTCACTGGGTGTGACATAGTGCCCCGCGATGGCATTCTTGTGTTCACATACGGAAGACAACTTGAGTGTGGAGACGCCTCGCAAGAGCACACGAGGGATGCCAACGCGTTGCGCGCACGTACCAGTGATGTACGCGTCTTCCATGGAAAACGGCTTCACAGCACCCGTTGCATTGTACAGCAACTCTACCACTCTTCCACCTACCACATATGCCGCACCACCTACGTAGTCAGGGTACGTGTCACCGGGGTATTCCTCGACAGTCACGTACCACTTGCTTTCCAACGATCGAATCGCTGACGTCAAATGGTACAACATACCATAAATGGCGTCAGTGCGCTGCACTCGAAGCGCCTCGACCAAGTTCGGAACGTTCAGGTACGTGTCATCGTCCACTTTCACGAGGAACCGTACACCGGGACAATATTTCGTGGTCCAGTGTAGCATCATGGCAGACTTCAGAGTGACATTTCGGTATGTGTCGCTGAAGTTCCCTTGTATGATATCTGAGTAGAGCGCAGATTCACTTTCAACCGCTGACTGTAGAAGAGTGCTGTTGGGGCTACCTAACAAGAAGGCGAGTCTATTATTGCCGAAGGCAAGCACGTCCCTTCCCCAGGAGTCCCGAATGGCTTTGCGGTGGCCAAAGTTCGGAACTGCTGAAGACACAAGGAAGAGGTAGTCTATGTCTTGGGTGGTATTGCTTTGAGTAGAATTTCCACGACACGTGTCTTCAATGTTGATAATATAGGGACATGGTTGCAAGTACTGACGGCGGCTGAGCTCGAAGTGGCCCGGTGAACTCTGCCAAGACCGATGGTCTGGATATCGCTGTGGGCTGTCGGGAGGAAGGTAGAAGACAATTTGCCCTCTTGCGTGTATGACTCCGTTGTCGTTGAAAACCACGATAAGAAGCCATGCCGTGGAACACAGTGCTATCGCTATCAGGACTGTGTGGAGCCATTTCGACTTGAAGCGCCACATTTAATGTGTCTGAAACGAAACAAAAGATAAGTGACGTCGTTCATTATTCTACACCGGCGTTTGTGACTCAAGTCTACAAGCGCTTATTAACGATAAGCATTTTCAGAGGGGAAGTGCCCCTGGAAACCCCTGCAGCACAGTGGTGTGTTACATATTTTCGGTAAAAATACGATTTCACTAAATGCATACCTCCTGAAAGACTGAGTCGCGGGCTAACCCCGATATTTTCCTACTGCAATGCACAAAACGAGGCCAGCCTGCAGCTCAATATCAAACACTTGATACCCAGGAAACATACCAAGGACTTCAAACAACTCAGGGAAAAGAGGTGTTGACGCCAGGAATCGTACCTGGGTCTTCCGATCTCAGGGTCAGATATGCAGACCGCTACACCACACCAGCATGCCCTTTCCCTTGAGCTAGAGTGCATCAAGTACAGGGGGGGGGGGGGGGACAACTAACCACGCTATTCCCATTCTCTCTTACATCTTTCTCACTCACTCTCTCATTCAGACACGAGGCAGGGCGATTGTAAACGACGTAAACAACGAGAAATTGGCCGAGGCCGATTTTTCGTTGTATACCAAGGACAGCTGTACAACACTGCTTAAAGGGACTATGAAATTTCCCGAACCCCCATACTTTTTTTCGATGGAAACTGTTCTTCCCGCAGAGAAACTAATATGCCACAAATTTTTCCGGACGAAATCGCTCCACTCTGCGAGGAGCGCGCGCTGGAAATGTCTCTTCCGCGTTCCTCCTCTCCCGCGCATATTTCCCTGCCGATGGTGTATGTACGGACCGCTTTTCGGTTCCCCGTTACGTCACCGGTGTTGCACAATGGCAAGTAATGCCGCGAGCCCGCGCTGTGGCTGCCGCCACTGCCGAAATCTGCCGATCGCGCGAAAGCTGCTGTCATGGAGATTTCCACTCCCGATGAACGCATACGCAGGATCCTACGGCGCATGCTCCTGGCGGGATTCCTCGGCTCGGCAACACGTCACGATGACGTGTTGGTGTGCTGAGCCGGCCGTGGTCGCGTCAAGTTACCCGTTGTGTCTCCGCTCGGCAGCTCGTCACGGCGCGGCGCAAGCTGTCCTCCCTTCGCCGCTCCGTTTAAATTCGCTCCCGAGAAATCCGCTCGCGCGACGAAAGTAAAATTTCGGTTCTAGACTCAGAAAAATGTCTTCTTTCGAACGAAACGAAGAAAAAAATCGTTTCATAGTCCCTTTAAGTTACAGAAGCGAATCTTGTCAAAAGCACATGCAAATTTTTTAATGCATGGCGTACCGGGGAAAGCGGAACAAACGGCATACTAGGCATACCAGGTCATCGCAGAACATTCTTCGCTTCGCTGTTCTATCCCTTCGATTCAGTGCGACACCTACGAAAAACTTGGCTTTACAACGAACAAAATATTGTCGCTTGTAAAGCCACCCGCGCATTTATGACGCGAAAGAAAGGGGCAATGTGCGTAGCGTATGTGTCGCGGCAGTAATTAATTGAAAACTTCGTAATTTTATATGGTGGAAAAATTCATTGACGCCGACGACTAGGCGTTCGTGAGGCTCACCCAGACGGCGACGAAGCTTGCTTTTGGTTCGCAGATCAACACAGGTAGTTCCCTCCGCGATTTGCATTGAGAAGTGGTATAGCAGCGCCTTCAGTAGCGGGCAGTTCCGTGTCAGGACAAACCACTCTGGTACACGAATGCAACCAGGAGACGTCTATCTGCAAGGCAGGTGGAAACATTCGATATCTTATCAATCAATCAACTTGGTAACGCGCGAGGACACGCAACTCTGCGTTCTCGCACAATGTTAGTCTTAGCAAACAGTTGATAACGTTGCTTGCGTCGAGCCGTAATCAACCAGTAGATAAGATTCTGAGTCACACACGACTGTGATTGTTCCGATAGGCACGGTAACGTTACCAACGGTTTGCTAAAAGTGCCTACCAAGCAACGCTGAAAAGCGAGTGCACTGGAGTGGCCGCGTAGTTTAGATTTCGTGTGTGTGTTCTGTGAAATGTTAAGACTGATAACACACCTTCCAGTCACTAAATAGGGGTAAGAGTATCCCATTCCTTTTCCGCGCCGGACCCGCCGTTTGGTGTCCGCCATTGGGCCGATCGTGTCACGTGGTTTCTTCTTCCAAGAACGCGCCGTCCCTGTTGAGTCCCTTCCATCCAAAACTTTAGTCACTAAATGGGGGTACAGAGTATCGCATGCCTTTTCCGCGCCGGAGCCGCCGTTCGGCGTCCGCGATTGGGCCGGTCGTGTCACGTGGTTTCTCCTTCCAAGAACTCTCCTCCATGTTGAGTCTCCTCCTTCCAAAACCGGTTTCCTCGGTTGCGAGCTATCGTTGTTCGCCACCGGAGAAGGGGGAGATTGGCGTCCAGTTGCTAGGCGACGCGTCCGCACATGACTCAAGATGGCGGGCTGGCTCGCTGGCGTGGCTCAGTGTCTCTGCTCTGCTCCCTATTTAGTGACTCTATCCAAAACCGGTTTCCTCGGTTGTGAGCCGGCTCGACTGCGCGCTGTTCCCCGGCGGAGAAGGGGGAGGTTAGCGTCCCATTGCTAGGCGACGCAGCCACGCCGGACACAAGATGGCGGTCTCGCTCGCCGGCGTGGCTCAGTGTCGCTACTCTGTTCCCTATTTAGTGACTCTAGTGCCGACAAAAGCTCACCGCTCACCCCTCTGAACGAGTACACGAGCCCGTTTCCGCTCGCAGGTAGGGTGTCGCTGCTTGAAGCGCGCGCGCTTCTGACAGAGTGGAGAGATTTCTCCCGGAAAAAAATTCTGGCATATTAGTTTCTCGGCGGGAAGAACAGTTTCCAGCAAAAAAGAAAAAAAAAGTTAAGAGGGGGATTCGGGAAATAGTAGAAAAATGGCGGAAATATTTGCGCGACTTTTTATTTGGTTGCGGTTTGGTTTGGTTTAGATTTCCGAGCTTGGAACGACGCTCTTATATAGTATTGCGCTACTTTTGAGTAATGTACCGGGTAGCGGTATTCCGTTACTCAACTTCGGTAGCGGGCGCAACACTGATTACAGGTGTACAACCCTGACAACAGGTATGCAAGATGTATAGAAGAGTCCCAATTAACAGACTGTACTGTTGTGTCTGTTAAATAAAGCAAACGGTATTTCGACACACGGTCACATCTCACGAAGGGCGGGACACTCGTCAAGAAGGGTACCGGGAGAGCACTTCTTAACCAGCGGCGCCCCGCCCATCGTTAGTTCCGATCAATCCCGCTGTATATTTTAGCATCACGGAACATGTAAAGTTCGTGGTTTTCGTTCACGTGTCACGGCCACCGTATATAGCGAAGACACCGATGGCAGTCCCAATGAGTATGCTATGTTAGCCCCACGCCACATATATATTTTTCGGCTTCCAATATGATGAACAGGGCTAAACGTGAACCAAGAAGTTGAAGTAGGAGCATATAATTTGGGGAAGTGCCTCTTCCGACTAACCCACTTGCCAGAACACCGAGGCCACCTCCTGAATCATTCATGACATGTCACACGTCTGACGAGCCAAGTAAGACCGAGCTTTCACCGCAATTGCGTGACCCTGAACTGAATCCCAAAAGTAGAGGAAGTGTACGTGGTTCCGCACGGGGCTACGATGTAATGCCATTCTACCGAACGCGGTTCTATCGCGTGGAAATTACGCGCGTTATTTCTGAAGCAACGTATCAACGTTGGCACGTTTTATTTGTCGCTTATCTTCGTCTGCAGGAATGTGTGCAAGTTTGGTGATGAAGGGCAGAAATAGACAAAGAACGGTGATGATTTCTCTAACTCGTTCGAGGCTCACCGAGGCTCATTTTAATGACAAATATGAGAACATTTGCATTAGCTCTCCATATCGGTCGATCTCACTGAAAGCGAGAAGGTATACATGACAACAAAAATGGCCGAGACCGCGAAGTTCTCACAGGCTGTTCACGACAGAAATGACACGCTTTTTCAGCACAATGTCACACTGTACTAAAATAAAATAAACACGCTGTTGAATATACTTGTTTTAAAGCATTGTGGTGTCGGAGCCACTCGCGTTTTCTCAGTATTTTTACCTGTACCACAGAGCCTGCCGTCGAGGGAAGCCTATCAAAAGGCCGAAAATCATAACGCCGAACTATCATAAGGCCGAAAGTCAAAAGGCCGAAAAATTAGAACGCCGAAAGCCAAAAGGCCGAAAAATCATAACGCCGAAGTGTCAGAAGGCCGAAAGCCAAAAGGCCGAAAAATAATAAGGCCAGGCAATGAGAAGGCCGAAAGTCAAAAGGCCGAAAATCAGAACACCGAACCGAACACCGAAATAAAACGGCCATTGAAACAGGAGACCTAGTGTAAGCATCCCTGTGAATGACCACTGAAAGGGAATTGCTCTTTTCATTTAAAAAAAAGCAATGAACTATAACCTCGTATTGCCAACCTAATCTAGCAATAATATATAACATGTTTACTACAAAGAGGAAGTGTGTGGTAGGTGAATGCCAGTGAATGACTTGTATCACGCACTGAATGAATTGTAGAGGAAATGGTGTTTCTCTACATTTTTTAACCCGAACCTGATTGCCACCGTGTACAATAAACACACAATAACACAGTGGTTCACATCTCTACTTTTCCTTTTTGTTTTCCCCTAAGTTATCGAAAGTACTTTATTAATGCGATGTTCGACGAAACGATTTATTTGCTGTATTAATTCCCAACAAGTTTATTCTATTTAATCTGTAGAGCTTTTTTTTTTTTTGTCGCAGTTGGAATACCAGTTCTCGTATCCTGGGTTCCTCATTTGTCGGCGTTTCGATAATTCGGTTTTGTGACTTTTCGGCCTTGTGATTTTTCGGTATTTTGAATTTTCGGCCTTCCGGTTTTCGGCCTTATAATTGTTCGATGTTTTGATTTTTCGGCCTTTTGAGTTTTGGTCTTTTGATAATTCGGCCTTGTGAGTTTCGGCCTTATGATTGCCACCCGCCGTGGAGGCTACAAACTCAGTGTCCGACGAGAAGTGAAGTGAGTTTGGGGAACTCACTAAATCGTTAGTGCACTTTCTGTCGAGTGTCACTAAAAGATGTCGTGTGACAGCAAATGAATGACACTAAGTGCAAGTGTCACTCGTTGAAAGTGACACTAAATCAGTCCGTCTGACAGGGGTATTATGTTTCGTCCCAACTGCACTGGCTTGTTCTTTTTTTTTTTAACTGAAATTGAAAATTACGGGAAAGCCGTCGAAGAGGTCACCAAATGAGCATTGCTCGTCAAGTATGACCGAAAACTGCACTGCATGCGGACAACACTGCGTCTAAAACGAAAATTTGGCCACGTAGCATTGGGACCAGCAAGTAAGTCGGGAACATAGATCACTGTTGCTCGACGAAATTGGGATCATTTGCAAAAGACGTCGCCCGGAGCCGTATTTTACCCAAGTTTGCTAACAAATTAAAAATATCATGCACTGTCACATTTCTTACTTGGTCCGCTGGGTTTACAAGCAAGAAGCCGGGTTTACAAGCCGTCAGCATGAACTGTCTGTCTGCTGCTTTACGGCGATTTTTCCTGAAGTCACGTTTGTCGATAAACACCGTCTGCGAACATGAACCTCTACCTGCATAAAATAATGCATGGCTGTTCATCCCCTTTCACTTGCTTTTTCACTCATGCATTGTTGAAGAGAATGTCCGTCTAACACACAACTACAGGCACGTAAAAACGGTCTTCTATGTACGATGCGAAGCGAATAGCAGCGTAGAGAAAAGAGGGGATAAATCGAGAACAAGGAATGCAGTGTCGATCTCGGAAACAATTTTATCCGTTTTATGCGATCGATACACGAAGTCCTTAGCCTTGCCACATATACGCCGGGCCAGTAAAGTCACGTCCACTTGATTCGTCTCTGCCACACTGATGAGACACAGAACGCAAAGCAGCCCACTGCACTTTATTCCAGCGCTTAATTAAGGGCGGGGGGTTGGCCATGTGATGACGGCACGCACCTCGAATGCAGAAGCATTTACGACATCCGGGACTCGACACTGCGTTGTACATTTTGTCCTGAACTGTACCTATGCTCTTGCAATCATAGCTATGGCTATACCCTGCCGCATTGAATTTCCTTTGCTAGTTTGTGTTTCCTTTTTTTTTCCCTCTTTTCTCCCCCACGCTGTAGAACGCGTTTCATTCACTTCATACATCGAATTGCAGCAACTGTAGGGAACCTAACCACAAACGCAAAGTCACCTTTATAAGTTGTCTTTTTCCACGAACGTGTACTCAACAACAACAACAAATAAATCGTGACTATGACCGTAATCAGTTCCTTATAAATTAAGCGGAAAGGAAGGTACATCATAAAAGCAGCGCAGGAGACGAAAAAAATGAGAGAACTTCACAGGACAACTGCAAAATAAAGGTGCCTCGAGGGTGCAGCCGTGACTACGGAAGAGTACGTTTCTTTTTGTTGTTTTTTTAATTAACATACAGATGAAAAGCACCCGTTGTTGCATGAGTTCAAAGTTCTTGTGAGTGGGCGACACGTAATTACGTTGAACTTACTTTATTTGAGATTGGGTAGTATAATTTTGCGCAGGAATTTTCGCGGCACCCCCCCCCCCCCCCACACACACACACCCCCTAACACCCGTCTAAAAATTGGGGTACGCCCCCCTCCCTAGAATACGTGCCAGAAAGGCCGAAAAAGCTAGAAAAGCAGCAGACATGGGCGTTACACCTCCCCCCCCCCCCCCCCCGCTCTTTACGGGATTCTAACACCCCTCCCCTCGAGAGGAAAATCCTGGGAATGTCCATGATTTCGCATGTATGATGCTCCAACCATCTATCGTGACGAAATCAGGTTCACGTACAACGTGGGTCATTCCACGCCGAATGATCCAAAGGTCCTGCTCGACCCCCCTCAGTTCTTTCCCGAAAAAAACAATACCATAGATACTCCGTCCTACCGATAGGCATCTGCCGAAGTTTAACTAAAAAATATTGAACCGCTCTCTAGTTCCGACGTCTTAAAATTTACGCAAAACGCGAAAACCATACTATACGAAAGGACGGCCTTGGTGGCTCAGTCGGTGGCGTGTTCGCCTGCTGATTCCAACATTCAAACCCGTCCGAGGACGGAGGCAACTTGGTGGAAGGGTACAAGTAGAGTCAATAGATAGGGCTACAGAGTATCGCATCCCTTTTCCCCCGCCGAGCCGCCGTTCGGTGTCCGCGATTGGGCCGATCGTGTCACGTGGTTTCTCCTTCCAGGAACTCGCCGTCCACGTTGAGTCACCTCCATCCAAGACCGGTTTCCTGGGTTGCGAGCTGGCTCGACCGCGCGTTGTTCCCCACCGGAGAAGGGGAAGATTGGCGTCCCGTTGCTAGGCGACGCAGGCGCGCCTGACTCAAGATGGCGTGCTCGCTCGTCGGCGTGGCTCAGTGTGGCTACTCTGCCCCCGCTATTTAGTGACTCTAGGTACAAGTTGCTCAGACACGCAGTCTTCCGCGAGGCACGTTAAATGTGGTGTGCCGTGCGTGTCGAGATTTCGGCGCACGTTAAAGCACCCTCAGGAGGGCAGAATTCATCCACAGACCCGACCACTGTGTCGTCGCTCATTATCGCAGTTGTCTCGCCACGTAAAGCCCCGAATTATTAGTATTACCATATACTACGAAAGAAGAAGCCGAGAGGGCGGACTTCTCCTCATGAACGGGGTTTTTGCGGCACAGAATTGGGGGGGGGGGGGGGTCGAGTTAGCTTGCCGTTGTTGGCCGTACTCAAGTGGGCATCGTCACGACTATAGCAAAAAAAAAAAAAAAGAAGGAAAGTGGGAGAGGGGACTTAAGGACTTCAAAGTGATGCATAGGCAGGATAACCGATACTGATGGGACGGAGGCACACTGTAGGTGAGAGGTGCACTAGAGTGGTCTTTCCGCTAGGCCCGTTTCTTGAAGAAAGCGCATGAGGCCGCGTGTTTTTGAAAGCCGTTCCGCACAAGAACCTTCGGGAAAGAAGACGTCCGTCAGGATACCAGGCCTGGCGTGGGGAAGATGAGTTTCCCGCATAGTATGGTATGCACGGCATTCTGTCAGGATATGCGCGACAGTCTCCGGATAATTACGGTGTCCGCAACTGGAGTCCTCCCCGGAGCCGATCTTGAATAGTTGCGAGTTCGTGAACGCAGATCCCGTGCGTAATCGATGGAGCATTGTCTGCATACCACGGGGAAGATCTTTCGTGGGAAGAGAGGGTCGGTGATTCTGCATGATGTCCTGTATGCCAGGACGACACAACGAGGATGACACAACGAGGCCCCCAATAATGTGCCAACGGCGATTTCTTTGGCCACTTTTTATTTTTAGTCCGCGAGGCGGGCCCATATAGATTCCGGCGCTATTTCTTCCAAGTTTGCGATTTTTTAGGGGTACCTTGCGTTCTAAGAGGAAGATCAGAAAAATATCTGCTTACTTGCCACACCCCATACAGCATGTTGGTACGTCTTTAAACTTTTCCGCGCAGTTTTGCTACATTGAATTATAAACATGACAGTTTTGTCAAAGTTGGTCGTCACCGTTTTTGGCGTGAAGCGGTCGACGCAGATGTGTGAGAAACACTGCAAATGATAGAGCAAAGCCTCGAGTCAGACATATATAAAAAAAAATAGAAAAGTACTTTTCCATAAGCGCGAGAAAATATTTTCATGTTCGACACACCACACCGGGGGCGCGCAGTGCGCTCGGCGGCTTTAGCCTACCGTTCAACGGGGCAATACTGCGGTTCAGGATCCCGCCTATTTCCTTGTGTCGAGTTCCCGGGACACTTCAAGGCGAAATGTCGGGGCTCCTCGCTAATAACATACGACTCTCGTAGCTACGCAGTGGGACGTGTGTAACGGAAAGAGCGGTATCTTACTGAACTTTGTTTTAACGCATGCTCTCCGCCTAAAGTAGACTTCATAGTCTGAACTGCGCTGTTCGAAAGATCCGTAAAAAATTACGGAGAACCGCGACAGGTGTTGTGCGCGGTGAAGTGGCGGTGAAACCGTAACAACCATATCCGCTTTCATACGGCTATATAGCTTTCCAGATAACATACAGGTTTACACTACACTGGTATGGCACATAGTGTAAAACAATGCTTTAGTTTTGAGGGACAGAACAATTCCAGGCGGAACTAATGAATGGCTCTTCCTGCGGCCCACGGCAACTATGCGTGCAACACCGAGCATGTTACGTAAAACTACGGCAAAAATTTTAACAGTGTGGAACAAAGTTCATTGCCTATAGGATGGGCAAGCCTAAGCGATGGGCGAAGACACATATTGTGGTCATGTTGGTCAATATTGTTTGTATTGTATAAAGACAATGTTGACGAAGATACACTGTCCTGGTTGTACACCGCCATTTATGGGCGTTCTCTTACACGTACGGCGAACAGCATCATTATTCAGGCTCAGTAATGCAGGAGTTCGCTTCAGAGGAACGCTTTTTGCTGGCGAGAAAGGACTGTGGTGTGTCTGTTACAAGTTCAGGCCCGGGCGAGAAATGGGTCGGAAGCTGACGTAGAAGGTATTTCTTCCTTGGCAAACGAAAGAGAATCGGTGCGTTCAGTGAGTGAATCATCTGTCCTTGTCGTCACAGCATATTCGAACTTGTGCTGCACAACAAACAACACCGGAACAAAGGCACAGTGAAGCCTTTCCGTTGAAAATCTGACTTTTCAAAACTTCTCACATCTCTTTCACTGTACAGTCACGGACTACTTAACGGAACCTTCAAAACAGTGAAACAGTTGCAGCACCCAAACCGTTCGACTGCAGCGTACATTTGCGTTACTGAGATTGCGTTACTGACATTTGCTGGCGCTTATGGAAAAGTACCTCTTTACTTTTTTATATACAGTGAACCCTCGTTATTATGACCATGGTCGTTCTCGAAAATTTTGGTCATAATGCGGAATTGTCATATTAACGGGGGGATTTGCAGAGGTTTCACTGCATTGTTCCCCAGGAGTATGGTCGTAAAGCCCGTATGTCAGATTATCGGGGGTCATATTAACGAGGGTTCACTGTATGTCGGACCACGACCACATCCGCGCGAAGCGCCGCGCGCAAGTGGCCGTGGTCTGACTCGAGGTTGATTGATTGATTTGTAAAAGAAAAAAAAAGTAGATGTTAGTCCTAAGCCACTCGGGACTGGCTACTCCAGGACGCGTTATTGAGACTCGAGGTTCCGCTCTATCATTTACAATGTTTCTCACGTTTCTCCTCGACCGCTTCACTTCTGAAAACGGTCCTGAAAACGACCAACTTTGACAAAAGTGTCATGTTTAGAATTTAATGTAGCAGAATCTTCCGCCCGAACAAGTTTCAAAACGTGCCAATATCTTGTATGGTGTGTGGAAAGTAAGCACAATATTTCCACTTCTTCCTCCTTGAACGCAAGGTATACACTCTAAACCTGGTACCTTCTAGTAAAGGGTAAAAATTTCAAATTTCACCTATAAATAGAGGTTACGGTCTCCTAACCGCCACACCGACGTAAAAGTTACAGTTTCGCGAGGCATGGGTGTCTCGCTCGCCTCTTTACAGACGCTACAGAACAAATGGTGCTCAAAATGAGCTCTCATCAGTGCAGAACGCATACTGTTGTTCGGAACATATTGCTATAATATACGTAATTCATCTAAGGGCATCCAGTGGCGAAAAGTGAGTGATCACTACATGTACGGATTCACATGCACAACAAAGGAAATAAATAAATAATTGCAACTGCATATGTATTACTTAATTGGCAAACCTGGAACTACAGTTGAGGCAAGAGCACGAGGACATCGCAATACCAACACTTCAGCTGTGGTGAACGACATTCAGTTTCAAGGAGGTATAATCTTTATAGTCCTCATGTTGTTGCAACTTCCTCTCCAGTACGCCGAAAACATTTATATATCTTTTTGATATGTCAGAATGACACATCAGCGACGCGGCTATGGTGAATCAGAAGCACATGAAGAAGTGAAACACAAGAATGACAAATGACTAAGCAAATAACGGATGTAAAACACACACGTACAAACTGTGTTGAACCGTTCAACCGTGTTAGAGAGACAGACTGTGCTGTGATTAGTGTTCCTAGACTGTCCAGCAAAAACGTAACCACGTAAACTTTGTAGTGAACATACCGTAGAAATACCCTGATAAAGTTCCGTCATTTGACACTTGTGCTTTCTTCACAGTTCTGAACACGATCCGCAGTTCGTACAGACGCAGAGACACAATAATGTAACGCACACTGATCCGACACTCTCGTACTGAATGATTGAATGTGCGGCTTGAACGAGAACACAGTGACTTTTGAGCAGTACCTTTTATACAGGTTACCCTGCAAACAAACAAGAAAAACAAACGAAGGAAATTCAAACGTGGAATTCGTTTAGAAGTTACAACGTTCCTATAAAGGGTACATTTATAAGTTACGACGATTGGATTTCCGTTGAACACCGAAGCAACCTCTATTGCTCCTCCAGTGTCTCGTTACAAGTCATGTTTAACCTCTAAATAGAGGTATCGGTCGTGTAACCTCTACGATATTTGGAAATCTACGTCTAGTATAAAGGTTGCTAAAGGTTGCATTGCTAAAAGTTACAATAAAGGGTACCGAGTTAAGAGTGTACCTTAAAATAATCTCAAATATGTAGGGGTGTGCGAATCCGAATATTTCAAGTCGAATCGAATATGGAATCGAATGGGGGAAAAAATTCCGAATACCGAATCGAATATCGAATATTTGTGCAAAATTTACAATATGTGACTTTCGCACTAAAAGTTTCCAATTTGTAGCCCATGGCTTTAGTGTAATTTTTCTGGTGTTAACTGTCACGAGAGAGACATGCACTTCTTCTGTTTAAAGCCCCTACTCTTTAATTTTACATGAGAGTGCTTCCTGCTTTTCAAGTGAGCCCACACTTACTGGAGTACTGGAGTGGTTACCTTAATTTCAAAATTTTATGTCAGGCAGTAGCATGTAATACGGATGAGGCTGTAATTGTTTCAGACAACCACAGGCCATTTGTGAAACAAACGAATTGGCATCCTGCCTCAGTTTTGCCATGAACACCCTTTAGTTTCTTTGCACTCGTCCTAGGAAGTTGCACTACTGAAATTTTAGACGTAAAGGACATCTTTAAGACACCCTTCTTGTTCATGGGCTGTAGTCATTATTCAAGAGTCCTAACTTTTTAAAGGCAACCTCACAGACATCAAATCAAAGTCCCTCGTCGGCACTGCTAAACTGCATGTGGGAGGGGCGCCGCCCCTTCCACATAAAATGTCTACAAAACTAACTTTGGATAACGTTATCTTAAACTAAACACCGTCCAGCCTGTGTTGGTCCTGCAGCAAGGGCAATTTCGTAAAGGAGGCTTCACCTAATGCATGGAAGCATTAGGTGAAGCCCACTTTCGGGTTGTGTCGTTCATATTCGTGGAATAGTCGAATATTCGAAAAATCGAATATTGAATATTCGATTCGCGAATCGAATAGTTCGAGCGTTTGATATTCGATTCGATTCGAGAATTCGAATATTCGCACACCCCTACAAATATGCAAGAAATAGTGCCGAAATATGTGCCCGCCTCTCGGACTAAAAATAAAAAGTGGGCAAAGAAATCGCCTCTTGCACATTGCTGGGGCCTCGTTGTGTCATTCTGTGGCACAAAACCCTATCCGTGTGGAGAGGTCCGCCCGCCGGGCTTCTTCCTTCGTAGTATGGTTTTCGCGTGAATTTTGTGACGTCGTAACTCGAGAGCGGTTCAATATTTTTATTTCGGCAAATGCCTATTGGTAGGAGGGAGTATCCATGATATTTTTTTTTTAAAGAACTGAGGGGGCTCGAGCAGGTCCTTTGGATCGTTTGGCGTGGAGTGACCCACCCGTCAGTCCTGTCGCTTATACCCTTTATCGGATATGTCATAATGGGAACCAGTGGTCCAATCCAATTGGGGCTGTTGAAATCAAAGTTGCACAAAGCACAACACTAAAGCGCGGACCCCATAACAAGCGACACGCGACGCGCTGCAGAATTTGTCGCTGTCGCATCTGGTCATGGCGCGACTTCCTGGTCCATTTGAGCAGCGACATTTCGTCGCCGAGAAATGATGTTTTTGGAGAAGCATTGCTTATTTTATTCGAGCTAAGTTGTAAATTGCCATAAATATACCAAAAATAGTATTTCATTCGTCAAAACGAGGAGAACTTGTAATGAAGCTGCTATGTAATATTCGCCGTAACGCGGTGGCGCTGCGGTTGAAGTTCCCAACGTCCCGCCCACTTCTTCGTCTGCTACTTTTGTTGGTTGCCCTCTCCACCCTTTCCCTTGCCCACGCGTTCAGTTCTTGTTTCACGCCGTCAAATCTAGCTGGTTTTGTCAAACAACAGGCAACGAACTCAGCGACATGCTACAAATATCAAATATCTACTGGGAGTAGATGCAGAAATATTCAGCCGTGACTGAGCTTTTTTGACGCTCGTGTGGCGGCAGTGACGTCGATTTTGACGTCGATACACGCTTCTCGCGTGTATCTGCCGCGTGTCGCTTGTTATGGGATTCGGGCTTAATTTAAAAAAAAAAAAAGAAACGGAAAACATTAGGAGAAATATTCGCTGCCGCATACCACTTCCAGTATAGTCCGGCGCGCAATCCAACTGAACCAATGCCTTTACATTACGATGTTCGTTCGCTGGCTGCGATTCAAACTTCCGAGTTCTCGCAGATGGTCACCGAAACACGTGATAATAGAGGGTTTTAGTACACCGTAGGCATTTTGAAGGCGCCTTTGCGTACGTAAAAAATAGCGTTGGTGGTCCTGCTCACGCGCAAAACATAGAAAGCTCGCAGAACCACCATGCTATTCGTTATGTACGCAAAGGTGACAGAGTACGATTGCACTAAACCTCACAACTCGTATGATGAGGCAGTGCAGGTCTGAACGAGTACAAACAGCCAGCAGGGCACAAGAGTTTCGCTCCTCTTTCTTTTCTTCCCACTCATACCTCTGACCCGTATTGATAATGCTCCTCTCATCTCCCATCAGTTACCGCCCCTTGGCTCTTTCCTCATCAAGCCTTGCACGAGAGGGGTTTAATCGCCTCCCTGTCTCCGTTTTTCCTCCGTTTGCATCATCAGCTTTCCTGCACCCTAGCACTTTTGCAGTCTTCAATCGGCAATCGTCTTCTCGCAAACATCGCACGAAGGACATTTTGTAAAGAAAGGCAATGAAAGATAGTACCAAGGACATTACCCATGACACCAATGAAATCCAGTCTACAAACATTCCAGTGCAACGTGTGGGAGAAAGTTGGTTGACCCCGTCGTTACTCGTTCATATGGTTCAACACGGAACGGCGGGAGTATACACACATAGGTTGCGCGATTGTTTGCATCAGGTTTTTAAACCACCTGCTTCCTTACACCGGGATACGTCACGCATAACTTAAAAAAAAAGCATAATATCGTAGACTAATGGCTCCTTTATGTTGGTGTGCAGCCTATCTGTGGCCGCGGCGGTTGCGCTCTCAGACAGCGGTCGTGTATACACTTTCTGACTATGCTGCGCGAGCTGAAATACATCATTATCTATCCGACAAATTCCCAAGAAAATAATAATAAATTTCTTTCTGAACATCCCTTACATGTACGGCGAACAGCATAATTATTTAGCCACAGTAATGCTGGAGTTCGCTGCAGTGGAACGCTTTTTGCTGGCGAGAAAGGACTGTGGTGTGTCTGTTACAAGTTTCGGCCATCAACCTGAAATCAATTGCGATCCCCACGTTCCCTGCCTCAACTATCGTCCTGAAGTTTGGCCAATACATGTCAGCCGATTGGGAAGCACGCGTGTCAACAACAGAAGGTCGTATAGTATGTTATCGTTCACGTGCTCCAGTACCTCCGAAAGTGTTCTAGCATGCGTAGTAAAGATAGCCCGGACCTTTGCAGTTAACAACCGGACGTGCCGGCAACATATTTCCTGAGTATGAGGAGCAAACAGCTATTAAACACGCATTCACAGGGACGAGACTCTGTCGCTGCTCACACATACTAAAGAGACATGTTGCCTACACGTCCATTACACCAGGCTTGCTTGCCGCCTAGACTGATATGTTCAACCGGACGCATTCAACGGCCCTTGTCCCACCCACTGACACCATAGGACTTTTCTTTCTTTCTTGTTAACGATGTATGTATGATTTCTTGGAAATTACACACGAGATGTAAAGGCGGACGTGTAAATTGGCAGAGAAGCAAGAATTCACAAGGATATAAATAAACATCTACGTGGATGCACATTCTTGGCTGGAAAGGAGGATTCAACGTATGGCGTGCCTTCTCATGTGACGAAAAACCATATCTACATAATTCAGCATCAAAAGGAGTGCACACAGAGTATATACACTAAAGACGCAGACACGTGTTCTGTGTGCACTCCTTTTCATATTGAATCGCATGCCTCACCAACTCGGCCAGTTTTCCTTTCCGTTTTTACTGCACGAACGGTGTGTGCGTTGCGGTATGACTACGGTGTCATATGAGCTCGTGCGATGGAGCACTCACTGTAATTGTACCTCCACGGCACTTTGCACAGCGTCGTCCATTACATGGACGACATTCCTGACACAGTATACGCACCTATCAATATCGTACATAACTGCTCTCTCTCTCTCTCTTTCTCTCTCTCTCTCTGCGGATGGAAAGGTCGTACAGCACAACCATCGTCGCATGCAGCTGTTTTTCCTTCTTAGTGGCCCGTTAATAGACCATCGATAGACCATCGATACAGAAAGAGGGCTTTCTCCGTGAGGAGGTAACGGCCATGAAAGCGCAATCAAGCCTACGTGGATCCATGAATACAGCTGCTTACAGTCGACCTTTTAGACGGTTTGTTTGCTGTTCATGCATGGCCTGCATGTAGGGCTGATCGGAACGAGGGAGAATTTCAACCAAATGCAAACTCAGAAATCGATGTTGCATCGTTCCCGATGATAATATATAGAGTCACCAGGCCAAATATGTTAATGAAACTGCCGTGGGAAAAAAGAAAGCAAAAGATCGTACACATCGTTCAATGTTGTTAGTTGATTTGGTTTGGTTTTAATGGTAATGTACATAAGATAAGCACTTAAAGAGTTTGAAACGTTCAAATAATTTATTTTACTGAAAAACAAGCTTTTGGACGGGGTCCGTCCGAGAGCTCCCGAAGCTGCCGGTAGCGCCCGAAAGCACCCCAATAGGAGGGACGTCATCACCATTGGCTTCTCTTCAGCCTGGTACATTCGTTCTATACTCATCTAACACTTTGCTCTCCCCGACGAACTCATGCACCCTCTACGCATCTCTACCCATCATCATCTATCCTCCATCAGTCTTTCTTTTTTATGCTTTAGTCCAACTTTGCTGGCCAACAACGACGAGCCGGTCCTGCCATTACACCCCCCCCCCCCCCCCCCCCCCATAACTGTCGCTTAAGAGTGTGCAGCAAACCCGTTCGAGCCACCCAACCTGGATGACAGACGACACAGAACTTTTCTTGGTACTACCACTTGGCGAGACATGGGAGGGGGTATATAAAGTCGTCACGCATTGCATTTTCACTGCAGATAGTGCATCTAAACTATATCTCGGAGAAGCGGAAGATTTCTGACGGACCTCGATACCTTTACATTTGCATTCGGTATTACTCGCCCATCACACGGCGACCGCGCCCCCACATATGGTACCCGAAAGGTACGCCGGTTTTGGGCTTATGCAAACACAAAATGACGGAGAAAGCGATAATTACGTCAGCCATAAGAACAAAAAAAGTGGAATAGTACGAAATCTGTAAGCAGAAAACATATCTATAATCTTCGACCCGAATGTCGGATGCCGAACTTCGAATGTCAGCACAGTTCCCCCTGAAGTCTGCCCAGGACGCATACTAACCACCCTGTCCCCCACTCCTTCCTGCTGTCCTATCTCTATCTGTCCACATCTGTACGCCGTTCATAGCCACAGTTGCTTCGAGGCGCCAACACTGAATTAAAAAAAGAAAAAAAAGAACGCGTTTACTGTATATCGTGCGTCCCTCTTTCTTTTTCACGTTCTAGATCTACATGAAATATGCGACACATTCATGCTTTTGCTTAACAAAAACTCGAGTAACGCCACCTGCAGGTACGCGTCGACGAATCCCCAGAAATACTGCGAAGCTAATCAGAAGACGCACCACGGCAAAACAATGACCTTTCAGTGACCTTCGACGCATTTTTTATACGTATATTTATATTTATGTTTTGTTTTTCTTTGTCCCGCCTGCGCCGACGCTCAATTACTGCGTGGGACACACAATGATGAGGGAGCACGAGGCAGCATACCCTCAAGACGGCTTAGGCCTCGTGAAGCCAGTTTCCCGGTCCAAATTTGAAGGATCAAGGATGCATTCTAATTTGAAAATAAGAAGAATATGAATATGTACGTGCGTAACGAGCTCCGTGCAGACGCGTGTTCTTCGCACTTTATGGAAAGAGCTCGAGAGAAAAGTCATTTCCGCAAGGATTAACGTAATAGCCTTTCATCAACACACGACGCTCCTCAGCAAACACACATTTGTCGTGACATGTAGGGTAACTGCAACCAACCTAATTTGCAAGCGGAAGAGAAACGATCCGGCGCCATCCTGTCCTAACAGTGTCAGAGTCTGGTTCGGTCCTGTCGCGCGAACAGGCTAATTATCCTAGACGTACGACTATCTCGCGTGGTAATGAGTGAGACTTAGTCTGTCGTATGCTGTCGCCTTTGCGTACGCAAGGGATAGCGTGGTGGTCCTGCGCAATGGTCTGCTTGGCTTGCGCATGCGCATAACCACCAACGCTATCCCTTGCGTACGCAAAGGCGATAGCGTACGATATACTCAAACTCACTACTGTTACGATGGTAAGGTCTAGACTAGACAGATTTTGAAATTTACTGTCTCTTTCACGGCTTGCTTACTGTTGTGCCCCGAACAATCCCCCAATACTAATTGTTACCCTCGTAATATTTTGTCAACGTGTCTTTTTATAGCATTCTTGGTCCCGACAATCCAAGTACTACACCAAAGCCGCAAGGGAGCCATTCTCAGCATCGTAAGACGTTCTTTTTTTTTTTTTTTCATAAGACCAACCAACCAACCAACCAACGTTGTACCCGCTGTCGCTCTTGTATCTGCCGGCCGCGTCCAGGCAAGGGTAACCGCCGTATTTTCGTTTCCATTTCTATTGCAATAGTCCAAATTTAGTAGCTCGTACGTATTTAGTTCAACTCAGATTTAGCAGAGTCTTCGAAGACCGGAATGCGTTCACGATAATGTTTGCGACGACATAAGCAAATCACTTTTCTTTGAAGTGCATGGCTGACATGGCGTTGCTGATCTTTGATTTGACAGTTTCCTTTACCGCGTGTATTGCTTCCGTAGGGTGCTTCCGAATACTAAAACTATCTTCGTTTCCGATACCAGTCTTTCACTTTCATGCCCATGGCGCTTCAGTTATTCTTTCCGGTAATTGTCTATGCTTCAGATGATACAACGCGTACGCATTACAAAACTAATTTCGCTTCTGCGAAATCGTACCTCTTCAGTAATTTAGGAGAACATTTATATAGACGTGCCTTCATCCTGTAGGGTGCCCAGCTCGAAATGCTGAGTTCAGGAATTCCTTACGGGCTGTCTCCTTCCGCTGTCGCAACTACAGACGGAAAGAGTGCTGCCAAGACGAAATGAAAAATTCACAGGTGCACTTTCCATGCTATGTCGTAGCCAGGGCCGACGTCTACGGGGGGCGGGGGCAGAGGGGCAATTGCTCCCTTCAGACGTCCGCCGAGGGGGCGCAAAAATGTCGGCCGGATGGCTGGGAGTTCACGGTGTTTGGCGTCCCACATTGTTAGCCGGTCACAAGTGTGGTCCTTGCAAGGCATATACTAACGCACTGTGTACAAGCCTATCCTTTCACTAGACTAGAATATATCAAAGGTTCCATGGATGCCGTATGGTACGTTTTTCATTCATTCCGTTGTGCCGTGTTTGGTTTCGGGGCGTCCTGTGCTTAGGAATCACACACGGAACGCACGGCCAAAGAAGTTGTATGGTACGGGCGGGAGGAGGGGCGCAAATCTCGGAGTGTGCCCCTAGGAACAAAAAGTAGACGCCGGCCCAGGTCGTAGCGTCTGTTATGTAGATCTTCGTGCAAGCTTTTTATCATGAGCTATGCGGACTGGAGTAACTGAAGAAGAACTATAAGTCAAAATGATGTTTTGTAGGGTTAATACATTTACGTACAACATAAGGAGCAGTGTCTGTTTGAAGTATCGGCGGCGATGTGAGACTTTTCGTTTAATGGTTCCTCGAAGAGTCTATACAGGCGAAATGAACGTTGATGACGAGCGGTGATAAGCATAAAGTTTATCGCCAGTGAAAAGTTCGCCTGTACTCCATTTCGTACAAAAGCACCCTTACCTGCACAATGAAACACAAGGTGTATCAGTTCCTGCACGTCGAGGACGGTTATCCCAAGACCAAACAGACTGATCGTCTGCTGACATCACACTATAGCCTGGGAGATCTCCACAAGCGCTCTTATCAAGCCGGCCAATCACGGCACCGCACCGGCTCATCACCACTCTAACCCAGTATCGTGAATCATCCAGCACTAACACGAAGTTGAGAAGCAGACCGAACTTTTGTTCCCATTTCCTGTTTTGTACATTCCAAAACGGGGACTGAGGAAGAAATCAGACACCGGAAATAATGCGTTGGTTGTAGCAATGTGGCAGGAACTGTCCATACTAGAAAGTCTCGTGACGTGAGTGTTCACGCTAATTCAATGCCGCCAGTATACATCTACGGGAGAGATTCAATTGCCGTTCTTCTTAATATTTACGTCTCCACGTACCATATGAAACATGAGTGAGCCACTTGTGGATATGCATCCAGTGCTCCGCAAGACGTGCTAAGGATCAGTGGAGACATCCTGTCTGAGGAACTGATAGTCGCCTGATCGTCTTTTTGTTACACACTCTATTCTTTTACCACATGTCATCTCTCATTTTCTTTCTTTTTTTTTCAATACCGTCTGGTCAGCCTGTGCAATGTTACTATTATTGGGAATCGTCGCGTTATTCAATGAATGGATGGATGGATAATATCGCGCTGCCTCTTTCGTTCGCGAAGACCCGCTAAAAATAACGACAGTCACGCGGTCTGCTGAAACACTATTGTGCTCTCCAATCCAGGAATAGCTCTCATACACAAAGGCAATTGAAAGATGACCACGTATACACCGAACTATAAAAAGAAGGCAATATGTGAAGCGCATTCAATCGAAGACCTCAGTATTTGCTTAGTATCTCTCAATCGACCATTTGCGATATTCATAAGGCAAGACTGTCACCAAAAGGAAGCATTTGACGTCACTCACCGACCCTTTCGAGAGAGAATTAAACTATAAATTATTACCTGTTGGATTGAAACGGATCGGCAGCCATGCTAGGCGCACGTCTAGGCCGGAGTCACGCTGGTTATACATTATACACGAACATCCCGTCATACATGTATGACGAACGTGTATATAGGCCGGAGTCACACTGGTTATACATTGTACACGAACATCCCGTCATACATGTATGACGAACGTGTATAATAAACATCCTTTAAACATGTATGACGAACGTGTATAACAAACATCCTTTAAACATGTATGACGAACGTGTATAACAAACATCCTTTAAACATGTATGATCATACAGTGTTGGTCACACTGCTTATACACCGGCAAACATGTTTTAAAACACGTGTGTATAACCAGTGTGACCGTGCCGTCATACAAGCAAGCGCTCTGACTATGTTTGAGAACATGTTGTCAAACACACGACGATGTATTTGGGCACTGCCGAAAAACGGTAATGGACAAGTTGAATAAACGGGCGTATTCGCCACGACAGTTTTCGTTCGCACGAGTCAGTGTCAACAACATCGTGATGCGCGTGAGTTAATTTACACGAGTAAGTTGTAAGTCAGTGTTCGCGACATTGTGTTGCACGTACGTTCAAAATGGCGACCTCTTTGCCTGCGCACATGGAGCATGAAACAATCGAAAATCAGCAAGTGCAGCCCCGTCTTCGTCATCTTCGTACATTTTGAATAGCGATGTCCGCGAATGGAAGCTATATAAACTCCTCGGTTGGTTACTGTGACACTGACGTGTGCCATACATCACGGTTTAAGCCACTCCCACTGTTCCTCCAGTCAAGTTGTATAACCGGTGTGACCGATGTTTGAACACCATGTTCGAGACTATGTATAATCATACACGCGTTTGGACCAAACAATGTTGTCAAACAAGAATTGTATAACCAGTGTGACCGAGCATTATACATGCTCCATACATGTTTGAAGACATGTCATACATGTTTGGAGCACGTGTATAACCAGTGTTACTCCGGCCTTACCTCTTTTGTGCATGCGCAATGGGGAGGTTTGATTTGATTTGATTTGATTTGGTGATTTTCTGGCGCAAGAATACCAGAGATGCACGATGGCAAGGTTTCTCTCTATATTACGAGAGTATCATTAGGCGCTAAGAGAATTCTGTGTGTGTGTGTGGGGGGGGGGGGGTTCTTCTTTTGCTCGGTCGAGTCTGTATTCGTCAATGTGCTGCTGATGATACCTGCATATCCATGGAAACGTTCGATATGCAGTTGTATCTGGTGTATTATACTGGTGAGGCAATACTATGCAAAATGCGTTACATAGTGCGACCATACCTGGGACCATATTTAGCTACGTTTACGTAGGAGTATATAAGCGCGCGTGGTAGCGCATGCATGTGTTGAGCGCACATATGTTAGAGGGATTCTGTGCACAACTGCTCTCGCTCTCAATAGAATCCGCGGCCAATTAATATGCCTTTATATCTTTTTGGCAGTGGTCTCACTCCAGTGACGTTCCCGTCAGCTGTTTCCGATTTTTGCTCAGTGAAAAGCAGGGAACGGAACAGTAATGGTGACGGAAACAGAAACGGTATATTGCCGAAACTGGAAATGGCAACGATAACGCAAAACAGAAACCCATACCACAGTACTTCACCACCGGAAACGAAAATGGTCGTCCGGTATTGAATTCGGGTGATGGCTATTCCTGCTGTGCGATGACACCAGTGACTTCTCATTTTATGCATTGTATTTTGGCGACTCCGTTCCCTGTAATATATGCCCTGAATACTACAAGAGACCGTGGAAAGCGCAATATTGGTTCTCGAGGGTACATCCGTCGCTTAACTCGTCCCAGTCCTCATGACGTCACACATACGACCTACGCAACAGATTCCATGATATAGCACGGAGGCGCAAACATGTGATTTCACCGTGGCTATGGCAATGTTGTTTACTACTGAGAACGTCAGCCGATGAATGCGACATTGAATGGATTTTGGATTGGCAGATTTTGGCAGGTCGAACTCCGATTTTAAGCACGACACTTTATGAGATGAAGACATGTTTCTACAGTGCCTTTCTTTTTTTTTTTTAATCCAGCAAGACGTACTCATCTCACCGATGCAAAATTACTTGTGCGTACGCGAGACACCGAAGCACCACTTGGGCAAAACGGGGTGTTGACAGAGCTGAACGCGCTGTCCTGCCGTACTGCTCTGTAACGGTCATCCCATTACCGGAAACAATAACGTAAACGAAAATATTGCAGTAACGAAAATGAAAACGGTAACGGGAATGCGCCCGGTACATTCCCTGGTGAAAAGCTTCGGGGTCTCAGATTCCAGAGAAAAGTCGATAATTATGTTTCAGCAGCTCACAAACATAGCCCTTGGTTGCCTTATATTCTTCAATAGGACACAACGGTGACGTCTGCAAGCGTGTGCCCCCTAATGCGGGCAACGGATCACTATACAGGGTGTGTGCAGAAAAACATGACCCGCATTTAGGCACATAGCTTGTTGTCTACCTAACTAACGAACTTCCGGTGGCGCATTTATGCGTGCGAAATGTGCAGAAAAATTGTGTAAGCCATACTCAGCTTAAAAAATAAACGGAGCAACGAAAACGTCGGCCTCCGTTCATCAGAATAGGGCAACATGGTGGACGTTGGAGAGTTGTGTTCAAGCACCGCTAGGGGAGCTATCGGTGCATAAATCGAAACGATGTCCCACATGGATGCTCATCGGCAGTACCCCTAGCGGTGCCTGCACATAACTCTCCTGAAACCGAAATGCGCTACCATGCACTGTGATGACCGCCCTATTCTAATGAATGGAAGCCCATGTTTTCGCGCTCACTTTATTTTTTTACGCTGAGTACGGCTTCCAGGATTTTTCTGTAGCTTTCGCACGCATAAATACGCCATCGTAGGCCACCGGAAGTTCCTCGGATAAGTAGACAACGAGTTACATGTAAAAATGTGGGTCACGTTTTTCTGCACACCCCCCGTATATGTGAACACTGGAACAGGGGCAGATGTAGACTCTCACATGGGGGGGGGGGGACAAATGTTTAACCTTTTTCTTTGGGGGGTGGGGGGTGGAGCGATCGCACCCTATTCTCGGCCCGACCCACTACCAGATATACGAAAGCGATGCAGTCATCGTAGACACAAAGAGCGACACGAAGAAGAGAAATGGTTGGTTTGTAACACTGAGCCTCCGCGCTCGAAGAGTTCATTTTTGTTTGGTCTATCAACAGAACTCATGCATGTCCCTGCGTATCCCTGAGATGCGCTTCTTTTTTTTTTTTTTTTTTTTGAATAGCATGCCGACCTTGGTCTGGCAGACCTTTCCCTCTAATAAATGTATATCCCCCTTCATGCATGTCTACTACAAATGTGAAACTTTCAAAGGTTGCACTTCGGGCTGTCATGAATTCCTGTTCATGCAGACGGAAACTCCAAGGGAAATCTATGAGTGCATGATGCATACATTGAGTGACGAGTGCCCATCACACTCAACCGTGAAGTGGAACTTTCAGCGTGCGATTCTGACACTGTAGACGCCGGGAGATCTGGGATACCTCCAACGGTGTCAACACCCGAAATTGTTGATTGTGTCCATGTCTTCATTTTGGCACATCGGCGAATCTCGGCTAAAACAATTCGAGACACGTTCAGAGAACGCAATGGGTTTGTAATTCACGAAGCGCTGGGTACATATGCGGAAGCCAAATGGGTGCCGAAATGTTTGACTGCCGATTGATTTTGTAGCATTTTGAACGCTCCAGGTACACTTTTCTTCAGCGACTTGTTACAACGAAACATGATTGCATTACCATGATCCCGAGAAGAGAAAAGACAACAGTCCATGGAATGGCGGTTCTCCGGTGCCGAAAAATTCAAGACTCGTCGATCAGCGGAGAAGGGCGTGGCATATGATTTTCTGTGACAAGGAAGGTGTTTTGATGACTGACTATTTCAACAGAAGGGTGAAACAGCTGACGCAGTATATAATACCCTAGCTTGCCTGCCGGTTAAAGAATGCCTTGAAAGAAAAACTGCACCGGAAAGATACGGAAAGGCGTCCTCCTTTTGCAGTACAATGCACCGGCTCACAAAGCAGGCAAAATAATGCAGGTTCCGAAGGACTTGCGATTTGAATGCATTGAACATCCACCGTACTCGCCGGATCTTGCCCCATCGGTCTAATTTTTGTTTCCAAACCTGAAAGGAAGTTAGAAAGGAAAGAGATTCTTAGAATAGAATAGAAATAGAAAGAAAAAAATGAAAACGAAGAAAGATTCTTGGTAGACTCGGAGGTGACCGGAGCAGCTAAAAAGCGATTTTTTCTTTCTTTTTTTTTGTTTTTTTGTTGCAGTGGTTACAGAAGCTTCAGGAACACTGCGGAGAGCGTGTTGAACTTCGGGGTGAATATGTCGAATTGTAACGAAGGTTTATGTCTCTAGCCCGTGTTCTTCGTTGTCTGGCCGTGAACCTTCCCAGCACCTTCTCGTGCAATCAACCAACTACGCCACCTTTCTACGCTGAGTTCTGTATATGCAGTTCGGTTTCCTTCTCTATTTCCAAATCATCGAGGCATTGCTTAGTGAGATTTTGTACACGGCACCTACACATAACTCACAATCCCACACGATTAGTACGGTTGCCCCATGAACGCGCGGTGTTGTTGTAGGAGCCATCGTATAATTGGTATTGTTACCTTGTCTGTTTGCTGTTCGACTGTTTGCGTCTTGCGTGTTTGCGCGTTCTGTGAGATCTCAGTGTGTGTGTACTTGCTTTCTGTCGGAATCACCACCACTAATCATCATCAACAGCATCATCATCGCCATCCTCCTGCTCACCTTCATTGGCTTCATCATTCAAGGAGTTTTTCACCAAAGTAACTGGTGCAAGTGATGTGGAGTTGCGGGCCTCACATTAGTGAGGCCAAAATCTCCATTTGATTTTTCGTTAAAACCAACCAACCAACCAACCTTGTCGGTAGAATGTGAATGGAACCGAGTAAACAGATCACAACGAACAGTTTTCTATCTTGATGTTTCTATTCGCTGAAGCACATAACATTGCAAAGAGTAATCGACGTGTAACAGTCGGATGCGTACGCAGGAAAGCCCATACATCGGCAAATTGAACTCGTGCCTTCAGTACAAAGTAAAAACTATACAGTAGAACAACCAATCACGTTGCACCATTATTCGGTTGCTAGCTCTTCTTGTTGATTCATGCGAAATCCGATAAATTCGAAAACACGGAACCCTATACGTATACGGAGCTGGAAAAACGAATCATACTTTCGCCATAACTCGGGAGCTTCGAGGACGCTTGGTGGGTGAGTGTACTGCTAGCCGACAGACGTTCATTGCAACCTGGCTGCAATTCTTGGCCCACGTCAGAGCCATGTGCAACACCGTCGAGGTCTTCTGATGTGTAGTTCCCCTTGTCTATCGGTTTGCTCCAGACGCTGTAGAGTCCTCCTCTGTATCTCAATGGCCATTGGTGCTTCTTTCCAGGGGCGGATCCAGGATTTTTCTGAGAAGGGGGTCCAGTCATGGAGAACATGCTAGATAGGTGATCTAGGGTCAATTAAACCCTATGTGGAGACTGAAATTGAGGAGGGGTTAGGACATCTGGACCCTCCCTCTAGATCCGCCCCTGCTTCTTTCATGTTTTTTTTTTCTTCGCCTTCCTTTTTGTGACGTAGCGCAGCGGAGCCAGTGGAGGAGAGCTCCATTGTTGTACTTGCACATAACTGTAACTTTAACTTCATTTTCATATCTCACATCTAATGCTTCGCGTGTAATGGGGTATTGTACTGCTCTCCAGTGGTGAATCACCCCAAGTCATAGTCATGATTTATTTGTCGTTGTTGTTGTTGTTGTTGTTGGTGGTGGTGGTGGTGGTGGTGGTGGTGGTGGTGGTGGGTGCGCCGCACGCGTCCAAGTATAACTTGTTTCGTGTAGTCTCGTCGAGGCAAATAAAGAAAGCAGCAGGGCAATGAATTAATTGTAATTAATTTCGTTCACGTTTATTTACGTGCCCCAAAATTATCGACGCAAAGTCCAACCTATTTCCTGTAAAATGATAGCTCGTCCACAGCATTTTGCGAAAAGTTTTTAGGGGTTGGGACACTTCGTCCCGAGTTATCTAATGACGAATTCGGGTGGTCATTTCGTAGCAAAACGGCCGAGCGCTCGGAAATTGCTAGGTCGGCGACTGAGTTGGATCACGTGACCGTTGCCACCCGAACATGATTGCTGGGAATCTAGCGGTTTTAGGTACTTGGATCACGCTAGGGGCGTCGCGGTCGCAAGTCTTCGGGTTCTGTCGTCTGCTAAACCACGTGATTTCAACATGCGGGCCAATGAGGGCACTCGCCACCGTTGCAGTGCGGATGTGACGACACCGGATACAGTTGAGCAATCTGCTGCTCGACCGTTTTGAGACCGGGCAAAAAAAGTGCTAGCTAGCAAATTCCGAGCGCTCGGAAAGCGCCACGCGAACATGCGAGATTTGCTTCATTTTGACCAAGCGAACATGACTGCTCGAGATCTGGCAAAAAAAGTTGCTCCGAAATGACCAACCGAATTCGCCATAAGATAAACGCAGAAGACCAATTTGAAAGAAGAAGAAGGTAAAAAGGTTCCCCGAGACAAGGAGAAACTACAGGCACACGCTCTCTTGCCCTTCTGCTCTTGGCAGCAATTTGCATCGACGTGGACTTGCATTCAATGATATATGTTTTAGAACAAAGGGGGTCACAGAGGCTTGGACAGACATCGCTACAGGCGTCACCGCCGGTGAGGCAGCACTTGAGACAGTGGAGGTCACTTGCTTCTCCCAGTGAGCAGCCAGTGAGAATGGCTGCGGTTCTATCTTGTCTGACGTCAGAGCCTGACGCGGGCATCATCTTCAAGGGCTTATATCTCGACGACATTAACATTGCCTTGAGTTCGAGGGGAAACACAGGACGTGTGTTCTTCTCGTCCGGTGTTTTCCCTCAAACTCAAGGCAATGCTAATGTCGTCAGGCCAACACCAGTTAGGCTGCCTACTCCTGTTATGTTCAGCTTATATCTCGCCAAAGCACGACACGTAGAAAAAATAAGCTATGCAACTAGGTCAGCTGTCTGCGCAGCTCCTCAGTTTCCCTCTCTCCCCTATTGCCCGTGGAGTGACTTCATTCGTCAGTCTAACACAATAAGGGAACAAGATTCGAAGTTGAGGAGCACGTGCTTTCTTCTGCGGGCCCGTGCCGGTTCACGACTGCCCCCTTATTGCTGCCTTGTGCCTGGACAGACACTTGGTCACGTGGTTTCTCCAAACTTTACATCCTCCCCCGCTGATAGACAAACTGTTGTAGACAAACCCCTTATGCGTGTTCTGCTGTCCTCGCTACTCTCGCGTGCAGTACAACGCGCACATGCTGTAGTGAAACCCATGTATCAAAGTGTGACAGACCATTTTATAAAGGAAAGGAAAGTTTCGCCTAGATACTCCTGCTGTCAGGGTCAACATGTCCAATATACCGATTAATGTAGTTGGAAAAGGGACAGAGAAAGGCTGCACGGGTGACCCTGCTAAGTGGTCCTGCAAAGCGACGCTCCAGTGATAAATGGCTCCTGCACGTCTGGCTCCCTCACGCCACTCTGGTATTGCTCTGCGTGGTGCTCGGAAAGAGGCCGCGGGTTCCATTGCGGCCGTCGACGGTGGCAAGTCTTATAAAGCTGTACGGGAGCTCGAAGTGATTGTACAGTGGGGTTACTCAAACATGATCCTTATCCAGTCTTTTTGTTAGCTACATGACATCCACAATGCATCTGGGAAAGAACACCCAGGGGTACAATTTGCGAAATCACCTGCACTTTCTGATAAAAATTCTCGTAAAGTCCCACTACGTAACTTAAAAAGATACAGAACGTGTGAAACTTTTGATCGTATACCGAGTTTTGGTGCGAATCAACGCACATTTAGAGTAATTTTTTGGTGTAGTTAGCAACGAGGAGTTTGGAGAGCAACCAGAAGCTTCACATGTCCGTACTTTCACGCATGTAAGGAGCAGAGCTGTGAATTACGTACTTACAGGTATCTAGGTTACTGTAATTAACTTTACTGTATGTGAGTACTTTCTAAGATTAGAAGCTAAGTTAATTGCATTTTCCTTGTAACTCGAGCTCAAGAAGCAGTTACCGTATATTCCGGTGTACAACGCGCGCGTTATACAGTAAAAAAGCATTCTGAAGACGTCCTGCGCGTTCTCTCGGTGCGCGTTATACACGGAAATATTTTCCTGCAGAATTCCTTTTCATGCATGTCGGAGACGTACAAATTCTAGCCTCTTCCAGAGTATGCTGTGGCTTTCTCGCATATCTCTTAGGGTCAGTTGACAAAACCGGCTAAAGGGCACTCGACTTCATAAAGGTTAATGATGCTGCTTAAGGATGCTATTCAGCAGTCAATAATCTTGAATTCATTTCAGAAGAATTGCGTATAGGGACGCGAAACGGAAAGCACAGAGGAGACTGAAGTATACTATGACACCAAAGATGTTGCACCGGAGTTTAACGGATTTGACTAAATGTGTTTCAAATAATGCATATATGATACACCGCTTTGGTTTATTGTGTATACTGGTAGCAGTACATAAGCTTGTAGCACCATTGCGGTGCGCGTTAAATACCGGAAAATACGGTACATTTCGCTTTCGCTTTTTCCACACTGCGACGTTTTTGCTGTTTTTCTTTTACGTGTTGAGTTCTCAGACTGACTACCGAATGCCAGCGACCTTCGTCAGTTAGATATATATGAGTAGCTTAGGAGAACAATGCTAAGTTGTGTATGGCGAATAAGTTCTCGGAGGACACACACATACACACATATCTACGGTAATTATATTATCAAAAATAACGAAGACGGTTAAGAGCATCAGCATTTTTTGTCCTGCATCGCCGGAAACTTGCACATTGATTTTCTTCACGTAATTATAACAGGTAATTGTAGTAGATTTACACGTAAGGTGTGTCCTAGTGCGGCGACATGCTGCACGTGACGTCAAAAGAACCCCCGCCCGGGGGTTCTTTTGACGTGTGCCGGAAATCTCAGACACACCATGCTGGAGGCAACGTTTACCTCCCCCCCATTGCTACCGTCCTCGGTAGGGATAGAACCCGCGATCTTGTTATATCCATGGGATAATGACTGGAGGGCCCGGAATTTGAGGCATTTGCCTGCATGTGCCTATAAACGCCTAAATGCGACATTTTGGGGGCTGCCTGCCTTTTTATCGACTCTATTGAATTGCATTGTTCGCATTTTTAGATGCCATAACAGCCTTTTTTTAGGGGTGAATCGCCCCATGTCATCGTCATGATTTATATGTTGTTGTCATTGTTGTTGTTTATGGGTGAAACTGCGAGTGCGCCTTGCAGGCTCATGTTTAGTGCGGCAGTTTGCTTTTCGTTTCCGCGTGTTTGCCTTTCTTTTCCTTCTTTATTTTATTTATTTTTTTTTTTTTTGTACCTTGGTTTACTAGAAGGGTTCATCAAAATATTTGCCCTTCCTTGGCCTTTCAAGATAATCGAGGGTGGAGAACTAAAAGTATCATTCAATATATCTTGGTTCTAGGCCTCCTCAGCATTCGTGTACCATATAGTAAGTCAAATCTTGTACCGTATATGGCCTTTAAATGAGCACGTTTTCCTGGATGGAGCATTCTGAAACACAAACAAAGCCAAAGAGCGTGCAAATTAACGTGCCTATTTTTGCATTTGATTGCCTATCTTGGCATTTTTGAGGGCCTAAAGGCCTGCCTATTTCCATCGTTTTTAGCTAAATTTCCGGGCCATGAGATGGGCGATGATGACATTGAGTGCGCGCAGCTCGAATGTAGGCGTTTCCGCACCTCTCAACAACTTCAACAATGCTCTGAGAGGTCGACAACTAACGATGCTGTTAGTAAGCGGAAACTGGCAGACATTGCAGGGGTGGCTGCACGCCAAGTACAAATGCCGTCGAGGTGCATGTGGACTAAATGCGCGGGGAAGCGGCAGGAAGAGGGGATGCCATCCGCGAATATGCCGTTTCGAGACTGATTCACACACGTCCGCACAGGTTGAGAGACGGAGACACCACAGAGGAGAAGTAAACTGACACTCTACGTGGGAACGATACGAGGATGGGAGGGCAAAGGAAGTTTATGCAAGTGGGTGCTCGCCCCCAAGTGGTTCATGGAACTCCAGACACTGAAAGCACGTATGAAACGTCCTGTCTTTACGTTAGCGGAGAAGAGAGCATATACTACCACAGAGACACAAGTTCGGTTCCCCAACAGCATGCAGGAAATGTACATGTGCAACTCCCAGGTAATCAGTTTCACGTGATGGGGTGTGTGTGTGTGTGGGGGGGGGGGCGATAGGTGCACTGATTTAAAACGGGTCTATTGTACATTTGTCTGTACTATAGTACACTTTCAAAGCATAAGCATTCTATACAACGTTCAAGATTTCCTTTTGCCTTGCACTTACAGGCACTGCAAGTATACAAAAACAAGATATTAGCTAAATATAAATTTGTGAAGGTCAGCAATGGGGATCTTCAACTTTCATTTTGATTGATCCAGTCTTGGTTACACCATTTGAATGTTCAATCACGCGAGTAGCGCTATAGATGTAGTATGTTATGACGGTATGTTATACCGTTTTAAACCGTTATGTTAGTTAAAAAAAAAGCGACCAGTGTTAGATGTGGTATCTAATTTCTCTTGATGTGTTTTGTTTCTACAGAGTCGTTTTATTGCACACAAACATTGGCCCCGTCAGATCTGCTTAGTAAACCATACTTAGTGGTCTGTGGGCAACGAGTTGACGTCTTGTCACTTTAAAGGCACATAACCTGAAGTAATTCCAATCCAATCCAATTGAAGAGTGACTCAATTACATTTCACGAGTAACTGTAACTGAGTTACCCATTTTGGTTTCAGCAACGTTTCTTGCAACTTAATTACTTCCAGATATATGTAACTGTGATACAAACAATGTTCCGTGCATGTCAGGCAGTTGTCATGTGTTGAATGAACTACAGTACGCAAACTTTCGATAGTCATGCAAATTTTAATGCTTCTAGCTTTTCTTTTTGAACACAGTAAAGAGCCACTACGTTGTGTCCTCTCTACAAATCTGTCAGTCCTATAGCATATTCATGCATCCCCCCTGAACCGCGAAATAGTAGTTTTGGCAGACGTATCAGACTTATCTATACAACATGTTGGGACACCGCGGCCCACTCCTGGGCGGCCTTACGTCACGTAGTTGGTTTTTTTTTTTCTTTTTTTTTTAGGCGACTGCCCGAGTAGCACATCCGACCGGACCGATACCGGCGGAGGGTTGGGGATCCACCGCGGTACGGCACCGGGGAGTCATCCATTTTGCAACATCGCACCAGTGCTGGCCCGGTACTGGCCATGGGTACCCATGCCCGACAGTTCCCCGACGTGATTTTGATACCGATATCTCGCGCACTCTGCCGCTCGGGATGCTAGGTTTTTTGGGTGATTGAGTGATGATTTTGGATAACTAGAGTTACCACATTAAGAAATAAATACATCCAAGGCCTTTCGAAATGCTTGGAACAGTTTATTTCGGTACTCTTTCAAATATTTGCTTCTTTAAAAAATAAAAGCAGATGTTCTTTCCTTGTTCGCCGTTTTCATCGCAGGAAGTATTCTATTCTTGTTCGCTGTTCCCGGCCTCTGCTGTAACTTCCCTCTTGCGGGCTTCACGTCCCCTTCTCGGTCTTGCGCCCCGGCAAGAAAGCGACCAAGTTTTCCGTCAATGTCTTTCTCTGTCGATGCTGGGTACCGCTTTAGAAGTACTTCTGTAAAAGAGAGGGAGAATTTAATAGGTGTTACAGGTGCTAACCTAAATGCACGAAACTCATTTTTTAGCGCGACACACATTAAGCACTTGCCGGTGAGCACCTGAACCATGCATAGCCTTGAAGGACATCTACTGTACAATAAGCGTAACTGTAACATCCCGGAGCGTCTTTTAGTGATGAGGAGCCTGATTTCGCTATACTATGGGCTCGGCAAAGGAGCGTCCTAGAACACCAGGATAATCACCAAGAATGCAAGAATGTAGTCGCAAAGTGGAGAAGTTATGCTTCTGCTGAGCGCCCTTCAGACTGTGGAGCAATGCTACACTGTTGGTCAGCAGCTTGTTCATCACAATCTGCACCGTTTCTTGAATTGAGTTCCCTCCCAGCCGGGACAGCATCTCAATCTGAAAAGAAGATTAACAAGAAAAATTCGTTAGACAGGAACTATGCATCCCAAAACCACAAGAATAACTCACCATATGTGCCCTGCCTCTGGCCTTTGCCAGTACTGTGTCAAGCTTGAGAAGATCGCCTTTAGTTTTCACAGGGAGGTCCGGGATGTCGAAGTTTGTAACCAAATTTCTCTGGCAGTACGTTTCATTGAACTGCTGCAACGCTTGCAAACGCTGTTCCACTGACTTCACTGTTTTTTCTTATATATATGTCAAGTAGTACGGTGAGTATATTTCCCTTCTTCCCTTCAACCTTCATACTTCCCTTCAAGACCTGCAAGACATTGCGTAACACGACTATGTGATACCATAGAGCAACATGCCAATGCCCACCTTGAGCGGACCTTGCAGCACTGTTGTTACGATGCTGTTGCTGTTGTGTACGCAACACAGATGTTAGCAAAAAGAGAAAACGATGTTAGAAAACGAAAAACTTACCTGCATGTTTACCTGCGTAAACTTACCTGCGTGTTCTGTATGTTTGCCTTATGGCAAACATACTTGTTTTATTTGGCGGTTGACAGCGCGTCTGGCCAACGGACACCACAAACAAACTAAAGAGAATTAGAGGAGAGGGAAACAAATATTCACGCATGCGCGGAATGGTACGGTCACATGCGCGCCGAGGGCCGGTAGCCAGCCGGTGGTGTGCGGCGCAGAACCCAGGCCGTCGGGTATAGCCCCGTTACCTGTCGGGGGTCGACGCTACCCTCCTTACTCTCTCGTTTCTCTCCACCGATGTCCAGACGGGATCGTGCTGGCTCCCGGTACGCGGTATTGACCAGCAGCGGCCCGGTTGCCCCGATGGGACCCCGACCCTCACCCGACATATTGTGCTGCTCGGGTGGTCTGGACTCCTTGTGACCCCGACAGCGCCCTCGGACATTCAAACCACCACGACCAGGATCGCCGCTCAGATCATCACCGTCATCTCCAGTAGGTCGTGGTCATCTCTCATCATCGTCATCACTCACATAGACCCCCTAGCTATGGGGTAGCGTTCCACTCCTAGAGTGGAAAACCTCCCCGCTTCATCGTCAGAATATAATTGTTGTTGTTTCATGGGGAACACCGAACTTTTTTGCTCGTCCGAAATTATCTGACCAAACCAGGAAATAACATCACAATCTAAACAACGAACGAAAAGTAGAGGAGACTATATCGAATGGCAGCATAAGTTGATTACCGGGTCATGCAGCTAAACCAAACAAAGGCACCATCATGAGAGAACATCGCGCACGCTTCACTCTGCTTGTGTTGCCGTGCAAACATTGCGGTACTGATGAAATTACTTTCCACTGCTTTTCATTTCCGAGAGCAAACGAAAGTCGAGCGTTTCTCGAGAAATGTGACTGTATATAGTACATTATTTTGTGCGCGGGCAATAGGTACACAAGACAGATTTCCTGCGCATACCAAGCATTATAAGCGGGTTGAGGCGGCAGTGCGTAACACTGGCATAGAGGTATAGCGTATGCGATAACCGTAACATCGGTTGTTTACTGATAATAATTGATAATTTGTGACTTTACCTCGCGAGACAACTGTGATCAGGTTCTTCACTCGTTTATGACTGGAAAGATAGCAGTTCAACATAGTGTGGTGCAAATTGGACAGTGATTTCCCTCCCTACGCAAAAGTGTTAAAACAAAGGATAACCCATATTTTTTCTCTATCTCTCTCCTGATTTTACCTTATCAGGGGCTCGAATCCCCGGGAATCGTGGCTTTGATTGTGCATTTGGAAGAAGGAAGCGATGGTGAAATCCTCCTGCGCCCATGTAAAGTGGGTATATATAGGTGAACCTCAGAAAGGTCTTTTTGTACTTCATATCTCAGGGAGCGGTGCTGCTTTGTGTATGCGATGTGGAGTTCCTTCGTCTAGTATTTCTTGTACAGATAACGAGCATTGGAAGGTTTCCCCACTTATTTCCTCTTTTCTTGAGAAATCAGTGCCACACAAATGCCGACTAAAAATTTTCATTTCAACACCTCCAACCCACAAAGAAGAGAGAGTTATGACACCGGCCTATTAAATGAGCAAGACGACTGACATCTCTCATATCTTATTATGTCATATTATATCATATCTCATAACGTATTATTAACTCCTCAAAGGGAAGACTGAAGCTGATTTTTAGCATCTGTCGGACGATGCATTCTTTTCGTTTCTAAACGGTTCGAAAACTAAAATCGCAATTTCAAAAATACAACTCTTATTATCATTCACTATTCCACACAGTGGAAGCAATGAAAATAAGTTATGAAACTGTCAGGATGGGCTCATGGAAAAGGGCGCGGGGTGAGCAAATGTCGGTGAGTAATTTGTCTTCGTTCCGTTTCTTTGCCCGGTGAGCAATTGTCCGCACCCTGCTGTGGATATGCCCAATCACGGCAGATGTCCTATATGGATGTCCGGCAGATAACCCGTCCTAACAGCGAAGCAGGGAACAGCGCGCGAGACAGGGAATACGAGGGTGGTTCCATAAGTTTCCGGCCCGAGCAACATTTAATAGTCATAGAGACGAAACAAGTGTATCACTTTTCGACATAGTCACCCTTAACTTCGATGCGCTTTTGACAGCTTTCAACCAGCATTCTTATACCCTTGAAAAAATAGTCCGAAGTTTTGTCCGCAAAATGCTGGAAAACTGCCTCTTGCACCTCATTATCGTTTTGAAATCTCCGTCCACTGAGATCCCCCTTCAAGTTTGAGAACAGGAAGTAGTCACTCGGTGCCAAGTCTGGACTGTAGGGTGGGTGGCGGATTTCTTCGAAGCCGCACTCCTTCAGTGCAGCCTTGGCAACAGAAGCCGTGTGGACAGGGGCATTGTCCTGGAGCAACCGGACACCTCGACTCAACCTGCCGCGCCTCTTTGCCTTGATGGCGTCTCGCAGTCGGTGCAGGAGTGAAGCATAATAAGTCGCATTCACTGTGGTGTTCCTCTCTGCGAAGTCGATGAGGAGGATCCCGTGACAATCCCAAAATATTGTTGCCATGATCTTCTTTGTGGACTGTGTGACCTTGGCTTTTCTTGGGGGTGCTTCTCCTGGTTTGCGCCATTCCATCGACTCCTTTTTCGAAAGGGGATCATAGTAGAGCACCATAGTCTCATCCCCTGTGGCAATTGACTTCAATATTTCTTCTTCGTTCTCTTGAGAGCTCCAAATACTCTTTGGCACAGAAGACGCGCTGTTGCTTTTGAACTGACGAGAGAAGTCGTGGCACCCATCTCGCACTGACCTTTTTCATGTGAAGGCCCTCGCCGATTATGCGAAAAACCGTTGTTTTGGAGAGCCCCAGCCTTTCTGAGATTTCCTTCACCTTCAGACGCCTGTCGCTCAGCACTTCCTCCTCGACAAGAGACAAATTTTCTTGTGTCACCACTTCCACTGGACGACCATCGCGTGGATCATCTTCAATGGACTCTCGCCCCGGTCGAAACTGCTTAGCCCAGTCTTTTACCGTTTTTGCTTTAGGCGAGAGTTCCTCTTTTGTCAAGAATTTTATCACAGCACGGTACTCGATTTTTTTTCATTTTAAGAATTTTTTTTCACTGAAGAGTGCACCCTAGCTGTTTGAAATGCCGCTCTCCAACCGACAAAAGCATGGAGAGGGTTGAGGGTGGTGCTCCGGCCCTCCAACAGATGGCGCCACGAGTCCTTAATCGCATTTTCTACCTCGGGCCGGAAACTTATGGGACCACCCTCGTCTATGCGCCCTCCTGCCGCAACGTGGCGCTCTGTTTCTGGCTACCCATAGAAATCATAAGGAGAGACTAGAAGCAAAGGCCTGAGGAGGAAAATGGGAGAGAGCAAAGGAGTTGAACGGAGGGACTTTCCTCCTCAACGGCAAAACGCGGACTTCGCCATATTGTAGTAGCCGAAGCCGACCGGAAGTGCATGAGCGCCAGATAACCAAGCCAATCCACAAAAAAACAAAAACAAAAATGGCAGTTGGTGCAGGTACGTATTCGTTTTTCTGCCTCCCGAATGTGCCTCTCCAAATGTTGTACGCTGCAACGTCATGCTAGCCTTTTATGTCAGGTCTCGTATACCTGTTTCAACCGCAGGTTGTGCTAGCATGACAAATAATGTCTGTAAACGTGTACGCTGCGTAATTTCTTACGGGGATGGAACGTCAATACTCAAAGTTTCAGTGCGTGTTACCGATATAGCTTGGTCTGTGCAAGAAGTTTAGGTATGGTAAGCTACTCTGTCATATTGAAAAATGCATGAACGGTGATCTGGGTTGATATGTGACCTCCATTGAGCTCGGCGTTCTTCACTAAGCAGACACACAAACACAGGAAAATGGGAGGCCTTAAAGGTGATAGATGCTGTCATAGTTGTAGCATAAATTTTGAGTAAACGTAGGACGCTTGGCGCCTAAATATTAAAGGAGAATTTGCACGTGTAACGAACATGACTGATTGAACTCGTTTATTGGTCTTGTCGTGATCTCCGCCTCACTGGTTCACGAAGAGCACTTGTTTTGTCAGCTTGCTCATGATGTAGGCCTTCTGGGATATCTCTGTTATCTTGCGGGACAGTTCGTGCAGCTTCAACAGCAGGAATGATCTTGAGCTTGAATGAGCTTCCACAGCATGATCACTTTCACCAGTGAGATGATATGTTCGGGCTCAGAGCTGGAGTGGTCCAATAGATGTTCTTGATCTATGTAGTGGACTTTATGGTAGAGTTATGCTACATTATTTATGACAATGTGATTAACCAAAACAGAGTTCTCATTCATTTTGACTTGAAGGAATTTCACCGCACGTATATGCATGTAGAGACTGTGTTTTCAAATCTGTTGCTTGCGTTCTCTCATTTTCGCAATTTTTTAAATCCTAATTTCACAGGCTGTGGACACTGCAGTCATCTGCTCTGGAATGACATGAATGTGGCACCGTGCCTCGCAAACAGGTGAAAGCGCTTCATCTCCTTCAGTAGAAGGTATCGCTAGAGTGTGGAGCCAAGCATTAATAGTAAAGCTTTGTACCACAGTACAACTAAACAGTTTTCAGTATTTGCTTATTCATTGTAATACCTATTTCTTAGGTGCACTTTACTGTGTGCTACAGTAAACATTTAGTAACTGCAACAGCCAGTATCCAGCACTTCTTGTTTGAGCAAAGCAGTAATTCGACTAGTGGACTGCACTCTACAACAGAGTGAATATCCCTGTGCACCATGGTGTATGATGAAAGTCACTGAAAAGGTTAGCCAGCTGTAGGACTCGAACCCCCATCTTCTGGATTGCCGGTCCAGGGCTCTACCAATTGAGCTAAGCTAACACGCCTTTTCAGCGACTTAAAGGGTGCGTCATCTGAAGGGACAGCCTCAGCCTTAGAACATCAGTTCTTTCATGTTCACCATGGTGTGTTTGAGTTGACCACAAGTTTCAGCTAATGTGATGTTTGACTGAAAGAGCATTCACTGTATAATGCACGAAATTGAGGTATTGATTTTGAACTTGCACGTTAGTGACACCTCAGTCATAGCTGTTCCATATCTCTGACATTAGTACTTTTCTGGAACTGTTACTTACTTGTACTATAATAAAAATCTTGATTATTACTGCCTACTCCTGCCAGAGGTGACAAGATGTAATTATGTAAGTAAGAAAACAAATGTAAGTAATTATTTTCTTGAGAGGCATCGTGTGTGTACACGACCTCATTCTTGTTCCAAGATTACTTTCATCTGTCCTGTTATTCAAAGGCCATACCACTTTTTGCATATGAAATAAATTGTAATGTACCACATCTTGTTCGAGTGTCATTCCTGCATGTTTCATGGACAAGTGTAGAATGAACATCATGGACCCCCGACCAGTTGCAAACGCTGCAGGCGCCATAAACGCGAAATAAAATCATAAGTGTTGTGAAAGAGGCGGTGAGTAATTGTCCGGCTTCAACGGTTCTGCAGTGAGCAGTTGTCCGGCCTCAGCAGTTTTTTGGTGAGCAATTGTCTGCGCCCCGGCCACGGGAAAGGGTAAGGTGAAAGGGAGAGGGGAACTGTGAGTGAAAGGGAAGTTGTGGGAGGAGAGAAGGCACAAGAGAGTTATGTCATGAAGATTATGCGCGAAAATAGTTATTTATGTCTTTGACTGGAGTCTTTATGTTGGAAATTGCAATGTAAAGAGGAAACAACGCTACACGTAATAGAACAAGAGTCAAAATCCAGACTGGATCGCAACGCACTTTGAAAAACACATCGACGTAGGTACCTTCTTCGCAGACGGAGAATTCATGGTGGTCGCACGTTCTAACCACTGGCCCTACGCAGAGCCGTATGCCTCTTTCCACTTTATTTTGCGCCTGTTTGCAACGTTCCTTTCATTTTCGTCGGCTTCTTGGTGAAGTGTGGCACTGCACATCCACAGCGGGTATCATTTTCAAGCAGAACATAAAAAAAGGGGGAGGGGGAAGTTATTTAAATCACAGAAAATAAAGATGGTCTTAATCGCGATTAAAATCGCCGATTTAAGCGCGAGTGATTTAAATCGCACACCGTGCCCCGCCCGTACCTCTGGGCACGATCGGCAACGCGGCAACGGCTCAATTCTGCCTGCATCCCCATTGGCCGCTCATACTTTTCAGGTACTTGCTTTACCAGCGATCGTTTCTATGCAACCGGCACTACGCTTTGCTCGTCCTAGATAAAGGCAGGGCGATCTAGACTAAACGTCCCGGAAGCGTTACTCGACCCCTGATATCTTCGTAAACACAAGTAATAATGACATGGCGCTGCTCTTTTGCAACAAGCCCCGTGACGTGCACAGTTTTTTTTTTTTTTCTAAGCCCTTCACGAAACGCACAGCTGTTCGCTATATCGTAAACGCTGTATGAGAGACAGCTTCATACAGCCTATGCGTGTGTAAAAAAAAAGTTTATCGACAGCTGTGCGTCGCTTTTCTGAGCAGCGAATATGACACACACACACTGCTCCTTACTATCATTCGACCTTGGTGTAACCAGACCAGACCACAAAAACAACATGGGCGTACGGAGAAGGGGGGGGGGGGCAAGGGGGGACCTCCTCCCCTTTGAGCTCCAAGGTTATTTGTGAAAATGATGTGCTAGTTAGTCACAGCTCGTCATGACCGCCAGCACAGTCCGAAGTGTCCGTCTCCAGGAAAAGAGGTGTGTGTGTGTGTGTGTGCGTGTGTAGGCACGCTTTGCCCCCTGGAAGCACTTTGGAAAAACATCCTGGGAACGCCTACGTTACACAGCAGCCATTAGGGTCTCTGGCAGTCGTTACATAACGGCTCTATGGAGTTCTTACGTTAAATCGCATGCCGCAGCGAGGTCATTGACCACTGTGAAGGACACGTGTGGAAAGAACTTTGAAAGTTCTGGGAGTCGCAAAAAAGAAGAAGAAGAAAGAAATAGCGGAACGATGTAAGGCACGGCTCAGTGGTACCACATGCAGCATTAATGAGGAAATTTACAAAACTGCACACAGCTAAACCTGAAAGCGTTGAGAAGGCCTGATGGATGCTTGAAAACCAGAAACATGCACGATGCGAGAACACCCTAAGACACGAAAAACTAAGTTTATCAGACGTCAATATCTTCTGTCAAACCATTCTGATAATTCCTTGCTGGGTAGAGGAAGGCCTGTTATACAGACAAGAGGTACGCTATCGTTGGCCTTTGTTCCCAGTTAATTGTCCTCAGGAAAACAGCAATAAATCCGCAGTATTACAGCAAGGAGAAAGCGACGAGCGTGTCGAGCGTGTGTCTATTCTATACTAGCAGCACAAGGCGAATTTAAACAGGGATTACCCAACATTTTGATAAATCGGACTCATTCGGAAGTATTTTGGCGGCTTTACGAAATTGAAGAACCGACGTTGTTCCAATCGTACTAGGACTTCGTGCTGGCGACTGTTGCCCTCTGAAAGACAAGGATAGCCATACAAATGCGTCGAAGGGCGAGGAATACACATACAAGTCAGCAGCATGAAATAATATTTCCACACGTGTCTTTCCTCAATATTAGGGCGATACCTACGCCAGAAGAGTTCAACAGTGGGCGTAGCTCGCCATTCAACACCCTCATTTTCCTGTTCTTCCGCAGCGTGTCTTGTTCCAGTGAAAAGTATTTTTTCTGATTCTGCAAACGTATGGTTGAATGCCGAACCTGGACGGCAACCGAAGTGGGTTGGATTTACTAACGCCATTCGTTCGTTCGTTCAGGTAGAATTCCACGAGATAATCCACGGAGAAGTGCGGTACCCCTTCCTAATTTATTAGGCAAAAGGAACACATTCCAAGACCTCCCCGTTTTCCTATGTTTCTGGCCAAACTGCCTCCACTTCTCTTTACACTACAGTACAACACTTCGGTTTCCCGCCAAAACAACGCGCTTCGCGGTGACATCTGCCGCGCGCTGATTCGCGTCACTCACATCGTAACCTGCACTCGCGTAAAATTTACGAACAGCAGCCAGCCTACACAAACACAAAACAGTGCTCCTATTTTGCGCTCCCCACACGGCAAGGTATATTCGATACCTCCGGGCACATCCACGAGAAGGTAATGTAACGGAGCAGACGACACTGAGATCCTCGGAAGCAGAAAGAAATCCGTCCCAATTTTACTCACTTGCCATCGCGTCCAGGGGACAGCTAAAAATACCGGATGATCTGCGGAGGCTTTCTTCCGATACAACGACGCTTCTCGGCCTGATGTTCACGTCGAAACACAGCGCTGTCGTGAGTGTCAAAATTCTCAATAATAACGCAAGATCACACGAGCATGGAGCAGCATCGATGTTCCGACTGCTTCTGCCGTGAAAATGTGAAGTGAACGCAGATGGCGTGCGAGGGTGCGAGTGCGACAGTGACCACGGGGGCACGGATGATGCTGCTCCCTTTTGCTCCTCCCCTATCCCTCTCTCTCACAGGTCGTGTCGCGTCTGTTGATGACGAAACCAGCGCGAAAATCAATCTTTTTGACAGAGAGCAGACGCGGGCGCTCTCCCTCGTTTTGTCGAACGGTTCGCTGCCTGAAATAATAGCTCAAATGAAAACTCGGAAAGAACGTACTTTGGTCAGAAAGAAAAGTGATAACAAAAATCGAATTACCGTAATACAACCAAGCGGGTTCTCCGAGACAGGTAGTGAAGAAGGACAGATACGACACGTTTTCGATTGAGAGCCTACGTTCTCAAAGACCTCCTGGCAGGCGGCAAGGCGTAGTGCGATTCTCGCCCCTGTCTGGTCAGGTCGACGTCTGACACTCCTTGCCTTGAACTGCACCAAAATCCGGGCACCTGGGTCACGCGGTTAGGCCTCATGACCACCTCGGTATGTGTGAGTCATTGGATGTATGCAAGCAAAATCCGAGGGCCGATAGGGTTTCACTTTTTCCTCTCTTGCTAGCATAGCTCGGAGTTTCGGGCCTTCGAAACTCACGATCACAATCATCTGATCAGGCGTAAGTTTGGGCCCTGCTAGGAGATCACCTGAAGGTCGACATGACGAATCGGTGAGCTCGATCAGGCCGCATATTAGTCCACTCACCGGATAACATCACACTTGTAAGCAGAGCAGGTGTGATGTTATCTGGTGAGTGCGCTAATATCCGGCATGATCGAGTTCGCCGATATACGCCATGCCGTCCTTCACGTGAGTTCGTAGCAGGGGCCCGAACTCACGCCTTATCAGATGATTGTGATATCGTGAAGGCCCGAAACGCCGAGCAATGCTTGCTATAGTGCCTGCCATGTATTTGTCCGGTGCGCCTTCATTACAGCGCAATAATGAATTGTTCAACCTCTTCCGAATGCACGTTGTTACTCGATAACGTGTCATATGCGTTCAGACAGAAAAGATGGCGACGGCTAGCACAAGCACAGATGATGTGAACTGTTGCATTGCTCTTTGTCTATCTGCCTTGTGTCGGGTACTGCCCCATCGGCTCGCACGCATATTTATTTCGCCATATTTAAGACAGCACATTTTCGCCCTTCCTACCAAATTGAGTGATACAACAAACAACAAAAGAGAGTATGATTGTCGTATAATCGGGAAGTGTGACACGAAGAGGAACTGGAAGAGGGAATTTTCGAGTGTATTTAGCACCCCGTTTGCAGGGGAAAAAATTCTTTGATTGGCAGTTCAGTGCTGTGTCGTCGTCTTCTTTGTGCACGCCCTTGTTCCTGTCCCCGCGCTGATGGTTTTATCGATCTTAATTATGAGTTACCAACCCGCCGAAGTTTTAACTTTTTTTTAACGAAGTTAGTTTAAATTTGAACGAAGTTAACCCTTTTCAAAGGGTCTTGTTTCGGGTTTGGCAACGCTGTCCTATTTATTTTGCGGCGGTGTGCAAAAGTTCCGCGCCTTCGTCGGTACGAGAGGTGACTTCTGGTATATATACTGGTATATTCGCGGTACAAGAAGAGGTACAGGAGGGAGCGAGCATGACCGCTCTTTGGAATGGCTTTGGGAATAAGATTTGGTTATTATAAGACGTTGGATCCGGGACTTTCTCTGTTTCATGCAGCTGACACGTTTCTATTTTTCCAATGCGCTTTCAAGGGAGAACGGTGAGCGCGTGCAGTCCCTGGCGACGAGCGCACAACGCGGGCGTGCCGCAGAAAAAAAAAAATAATAAAAAATAAAAATAAGAATCTTGAGTTTAACGAAAAGTACTTTTCTGATTTTTTTTTACGTATTCTCAAGGTGGTGCTCTGCAGTTCTGTGAAGAGCACCTTTCTAGCTTGATAGCGCCACAACATTTTTACCCCCTATGCACTTCTGAACGATTTTCTCGACTTCACCGAATTTTTTCGGCAACTAAAATTTTAGTCAGAGCAACGGTACTTTTCGTTGGAATGTATGCCTGGTCAGCTACTCACATGCAGGATTTGGTTCTTCTATAAAGCCTAGTTATTATTTTGACAAAAAAAAGTCTAACACTGTGCCAGACACGCTCCTTTTGGCGACAGACCATTGACACTCAAGCACACGTAAGTATAGAGAGAGAGGTTACGAATTTTCGACTGTATTTCGGTGCATTATGACGGGCACCGCACGCTATCAAAGTGAACATGGATTTCCCTCCGGGCGCTAACTTTGGAGCCCTAGAGCGGCGAAACCCTTCGGAATTTTAGACTCATATTTCGCATTCGATATCCCCCTGACACCGCGAAGCACACCCGATTTGTTTGTTTGTTTTTTCTTCCCCAAAAATCTGTGATGGTCGAACGAGCAGCATCGCTGGATGAGTTGGCGTGGTACGCACGAGTTTCCTTATTGAGATCGCTCAAGGGCTTTTTTGCTGCAGAGCGTGAAACATTCGATCACTATCGCATGGTTGGAAAAGATGTAACTGGAATGAGGAAAATTACTCCAGTAGGAAAGCGCAATCGACGATCCAGCGTATATGGCTGACTTCACGAGGCTACGGGAGTGCCACGGAAGTACGGTTTAGTTTTTCTTCAGTGTGTTCCGCATGAAGAACTTTTCTCCCGGCAGAAGACCAGTTCCTGGCTTCTCTTGATCGACTGTGGGCCGCGGACGAAGAACTGTCGGAGACATCGGCATCCTCGTCATCGAATACATCTCAGGAAGAAGGCAATATACGCGACAGAAGTCTGCGAAGATGATTTTTAATAAACGTTTTTGTACGCTTCAGTCACTTTGCCAAGACATTTTTGCATGACGAGATCAGCAACCTAGAACAGTTTCTGTACATGCTGATAGAGGAAGGAATAAGGGAACCCTTCCCTAAGGTAAATGTTTCTCTTCTTATACAGGGTGTCCCAGAAAACGTGTCATTGAATTATCATTTAAAAAAACTACATCACCTAAAATTCATGCTGGCAACGGCCTTTGTTCTTATACTAGGCTTTTGCCACCTTCTGATGTGAATGTCATGTAACGCAAGTATAATTATGTAAATTTTTTTGCGAACTGAACTCGGAAATTTGCCAAGTAAAGGTCACATTTTTACTCCGCCAATGTGAAGCGCGTGCCGGATTTACTCAAATTAATGGGAATTGGCAGGGATATTGCAGGGTGCCGAAGCGAAACGTTTTTCGTTCCGGTTTTCGTTCCGGTTACGTCATAAACGATCCGGTACCGGTTCTGCTCCGGAGCAAAAAAAATAATGGTTCATACCGGTTTTTAACCGGTTCGGCTTCTGCTGGGAATACTCATCCCCACACACACAAAAAAAAATCATTGTTAAAAATGTAAACCCGTTTATTCGGCATACATGGTATTTAATTAATAGTCAGCTGTGAAATTGGTAGCTCCTGGTTCCTGTAGGTTACTGTCTGCTCAAATGGGCTTTCTCCTATCTTGAAGCGTATGCTACAAACGGACTTGTTTGTCGTCATGTCATACGTAAAGTACTTTCTTGCTGGGCAAGCTATTGGCTAAGCAAAGCTTGGCAAGCTAAGCTGGGTTGGAGCGATCGCGTCCCATCCGAATGTCTGTTTCTACTGTCTAGCCAGCAAGCACCACCGCACAAGTACGACGCAAATCGAGAAACACCTTCACTCACAAACGCGCTCGACGGCTCCGTTTTATTTTCTTCGTGTCCTTGTCCACAAAAGAGTTGCCACTTCGCACGGGCTTGCCCTCGCGTATAGGTAAATCTATTCAACTAAGCTGCTGTCAAACAAGGGACGCGTTGGGCGACATTACCGATAAGGAAGCCGTTATGCAGCCCCCTTAGGTCGCTGTTTAGTTGAGGAGAGTTTGGGGGGATCAAATTAAAACAAACACTACGGCACGTTGCTAGAGAGTCACACGTACAGCTTGGGACAAAAGCTTACGGAACACGGCACTATTTGTTCATCGGAGCGGTCCCCTGTTAGCTCTCCAGAACAGATCGAATAAGAAACAGGTGACCGGCTATTGTATCCATCTCTCAGTATGTTTGTCTGCTCCTGTTTGCTGCTAAGGTGTCCCACCAAGGGAGAAATGCGACACCCCGGTGTTCCGTAAACTTTTGTCCCAAGCTGTACCTCTAAGTCTGTGTGCGTGCGCGAACGACAACCCATTACAAAGGGAGCCGAAGGGTCATAGTATACCGACATACATTCCACCGTAACCGTAACCTTCGTATAGTATCCATGACATGACTTCAGAGCACACGACTTCTGTTTCATTTGCCTATCCGTAGTCCAAACCGGCGAAGTTTTTTTCTTGGACCGAAAACCGTTCAATATATTTTTCGGTTTCCCTCCTGAGCGAAAAAAACATATACGGTTTCGATTCCGTTCCGGTTCGCACCAAAATAGCGGTTGTTTTCGGTTTTCGGTTCCGGTTTTCGGTTCGCTCCGACACCCTGTATTCAGGAGCTATCCCATCGGAAAAAATAGCCGAACATCATGTCCGAACTTCATTATTACCATTACGAACATTAACAACACTACTTCATTAACAACATTACGAACATAGCACTATTTTTCTATTTCTATATTTCCATATTTACAAGGGTTGTTCAAGGTTGACCGAAACATTTGTTCGACAAAAATGGACGAGTAAATGTAATCGAATACAGTAAAACTTTTTGAAGACGAACTGCGATCCTTCTTCGGTCAGCGGCACGTGCAGCAGCGGCTGCTATCATGGCAGCGAGCAGTGTGTCTGTAGCTGTGGAACAGCGATTCATAGTAAAGTTCCCTGTCAAGGAGAACATCAAACCGCTTCTAAATGCCATCACTCCCAATTATTATATTTTAACGCGTAAGAACTGGAGCTGCAGGCGCCCTTACGGCAGCCGCCTACCCAGGCAGCACAATGTACTGAAAGTCGAGTGCAATAGGGGTGGACGGGTAGACGGAAGACCTTGAACAGTCTGTTCAAACTAAGGAACATTGATAAGACACATACCGTCTACCCCTATTGCACTCGACTTTCAGTACATTGTGCTGCTTGGGTAGCTCCAATGCACGACAATCCAGTTAAACTTATCTTATCTTATCAAACCAGCGGAGGCTTTGCAAAGGTTACAGGCCCAGTATCCCCAAGCAGCACAATGTACTGAAAGTCGAGTGCAATAGGGGTGGACGGTATGTATCTTATCAATGTTCTTCAGCTTCACGAGCCTGTTCAAGGCCTTCCACCTACCCGTCCACCCCTATTGCACTCGACTTTCAGTACATTGTGCTGCTTGGGTGGGGAACAAACGACGTCAAGGGGAAGAGTGTACGAATGGTGCAGACAGTTTGGCGAAGGACGCGATATGGTGACGAATGAACCATACACATGGACGCGTTCGTCCGACTGCAGTCACGCCAGTGAACATCGCAGACGTTGAGCACGCCATCCTGGAGAACCGGCGAGTATCAGTTCGGGACATTGGAGCACAACGTAATATATTAGTGCCGGCAGTGTGGAGACAATAATTCATGAGCAGTTGAGCACCTACTGTTCCGCAAAGTCGGATTGGTGCAAGATGGGTTCCCCGACACCTCACTTGTTACCAGAAAGGAACGCGCATGGCAGTCTCTGAGCAGCTGCTGAACCGGTTTCAATCCGACGAGGGACGAATTTTTGCAATCAATCGTCACATGTGATAAAACCTCAATGCGTCATTTCACCTCAGAGACAGACAGCAGCGGCATGGAATGAAGATGTGAGGCTTCCCCTCTGCCAAAGAAAAGCAAGATGCAGCCGTCTGCTGGGAAGTCCTTGGGAACTGTTTTCTGAGACATGCGGGGTGTCATCTACGTGGATTTCTTGGAGCATTTCGAAGATTAATGCCCAGTACTACTACTCCACGTTGATAAAGGGTGCCGTGCGAAACGCAATTCGCAAGAACAAGGCCTGGGATCAGAGTTGTACGTAACGCGTTACTAGTAATTGCGTTACTAGTAATCAATTACTTTTTCAGTAATTTTTTAACGTAATCAATTAGGTTTGTGAGCAAGTAATTTTCCAAGTAATCTGATTACAATTTTCGGTAATCAATTACTGAGTAATCGATTACTTTTTTAACTTTCTGTCAACAAGGCAACCCTATTCCAAGCCAATCTGTTCTTCTGTTCCACCACGAGTTCGACTGAAGCAATGACGTAGAGGTCACTGTGACGGCAGTCTCTAGTCCACACGTGTTGCATGCACACCACAGTAATATGATAATCCCTTACAACCGCGACCTACTGGAGCAAGAGTAAAATAGGTGACTGTATTGATACATTGTGCGGGCTGAACATAGCAATAGTAACAAAATGACGCCCATGTTTCGACGTGGATGTTTCGATGTTGTTTGAAGTGTGTATATAAATCTGCAATAAACGCGTGTATGTGTTTTGTATGTTGCTTTCAAATGTATTTGTGAATTTCACTTATCATGTACGTTGGTGTCTCGTATTTGAACTTGCAGCAAGATCTGCATGGTTGCATTCACCGCAAGCTTGTTGGCTTTGGTATGGCTCACAATTTAAAAGTAATGGTAAAAGTAACTCGTTACATTTTTAATAGGTAACGTATTACATTTGTGATGAAGTAATTTATAACGGTAAAGAATTACTTTTCGCGCAGTAGTAACAGTAATTGTAATCAATTACTTTTTTCGAGTAACGTGTACAACTCTGCCTGGGATGTTGTCCGAAAGGGTCATTCTCCTCCATGACAATGCCCTGCCTCACACGGCGAATTTGATGGTAACAACTCTTGCCGAGATACGCTGGAAGGTTTTGCCTGCCCCTTACAGCTCAGATTTAGCCTCAAGCGATCCCATTTGTGTGGCCCTTTAAAAGAGCAATGAGGTGACTTTTAACATGGCTCGAAACCTTGCCTCGTCTACCATGCTGTCCACCAGGAGTCACCATGCGAAATATTTCCGCTCTGCGGCGTATTATAGCTGCGCAATCGTATTTACAAAAACAATCGGAGAAAGCAGCCGCGGACGGTCGACACGATCCTGGGATCCACGACGTGGAAAAGGCTCCGAACCTTTTTCTTAGTTTTGTTCTTCTCAGCTCACGCGCCGTTTATACATGTTTGAGCTGCGCCGCTGTACGTCACGGATCACGTGCCGGCGATCATGTTACGTCACGACGTCCTCCCGTTCTGCGAACTGCGATGCGCGCTTTTCACGAGGAGAGGATGTTTGAAAGGTGGGCAGAACAGAGGCCTCGCGCTCGCTCTGCAGGTCACCTGCGCTGATCGTTCCTTCGCAGGAGATCATTTTATTCGTTGCGGAACACGCCGCAGCGAAGAACAAAAGATATTTTGCGGGTCACCTCAATGCTCCTATAAAGATAATGTAAAGCAGCAGGCAAGCTGTTAATATTGGCAGAGGCGTTTGAAAGCTTATTCCGAAAGACACACGCACACTGCAAATTTTATGTGCGGCAGAAAACTCTAAATATTTTTTCATCGCGACTGAAATTGCGGTGAAAAGACGCGGGGCGACGCCTGGTGGGAAACAGTCGCCCATTCGTGGAGTAACAGTGTTACATGCACGACCTACTCTATGCTAGAGACCTGGACAGCTGGCGATCCCCTATGGGAGAGACGGGTCACGGGTTAGTTACGTTAGTGACCGCTGCAAGCGCCACATAGCATTATTGGGGAGAGGGAATCGCCCTTGCCACCGCCTTTAGTCTGCTACGCAGGGATACACAGGCTGTTGCTAAGCACGCGCTATTATCTCTCTTATACTGCTTCGTCGTTGTCAACACAGCCTACCATACGCCGCGGTTTCGACAAGTCACGTGGTAACGAATAGTGCGAGCTAGCGCCAAATCCCATAGCCAAGCGGCGATTGCCAGAACTACTACCCCGGTGCTGGGAGCATTGCGGATGTCCAGGTCTCTAGTATAGTAGTAGGTCATGGTTACATGTCCCCAACACAGGGGTGACACAAACCAGCCATTGTTGTAACTACCCTCAAGCGGGTGCTTTTCGCAAAAGTCGTGGTCACACGTCATACGCAACGTCATTATTAGGTCAATTGACTTTGTTTACTCATTTTAGCGCTTACCGGCATATTCCCGTTGACATAAAGTCAAGAGATGAACGTACTTGGTCACCGTAAACTATACCGTGCTTCTTCCGCAACGTGGTATCCCATTTCTCCTCAGTTTAAGTACATCACACCGCCTCCGTGTGTCTTACGCGGGGTCACATCTTTGGAAGTGGTCAACAATACGAGCCCTCATGTACAAAACTGCGCGTTTTACTGCGAGATTATCGGATAAAAATAATCACCGGGATCGAAATACGTCCAAAACGGCGCACAGAAAGAGCAAACGCGTTGTTAACTAAACGGTTTGGCCGCCGATCACGGGCGCAGCCATCGTCACGTGTGCGGTGACGTTTGCTGTGACGTGTGACCACGGCCTGTCCAGAATGCATTGCGTTCGCCCAGCAAGCTTTCGTCTATGGAGCAACACAATGGATCAGGGTGTCGAACCGAAACCGAACCGTTATTTTTGCCGAACCCGAACCGAAATTTTCATGACACTGTTGAACCCGAACCTGAGCAGAGCCGGAAAAAATAATAGCGGTAACCGGTTCGCAACGAAACGGTTCGGATATAAAGAAGTCAGCATATGAGCTCAAGTGCATCTCAATCCCCGAACGCGAGGACACATTGGTATCCATATCATGGATTTCGCAAATTTGCACCTAGCAGTCAAACGAGGACGTATAGTAACTAGTAAGTATGTTTTGAGTGTCTTTTTTAACACGTCGGAGCGCAGTTGCCTTGTGAGCGCCGCGGCTAGTCGCTAGTGCACCACGCACGCGCTACGGCGTCTGCTCTTCAGAGAGGAGGCGCAACGCGGACGCTTGTCAAACGCTGTGTTTCCAAGCAAGCGTCGCGGCCGTCCTCTGTTAGCAACTGCTGTATTTTCTGAAAGGTGGGTGGCCTGTCATCGTCCACCGAATGAAGCAGGAATGGAGTAGGCCAGTTGTGTAGCTCTACAGGAAGAATCTGTGATTAAGCAAGCGCCGAACATTTCCCTTTACACGTGAGCAGTAACAATTAAACCAGTCAGAAACATGACAAGTGGATGAGCATACGCAGAACTGTGCCTGTACGATTGGTGGTGGTTTGAAAAATAGATGTAGTCCTGCTTACTGGTAGGGCAATTGTGTCGTGACACATTGCCTTTGTGTTGTGGATTAACTGGTACACTCATGTGACCACCGACTGAGCAAGGCTGGAAGACTTGTTTTCAACATGCTTCAGTGCGGTTTCAGATCGATTCACATTGCGAATGCAGTGTGCCGGATCAATGCCGTCGTCTATGTAAAATGCTGTCCATCTTATTTGGCTTTCTTAAGTGTATCTTGCTGGCACTCTGCATGTGGAAAAGGTGATTTTGAGAACAGAGAGTAGCAGGCCTTCCAACGTTTACCCCCTTTTTTCTTCTTCCTAATCAAATCGAATCTACACCGCTTCATCAGCGTGGACGCTGTTTGCAAGTGCTCATCCATTTCTCCTTTCTCTCGCTAAAGGTAGTACCAGGCCACTGAAAACGTCGATGCAGACAACAGCAGTAAGCCATTAGCCACGCATTTCCTGATAAAAGCGATTTAATGTGAGATATAAAACGGAAGCATAGAACCGGTTCGGTTTTTGCGCCGCTGAACCGGAACTGAACCGGAACCAAATCTAAGGAACGCGAACCTGAACCGAACCCGTACTTTTTGTGGTTCGACACCCTGCATTGGGTGCCACCCCTGTGGTCCTGGGCTAAGTAGCCGGCTTCTTGAACTTTCTTTGAAAAGGTTGTTCAAACGAGATACTTTGACATATATTCTCTCAAAATGCAAGAACATTGGTGCATCGTGGAAATGGGTAACAGAACTGTCAGCAGAATCACCATGAGAGCCACCACGTCCAAAAGTGTCCAGTCACCAGTCCAGTCCAGTCACCAAAAATGCACCACGTCCGGCAAGCCGGCGTGGTGATGGTAGCGGTTCAAAGATGTCACTGTACGCTCCCATCGTTATTGGCAAGTTTTTCGTTCGCCGCCCTGCATGGCGGGAACTGCGGCGTTCGTGTCGGGTCTTATACACAGGGTTGCCCGTGATATTGAATCTGAATTTTCTATAAAGAAAACTACGAGTTGGATTTTAACGAATTGTGTGGCGTTTGTATATTGAGCACCCAGGCTGTCAGACGAGACGGCAGTATAAATTAAAGCACTCCAGAAAGATGTCCTGCAGTGGCTACGACAGCAGCCCACCACTTTCTACGCCAAAGGCATCAAAAGAGCTGCCACAGCGATGGCAGCGGTGCCTAGATGAGCACGGCGAATACTTAAAAAAAAGAAAAAAACACTGACGTAGTTTCGCGCTTCCCGAATTTTTCATTGTAAGTCTCGGTTAACCCTGAACGACCCTTGGATAAAGCGCGCGTTATACGTAGGAAAATAAGGTACTTTTTCAGGTAATTTTAGGGTGGCAAAAGGCAGAGCTCATAACAAATTCGGGTGGCAACACGGCCTAGCGCTCCGAAATTGCTAGCCTGGTGCCCGCACTAGATCACGTGATCGTTGTCACTTGAACATGACTGCCAGTCCAAGCAGCACAATGTACTAAAAGTAGAGTGCAATGGGGGTGGACGGTATGTGTCTTATCAATGTACACGGTGTTCAATATGTCTGTTCAAGGCCTTCAACCTACCCGTCCACCCCCATTGCACTGGAGTTTCAGCACGTTGTGCTGCGGGAGGGATCTATAGGGGTTTTAGTCGTTTGGATCACGCTAGGGGCATCGCGGTTGCTCGTCTTCGGGTTTCGTCGTCTGCTAACCCAAGCGAACTTTGACGTGCGGGACAATGTGGGTCCTCGACGCCCTCGTAGTGCGGATGTGTCGACAACGGATATAGATGACCAGCCCGCTGCTCGGTTGCTAGCTAGCAAATTCCTGGCGCTCAGAAAGTGCTACGCGAACATGAGAGATTGCTGCGCTTTGACCAAGCGAACATGACTGCTCTGGATCTGGCAAAAAAAGAAAAAGAGAACAAAAAATTGCCACGATAGGGCCACCCGAATTATTCGCCATTAGTGGGTGTGGACAATCGGGCGCATTGTGGATTAAATGCAGGTGTGTACCCGTCGTGTAACAAGTGGAGAGGAGGGTATAAGGGGGACGAAAGAGGGAGGTAGGATATGCGGCAGTCTGCAGGGGGAAGCGTAAGGACACCTGGATTCGTACCCACCACCTCCCAGTGCTTAGCATACCCACAAGTACCACCACCTCGACCATGTCGCTGGTATTTCGTAATGACATAACGTGGAAACAAACGTACGGAAACGAATGAGAGCTTGTTTTACTATCGTACAAAGCTGTCACCAGAAGGCGCACGTATGCCGAGACTCTGTAGCGCATCCAAACACCTCCGCAAATGCGCCGGATAGTGACATTGGAACATTGACCCTCAACTGTGATGGGACAGCGGTCTTGAACTGAAGTTGTCTTCTGCCATGGCTAGCGTCACGGGCGGGCTCACAGAACATGGTGGCATAGTTAATGAAGAACAGCTTCCGGAACGTAAGATTCAGCGGCTGCCCCGGTATTGTCGCCATCAATTCTTCTCTGTTTGCAAAGTTAAGGAACACGTCGTACAGTGGTCGTAATACGGAACTATCAACTACATTCTCCTCTAAAAATAACGTGCTTTCAATATGACGCTTCGAGTATTGCCTCATTCCATCAGCAAATGCGTCTTGAACGCACCACGCCCGATTGAGAAACTTGCCCTCTGTATTCGTAGACCACCACCTGCGTACGATTCCGTTGGCGTCCACAGAGCTGCCTCGGAGGTCTATCGTAGAGAACATTCCACGTAGCAACGGAGCGACCAAGAACGGTACAGAAAGAGCATCGAACGTCTGCGAAAGTCTTGCGACGAATGCAATGATGGCGGGAGTAAGTGACAACATGTTGCGCTGAGGGTCGTACGAGAATCCTGGAAGGAACGAGGACTCCGTAGGGGTTCTCGGGACGCGGAAATGAGTGAAGTCTCTCGCAGCCCAGTATTGAAGCCGGGTGAAACGAAGCAGTTTACTGTACGTCTGAAGGAATTTTCCCGTTTCTGGAAGCGATAGCGGGAATGATAAGTCAGGTAAGGATAGCTTATGGATGTCTGGAATCAGCTGGATTTTCATGCGATCTATCTTGGAGCTGGCAATTGAAGACTCATTCTGAAGCATCCAAACCGTGGTAGACGCAATCTGTTTCATCTCTGCACGTACGGTGTCCTCTAAACGGCTCATGTCCTCTGCGAAGCCGGTTGCACCCGAGGTGAGAAACTTCGTCTTCGACAGTACCATGGACCAAACTAGAAAGTAGATGCCGAATGGGTAAGCTCGTTCCAGCATAAACATACAAGCTTGCAGTCGTTCGGGCACACCCACTCCTAACTGATGCTGGTGACTTAGCTGAAGCATGAAATCTGCCTTCCCACTTGGTAGCAATGGAGACATCGTTACTGCTAAGCGATAACCAATGTAGTTGATGAGGGTGCGTCGCTTGACGTGGTTTAGTATTCCCGACAGCTCCTCCACGTACAGCGGATCGAGTAGGACTACATTAGTGGTGACTGGTTTCGGCACTGCATCTTGTAGGAAAAAAGATAAGTAGTTAACCCAGTCCCAGTGGCGCAGTGCCTTGAACGAAGCAACTGGCTTCGTCTTGTGGATAGCAGGTACGCTGCGAGAAGAATGGGCGGCTGCTTGTGACATCATATGTTCCAGGTGTACGATCTCAAGTGACAGGTTAGAAGTTAGTTGCGAAGGTCTCTTCCATACTGACATCACGTTGAAGACGAAGTTTCTGTAGGTCCTCAGGCGTTCGTCTGGAAACAGGGTGGCATAGCGCCGTAAGAAAATGGGTGGGGAATCGATGTGAAGTTCAGGCTCTCGATCAGGATGTCGTTCTTGAAGCAGCGGCGAGACCAAAATGGACGTCCCCAGAAACTTATCGGCGACTTTGGCGACGTCGTGAGGCTCCGTGTCGTGCACATCACTCACATATGGCCAGCCAGATATCTGTAGGCTCTCCAAAATATTGCGAAAAGCTGTCCACTCACTATCAACTTTAATCTCTTCCACGCAACCTCGAGCCAAGAACGCCACTTGTCGTACAAACGAAGGAGCGCTGGAGCGCTTACCACGCAGGTATTTCCAAAAGTCCTGCATCAATGCTGCGGAAGCTCGGTACATGTAAGGGTTGGCATCGTGGTTGTCCGTGAACCAATCCGCTGAACAGACGTGAGAATAAAAGTCGTCACATGGGTCCACAGAATAGTTGAGCTTGTCCATCAAGTACTGCCCTTCCCACTTGCACGCTGCCGACGTGCACTGTACCAACTTCATGGGACCCGCGCTGGTTGTCGTGTTGTCATCGGTCTGTGTTGTTCGAGGTAGAAGCCAATGTCTGATGTTTATCATAGGGATGCTGTCCTGGTACTCTTCTCCTGCCATTCGAAGAAGCTTGCTTGCCGAACCTAGAAACAGCAGGAGGACAACGGCCAAGAAAACTATCGCCGTGATACATGTATTTAAGGAGCAGCGACAGCGCTCTGCGAAAGCTCTGCGGACGTCGTATTTCGTTGAGGTGTCTTCTTCATCCGGGTCGCCCTGAATAATGGATGCATCTGATGAATCTTGTACCAGATGAGTTCCGGAAGAAAGTTCTTCAACAGTCGACGGTTCACATGGTTCTGAGGAGCGCTCCAAGGATAGCATAGTATCAGGGGTGTCTTGGGGAATGAAATCTCCCTGTTGCGGTGAACGAATCGGGAACCTATATCTGTAAGGGGGCGGCGATGGCATGTAGGGGGAACTGTACATGGGATATGCTGCTCCGTAGTTCGTCGATAAGGTGGGTGCAGGGTACGGGGGTGCTAGATAAGAGGAAGGAGGATTCGACATATCTTTGACGAGGAAGGAGGTGGTGTTGGTGTCAGTAAGGCCCGTTGTTGAAGATGTGTCAAACATAGTTACGCGCAGAGTGAAGAGGTGGTGCCCCAAAGAAGCAGTGTGGCAGCAGAGCCAGTGTAGTATTCCAAGCTAATACAGCTGGGAGCGTGCACCGGCTATGACACGAAGTACGTGAAGGTGCTTTCTTCTTCGTCTTCACTCGCAGTGACGGCTCGTCCTACGCTTACTATCAATTCGAAGATCTTTGCTTCGACGATAGTGAACTCACGAATTCACCGACTCCCTGTTTCACTTTTAGCCTACTTGAGCTGTATTATTTGTCATCGGCAATATGAATTGTGAGCAGGCGAGAGTAACGGTAATGGTAACGGAAACAGAAACGGTATATTACCGAAATTGAAGATGGTAACGATAACGGAAACGGAAACGCATATCACGGTCCTCCATTACCGGAAACAGAAACGGAAACGAATTTAGCGTCCGGTATGGAATTCGGGTAATGGCTATTCCTGTTGTGCGATGACATTTGAGTGACTTTTCATTTTTTGTTTTTGTATTTTGATGTGTCCATTCCCTGTAATGCTATAAATACTACACGAGGGCATGGAAAGAAAGCGCAAAATGGATCCCTCACTTACTTCGCCCCAGTCCTCATAACTCCATGACATCGACACGTGACCATACTCCACCATAGCATGAGCATGCCAGGCCATGATTTTTAGTTACTTATTTTGTACTTTTTTCTTTTCACTGTGGCCATGGCAGTATTATTTATTATTGGGAGCGTCCGCTTATGAATACGACATTGGATGAAAGTTACCCGTTGCTGCACTCCGACTGACTCAAGACTGAAAACATATTCCTACACACACACACACATATATATATATATATATATATATATATTTATATCTTGCAAGATGTCCCAACGACGCAAAATTACTTACAAGTGTAGTGTGTACGCGTGACACCGAAGGAGCACTTGGGCAAAACAGGGTGCTGATAGAGCCGGACGGGCTGTCCTCCCGCAGCTCTCTAACAACCGTTCCATTACCGGAAACAGTAACGGAAACGAAACGGAAACGAAATTGAAAGGTCGGTATCAGAAACGGATAACGGAAACGAAAATATATAGCAGTAACGAAAATGGAAACGGTAACCAAAATATGTTCGTTATCCTTCCCTGAAGAATCCACACGGCTCAAAATTCCCGCTCGGAGAGATGTATGCGCGACGTCGGTGTGACGACATGTCGTTCCCTTTCACCTGGCTTGACGCTTGAGCAGGTATGGGAAAGGATGCTCACACGGGATCGTCCTGACGGAGCGTCACGGAAACGTCACGTGAGCTGATGAGATGTTGCGTAGGTGCGTGTCCGCTGCGTGAAGTCCATGTACGTTGCTCTGGAAAGCCGATTTCGAGCGGAAGGGGCTCTGAGGAGAGTTGTTTGGAGACATTCTCTCTTGAATAATTTTGTGGCGTACCGCAATACATATGCGACAGAAAAAAGTAAGGTCCATCGTAAATGTTCAGTTAATAAGGCAATTGCAGGCGTCATATCTTGACCATCGGCCTAGAACGGTAACGGTAAGCAGCAACTATAGGGTAGCAGGAGTTTATATATATTCAATGATAACTGATCCCGATTCCCAGATCTCCGCTTTTCGCAATAGATGCTGTTCTTGAATCACCAGTTCCTGAATCACCAATCACATACGAGAGACACAGACTGTGTTCTCATGCAGCTTCGCTGTTACGGACACGTCCTTCGAGACATTTTGCTGGTACGTTAGTGCTTATATGTGCCTGCGATTTCTTGCCTTGACATACAGAGTCCTTGTTCCCAGGGGGCGGGGGTAAAGCCACCCCGTGCGCCTTCACCAGCACGGGACAGGAGGTCCCCAGAGGTCGCTAAAGTTACGTACCCACTGACACGAAAAAACAGCGCAGGAACGGAACGTGAAGCAGCCAAACGAAGCTTGCCCCCGGAACTTCATGTCCCGTTTCTGCGCTTTTTTTTTCGTGTCAGTACGTACCAACTCGCCCACACTGTTACTTTGACTACGTACCCAATATCGGGTGAGCGCCCGTAACGGTGCCCGTAACGACAGAAAGGTCGCTTAGGAGTCACCAGAGGTCCGCTTTCCTACGCAGTCCAAGCAGCGGGGGTGCTAATGAAACAGCTCGCCGTTGTCGGCTACACAGCCAGCAGAGTCGGCTCCCCCCGGAACTTTCCCTGGGGGAGCCAGGCCCCCTCCGGGAAGTCTACCCAGCTGTCACTTAAGATGAACGTTTCGTGGGACATCCTCGCGTGTTTCATGCGAATGAACATGAAAATCCTATAAAAATTTGTCTCATAACGTCACTCCTGAATTCCTGACACCCTACCCGACCTGTGAAAGGGGGGGGGGGGGGCGTTGTGCCCCGGCTCCCTCCGGCAGATTGAAAACTCTCCGCCTGTGGCAAGGACCATGAAGTGATTTTCGCGAATCCCGAATACTCTGCCGGGAACGGTTCTCACGCTTCCTCACTATCATAAACACATCGACTTTTAACCGTATTCCGACGACACTATCGTATATCTGCCGTCCAAATTGTTGGAAAGGCTACAGTAGAGTTCACCATGCACCCCTCTCATAACGGAACCCTGACTCGCATCCCTCTCTCTCTCCCCCCCCCCCTCTCTCTCTCTCTCGTTCCTACTCCTTTTCTCTTCTAGGAAACTGCCCCTCGCCTCTCTGGAGTATGGAGTATGTAGAGCTTGCGACACGGTTGCCTGAAATCAGCTCCCCGTGGTTTATCCTACCTCAAATCTCGAGGTGTTGCAAGATCATTTATTTCGAATAAGAAACACGCGCTGCATATGGCCCACTTTTAAATACAATATTGAAACAACATTTTCGATGACGAACAAGGAAATATGAGGTGCAAAACTACTGACTCGCGATTTCAGACAACCGTGTCGCGAGCAGTACATATATGTTAAATAAACGCTTCGTGGTCTTGTGCTACGCTTGGAGTTGGATGTCTCCTGCTAAGGCTTACATATACACAGCCCCGCTACAGAGATGAAACAGAAATCAGAAGAAATATGGCGAAACGCAAAATGTCAAAGATGGAGGAAGAGATTATGCGACGCACACATCATCTAGGAGTCTTTTCGTACGCAGCATCTCCCAAGTGGCCACCGACAGAATCATTTTCTAACGAAGAAGCCCAGAGGAAAATTGAGGAAAACGTGCTCCAGTGAGGGATGGGCATAAATACACTTTTCGGGTATTTAAATATAAATACAAAATACTACATGTTTTCTTGTATTTAAATACTGCCTATAAATACTTTATGATGAAAGTAATTAAATACAAAATATAAATACATTAAGACAGTATTTAAATAACGTAACTACTTCCGTAAATACATTGAGCCGTCCAGGCACATTATTCTTTTAAATTAGTGTATAAATGGAGCCACCTGTGGATGCATGTCTGCTGCACACAATGCCCACATATTTCTTTGTTTTTCCGTGATGCAGTGTGATCATTTCAGCGGCTCTAGGACATTTCCGTACAAGACGTTTCCGCACAGGACATTCTGGTACGTACATCTCGGTACACGGACGTTTCGGTACACGGACATCTCGGTACACGGGCATCTCGGTACAAGAATTGTCGCGTAGGGAAAATGTTCACACGCCAGTTCGTCGCCGTTAGAAGTTCCAGCTTTCTCGATAAATTAACGGAATGCCCAACTGGAAAAAGAGATATGCATTGGAATTTTTACGGCAATGTAGATTCAAGGCTGAGGCAGCTGCCTATAGAAAATCGGGTATCATGTTGTCTCTGCTTAATTGCGAACTAAACCCGAGACAAGGAGTACAGACAAATTCTCGTTACACAGCAACAAGGTTAATGGACAGCTTATGGACTTAATGGACAACAACCTCTGCTCAATTTTCGCGTCAGTCCGTATTCCCGTCATGCATCACTATATGTATGCGGTATTATGGATGTAATCTTCACCAGCAACAACAAACCAAAGCAAACAACAACCGAAGTGAATACGAAGCGAATATATAGTTATGTATAAGATGGCACACATATTCAGCACTAGTACGGATACACAGCATATGTAGATTATATTTGCATTCGGTGCTTCCTATGATGCAGAACTCGCTTTGTTTTATACCCTCTCTTCTGGCATTTACGGGCTTATGAGCGCAGCTTCCGAACTATTCCAATATCGGTTTGGAACAGCAATCGCTTCGATTCCAAATTCCAATATAGTATTCTACATTCGATTCGGAATTCGAATCGAATACACAAGTACTCGCTTCGGTATTCGAAAAAATCATAATATTCACACAGACCTATGAAGCGGAGTTACTGCAAGATGCGTATAGTAAAGTCGACCAGACTTCGAGAAAAATTAGCCGTATAGTTCATAAATGTGATTGTGTTACATAATTGATAGAACTCAGTTACATAATTGATATCCCGTTTGTTCCCTTCCTCCAGAGAAACGGCCACGCTAAAAATAAATTTCGGAGCATAGACTAATTATTCGCAGAGTTCTCCTCCTAGTATTTCTTGATATGCGTAGCATTTGTTACGTTGTAAGTAGAAATCAGCATAAGTGTTTCCCACTCATTTAAATAACCTTGATGTTTGTTACAAAAACACCTCGGTAAGATCATTTATTCCGCACATGATTTAAAGGGACAGTCGCATCGACCACAGATCGATTCCGAAACCACAGTGGAATGAGATTCCCCGTCCTTCACTGACCATGACTCCGAAAGTCCTATCCCGATCGACGGAACATTTTTTCCATAATTCGTGTGTAAGCGGCGCTACAGCAGACGACGGATGCGGGCGTCAAGCGGAACTCCCTGCTGAGAATCTTTAGCAACGTCACAAGGAATCTGACCAATAAGAACTTACAGGCGAGAAATTAGTTTTATTTTTCAACGTAATCTCCAGTTGCACTAATGCACTCGTTCCAGCGTTTCACGAGGGCTTGGATGCCAGCAGCGTAGAAATCCTTACCGGCGCGTAGCAGCCATGATCGGACCACATTCTTGACCTCGTCGTCGCAGCTGATGTGGCGGCCCCCAAGGAACGCCTTCAGTGGCCCGAAGAGATGGAAATCGCTGGGGGCGAGGTCTGGACTGTAAGGGGGATGTGGCAGCAACTCCCAGTTGTTCCTGTTCCATCCAAGTTCCTGTAAGGTGCGTGTCGTGAGATGCGCGGCATGCGGCCGTGCATTGTCCTGAAGGAGGAGGACTCCTTTGGTGATGAGGCCCGGACGCTTTTGCTTCGGCGCCTTATGCACATACCTGAGAACCTGGCAGTAATATGCACTATTGATGGTGGTACCACTGGGCAGAAAATCAACATGAACAACGCCGGTCTTGTCCCAGAAAACCGTGGCCATTACCTTACCCGCAGACGGGGTGCTTTGGAACTTCTTGGGAGCTGGCGAGCCCGTGCGCTTCCACTGTTTTGATGCGCGTTTAGACTCAAGAGTGAATTGGTGCACCCACGTTTCATCGCACGCGATGATCCGATCAAGGAACGGCTGTCCTTCAGTGTCGAAACGGTACCTTAGCTCTTGGGAGATTTCCAGTCTTCTCTGCCGGTCAAACACGGAGAGCTGCCTCGGGACCCAACGGGCACTAACTTTCCGAAACTGGAGGTGTTCATGAATGATAGTGCTCAACGCTCCCACAGAAATGTCCGCCTTTCGAGCCAGTTCTAGACATGTTATCCGTGGGTCCTTGAGGATCAGGCGCTCCACAAGTTGGATGTTCTCAGGAACTCTGACACTGGGCTCTGAGTCGCCGGGATCGTCCTGCACCGATGTACGGCCGCCTCGCAACCGTTTGCACCACTCAAACGCTTTGCTGCGGCTAAGTGTATCGTGGCCATACTGAGCCTGAAGCCTCCTGTGAATTTCAGATGACTTTACGCCTTCATTCATGAGAAACTTCATGACAATTCGCTGTTCGATATGAGCGCTCACCTCGTTGTCGGCCATCTTGTCCAGCATGTGTCTTCTGTTTTGCACAAACTTTGGACCACCACGTGGTGAACGCGGAGGCTTATCGCGTGTGAAAATAACGAAAAAGAAGTAGCGCGAGCAGAGCCGTAGCGACGGGGGTGCGATGGGGCAGCCGCCCCGGGCGCTCTCGCGAGAGAGGGCGCCGAACGGCAGGCCCTGGCTGGTTGGTTCGACAGGATGAAGCGGGAACGAAGAAAATTTGAATATACGATCTCGGCAGTGCGAATAAGCGTTTTCATTTCTTTGTTTACAGGGCTTATGACGGCAGTGGGTGAGGGGGGGGGGGCGCTTCAAATTTACTCTGCCCTGGGAGCAAACTTGCCTCGCTACGGCTCTGGGCCGTAGGCTAGGCTACGGCTCTGGGCCGTAATTTGTATGTAGTCTCTGTAATTTGTACACTCAGGAGACAGAAAGTCCCTGTTTGACTTGAACACCCCTCGTGTATATATATATCCTTTGTATATGTCCTTGCTGGCTCGCACAGCGGCCTCCACAGGTGGCGCCGTCACCGTGGAACACTGATGTCTCGCCGAGACACACTGTTAGCGCCGACCCAAGAACGTCACTTCCCTGCGCCGAGCTCCAAGTAGAGCGAAACAGTGTCCTCGGCTGGGAGTGCACAATCAAATTATAAAGATATAATCGACGTGCAGCCACGGAGCTTCGGCTATTTTTCATTTGTATATGTACTTGCTGGCTTGCACAGCGGCCTCCACAGGTGGCGCCGTCACCGTGGAACACTGATGTCTCGCCGAGACACACTGTTAGCGCCGACCCAAGAACATCACTTCCCTGCGCCGAGCTCCAAGTACAGCGAAACAGTGTCCTCGGCTGGGAGTGCACAATCAAATTATAAAGATATGCTCAACGTGCAGCCATGGAGCTCCGCCTATTTTTCATTTGTATATGTACTTGCTGGCTTTCACTGCGGCCTCCACAGGAGGCGCCGTCACCGTGGGACACTGATGTCTCGCCGAGACACACTGTTAGCGCCGACCCAAGAACGTCACTTCCCTGCGCCGAGCTCCAAGTAGAGCGAAACAGTGTCCTCGGCTGGGAGTGCACAATCAAATTATAAAGATATGCTCAACGTGCAGCCACGGAGCTTCGGCTATTTTTCATTTGTATATGTACTTGCTAGCTTGCACAGCGGCCTCCACAGGTGGCGCCGTCACCGTGGAACACTGATGTCTCGCCGAGACACACTGTTAGCGCCGACACAAGAACGTCACTTCCCTGCGCCGAGCTCCAAGTAGAGCGAAACAGTCTCCTCGGCTGGGAGTGCACAATCGTTATAAAGATATGCTCAACGTGCAGCCACGGAGCTTCGGCTATTTTTCATTTGTATATGTACTTGCTGGCTTGCACAGCGGCCTCCACAGGTGGCGCCGTCACCGTGGGACACTGATGTCTCGCCGAGACACACTGTTAGCGCCGACCCAAGAACGTCACTTCCATGCGCCGAGCTCCAAGTAGAGCGAAACAGTGTCCTCGGCTGGGAGTGCACAATCAAATTATAAAGATATGCTCAACGTGCAGCCACGGAGCTTCGGCTATTTTTCATTTGTATATGTACTTGCTGGCTTGCACAGCGGCCTCCACAGGTGGCGCCGTCACCGTGGGACACTGATGTCTCGCCGAGACACACTGTTAGCGCCGACCCAAGAACGTCACTTCCATGCGCCGAGCTCCAAGTAGAGCGAAACAGTGTCCTCGGCTGGGAGTGCACAATCAAATTATAAAGATATGCTCAACGTGCAGCCACGGAGCTTCGGCTATTTTTCATTTGTATATGTACTTGCTGGCTTGCACAGCGGCCTCCACAGGTGGCGCCGTCACCGTGGAACACTGATGTCTCGCCGAGACACACTGTTAGCGCCGACCCAAGAACGTCACTTCCCTGCGCCGAGCTCCAAGTAGAGCGAAACAGTGTCCTCGGCTGGGAGTGCACAATCAAATTATAAAGATATGCTCAACGTGCAACCACGGAGCTTCGGCTATTTTTCATTTGTATATATACTTGCTAGCTTGCACAGCGGCCTCCACAGCTGGCGCCGTCACCGTGGAACACTGATGTCTCGCCGAGACACACTGTTAGCGCCGACACAAGAACGTCACTTCCCTGCGCCGAGCTCCAAGTAGAGCGAAACAGTCTCCTCGGCTGGGAGTGCACAATCGTTATAAAGATATGCTCAACGTGCAGCCACGGAGCTTCGGCTATTTTTCATTTGTATATGTACTTGCTGGCTTGCACAGCGGCCTCCACAGGTGGCGCCGTCACCGTGGGACACTGATGTCTCGCCGAGACACACTGTTAGCGCCGACCCAAGAACGTCACTTCCATGCGCCGAGCTCCAAGTAGAGCGAAACAGTGTCCTCGGCTGGGAGTGCACAATCAAATTATAAAGATATGCTCAACGTGCAGCCACGGAGCTTCGGCTATTTTTCATTTGTATATGTACTTGCTGGCTTGCACAGCGGCCTCCACAGGTGGCGCCGTCACCGTGGGACACTGATGTCTCGCCGAGACACACTGTTAGCGCCGACCCAAGAACGTCACTTCCATGCGCCGAGCTCCAAGTAGAGCGAAACAGTGTCCTCGGCTGGGAGTGCACAATCAAATTATAAAGATATGCTCAACGTGCAGCCACGGAGCTTCGGCTATTTTTCATTTGTATATGTACTTGCTGGCTTGCACAGCGGCCTCCACAGGTGGCGCCGTCACCGTGGAACACTGATGTCTCGCCGAGACACACTGTTAGCGCCGACCCAAGAACGTCACTTCCCTGCGCCGAGCTCCAAGTAGAGCGAAACAGTGTCCTCGGCTGGGAGTGCACAATCAAATTATAAAGATATGCTCAACGTGCAACCACGGAGCTTCGGCTATTTTTCATTTGTATATATACTTGCTAGCTTGCACAGCGGCCTCCACAGCTGGCGCCGTCACCGTGGAACACTGATGTCTCGCCGAGACACAGTGTTAGCGCCGACCCAAGAACGTCACTTCCCTGCGCCGAGCTCCAAGTAGAGCGAAACAGTGTCCTCGGCTGGGAGTGCACAATCAAATTATAAAGATATGCTCAACGTGCAGCACGGAGCTTCGGCTATTTTTCATTTGTATATGTACTTGCTGGCTTGCACAGCGGCCTCCACAGGTGGCGCCGTCACCGTGGAACACTGATGTCTCGCCGAGACACACTGTAAGCGCCGACCCAAGAACATCACTTCCCTGCGCCGAGCTCTAAGTAGAGCGAAACAGTGTCCTCGGCTGGGAGTGCACAATCAAATTATAAAGATATGCTCAACGTGCAGCCACGGAGCTTCGGCTATTTTTCATTTGTATTTGTACTTGCCTGCTTGCACAGCGGCCTCCACAGGTGGCGCCATCACCGTGGGACACTGATGTCTCGCCGAGACACACTGTTAGCGCCGACCCAAGAACGTCACTTCCCTGCGCCGAGCTCCAAGTAGAGCGAAACAGTGTCCTCGGCTGGGAGTGCACAATCAAATTATAAAGATATGCTCAACGTGCAGCCACGGAGCTTCGGCTATTTTTCATTTGTATATGTACTTGCTGGCTTGCACAGCGGCCTCCACAGGTGGTGCCGTCACCGTGGGACACTGATGTCTAACCGAGACACACTGTTAGCGCAGACCCAAGAACGTCACTTCCCTGCGCCGAGCTCCAAGTAGAGCGAAACAGTGTCCTCGGCTGGGAGTGCACAATCAAATTATAAAGATATGCTCAACGTGCCGCCACGGAGCTTCGGCTATTTTTCATTTGTATATGTACTTGCTGGCTTGCACTGCGGCCTCCACAGGAGGCGCCGTCACCGTGGAACAGTGATGTCTCGCCGAGACACACTTTTTAGCGCCAACCCAAGATCGTGTCACTTCCCTGCGCCGAGCTGACGAGCTCCAAGTAGAGCGAAACAGTGTCCTCGGCTGGGAGTGCACAATCAAATTATAAAGATATGCTCAACGTGCAGCCACGGAGCTTCGGCTATTTTTCATTTGTATATGTACTTGCTGGCTTGCACTGCGGCCTCCACAGATGGCGCCGTCACCGTGGAACACTGATGTCTCGCCGAGACACACTGTTAGCGCCGACCCAAGATCGTGTCACTTCCCTGCGCCGAGCTGACGAGCTCCAAGTAGAGCGAAACAGTGTCCTCGGCTGGGAGTGCACAATCAAATTATAAAGATATGCTCAACGTTCAGCTACGGAGCTTCGGCTATTTTTCATTTGTATATGTACTTGCCTGCTTGCACAGCGGCCTCCACAGGTGGCGCCATCACCGTGGGACACTGATGTCTCGCCGAGACACACTGTTAGCGCCGACCCAAGAACGTCACTTCCCTGCGCCGAGCTCCAAGTAGAGCGAAACAGTGTCCTCGGCTGGGAGTGCACAATCAAATTATAAAGATATGCTCAACGTGCAGCCACGGAGCTTCGGCTATTTTTCATTTGTATATGTACTTGCTGGCTTGCACAGCGGCCTCCACAGGTGGCGCCGTCACCGTGGGACACTGATGTCTCGCCGAGACACACTGTTAGCGCCGACCCAAGAACGTCACTTCCATGCGCCGAGCTCCAAGTAGAGCGAAACAGTGTCCTCGGCTGGGAGTGCACAATCAAATTATAAAGATATGCTCAACGTGCAGCCACGGAGCTTCGGCTATTTTTCATTTGTATATGTACTTGCTGGCTTGCACAGCGGCCTCCACAGGTGGCGCCGTCACCGTGGAACACTGATGTCTCGCCGAGACACACTGTTAGCGCCGACCCAAGAACGTCACTTCCCTGCGCCGAGCTCCAAGTAGAGCGAAACAGTGTCCTCGGCTGGGAGTGCACAATCAAATTATAAAGATATGCTCAACGTGCAACCACGGAGCTTCGGCTATTTTTCATTTGTATATATACTTGCTAGCTTGCACAGCGGCCTCCACAGCTGGCGCCGTCACCGTGGAACACTGATGTCTCGCCGAGACACAGTGTTAGCGCCGACCCAAGAACGTCACTTCCCTGCGCCGAGCTCCAAGTAGAGCGAAACAGTGTCCTCGGCTGGGAGTGCACAATCAAATTATAAAGATATGCTCAACGTGCAGCACGGAGCTTCGGCTATTTTTCATTTGTATATGTACTTGCTGGCTTGCACAGCGGCCTCCACAGGTGGCGCCGTCACCGTGGAACACTGATGTCTCGCCGAGACACACTGTAAGCGCCGACCCAAGAACATCACTTCCCTGCGCCGAGCTCTAAGTAGAGCGAAACAGTGTCCTCGGCTGGGAGTGCACAATCAAATTATAAAGATATGCTCAACGTGCAGCCACGGAGCTTCGGCTATTTTTCATTTGTATTTGTACTTGCCTGCTTGCACAGCGGCCTCCACAGGTGGCGCCATCACCGTGGGACACTGATGTCTCGCCGAGACACACTGTTAGCGCCGACCCAAGAACGTCACTTCCCTGCGCCGAGCTCCAAGTATAGCGAAACAGTGTCCTCGGCTGGGAGTGCACAATCAAATTATAAAGATATGCTCAACGTGCAGCCACGGATCTTCGGCTATTTTTCATTTGTATATGTACTTGCTGGCTTGCACAGCGGCCTCCACAGGTGGTGCCGTCACCGTGGGACACTGATGTCTAACCGAGACACACTGTTAGCGCAGACCCAAGAACGTCACTTCCCTGCGCCGAGCTCCAAGTAGAGCGAAACAGTGTCCTCGGCTGGGAGTGCACAATCAAATTATAAAGATATGCTCAACGTGCCGCCACGGAGCTTCGGCTATTTTTCATTTGTATATGTACTTGCTGGCTTGCACTGCGGCCTCCACAGGAGGCGCCGTCACCGTGGAACAGTGATGTCTCGCCGAGACACACTTTTTAGCGCCAACCCAAGATCGTGTCACTTCCCTGCGCCGAGCTGACGAGCTCCAAGTAGAGCGAAACAGTGTCCTCGGCTGGGAGTGCACAATCAAATTATAAAGATATGCTCAACGTGCAGCCACGGAGCTTCGGCTATTTTTCATTTGTATATGTACTTGCTGGCTTGCACTGCGGCCTCCACAGATGGCGCCGTCACCGTGGAACACTGATGTCTCGCCGAGACACACTGTTAGCGCCGACCCAAGATCGTGTCACTTCCCTGCGCCGAGCTGACGAGCTCCAAGTAGAGCGAAACAGCTGTCCTCGGCTGGGAGCGCACGATCAAATTATAAACATATGCTCAACGTGCAGCCACGGAGCTCCGGCTATTTTTCATTTGTATATGTACTTGCTGGCTTGCACTGCGGCCTCCATAGGAGGCGCCGTCACCGTGGAACACGTCTCGCCGAGACACACTGTTAGCGCCGACCCAAGATCGTGTCACTTCCCTGCGCCGAGCTGACGAGCTCCAAGTAGAGCGAAACAGTGTCCTCGGCTGGGAGTGCACAATCAAATTATAAAGATATGCTCAACGTTCAGCTACGGAGCTTCGGCTATTTTTCATTTGTATATGTACTTGCCGGCTTGCACTGCGGCCTCCACAGATGGCGCCGTCACCGTGGAACACTGATGTCTCGCCGAGACACACTGTTAGCGCCGACCCAAGATCGTGTCACTTCCCTGCGCCGAGCTGACGAGCTCGAAGTAGAGCGAAACAGTGTCCTCGGTTGGGAGTGCACAATCAAATTATAAAGATATGCTCAACGTGCAGCCATGGAGCTCCGGCTATTTTTCATTTGTATATGTACTTGCTGGCTTGCACTGCGGCCTCCATAGGAGGCGCCGTCACCGTGGAACACGTCTCGCCGAGACACACTGTTAGCGCCGACCCAAGATCGTGTCACTTCCCTGCGCCGAGCTGAGGAGCTCCAAGTAGAGCGAAACAGTGTCCTCGGCTGGGAGTGCACAATCAAATTATAAATATATGCTCAACGTTCAGCTACGGAGCTTCGGCTATTTTTCATTTGTATATGTACTTGCCGGCTTGCACTGCGGCCTCCACAGATGGCGCCGTCACCGTGGAACACTGATGTCTCGCCGAGACACACTGTTAGCGCCGACCCAAGATGGTGTCACTTCCCTGCGCCGAGCTGACGAGCTCGAAGTAGAGCGAAACAGTGTCCTCGGTTGGGAGTGCACAATCAAATTATAAAGATATGCTCAACGTGCAGCCACGGAGCTTCGGCTGTTTTTCATTTGTATATGTACTTGCTGGCTTGCACTGCGGCCTCCACAGGAGGCGCCGTTACCGTGGAACACTGATGTCTCGCCGAGACACACTGTTAGCGCCGACCCAAGATCGTGTCACTTCCCTGCGCCGAGCTGACGAGCTCGAAGTAGAGCGAAACAGTGTCCTCGGTTGGGAGTGCACAATCAAATTATAAAGATATGCTCAACGTGCAGCCACGGAGCTTCGGCTGTTTTTCATTTGTATATGTACTTGCTGGCTTGCACTGCGGCCTCCACAGGAGGCGCCGTTACCGTGGAACACTGATGTCTCGGCGAGACACACTGTTAGCGCCGACCCAAGATCGTGTCACTTCCCTGCGCCGAGCTGACGAGGTCCAAGTCGAGCGAAACAGTGTCCTCGGCTGGGAGTGCACAATCAAATTATAAAGATATGGTCAACGTGCAGCCATGGAGCTTCGGCTATTTTTCATTTGTATATGTACTTGCTGGCTTGCACTGCGGCCTCTACAGATGGCGCCGTCACCGTGTAACACTGATGTCTCGCCGAGACACACTGTTAGCGCCGACCCAAGATCGTGTCACTTCCCTGCGCCGAGCTGACGAGCTCGAAGTAGAGCGAAACAGCTGTCCTCGGCTGGGAGCGCACGATCAAATTATAAATATATGCTCAACGTGCAGCCATGGAGCTCCGGCTATTGTTCATTTGTATATGTCCTTGCTGGCTTGCACAGCGGCCTCCACAGGTGGCGCCGTCATCGTGGAACACTGATGTCTCGCCGAGACACACTGTTAGCGCCGACTCAAGATCGTGTCACTTCCCTGCGCCGAGCTGACGAGCTCGAAGTAGAGCGAAACAGCTGTCCTCGGCTGGGAGCGCACGATCAAATTATAAATATATGCTCAACGTGCAGCCATGGAGCTCCGGCTATTGTTCATTTGTATATGTACTTGCCGGCTTGCACTGCGGCCTCCACAGATGGCGCCGTCACCGTGGAACACTGATGTCTCGCCGAGACACACTGTTAGCGCCGACCCAAGATGGTGTCACTTCCCTGCGCCGAGCTGACGAGCTCGAAGTAGAGCGAAACAGTGTCCTCGGTTGGGAGTGCACAATCAAATTATAAAGATATGCTCAACGTGCAGCCACGGAGCTTCGGCTGTTTTTCATTTGTATATGTACTTGCTGGCTTGCACTGCGGCCTCCACAGGAGGCGCCGTTACCGTGGAACACTGATGTCTCGCCGAGACACACTGTTAGCGCCGACCCAAGATCGTGTCACTTCCCTGCGCCGAGCTGACGAGCTCGAAGTAGAGCGAAACAGTGTCCTCGGTTGGGAGTGCACAATCAAATTATAAAGATATGCTCAACGTGCAGCCACGGAGCTTCGGCTGTTTTTCATTTGTATATGTACTTGCTGGCTTGCACTGCGGCCTCCACAGGAGGCGCCGTTACCGTGGAACACTGATGTCTCGGCGAGACACACTGTTAGCGCCGACCCAAGATCGTGTCACTTCCCTGCGCCGAGCTGACGAGGTCCAAGTCGAGCGAAACAGTGTCCTCGGCTGGGAGTGCACAATCAAATTATAAAGATATGGTCAACGTGCAGCCATGGAGCTTCGGCTATTTTTCATTTGTATATGTACTTGCTGGCTTGCACTGCGGCCTCTACAGATGGCGCCGTCACCGTGTAACACTGATGTCTCGCCGAGACACACTGTTAGCGCCGACCCAAGATCGTGTCACTTCCCTGCGCCGAGCTGACGAGCTCGAAGTAGAGCGAAACAGCTGTCCTCGGCTGGGAGCGCACGATCAAATTATAAATATATGCTCAACGTGCAGCCATGGAGCTCCGGCTATTGTTCATTTGTATATGTCCTTGCTGGCTTGCACAGCGGCCTCCACAGGTGGCGCCGTCATCGTGGAACACTGATGTCTCGCCGAGTCACACTGTTAGCGCCGACCCAAGATCGTGTCACTTCCCTGCGCCGAGCTGACGAGGTCCAAGTAGAGCGAAACAGCTGTCCTCGGCTGGGAGTGCGCGATCAAATTATTACTACGATTACCGTATTTTCCGGTGTATAACGCGCGCGTTATACAGTCACGTTACACAGTTATACAGCCACGTTATTGTAAAGGGGCTCGTTATTTTATTCCCCCCATTCCACCAAGCACTGGGGTAGAGTATCGCCTGTTGCGATGAAACTCCCCACTCTCCAAGGCCGAAAATAAAGTTGTTGTTGTTATACAGTAAAAAAGTGCTCTGAAGAGGTCCTGCGCGTTATACACGGAAATATTTTCCTGCAGAGCTCCTTTTCAGGTCGGTGACGTACAAATTCTAGCCTCTTCCAGGGTGTGCTGTGGCTTTCTCCCAAACCTCTTAGGGTCAGTTCACAAAACCGACGAAAAGGCGCTGAACATGATACTGCTTAAGGATGCTGTTGAGCTGTCAATAATCCTGAATTCATTTCGGAACGGTAAAAGTGCATATGCTAGGATGCAGGCGAGCTGGTACCCATTGTAAAACAACAAACCTGAGACAAGGAGCACAAAGGAACACACACAACACTCAAAGGCTGGCGTTCCCAAAGGCGTTCTCAAAGGCATTTCAAAAGGCCCGCGTGATTGAGAAGGGACGCGAAACCGAAAGCGGACGGGAGAGTGAAGTATACTATGACACCTACTCTGTTGCATCAGAGTTGAACAGCTCTGACTAAATGTGTTTCAAATAAAGCATATGCATATATGATACACCGCCTTTGTTTATTGTGTATACTGGTGGCAGAACAGAAGTTTGTAGCAACATTGCGGTGCGCGTTATACATCGAACTTTTTTCAAATTCGGCCTGTTTTTAGGGGTGCGTGTTATACACGAGTGCGCGTTATACACCGGAAAATACATGATCTCCAGGTCAAATTAAAACGGATTTCATGACGAAGTTCGCAAGCTTGCATGCAAATTTTACAATTTGTCCGCAAGAGACTGTCCACCAATAGGCAACGTCCCCTGTGTTTGACGTCACGGCCCTCAGAATATTTTCGCTAGTTGAACGATTTTCAACTTCATATTTCACAGGGTGAATGCTTTAGTAGAGAGTAACAAATTGAAAATGGTCGCGGGCTTGTCAAATCCCTATGTCCCGGTAGCGACCTGCTGTAACAATATAAAGCGAGAGCCGAATAATTTTTTAGCTCGGAAGTGCAGATGGACACTTTGGGCTCTATCCAACGCGTTCGGTGTACTCTGCCCATCGTACTGTGGTGCGTAAAGGGTCTTTCAGAGATACCAACGCGACCAGGCCCCATTTCCAAAGCCGCTCATTGGTTTTCCGGCCTCTCCTTCCTCCAAACATCACGAAGCAGGAGCAGCGCTAAAGCTGGAGCACCCATGAGCTCATCAAGGAAAGGGGCGCGTTAGCGGCTCCAGAGCGCCGGGAGCTCTCCTTTTTACTAAACAGTGTCTACTCCTCTTCCGTAGCGTTGAGCGCACTCAATGGGTGCGTTGAGTGGCGGTCCCAGAGTCAAGAGAGTCATAGATCTCTCCACTAAACGGCCAAGCGCACTTCTAGTGCTTGTAACTCCTGTCTGCTCCTGTCAAAATTTCTGACACCTCAAAAGCGGAGCCACGGGGCCAAAGAGACGGAGATGGAAGCGAAGCGACGTAGTTCCGCCAGCTAGCAGACGTGATTTGGTGCATGGATGCCTCGTTCGGCCTGCACGTATTTGCAACGATGGACAATGCACAAAAGAATCGATCAAGAACCAATTGATCTTTCGGTTGATCGATCCACTAAAGGATAAAGTTGGGATAGTTGGTAGATACCCATTAAAGTTGTTCAGTTGAGAGTACGCGGTTGTCATGTATTGTTGGCTTCGTCCGTGTCCCTTGGGCTGCGCTACAAGTTTGAGTGATCGATCCACATCGGGAAACTAAGCATCGCTGATCACCTGCGTTAGCGGTTGTAGCAGGTCCTGGTAAGAACGCAACGACTCAGCCTGTCGCAAGGTCAATTTATTCAATGCTATACTTTTAAATCTTATATAAGATAATCTTATATAATATAATATTTAAGATAATCTTATATCTTAATCTTATATAATATAATAAGATAATATTATATAATATAATAAGATAATCTTATACTTTTAATCACGTGGCTGCAATGCATGTCAAAACTCCGAAGCGGAAATAGGTGCGAGCAGAAGCGTGGATCCTCGCCAAGCAGGCGAGGATTTGTAAACGGGCCCCCCGATTGGACGGCGAAAGGCTACGTAGGCATGTGACGCATGCGTGGTGGAGAGAGGCGCGCTGGTTACTTATCTTTGAAAGCATTTGAGCTGGCACGAGCTGAATGAAATGTATATTTGGGTATTATGAGCTGCTTTCTTTCACGGGGTACCATTATTTGTGAAATGTTTGGAGGCCTGTTTACGGCCTCTTTAAGCGGAGACTCCTTGTGGGGTTAGACAGAGTCGCTACTCAACGCACCCAATGAGCTCTCACGCTCCAGCTTGCGCCGGGTCGCAGCGCATGAGTGCTGCTCTGCTCCATGACCTCTGTGACATGCGGAGGACAGGGAAGGCCGGAAGACCAATGAGCAGCCTTGGAAACTTCGCCTGGGTGTGTATTGCGCTCAAGCAAGGCCACCCAGATACAGACGCCTGCGCACTCGTCGACTTGACGTAACAATTAAGAGTCAGCCAATCAGGATCGTGTTTTCCACCGCCGTGGCCAATCACGAACGTGCTTTCAATAGTGATGGCCATGTAGAAGAACCACCGTTATCTGCGAGTTATGATTGAATGTCCCCGCGTAATAAATGGGAAAACTTCGAAATAAAGCGCAAAACGGTATCAATCTTTCTCAAAAGCGATCTTCTAGAAAGCGTCTTGCACTTGTTGTCAAGGTATGTAGGTTCCAGGTGGGCTGCAATCATTTGCGCGTTCTTGAATTCGCAGAACGGAGAATCGCAGTAGCAGACGAATTCTGACTAGATATGTCCACGTAGCCAAGGAGGGAGAGGAGGCAATGCGCAGGCTTTCTCTGTCTAGGTGGCGTTGGCTCAAGGCTCTCAAAGACCGTTTAGTAGACGCACCGGAGTACGAGTGACAGAGTACACTAGGTACACCAATGCGTTGGCTAGACCCGTTAACGCACTCAAGGGGGAAAGGAGCGCGCTCCCTGCGCCCTGGGGCTGCTACTGTAGAGCCTCTTGTGGCGGGCGCATGTGCATGTAGTACAAACACCAGACACTGGCAGCGACAGCAAAAGTTGAAGTTAATTGGACAAACGTGACATCACACATTTTTCAGAGCACGGCAGCCTTTGTTACAAAAACAAAGTCGAAGGCAGAAAGATGAAAAGTTTAGCAAATCACTTTAATCCCAATTGTACTACAGAGCGCTACACAGAAGTTTCGGGTTTAAAAATAAAATATATGATTAATACGAGCCTAAGAGTTCCTTCTGAAACAGCTCTTTACAAAGGAAGGTCTTTCAGTAAGAAATGGGAAGCTTTGATTTGCATCATTTCAAGTTGCTGTATGTACATGTCACAGCCACTTGTCACAGTGTAACAGGAGGGCCATCGTAGAGACATTATTAGACACAGGTTATCACTTGTCGAGTGATCCATCATACGTTCGGGGACCATGTTCCTGACCTATGATGGATCAATCACATGCTCGTGAGAAAGTAATTCTGAATGTGCTTGAACGACGTTACTTTTTCACGGAATGAAGAAATGCACATCGCTAGGGATACTGAAAGGCCAAAACTAGAGTGGCATGACAATAACAAATGCACCTCTGAAATAGTAAAACATTCGGATGATTGCAAGGGTTGCATTCCTTTTTGGCAAGAGACAATGGTTAAGACCAAACAGGTTGACCTGAATAGAAGTCTCTTGAGGGAGGGCTAGTCCGCACGTCACAGGTGATTCCGGAGCAAAGAACACGAACAAACATTTAAGACAGACACAGAAGGGGGTTGTTAGGAGGAGCCTTTGTGGGTCCTCATTACGTGTTTGTCTGTGTTGTATGCGCTGGAATCGCCTGCGATGCTCACTATCGCCTCCTGTGGGAACTTTGTCGGCAAGCATTTGGGTACTTTTAGTTCAGCTTTGGGAGGCTGACAGTTTTCCCTTTCTGGCTCACTTGAATTCATTTGATTTTCATAAATTTGTCATTTGTAAAATAAACTTCGCAGCTGTGCTTGACACATTGTTCATGTACGTTTTTCTCCTCATTCCTAGTTTTTTTTTTTTTTTTAGAGATCCCTAAGGACTAAGCATTACAATTACATGGGTACCAGAAATAAGGCTTTGTCGCTTCCTTAGCTTTCTCTGGTATTCATAGTTTTCAACTACATGAATACATATAGCTTGCAAGTACAACATATATCAGAGTAACCAAGGCCAGAACATGAGCATATTTCCCTCAAGTAGTCAAGTTTTTTACACTAATAAAGGCAGAAGTTAATTATACTCACAGAAACTAACAGCACTGGCATTCTTGTGCAAATTTGCATTTGTAGACTCCTTCATTAAAACTGACTATATGTAGTTACTTTGTCTTGTAAGTGTATTACATCCATGTAAATACATGTTCACACCACCTTTTTAGCAGTAGCTTATAAGCTGTTGCAACAAAACAAGATAGCAATGGAAGGTGTGCATCGATGCAGGCCCTATTCACTGATGCCAAGCACAGCACCAAAAACGCCAAGCACAGTAGTGCACAACTTATCCCTGTTGTATATGTGACAGATGCAATACAACCTTGCACAATTCTCTTTTTCTGTTGAGTAAATGTGCATATATAAAAGCAAATCAACGTGTTGTAACCACTGTATATATCTCTGTTAGCATCAGGTCTTCTTTTTTACCATTGTACAGTGCTGAAACTTAATGCAATTCTTTGACTTGCTGCTGCGGATGCCAAATGCAAGGGGGTACTGCCCTAGTCAAGCAGCGTTTGCTGCTTTTTGGCGTACCTCCTCCAATTGTGCTGTAGCGCAAAAGGAAGATAAATGGAAAATGAAAAAAAAAGAAATCTACTTAAGAATGACCTGAAACATAATGGTGAAAAGGTCGTGACTAATCCCTGCGCTGCCTGCAGACCATGACTGTTCCGAAGGAGGAAGAGACGAGGGCATAAGGGCCACAATAAAGCGATCCAGTAAAAAGAGAATTTTCACTGTGGACACTACAATAGAATTTTTGTGTGTTTCACTTTACAGTACTTCACTTTTAAGATCAGAATATCTGTGAACGCAACCAACTGTCTACGATGCATGCGTAGCTAAATACACATGTGAACACACACATGTGGACACACACATGTGAACTCACTGTTAGTTCTTCTCCCAGAGCTGTTGTCGTGCAATCATTTTTTAGACAGTGCTTCTGGAAGGCGCACCAAGTTCAGCCCGCCCCCTGGGGGGAAGTTGGTCTCGGAGCAGCTCTGTTGCAGAGCACTCGCACGGATGAAAATTCTGGCAATTTATCTTGCCAGCTTGGTTCAACTTAATGCTGTTAGGAGTTGCATCTTGGTAAGGAAAACATTATTAATAGTTGCGTCTGATGCTGATACCCCAGATATAACTTCTCTGCTACTTTTTTTTTTCTTTTGTGCCTAGCCTTTTGGTAGGAGAGCTTTCACATCAAGTGCAACAGAAGCTGCATCGTTCGCATGTTTATAAAGCTGGAGAACTGATTTTCAGGTACTTTTTCATTTGTACAGTCAAACATAATGATGGCCCCCCAACAAGAAGCAAGGTAGACATGTAATGTAATTTCATGGGGCAGAAACACTTTTACCAATACAGAACTTTTGCTTCTTGTGTTGTGTCAACTTGTGCTTCTTCTCGTCCATGTCATTACAACCAAGCACTCCTTCGAGTTGCAGCTCATATTTTGCATCTGTGTAAGAATTCTGCGTGTCCACAATGCCCATATTCCCTATGCTACAACTATAGTGCACCACTAGATTTACTAAATAAGATGCTTGAAATGGGAAGGATTCTGTGTGAAAAATTCAGGTGCCATCCTACACAAATGAAATTTTGTGTCAGTGTTCCTCATTAAAAGTACAGCTCAATGTCACACGAAGGATGGTTTCCAAATACCATAAAGTTGATCCACATTGCAGTTATAGAAGCCACAGATGAACAGTCAACAGCTGAAAGCTGATAAAACACTGCACAGTCCACTATGCAAAGGATAATCATCCTAACTTTAAAACGCCACTAGTGCTCTCACATGATTCAATGGAGGAAAAAAAAAAAAGGAGAGAGAGAGATAGATAGAAGGGCAGGTACGAGGAGAATTTGCTGCATCACACATTAATTCCAACAACTGACAGTTTAACTGAAAACAGAGACTTTCTCAACCACACTACTGCAGCATTTCAGGACAGCATAGAGCAGTTTTGACTTTTGGCCATTCTAGTCCTGTTCAATGTGGCTAAGATCCGTTCAAGTCATAAAGCACATTCAGAGCCTCAAACTCACAATTACACGGCAACACATACATATTTGCGATTGAGCAAGTTCTCACTTCGTAAAGTTGCAGTTAACATTTCTTTTATCCACAGATTCTGGGATAACAGTAGTCTGTTATGGAGAGAAAGGAAAACTCTAACCGACCGCTTCAATGGTCACGAGGGTCGATACATACCTAGTAAAAGTGTACAAAACGTGAAAAAAATGTGTCAGTAGCTACAGCTGGCTGCTACACAGAACACTGGAGCCAGCTGTGATATAGCACTCCCACATTAATAGGACACACTCCAGTATTACAGACTGATAATCACACTGATATGTTTCCACAGGCCAATAGCAGATTCAAACCCATTGACAAACACACTGACATAAGGACTGACCTTGACTTAGATGCCTAGCCTGTGCAACAGCTCAAACTCGCAGAACTGATATAGAAACAAGACGACCTTATAGATTCAGATATAAACAACCTCATTAGCACTGCTATGCCTTCAGAGACGCAGCCCAAAATAAAGAAATATACACTAGTAATCACTGCCTAGACCTAACTATAGCACTGACCTACATCAGGCATACTCTCGCAAGGTGAATATAAAGCAACATTATAAAAAGTTCCCTACTGCTGCCATTCACAACGCACACAGACAGCATGTCATGCTACACCCCCCTCCCCCCCCCCAACCCAAAGGGGGGAAACAAAAAACAAACAAAGCTAGTGCATGGCACTAAACTTCTGAAGCAAAGCACTTATAGACATCACGTGCAAGCTTACTTCAATCTTAATTTAAGAAGGAAAAAGTGTCTGTAGTGAACAGAGGACTAGCGATTAAAAGTAATAAACTGGGAAATGCCAGGCAACTGCTACACTCAGTCAAGTTCATCACGAGGTAATGGCAAAGTCTTTGAGGTGTTCTTCGATATCTACCCGGCAGATTGGACAGCGCTTGTTGGTCGTGAGCCACTGGTCTACGCACACAATGTGGAAGAGATGCATGCAGGGTAATCGCCTGCAATGGTGAAATTAGACGGGGCCTCCATTATGTCATATGCAGCACATTGGTGCTACAAACACTTCAAATTATCACAAAAGTTGCATATTGCATCTCATATGACAACAGCTTCTAGGACACCTCTGTGGTGTATTAACTTTTCCCAAGTACTAAGAGCAAGTCATTTAAAACACACACATGTATAATGTGTGTGAGTAAAAGTTTTATACAGTCGCCGTCCGATTTTTCGAACTCGGCGGGGATCGCGCAAGAGTCCGAATAATCGAGCAGTCCGAAAAAACGAATTTCGCTTCAAAATAAACTTTACTAAGCCCTAGTAGGCTGGAAAAATTTGTCAATGCTATCCTAACGCGCTTCCAGCTCTGCCTGATAACATCAGCTTCTATTTCCCGAAGCGACATTTCGTCACTGTAAGTACACTGACAGAGGCACCGCCGTCATCAAGTCCGCAAGTCGGCTTCACTTAACGCAAACGTGCTTTAGGTGAAGCTCGCTTTACAGCGCTGTCGCGCGACTCGCGGGCGCACGGCACGTGCTGGGCCGTTGGCCAAAAACGAAGACGCAAAAGCGCTACGACAGACCTCTTCTACTCAGAGGAATGGAAAATCAACATCATCACTGCCTATTTTTCGCCTCAATATTTCAGTTGGTTGATTTCTTTTAATACGAATTTCGGATGATACCAATGTTTTCCGTCAACCCATGAGAGAAATTCGCGGGTTGGGCAAACAGAGTCCGAAATATCCAGTTGGATCTGCACGGCGTCCGAAATTTTGGACGTTCTTATACATCACCTCTATGGGACCCGCGGCCGTACCGCGAACGAGTCCGAATAATCGAGCATGTCCGAAAAATCGGTCGGCGACTGTAATCCAGTTCCTTACACAGGACGTCTTTTTTTTAATCCTTTACAGATTTTTAAATAAAAATTATGAGAGTAGCATAGATGTCGTTTTCGCAGTTGAGTTATACGGCCAGGCTCTCGAAGACAGTATGTAACTACAAGATGACAAATTACCTCAAATTAATTAATTAACTTTTTGATTAGGGAATTTTGGGCAAAAGCGAGACAGAAGAATGGGAGCCAATCCTCGGTGAAAGCCATTCTGTCTTTTAAAAATCCTGAAACGAGCACGTGCCGTGAAATATCCTTAGCGGAATTTCGCTATGCAAATGAACCGAAAGCAAAACTGTGCTAGACCCTCACCGACGGAAGCTTATCTGTGCGGCCAAGAGGTTGATCCAGATCAGCAACTACTCCAATCATCTACATCGCTCCAAAGACCATAACCCTCTGATGTGGAATAAGCGCTGTACTTCCTACCGCTTCTGATCGGCACGGTTTCGGCTAATTTGTATAGCGAAATTCGACAACGGATATGTTAATGCACGTGCATGTTTCAAAAATGGCTTTCAACAAGGACTTCTCCCATTCTGCTATCTCGCTTTTGCCCGAAATTCCCTAATCAAAATGTTAGTTAAAGTTAATTAAGAGTTATTTTAGGTCTAATTACTAATTAGCCACCTTGTACCGCCTGACTGTAATGTCCGCCTGACTGTATAACTCAAGTGCAAAAACGACGTCTATGCTCCTCTTAGTCTTTTTATAAAAAATCTGTAAAGGATTAAAAAAAAAGCCCTGTATATGTGTCTTACAGCTATGCTTATGTGAATAGTGGTTGTGTAAAAAATATAGTCACCACACCGTATCTGTACAGTTCACTTCACAGTTTCATTTTCATTGACCCAGTGGAAGATATTAGCTCAATCATTAAATCTTTGTATATGTCTTGATACAGGAAAGGAATGAATACATTTCCAAAATTCTTCCTTCATTCTACACAAGACTGCAACCAGGTATTCTGTCACAACGGATAAAAGATAAGGCAGAGAGGGTTCGTCGATAAAAAAGGGCGCACACGTCTTACCTGACATCTTCATTATCTTCGAATTCACTGAGACAAATGGTGCACTTTTCAATGTTATCTTCATTTTCCACACTTCGCTGAATCTGATAATGAAAAAATGAAAAGCAAACTACTGTACATAACAGGTTTACTTGTCAAGGAAGTACTATGTATACTCCTGTTCAACTTAAAGAAAAAGAAATCTAGTCTGTCAACTACATATGCCGTTGGAGATAAGGAGATGCAATAGCGCACCATGAGAAATACTGCAGCACCACCACACAGCGTAGAGCCATGTGGCTGTCATGTAGGAAATGCAGAGTAGCCTTCGTTTCGTACAAAGCAATACAAAGTATCGGGCGAAGAGGAACATGTTCTGCAATATTTCTTGTCCTTGTGATACGAATCCCAAACACCATGCAGGTTTGAAGCAAGATTAGTACGAATAATCAAGCACGTCATCCGAGGAACGGTCAGAGTTATTGGACGTGGAAATACATTGGTTCAATGGGGCATCTGACGGTGCCAGTACACTACAACAGCAAGTCTCTGTGCATGAGAGAAAGAAAAGGTTGGAGAAAGCACGTGACAAAGCATCTGCCCAGTCAGAGAAACAGCAATACGGGGGCATTCGCAAGCGGCCACAACGCTACGTGGACCTCACGTGCAGTTGTTGTGATACCATATCTCAGAGCAATCTGTTGAGACTGTTCTATGCACACAAGGGGAAAGGGAAAAGCTGAGGGGCTGCGCAAAAGGCTGGCCTACTGTCATAGCATATAGTTTTGTCCGAAAAATTGGAAAGTCTGAATTTTTTAAGTAAAAATTATTGGTCAGCGACTATGTAGTTATGAAGTTTATGAGTTACAGAGGGGAGGAAAATGTCAACGAGAGCCATAGGAACCCATACATAAAAAAACGCGATTCAAGGAATGGGCGCCGCCATTAGTGCTGCCACCCCGTGGTAGTCAGAGGAACTGCGCATGTGTGGGCTGCCGTTTGCCGTGTTTCTTCATTTTCCCGTATGTTTTTTAATTAATTTTCATGTCTGTTTGTGTTCATTTTCTTCTGCTCGGGAACCGGTGTAGAACAGATATCGCATCGGCCAGCACTCCACACGTGAACAACTGTGCATATCACACGCGGAAGCAAGCAATCTTCGTTTTCATTGATCTTTCGAACGTTGATACGCTAATCAGATGTTTACCGGATGATTAGTTATATGGAATGTTACGTTACTGTCAGTCACACGCATTAAAGATGGTGGCCACCAGTATTCACCCCAATGGGAAGAGCGATTCTGGCAGTCCACCACTGTTGTGTCGTCGCTGGGAATAGGGCTAAGAAGTGTACGGAGACTAGTAGTTTGAGAGTAACGCGACAAGGTCTATAGGGAGAGAATGAATCTTATGAATCTTATGTATGTGGCATAACTCTAATGTGCATATTTATCATCATAACAAGGTACTGAACACCGAGTTGCCACGGGTATTGCGGGACACTGATTCAACGGTATAACTGGCGGTAACATTTGCAGTATTGTTTATACTAGGGCTGTGCGAATAGTGATTTTTGGGTTCGAATCAAATAAGAATCGAATAGTAAAATCTTCTAATAGTAGCGAATCGAATAATGTCGAATACCACACAAAAATGTGTGCTTATTGCTGAATAGTAAGCAAAAGCTTGCACTGAAACCTGGTGCTCAGTTGTAGTTTGTGAGACGAACAGCGAACTATATACACATATTTCATTGATGAATACGTTTGTGCTAGAATTGTCCTGAAAATTGTAATTCCAGACATAAAGTAGCTGGCTGTGTGATTAAATCCCTCTTTCTATGGCGTCATAACTGGTCCAGCCAAAGCTCAAAATAATTAAACTAACTTAAACATCCTGCTAAACATTTGCTAAAATATTTCTCAAAAGTGGCAATTTTCAGTGACCCCTCAAATCGCACTTTTAAACCATGCCTGCAAACCCGCAGTACTGGCAGAAGTGTAAGCTAGGCTTCGCCTGATGCTCGGAGACATGAGGCGAAGCCAGCTTGCAGAATATCGTCAAGTCCGCACGCACAAAACTGTAAAGTAAGCTTCACCTAACACTTAGAAGCATGAGGGGAAGCCACCTTGCAGGATATATTTGAGGCGCAGAATTGTATGGTAGGCTTCACCAAACGCTCAGAGGCATGTGTATGAAGCCAGCTTGCGGAATTTTGAGCATTCGATGAAATGTTATTCGGTTCAAATACGAATAGCGCTGTACCGTTATTCGGTACGAATATCGAATATTCGTCACAACTCAAAGTGATAGCCATACCTTTTTGTATTTGTGGGGAAACGTGTTTCTTTCAATGGTGCCCTGAGATGCCCCACGGTTGACGACCATTCGGCGGTGATCTAGCAACCTCATGGATTCCTGAAAGAAACATTAGGCTGATGCACACTTGGCTCACATTAGACCACTGCATTTAGTCCTCTATTAGCGCGGCACGCTTGACTTGTGGTACCTATTGACACAACTGAATGTAACTTTAACTGCTTTACCTGAACATGTCTAGACAAGAGAGGCATATAGTTCTGAGGCAGCGGGACATAGTGAGGAAGATCTGACAGCGTTGAGATTGCGTACATCTCTGGGAAGCGTTGGGACATTGTCTGCGGTAAGAAAGATACCCATAGTGTGCGAACAACTAAACACTGTCCTCTGTGTGCCTACCACTGTTGGAGCAACTCCAAGCGTCAGAGAAGGTAGATGGTGGATCCGCGGAGGAGCATGGTAGTGATGCTGATGGATGTGGTGATGTAGATGTGCGTGGCTGGGTTCACTGCGGACACAACGAAATATCGTTTCTCCGGTTTATTAGGCATTGCGAAGACAAGGGACTGTGTTTGCTGTGACATTCTGGTGTGACAGTACAAAAAGACACAAGAACAGTAAGATCATTTCAAATATTTCAATCTATCTGTCAATCTACAGGCTAGTGACCTATAAAAGCATACCTGTGCCCACATGCCACAGGACAAGGAGAGATAGGGATTTATTTTCCGTTGCGCGTGAAATCAATGAGTGAGAGGAGTGTGATCACTGCCTCCTGTCTTCATCGCGATATCTAGGTTACAACACCGTGCTCAGCAATTACACAACGCAGGTGTAGCGTTCTGTTGTCTGCATGTCAAGCTTTGAAGGTGATTCAATCCTGGTAAGCTTCAAAGTGACGGCGCATCACTGTGCAGAGTCACAATGTAAAACGTACGAACCCCATAATCGAAACAATCAAAATGACAGTGTGACGAAGCACAGTTGAGATGCTGTTCTCCAGATGCCCAACAATGAAGAGGCTGTTAGTATATTGCAGAGCAGCTCACTAGGATCCCAGCTGCTGCAGTGTGCATCTAGGGTGCAGATTCTCAACTGCCCTTTGCAATACTGCTGTCTACGTTGTTTCGACTATTGGGTTTGTACATTTCACATTATAACTCTGCACAGAGATGCTCAATCACTTTTTAACAAGCTGGGATTGAACTGCCTCCACAGCTTTACACATAGAAAACACATACAATGCTCCCCCAACATTGAGTAATTGCTGAACACGGCCTGCAAAGGTAGACACTTATAGGTCGCTATCCTGTACAAAGAAGGTGCTTAACTTCATTTGACACAAGGACATATCTTACACACTAATCATATCATACTGTGAGATGTTCACAACAACAAAGTTTTTATGCTCTCCAAATCTAATGCAAGCCATGTGCAGCGAGCTCACCTTGTTGGACTGGCAATAACCACCTCAGCCTGGACACCGGGATCTAGGACGACTGCCTCGCTGGCCACTTGGATTGGGGGAGTGAGGGAACTCACAGTGGAGCACTGAGTAGCCCCACCCACTGCAGTGGAGCCCTCTGCAGGGGCAGGGTCCACAGGCAGCTGAATGTCAGTTGGAAACATGTACACCTGACCTTGCGTTTCCATCATGCGTTGCAATGCCAGAGCCTCCTGTTGCCTGTTTGGAAGAAGCAGAACAGGAGAAACACTACTTCATACATCACGTACACTGCGCTGCTAATTTAAAGTGTACATTCACCAAATAAGGAACAGAGAGAATATCATGCCTTTGCATATATAAGGTGTGGTGGTACATTCTTCTTCGTTGCATCTCTTGCATCCTTTGCTGTGCCTGCAAACATGTCGCCCACATCATTGCAGCACTTGGTGTATGAAAAGGCTGAAATGGTGCTATTTTAACTGTACTTCAGGCACCTAAATAAGAAGCTCAGCTACTACTTCTCAGCGTTAAGATGTGCCTCTGTACATTCGGGCAACACAGCGACAACGAAGATTCTACTAAGAGACACGAGTATGGCACACCACGGCACTCACAAATCACTATTTGCTTGAAAGGGAGCCAAACCAACGGTCCTATGTAGACGATTGCTAAGTTTCATTGGATATATCGCGAGTCCCCGCTAGTAAAAATTGCCTACATTACATATTGGTTATAATTTCTACATGCTTACACCGTTTTTATGTTTTCCCCCAAATTGGGATAAAATCGGGTTTGACGTTCAAAGCAGCAAAGCAGGTTAAAATAGTGTGATATAATGTGAACAGAAAAATAACAGAACGACGACACGAGGTGGCGAGAGGCAGAATTGAGCGTAAAGTATCTGTGTGCTCACCCGAGCCAGTTCGGGTGCCTGCACTTGCGCTTTGGCAAGTTCGGTCGCCTACACACGTTTGCGCCTTTTGCTTGCTTCTTTTACTTTTGGGTACGTGTTAGGGATGGAGTAAATGCCGTTCAGGAACTTTTCTTTCATTGAATCAAGATGCCGGCTTAAAGCTACTTCGTTCTAGCAGGATTTACAATGCATTGTTCCCTACGGCAGCCTGGCGGGCAATGTCAATTATTTCGTCATGTCGCAAATTTTATTGTATCACATTTCACTGTAATAAGGTGCGACTCTATTCGGATGTCCAAGTTAAGGAGATTGCAGTGTGTTTGTTCTTTGGAATTACAGTGTACAGGAATTACTCAGTGTAATTACATGTTATTGCACAGGATACTACTACCTTGCACCCTAGCAAACTCCATTTGCACAACGAAAAAGCGATAACAGAATTCAGAACCCACCTGCCAGATGCGTTGATGTGTTGGGTTCATACGTGCAAACATTGGGGATGCAAACTCGTGATGTGGGTTGTGGGCTGCAGGCGGACTATACACAGCATTGTGAGGACCCGTGTGAGGAGGTGGAGCCCCCAAGTAACCCAAATGGGGACTCGGAGTAGCTGCGCAATAATAATAATAATAGTAAGAAAAGAAACATCACCACTACATAGTTGGACGCAGCACAGATTTGAAGTCGTGAGCAGGGCTGTGTGAATGGTGAAAATGTCAAATACGACAAAATATTTGACTTTGAGCATCGAATCAATAAGTAAATAGGACATAATGACTTTATGCAACTCTGTTTATTGTGATGTGCACATACAGTATATAGAACCACATTTTGATAATCAGACAAATATGTATGCAAGGGAAGAATCAACTACGAAAGGATGACGAAAAGGTTGCCACTCCCTAAAGAAAACTCACACTGGTGCTGATTCAGGTGCATCCCACTCATCGTAAAGTTCCTCAAGCGTAGACGCCACTGCAATCATTCTCTCACTGCCATCATTCAACTGCAGATGCTACATTTAATGCATCATGACTGACCCTCAGTAGCGTACCACATCCTTAGAAGCAACATCTTGAGCTCGGTGGATATAAAAAGGTGGCAGATCAAACTGGCAGGTATCAAATACCCTGAGCTCAAGTTATTTAAGAAGCAGGTCTGTCAATAAAAATCTTGTTCGTCAGTCTGTGCTGTGTGTTGTGTCGTCCTTTTGTTTGTTTCCCGGCACTGTGGCTTTTATCGCTTTTAAAGTAGAAACATATGGGCACGTTGGCATTCGAGTCCTATCGAATTAAGCGAAAAAATTATTCACGAATTCGTATTTATTATATATTAATAACTGTGTTCCGGAAACTTTGAACATTTGAAGATATCTGGATTATTACAAAGCTATGTACGAATATAGAATTGTCAAATCAAATAGTGTAAATATTCAATTCTCATTTGAAATGTCGATTATTCACACTGCCCTAGTCGTGAGTGAAGCCCATGAAGTCAGCAGTACAGATTGCATTATAAAATATAAAGCACAAACCACTAGCACATCTGTAGCTCTGCAAACACTGAAAATGTAATCAAAATATTAGCATGTGTCAAAATAACCAAATCAAAATAATAATCAAACAGTGGAAGTTAAATCATTATTCACACTAGTATTATCAAAGTATATCCAAATCCATTTTTCAAAGTCAAGGTACAGCTTGGGACAAAAGTTTACGGAACAAAGCACTTTTGTATTTCTTCGTCGGAGTGGCTCCCTGCTAGCTATCAGGAAGAGGTCGAATAAGAAACCGGTGACTTGCTATTCTATCCATCTCTCGGTATGTGTGTACGCTCCTGTTTGTTGGTTGGGTGTCGCTGCAATGAAAAAATGTGACACCCCGGTGTTCCGTAAACTTTTGTCCCAAGCGGTACATCTCTGAAAACACTTTGGAACAATATGACATGCAACTCAACTATGGAGAGTGTCTGAGTTCAGTAGGTTTAAACTTCTCTGGAGAGAAGATTAGAAAGCAGCCGTATAATTTTGTTCAAAAGTGTGAGGCACTTACGGGAATATATGTGGCTGTGAGAAACAACCACATTAGGTGGGGGTGGAGGTGCAGGAGGAACATGAGAAAAGCAACTGCCATAACTTCTGCACCCATCACTGTTTGATCCGGTAGTTCCCTGCAGAATAATGAAATCGATTTGGGAGCTCAGTACAACTGCACACTTCTATTCAAAGGCATTCACAGTGCCTCCCAAACAGAGTTTCCAATAAAGTTTTGCGGGAGGACTGCTGCCCTAGATAAGCGATGCACACTCTTACCATTGTTCGTGCACATGAATCCTCTCTAGAGCAGTGCATCACAGGTACAGGTGGAGGCTCTGGGCACTGATAGCGGCAGCTGGGAAAGTGTGTGGCTCCCCCGTGCATCCCTTGGGCCACACTAGATGGGGGAAGAGGTGGTGGTGGTGGTGGAGGAGGAGGTGGAGGAGGAGGGGCAAAGCAGCTGTGGAAGTGGTGGTGGGAGTGACTCATAATTGGTCGTCCGCTTGCTGGACAGAACATGCTGTTACTGCTGCAGCTTGGTGCCCTGCGAATGCAGAGAGTGGCACCATTAGCGTGATATACTATACCTCGCGCTGTTAAAAGCACGGAGTAGCAATGTTGACTCGGTAGCGATGACTCAATATTGACGCAACAGATGCATCACAACAGGTTGCACACACACGTCAGTGTGATTGCTACTAAAGTCGTCGAGTGAAACACGAAGCAGCTTGCAAATACAAAAACACAAAAACAAAAAAGAATCACAATCACAAAAATCTGATCACACAAAAGGACGCACATCACCAAATCTCTTGAAACGCCCCTACAGTGAAAATTACAATTAATGTCCCTGGTTTTCTGCTGCGGCAAATTAAAAATTCCGCGGCACTGACTTGTAAATTCCGCGATTTTCTGCGGCAAGCAGTCAACGGCTGCTTGAAGTGGGGGATGCTTGGATAATGTGGGGACAAAAATATTTTATAAAACTACAAATTGAAAGCACTGTTGTGGCTCAGCATTACATACATGATATCTTGATTTCTCCTCTGACAAAGACAAAGGTCTGTCACCTGCAATCATTTTATACCTGCTGAAAGATCTTCTCTACAGAGTTTATAGGAACTTCATAGGAAGACTATAGGAAGGAGATTACAATACATGCCCTGTGGAAGTTACAGGACGCCCTTTTTGTTTCTGGCCAGTAGGCATTATTTAAGAGCCTTTAAAGGCAAACTCCCAGGCGTCAAATCAAGATCCCCCACTGCCACCGCTAAACTGCACATGAGAGGGACGCCGCCCCTTCCTCAGGCGAAGTATGCACAATAAACTTGGGCTAACGTTATCTTAGGCTAAACTACAATCTGTCTGTGCTGGCCCTCCAGAAGGGGGCAGTTTCGTAAAGCAGGCTTCATCTCATGCAGGGACACTTCAGGTGAAGTCTGCTTTCGGGAGGTGTCGTTCGTATTCTGCGAATAGTCGGATATTCGGAAATCCGAATAGTGGGTATTCGATTGGCGGTTGAAATAATTCAAGTGACTGATATTTCATTCGAATTCGATAACTCGAATATCCGCACACCCCTACAAATAGGGATTCCGTGAAATTCCGTCCCTAACGAAAAATTCCGCGATATTTCGCGGAATAGCGGAAAACCCGGGGCCTTAATTACAATGACGCTTATGAGGGAACAGATAATGATATTAGCTCCAGAACTTTTGGGACTATAGGGACGATCTGAAAGATGGTGCCATCGCCGACCGATATTTCGGACTCCAAAAATTCAGTTTTCCAAATTTTTCGGGCAAAACTCTTGGCACTGTCAAACACCCCATACAGCAAATAAATTTCCGCTTCCAACTTTCGGACGAACATTCCAAAAACAGCTAGAGACATACTGTGTAGAACTGAGCAGCACAGAAACACGTACACGCTCGCTCGCGCACACACGCTCATTTAGCTCGCTCACTCTTGCGTTATCTCTAGGGCTGTGTGAATAATGGCTGCCCTGTAATAAGTAGTCCTGTTTACTGCAATGTGCACATACACGTTTTGATGATCACAGAAATATGTACGGGGCATCAACTATGAAAGGATGAGGAATAAAGGTTGCTACTCCCACAAGACAATTGACAGTGCTGCAGTTACAGGTGTGCCCCACGAGTGAGGTACACCTGAAACTTTAGTGTAAATGAGCTCATTGTAAAGTTCCTCAAGGGCAGACAGTATATTTGATGCAGTGTGATTTGATGCAGAGTCAGGCTTTTCACATTATGGACTGACTCTAAGTCATGAGCCACATGCTCAACAGCAACACCTTGAGCTCCATGGTGGATGTCAGTGTAGCAGGTCAATTTCAAAAAGCTATGGTTAAGGCCCCGGGTTTTCCGCGATTCCGCGAACTATCGCGGAATTCGGTATTCACCGCAGAATCCTTCGTTTGGCACGGAATTTCACGGAATCCCTTATTTTTAGGGGTGTGTGGATATTCGAGTTCTCGAATTCGAATCAAATACCAATCACTCGAAGTATTTCATTCGCGAATCGAATATTCGCCGAATACGAACGACACCTCCCGAAAGTGGGCTTCACCTGATGCTTCCCTGCGTGAGGTGAAGCCTGCTTTACGAAACTGCCTATGCTTCTGGACCAGCGCAGAGATATTGTAGTCTAGCTTAAGATAACGTTAGCCCAAGTTTATCGTGCATACTTCGCCTGAGGAAGGGGTGCCGTCCCTCCCGTGTGCAGTTTAGCGGTGGCAGCGGGGGACTTCGATTTAATGTCTGGGAGTTTGCCTTTAAAGACTCTTAAATAATGCCTACAGCCGAGAAACAAAAAAAGGGTGTCCTGTAACTTCCACAGGGCATGTATTGTGAGACCCTTCCTATAAAGTTCCTATAAGCTCCGTAGATGCTGAAATATCTTTCAGCAGGTATAAAATGATTGCAGGTGACAGACCTTTGTCTTTGTCAGAGGAGAACACAAGATATCCTGTATGTAATGCTGAGCCACAACAGTGCTTCCAATCTGTAATTTTATAAAATATTTTTGTTCCCACATTATCCAAGAAAGTGTTACCCATTTCAAGCAGCCACTGACTGCAGCCGCAGAAAACTGCGTAATTTACAAGTCGGTGCCGCAGAATTTTGAATTTTCCGCAGCAGAAAACCAGCGTGCTGGTCTCGTCGGCTATGCACACTGAGTACTATCATTCAAGCTATCTTTCGCGTCAAAGCTCTTCCTCTCGCAAGTCGACAGAGTCCGCAAGTCGGCTTCACCTAACGCATGCGTATTTTAGGTGAAGCTCGCTTTACAGCGTTGCCGCGCGACTCGCGGGCGGACAGCACGTGCTGGGCCGTTCGCCAAAAAACGAAGACGCAAAAGCGCTACGACAGACCTCTTCTACTCAGAGGAATGGAAAATTAACAATCATCACTGCCTATTTTTTTGCCTCAATATTTTAGTTCGTTGATTTTTTTAAATACGAATTTTAGATGATACCAATGTTTTCAGTCACCCCATGAGAGAAATTTGCGGGTTGGGCAAACAGAGTCCGAAATATCGAGCGACGGAGCTGCACGGCGTCCGAAATTTTGAACGTTCTTATACATCACCTCTATGGGATCCGCGGCCGTTCCGCGAACGAGTCCGAATAATCGGGGTCTGAAAAATCGGTCGGCAACTGTAGTTCAATATGGTCGTGCAGCGCAGATGTGGTACTTTCCTGACATATGGAGAATTTGATGGCAAGCATTGCCGCCGTCACCAGCGATTTGCACATAAAGTGATCCCTCCCATGCGGCGCTTTCGCCAACTGGCAGTCTGGATGTTTACACCACGACCTACTTAATAAGAGAACGACCAGTTCACTTGACCCCCCTTCCAGCGCCGGCTTTTTTGTTTCACATGTTTGCCGCAGGAGCATTGGTGGCGCTGCCGACATTCCCTACTTCAATGGGGGTTGTAGTGCTTATGCGGTAGCTTTCTACGGACTTCTTCGCATCCGCGTCAGATATTTGTGCCTTCTTTTTTTTTTTGCCAAACATATCGTAATCTTTTCGCACCAAACCGCCACGAAGACCTCAGTTCTCATGAGCATAGTTTATTCCGTAGTGCCTTTTTGCAAGGCAAGATGCTTCCTCGCGTGAAAAGCGAAAAAGTGTGCTGTCATCCATCTGAGATATTTCTCCAAAACCTTGCAATTCAGCTGCGGTCACTTTTACTTTGCCCCTTAACATATTACTAACATTTCTTCCTTTTCTTTTTGAGCATGTAGAAGAGATTTCCTACAACAATTCACTTTGGAGATACCGAGTGTGTACATACAGACGCACTTGTTCAGTGCGTGATGGCACCAACTTTAAATTAATCTTAAATAGATGCGTATACGAAGAGGGGAGTCAAGTCCTGTAGATCACATAAACAAAATACAGAAGCCGACACTGAAGATTTTTGTTTAAGTTTAATTTGTACAAGCTTTCGCGTGGAGGTCCACGCTCCCTCAGGTACAAAGTGAAGTGGTGACACACATAAGTATATATAGTATAGACACTGCTGTACAAAGAAAGGGAAGAGGAAAGGAGATATGGTGCCACATGTCTGTGTACAATGAATAGCTGGGCAGACGGATAAGTGACCTCTAACCGTTTAAGAACAGTAAAAGGTGTTGTTGTGAACAAAAAGGCTCGCCAACCCAGTTTCGCGGAAGGGGGGTCAGGAGTATGGGAAACGAGTGGCCCAGAATGGACAAAAGGGAAGGTTACGGATTATCTAACGGAGTACCAGACGATGACTGAAAGTGGGGATTCAAGAATTGTGCACAAATAAATATAGATATATAGCTACTAAATTTACATAAGCGGATATAACGAGCCAGGACTAAGATTCAGACCATTTGGTGTGAGACACTTGAATTGCGAAATTAAGTAGGACTCTCTATTCTTACGTTTAATGTCGGTGCGGAACCCAGATGAATCTGGGTTCCGCACCGACATTAAACGTAAGAATAGAGAGTCCTACTTAATTTCGCAATTCAAGTGTCTCACACCAAATGGTCTGAATCTTAGTCCTGGCTCGTTATATCCGCTTATGTAAATTTAGTAGCTATATATCTATATTTATTTGTGCACAATTCTTGAATCCCCACTTTCAGTCATCGTCTGGTACTCCGTTAGATAATCCGTAACCTTCCCTTTTGTCCATTCTGGGCCACTCGTTTCCCATGCTCCTGACCCCCCTTCCGCGAAACTGGGTTGGCGAGCCTTTTTGTTCACAACAACACCTTTTACTGTTCTTAAACGGTTAGAGGTCACTTATCCGTCTGCCCAGCTATTCATTGTACACAGACATGTGGCACCATATCTCCTTTCCTCTTCCCTTTCTTTGTACAGCAGTGTCTATACTATATATACTTATGTGTGTCACCACTTCACTTTGTACCTGAGGAAGCGTGGACCTCCACGCGAAAGCTTGTACAAATTAAACTTAAACAAAAATCTTCAGTGTCGGCTTCTGTATTTTGTTTAATTAATCTTAAATATAAATAACGGCATACAGGAGCGTATCGCCACAGTAAGAGCAGCAGGAACTGCTCTTAACCTATGGCCCTTTTTTACCAACAGTGGTTAACTTTGGACTAAGATCCAGCGTTGCGTGATCTGATGAATATTCCAGTGACAGTAACTTCCTTTAGTGTAGCATAGTTAAGCGTTAAATTCAAGTTAAGACACCGTTGTTCTCGGTTCAAATGCTAATTGGTGATGGTGAAACCGGGACTTAGTCTATCACTGAAGGACGTACTGGAACCGAAGCGGATATCGGTTTGGTTACGGTTCAGTGTCAGAACTCTGAAAGCGGTTACAGGTAGGAGGCTCGCCGTTTTAATGCTTGTGGTTACCGGTAACCAAGCAGTTGAACCGGTACTTTTTCGGTTTTCTGTAGGATGTATCTGCTGGCTGCGTGGATGTCGCAGAAGCACGTTCAACGCCCCTAATCAGAGTTGTAAAGAAATATATATCGCATCCCAAGCTGATCGTGTTCACGCGTGAGCATATTCTTATGAACCGGTAACCGAAATCACATAATTCGGTTCAGGTTGCGGCTTTGGTTAGTTGCGAATGGTGGATTGCAGATGTGGATATGGAAGAAATTTGGGTTCCAAGTCGTCTTCGGTTTCGCCCCGGTTTCAGTCCCTGCGCGCACTTCCACGTGCCAGAGCATGATTGTCTCCACTGCTGGATCGCCAATGAGTTGATTGGTTTTTTACAGCGATATGGGGGTGGGGGTGGTGAAAGGTTTCACTGTTATCTGCCTCACAGATGTGGGCAACGTCACGACTAAAGCCCTGGAGGAAAACGCGTCCTGGGGCAACTTCAAGGGAATTGTGCGGAGATATGTCTAAAAGTGTCTGATGAAAACCCACGAAAAAATCCACACTGCACATACAGCTCCGGGACTCGAACCCGGGTACCTCCCAAGTTCTCCCAGGTATGGGGGAACTTGCTTTTCAAGGACGGCGTGGTATCAAATGAAGTACCTTGCACTGTGTACCAATATGTCATCGCACGAGAAAACAAAATAAACGGCGTCCATGTAAAGTATACCCCGACAAAACGAGCACAGGAGTCGAGGTTGTACACTACAAATCAATATGGACGTCGAAAAGATGTACACGAGTCAATACGAACACCGTGACCGTCTCGTCACATGTCCCAATGCGGAGTCCCCCTGTTTTAGGGAATGTGGGCAGCGCGCCAAGCGGGCGTTTCACCTGTGAGAGGAGGAAATTGCGAGGAGGTTCCGTGGACAGCCGCTCCATAGGGATTTGGGAAAGTGACCTGGTCGCTCTCTTATTAGGTAGGTCGTGGTTTACACGCTGCGTAACGCACAAAAGCCTTCAGCGCCATGTCATTGGACTATCCTGACACTGATTCCGTACGTAAACAACGAGAAATTAGCCGAGGCCGAGTTGTTTGATTTAACTGATTCCTCTTTCAGCTGTAGCATTCGAATATCTCAACCAGGTGAGGAGAGGCGACTTATGCGAGCACAACACAAATGCACGCGCAGGAACGGCAAAACAAAACCAACTTCCGGTAGCAACTGCACATGCGCTTGCAACCCACATGCACCGCTGTTGTGCAGTTCTGTGGTTCCGTATCGTAGAAGTTTTATTCACGCGCTGATACATTTTATATGGATTTCTTATGTAAAATTTCAGCAATCTATTGCATGCGTTTCGCTAGTGGAGGCTCCTTACCAAAAGCGAATCGGGACAACGCACATCGTGAAGGACTGGCGAGAAGCCGTCGAGAAATCGTTTGTGGATGCGCTTGATGATTTTGCCTGACACTGACGTCACGAGCACGGAAAGCTTGAATATTCGCGAACATCTCGAATATTCAGAGATATTCGGTTTATTCGAAAGCCACGAATATAAAATCGTCAAGTCGAATCGAATACGAGAACTAAAAACATTTCATTTGTGTTCGAAATGTCGAATATTCGCACAGCCGTAGTTATCGCCTGGTGTACATGTTTTTGTACTGCTCTATTGAATAGAGCAGTGCAAAAACATGTAAGTCGGGGTAGTTGGTATCCGGACATACTGTGTAGAATAGAGTCTATTCTACGCAGTATGTCCGGATACCAACTACCCCGACTTAGAATCTTGACAATTTTGTAGAGTTTAAGTCGTTAGAAATAGTTTTGTGATTTAGTGAACACTTTAAAGTAGCACAAAAGTCATTTTTAACACCCAGTTTTCTTCCTATAAAACTGTTAAGTAGGCCAGTAAGATGCACCATGCGAAGTAATTTACACCACAGAGTCATAATTATCGCAGAAATTGAATTTAAAATACGCCGCAAAATGCGACCGTGTGCAACGGTGGTGAAGAGCAGTACTAGCCTGTGATCTGCATGGAACCTCTGCTGACGCTATAAGGAGAACGCTCGCTGATTGGCCTAGAGAAATGTCGTCTCCTACTCCTCTGTAGTCTGCTACTCGGCTGTTCGGGGTTCTGATAAAGCCTTTCTCCTTGCTCGGTAATGCTTCGGCCGCTCCTTCTATCCCCAATTCTCCGGAAAAACTGGCAAAACAGGTTTACGGCGGCAAAGGGACAAGACGCTGACCCCACTGACCGCCAAACCAGAACGAGTCTCCTTATGCTGTCATCGGTGACGTGCCATCATACCTCCTCATCCTAGTTATAGCTGAAGGGGCGAGTTCAGGGTGAAGGCGCGGAGCTATGTTTATGCGAGTTTTTTTCTGGGAAACAAATTGCACACATCAAAACCGTTCGCGCTATTCGGTAAAATGACACACACACTTTCATCAGATGTCTTAATCTGAAATTTTTTTGGATGGCCCTCTGTACTCCTTTTAGTGTTATGTACATCATGTGTACAACTTACCCACATCCATTTAAGAAGGCTGGGTGAGCTGGATGAGGGGGGGAACAAGGGGGAGATACTCGTCTTCGATGGGCAGGGCCACCTCCAGATTCGTCGTCGGACTGGGTGAGATCCACAAAGGTGGCTCGCCCACCAGGACCTATGCAGGGTTGATGACGTGCAATCCTGCTGCCTCCAATTGGGGGAGGAGGTCCGTTCCTTCCCTGTATGCCACTCCTGTGACTCTGCGGCCCCCGATGTGGTGGCTGCGGGTGTTTCTGGTTGCTGTTGCTGCTTGACCCGCTCGGCGTCTGTTGACGACCATTAGATCTGCAACGGACAAATCGTAAGTCGTAAATAAAACAAGACCAATCATGGAGAACAATATGTGACAATGGGCAAAAGATACGGTTATACCTTGGAGGCTCTATGCTAATAAGCTCCACACTACTGCTGTCATCATCATCGCTTGTCAAACAGTCAAGTTGCAAATCAGGAGCTGCTGGCCAATCCATGCCAGGGCGTCGAGCAAGTCTATTACCCCTGGTGTCAGACTTTGATGAAAGCTTTGAACCAGATGAGGGGCCTGAAAGACAACAAAAACTAAGGATGCAGAACCCAATAACACACACCAAACCACACTAAACCAACTCAAAATAGACACACAAGGCCTGCTTAGTGCCTCCCTCTCATTCCTTCACCATGTGGCATATAGGGTATATGGCATATGCATAGGGTATAGGGCATATAGGGCATACGTGGCATATAGGGGGCGCGCTGAGTAACCTGTGGGCAGAGCCGTATATTAAAAGGGAGTCTGGCCATTGGGAGGAGTCACAAAAAGAGGCTCGACCTGTCAATCACAGTTTCGCTCCTCTGATTGGTTTGCTCTTTACCAAGGAGGTCGCCATGACACCATACTGCCACCCAAAATGGCGACGAAAACAAACACAGTGAAGCGGGGATTTCGTGACAAAAAATTTTCACAGACTAACTTGATTTTACGCTGCAAATGTACATCCTAATATAAATTTCTCAGAAATCAGTTTCAACTTATGCTCATCCATGAATATCAAACTGAAAATAATACGTTTTGTCGCCGGTGTTAGGCCTAGTGAACACGGCGATCGCGGCGATCACAACGAAATCATAACAAAAACGGCGCTGTGCTGTACAATCTTATTTTTAACAGCTGGATTTCATGGATATAAACATTCTTGCCTCTTATATTCCAACTATTCATGTAGATTTGTTTAAAAATCATACCGACAACAGAATGTGTCCCAGCAGGTGGTTCTGCCGGCAGCGGTACAACGACGGAAGCAGACGACAATTCCCGACGTGCCTTACGCTCCCTAGGTGGCGCTTATCAAATTTGAAAAAGTGGGTGGAGCTTCAGGTATAGGCATGACCCATTAATGGCCAGACTCCCTTTTAATATACGGCTCTGCCTATGGGTTGGGTATGACGTAGTGTTACGTGACCCGGAGTATCCACCTCCGACAGGATTTTTCGAATGGCAGGAGTTCCCCTGTGCTCAAGATGACTAAATGGTAGAGCTGTGCTAATATTCGAAATTTCGAATATGAAACGAATATCCGATGCTATTCGCAACCTATTTTCAGTATTGGAAATTTGCGAATATTTTTCGAACAGTACTGTAGCGAGGTATCACTATCGTCATTCTTCAAGTGGGCTTCGCCTCACTACATCCAAGAGTTTGGTGGAGCCCACTTCACGTCACCGCCATTGTTCTTTTGGTGCGCGGCTACATTCTGCAAGTCGGCTTCACCTAATTACACTCGGGTGTTAGGTGAACCCCGCTTTACACTGTTAACAATATTACGTCACTAAAGTCTACAACTTCCGTGAGCTCATGGTCAACACTGCACCCTGGGCACTGCATGTTCCACTAAACGTACTCCCATCTTTCGGAGTTATGTTCAGGAACAGATGGAAATACGTACGTGCAGTTTCTAAAAAAAGCGCAGGAAATTCACAATATAAGCATAGAAATGAAGAGATGCACACGAAGCAGGCTGCATGGAACATGTTGACTAACTCTCAATGCAGTTGATCCCACTAATGCAGTCTACCATACACAACACAGAGGGACCCTTCTCTCACCATACGTTATGCTGGGTGAAAAGGCGCACAAGTTTGAAGCACAACATCATCTAATGAGCACAAAATATTTCACCATGAGGTATTTGAAATTATTCGAATTTGGCCTTTTCTGATTATTTGAATTCGATTCGTCGTCTGAAGAATATATTTGATTCGCTTCGCAGTGCAAGTGAAATATTTGTGAACTATTCGCAGTGGAAATTTTGCTATTCGCACAGCTCTACTAATGGCGACATAATGGAGATAAATGATTCGTACTATTCCCTGGACATACGTTTGCTGCTCAAGAGTACTTCGGACGTTCTACACTAGTGTTTAATCTGGTTTCAGTCATGTGCTGGTATTTCGGTTGCTGAATTTTCACATGTTCTTCCGTCGCATTTAGAATCTACTACTATTTCTGTGAACGGCTGGCTCTTTGTGCAGGAACGAGATGTGTGTGTGTGTGTCACGCTAATGTCACAGCCATTGAAACACTTTGTTGATGACGTTAATATCTCTCCTTGCTCTACCTTCACAGACAGTATTCCTCATGGGTGTATCCCGTTTGAAACCATTAAAAATAATCTTTCAAAAATAAACGCGTAAGTACGCACTGTTAAAAATATATCTCCCAGAATATACGCTTAAAAATAAACGCACAAAAATAATCGGCGAAATATCCCCGTATAAAAATAAATGCTAAGGAATCTACGGTTAAGAATATATCGTTAAAAATAAATCGTTTCGGAATCCCCCCAAATCCACCCTACAGTTGCTAGAGTCATGTTGTATGGCCCAAATCAAGGTGAACTGCAAGCAAGGAGCTTAACCTAACCTCACAGGACCAAACTAGCCTAAACTATCCCAAACTAACCGAAACCAAACTAAACTAACCTAACATAACATGATATAACCTGGCGTAAATTGCAATCAGACCTCCTCCGTGCTAGATGGTGAGGGGATTTTGAAACAGTTTATTTTTAATGGTGGATTATTAAACGGTGATCTCTAAGCGGGGATAGCAAGCGGTTTATTTTAGGAGATATATTTTTAACCGTGTATTTTTTAAGCGGATTATTCTTGAATGTTTTATTCTTAAACTTTTATTCTTAATGGTGGATTTCGGGGACCCCCCTTCCTCATCACCTGAGTTGTCTTTTCCAAAGAGTACCGCATTTACTCACATCATTTGCGCACCCCCTAGTTTGGCACGAAAAATGGCAAGAAAATAAAAAAAAAAAATTCATAATTTGTGCACCTGAACATAGCATGCTTTCGGTTGTCAAGTGCGGCTAGCAGCGTCTCGACGTATTTCACCGGTAGGATGAGCGGTAGCGGTTCCTGCATTTTGCCGTTGCCGGTTGCGTGGTAGATGAGTACGTCTTTCACACTTGCACAATGCAGTGTAACATCAATATCTGCTCTACCGGGAGCCCATATGACCGGCATACAGTCGCCGACCGATTTGTCAGACCCCGATTTTTCGGACATGCTTAATGATTCGGACTTGTTCGCGGAACGGCCTCGGGTCCCATAGAGTTCATGTATAAGAACGTCCAAAATTTCGGACGCCGTTCAGCTCCGTCGCTCGATATTTCGGACTCTGTTTGCCCAACCAGCGAATTTCTCTCTTGGGGTGACGGAAAATATTGGTATCATCTGAAATTCGTATCAAAAGAAATCAACCAACTAAAATACTGAGCCAAAAAAATAGGCAGAGTTGATTGTTCATTTTCCATTCCTCTGAGTAGAAGAGGTCTGTCCTAACGCTTCTGCGTCTTCGTTTTTTGGCCAACAACCCAGCACGTGCTGTCCGCCCGCGAGTCTCGCGACAGCGCTGTAAAGCGAGCTTCACCTACAGCACGCATGCGTTAGGTGAAGCCGACTTGCGGACTTGATGACGGCAGTGCCTCTGACAGTGTACATTGACGAAATGTCGCTTCAAGAAATAGAAGCTGATGTCATCAGGCAGAGCTGGAAGCACGTTAGGAAAGCATCGACAAATTTTCCAGCCTATTAGGGCTTAGTAAAGTTCATTTTGAAGCGAAATTCGTTTTTTCGGACTGCTCAATTGTTCGGACTTTTGCGCGATCCCCGCAGAGTTCCAAAAATCGGACGGCGACTGTACTAACATTTTGAAATTTTGTGCCATTTGAATATTGTAACGAATGTTCAAGCACAATCTGCACACCCCCAACTTTTCAGACTTTTTTTTTTAGAAAAAGTGCGGAAATTATGCAAGTACTATGCGGTATGTGGATAGCAATATGACAGAGCAGTTCGGAAAAACAAATGTGAAGAAAAAAACTACTTTATTCAGTTCAGTGGCAGGAAAACCTAGTCAATGTTTTGTTGATGAACGCTGTTGCGTTTCTCCACGCGATCACATCTGCTTGTACCAATAATAATAATTCCGGGCTTTCTGCCACAAGACAACTGTGCCACTTGTACTTCACCTACGAACATTTCATTACTATATACACCAACGAAAGTACCGCCTTCATCTGTTCCGAGTTCCCCGACCACACCCTTTCTGGCATGTCGTCATAAGAGTCGGACCGGCTATCTGACCTATCAAGCACTTGCTGAACAATCTCGTCATCCGTCTGTTGGGTACATGACTGCTTTGTCCAGGTACCGTAATTTCACGCGTATAAGCCGCACCGCAGATAAGCCGCGGGCAATACGACGCGGCTGATTTGTGGGACAAAGGAAGCCATAGAGAAGGCCATAAGCCCTGTTGTCCATACTCCGGGGTCGGCATGGTGTACAACAAAGGAGGTCAGTTCTAGTGTTCTACCAAGATCGGACAGCTCTTGTTGTGTGTTTTTCATGGATCGACGGATCAGTGGCCTTCCAGAAGGCATGAATCACTCTCACCACTTTCCTGAAAGCTGCTTGGGAGAAGGCACCAGGATGGTCAGCAGGGTGTCGAACCGAACCCGAACCCGAACCGAAAACCGTACCCGAACCGTTATTTTTGCCGGAACCGAACCCTAACCCGAACCGAAATTTTCGGAACACTGCTGAACCCGAACCGGAGCAGAACCATAAAAAATAATAGCGGTAACCGGTTCGCAACAAAACGGTTCGGACATAGAAGTCAGCACAAGAGTTCCTCTCTATCCCTGAACGAAGACACAATGGTATCATCGTCACGCGCCTATATCATGAATTTCAGAAATTTTCACCTCGCAGTCAGACGACGACGTATAGTAAGTATACTTTCAGCATCTTTTTAACATGTTGAAGCTCAGTTGTCCTTGTGAGCGCCCAGGCTGGCGCCCCACGCACGCGGTGATGCGGCGTCTACTCTTGCCACGCGGTGCCACGCGGACGAATGCAACAGGAATGGAGTAGGCCAGTTATGTAGCTCTACACGACGAATATGTGATCAAATAAGCGCCCAAGATTTCTTTTTACACGTGAGCAGTAAAAATTAAACAAGTCAGAAACATGAGAAGTGGAAAAGGAGCGTACGCAGAACGGTGCCTGTTTGATTGGTCGTGGTTTGAAAAGTAAACGTGGTTCTGCTTATTGGTAGTGCAGTTGTGTCGTGATACATTGCCTTGGTGAGGTGGATTAACTAGTACACTGCTGTGAGCTCGGACAGAGTAAGGCTGGCAGGATCGATTCACGCTACGAAGGCAGTGTGCCGGTAAGTACTGTCGTCTATCTTACGCTGTCCATCTTATTAGCCTTCCTTTAAGTTTATCTTGCTGGCACTGTGCGTGTGAAAAAGAGATCTTGGGAACAGAAAGTAGCGGGACAACACCGCTTCATCAGCGTGGACTCTATTTGCAATAAGTGTTCATCCATTTCTTATTTCTCTCGCTAAAGAGCTACCTCACCGCTAAAGACGTTAATGCAGACAACAGCAGTAAGCTATTAGTCACGCATTTCCTGATAAAAGCAGTTTTATGGAACATATAAAACGGAAGCGTTGAACCGGTTCGCGAACCGGTTCGGGGCTGCGAACCGGTTTGCGAACCGGTTCGGTTTTTGGCGTGGCCGAACCGGAACTGAACCGGAACGAAATCAAAACAACGCGAACCCGAACCCGAACCGAACCCGTATTTTTTGCGGTTCGACACCCTGATGGTCAGTGGACTGGACTGTTGACACGTCCCTGTTACATATTGTTTCTGCATTGGAAGGGCTGTGCTGTTCCACAGACACTGTCAGTTCTTTCGTTAAAACCGGTGTGTGGGGAAAATACCAAGGAAAAATAGTCATCAGATAAGCCGCACCGGTGGATAAGCCGCAGAGCGCCAGTGAGAAAAAAAAACTGTGCATAAGCCGCGGCTAATACTCGTGAAATTACGGTAATTAAAGTTCTCAAATGCTGCGGCAGGGGGTATTTCCAAGTCTCCATACATAAAATCACCAGGCACACAGACGAAGATGATCGCACTAAAAGCAAAGGACAGATGAATGGCGGCGGTGACTGTGGCAGGAAAGTGGAACTAGACACGCAGCTGATCTACTGTAAACAAATTTTTATTAGCGACGTATTCATTTTTGCGAATCGCGCATTCAGTCATTTGGGAAATTATACGCGAGTATTTAATTTTGAGATTCCAGGGCTGTATCCTTTCGCAAGATAAATGTCAAGCTGTGTTCGCGAGTACAATATTCCATGTTTTTCTAGCTGCCGTGAAATTCGCGAAAATTAATACACGGCGAATAGAAATACGTTTACAGTATACCCCTGAGCTGGCAGTTCTACAGCATAGGATGCGGTTTGAGATGGTATCAAGGATACGGATCATCATCAAGATGGTGTTGTCAATTCGCGGTGGTCGCTGGCTGGGGGCAAACCAAGTCCCCAAAAACGAGCAACGGGATGTAGGGCATCCGAAATTTCGGTCGGCAACTGTATAAGTTTCATAGGTATGTCTCACAAACCTGGTACACTCTCCTCCACCTTGCTGCTCTTTGCTCGACCTGGCGGTTCAGAAGGAGGGTCGCCACAGCTGCCAGAATACATGTGGTCCACATGGCCAGCATATTTCCCATCTGCACCTGCTCCGCTCGCGCTACGGTGCCTAGAAGCCGACTCTATAACGTCCACGTCACTGTCGCTCTCAGTGGCTGCTTCGGAGGCCAACTCCAAGAGCACGGACTCTTCCCTCAGTGCCTGACACGAGGAGGAACCTGTAGAAATTTCCCATAGAAATTTATTGTACACAACAGGAGACAAAAGTGTTGATTTCAATGCACGATGTGAAATGAATGTAAAATAGATGCTCAATATTTTAATATGACACATTTCATATGCCAGCACTAAAAGTCAAAGTTCCTGTACAAGTGCTGAACACTTATGCCAATCTACACATGTCAATCTATTAATATTTTAGCCACTGCTTTCTGGTACTGAGTAGTGCAATAACATCAAGCTTGGATAAGTTATTTATGCTGCAAACGAAATTTCTCTGTATCTGGAACTGTCTTCCACATGGTTACACCACTGTGGGGTATTTTGAACAACATAATTTGATACAAACACTAATACTTTTACAGATTTAACAGTAACAGAAAATCACAAATGCTTTGTCAATTTTTATTCTGGAAGAAAACACCTTTCACTTTGGTCAGAGATCAGAGACCAGAGGTTACGTTATCTGCTGCTGTGCATATTCAATAATTATGCTTCTGATCCACTATTTGTGTCACGTAATTCAATTCATGATCTGCGCAATTAGTTCTCGTCACTACATTGACTTTTTTTCTTTCATGGTTCCTGCCACAGACTTGCGGAAATAAGTTCATTCATTTAAAAAACAGACAGAGAAAGACAGAGAGAATTGCTCCCACCCTCAGGGTAAATAAATTGCTTAAATCATTTGGAAGCATCACAAACAACTACTATAAGAACGTAACCGTATAGTCTGAAGTTAAATGAGTGTAGAGTAATTCTAACAAAGCTGCTGCAGCATCAGGAACTTTGCTTTCTTATCATAAATAAAAGACTTGAGACATAATCAGTTGTGCACCAACCGGGTAAGTTTGGCGGGCAGCCCCTGATACCACGCCCCATTCCTTGAATAACGGGAGACGACGTCTGCACAAAACGTGCCTCTCTTCCAGCAGGTCTACGGGGCCGCTCTTTCTTCCTGTGCTCGGAATCAGACTCGCTCAACAAGCGCTTGCGATGTCGGGCGTCACAGGGATCTGACACCAACTGACGGTTGGGCCAATCCGAAGGGCCTCCTTCGTGAGGAATATACATGGGAGAACCAGGCGCTAAGGACAGGACAGTCTCATATGAGGAATATGCATTGGGAGAGTGCACAGAGGGCAGCACTGGGTCTGCGGATGAGCTGAGACGATGCCGATGTTGTCGCTGAACGGAAAGGTTAGTTTCATCATCGTCTGGGCCCGCAAACAACGGTGAGCTGCAGTCCACTGGAATTTCGGGAACTGTAAAAAGTAACCCAGAATATTCGGGATGGGCACTGAGCGGGGAAAAAAAAAAAATTGATGTCTAACACCTTAGGCTAATACCTGTAATAAAAGTCACGCTCGCTGTATTAGGAATAGCACTACATAGACAGAAAACGTGACACATAAAACTGATTGTAAAACTGTTTTACATCATTATTAGAACAGTCACAAACACTGTTACTTGCACAGCTCGCACAAAGCTACTGGAAACTCATTATGGAAACTTCCTCTGGACCTCTCCTTCACGTTCTTTTCTCTCGCCCTCGACTATAACATGCGTGGCCCTGGGTGCCTGCTTACTTTGGGTTTGAAAACGGCTTGCAGAAAGGAGCGTCTCACAAGGCCATGGGCTACCATACGGTGATGTCGCATGTGACATAATCAGGCACAGCGTTGACAGGGTCAAGTTTCACCGCACGACACTCCTGACGCCGCTCGATACGTATATCAGCTTTGTGTAGCTTCGTACTTAGTTTAAATTCTCTCGCAAGAAAATAGTTCGCTCGTCGAACGTAAAACTTCGGTGGTGTTTTCAGGAACATCTCTTCTGTCAAACATAAATGAGAGAAAAAAAAAGGAAAAGCTTCATCGTCCCTTTAGGTAAAGACTAAAGCAGAGATGAGCTGACTGGGTCCATGTGGACTTAAAGGGGTTGCGACAGGTAATCCTAGATAAACGTAAAAGACGGTTCTTTGCACCAGTGTGCACCTGGATTGAAAGTTTCACAGCAAGGAGGGTAATAGAAGCGGAGTAAATAGGCGCCGCAAATACCGAAACTCATGCGGGTCTGACATCACAGCCCTCGCCGCCGCCAGTGAGGTAGTGCACGAGAAGTCACGCGCTTACGGCTGCCAATGGGAAAGGATGCAACTCTGAGCTCTGTGATGTCTGCACTTTGCTCGGGAATGTGTTCGAGGGCATGTATCTCACTAAGTATGACTAGAGCCTGAAGTTTTCGGGATATTTTTTTTTTCTAAATTCGGGGGGTAAAAATCGGGTAAATAAACATGTGCACTAAATCCATGCGAATTCGGGTGAGAAAACTCCCGGTATGCTAAATTCGGGGAGAAATCGGGCTCAGTTACTCAAACTAGCTGTAATGGTTTAGTACAAACGGCGATGTAACTGCATTTGCTGCCAAACAAGTAAGTTAATGCATTCCTACGGACATCCCAGTGAGGTGAATTTGCCAGGTAAAAATCGGGTTTCACCCTAAAGGGTGAACCTTCAATTTGGGGTGCAAATTCGGGGAAGAATCGGGTAAAACCCTAAAACTTCAGGCTCTAAGTATGACATATAGAAGAAGAGTTCTTTTTTCCTCGGTATTCCGGCTTGCAGTACAATGCGTCCATGATATAATGAACCACATCTATGAAAGTGTCCCAACCCTTTTAAGTCCACATTATCATAATTGCTTAATGATACATACCATTGGGAAGTTCAGCTGAGGTTGGGGTTATTGTGGCACCATATGCAGTTTCCAAGATCGAAGAAAAAGATGGAGGTGGGCTTTCTGCTATGAGTTCCTGTGGAGCCTGATGACAGACATTCAGGCATAATCTTTACATACAGAAAGTCAATGCAGGCTAATAAGAAGATGCTCAATTAATGAATACAATGTTCCACTAATTCATGCTTTTTTCCCCATTTTCTGCCATGTCTTTTGAAACTATCAACGCACTATAAGGCTGCGGTACTATACTTAGTGATGTCCAGCCTGCGATACAATAAGACTTACATAAAACTGGAAACCTATTCTTTATCTGCATTGTTAGTTCGTTATAATGACAAATATTCCTCGTTAATTGTATGCCATACAGCAGCGTGTGACACATAACATGCAAGGAAAGTCATGTTTCATACCTCTGGTTGACCTTTGACCAGGTTAGATGGACGTGGCCATTGGTCTGCCTGTTGATTTGGTGATAAAATCTGGTTTTCCATAGCTGCTCCACAATCTTCAAGCCAATTTACCGCCTGGAAGCACACAACATTTCTTCCAGTCAAGCCTTGCACTCACTGACAGGGGCAGCTGACAAAATGTACAGGGGTGCCCTAGCTATGCTATGCTCAACTGTATACTGAGCATCTAGAACCTCCCCAATTTAGTGACTACCCTAATTCAGAATGTAATTCAGTAACCTAAGTCCATATTACACCAGATTACACCAGAAAAAGGAATTCAATCGCAGATGACCACGAAAAAGATTCTACTGTGCAATATTACTTACCTCATCCTTCCACTGTATCAGATATGCAAATAGTTCGATAGCTTTGCTTGTAGCAAACACCTAACGGACAACAGACGTCATACATCTTCAGAACGGTCGATTCCATCAGATGATGATTGCGCGGGCGGAAAGTCTGATAAATTACGCAACACATGTGCCGCGACGTAGACAAGTACATGGATTGATCAGTACACTACACTACAGACATCTCCGTACATAGTTTGACTATTCAGGACCTTGATACCACACCACATTCAATAAAGTAAGTCAATATTCAAAGGTCAGCCAAAGGCAAAAACGCAGTGCCAACGCTGAGTAACGACTTTATAATGGAGACATCATGTCATCACATAATAATAAGCTTCACAGGCAAGAAATAACAAGCGATCTTCCGGGAACTGCGCTGGAAATAGTTTTCTGCCGGCTGGGTAAACCAAATCAGACATCCTAAAGATAAGAGGTACAAAGCAGAGCTTTCCGACAGTCTGCGTATAACTGTTTGTGTCATGTTACTGCTGAGAGGTTAAATCGTCATCCCCTGTAAAAGCAACAGATAACTGTTTTTCATATTCAACGTCTTACGTTCGATGCCAAGGAGTGTGTGCGATCACTTTTGTTGACACTGTGCTTATTTCCTTCGCGTTCGATTACGAACACAGCGACACGTACCAACTATTTGCCGCTTCCAACGTGATACGTTACTCCAGGTGTCAGTGGCGTCTTCTTTTAAAACTTATACGATTAACCATAGTACGACGAAGAAATTTTCTTTCAATACACCAATCGCCCTCCCTTCCGCCATATCACGACTCACAACAAAACAGTAATCTCGTCCTCGTTAACGCGTCAACCGTTCGCAAAATATCTGATGTTGAGGGTATACAGTAGAAACCGAAACACGAATAGGGTCTTTTTCCCCTCGAAATAACAGTGAAGTTACCTTGTGTAGCTTAATAGCAGTTTCACGAAGCCATATGTGTACGGGACCGACGCATATGTGGGACTGATACGGTAATGAATGCGAGCAATAAGCAATGTGAGCTCACATCCCGAAAACAGAACCGAACGAACCTACGAAATGGCGTCAGACTTCATAGGCGGCAGGACATCCGCGCTCATGTTTACTGGTTTATTGTTTTTATTTCCGCGCATGTTCCTTGTTAGCAGCACAGGCGCAGCTGGCACGAATTTACAGATGGGCATATGTTTTCTACTGCATTCTGAAGTGCTGTACATTTGAAAAACCAAGAAGAAAGGCAAAAGACGCGAAGCATTGTGGTAACTTACGACCCGCGTGCTGTGCAATAGATTCAGCACTTCGAGTCCACGTATACCGATTTCGACTTTGGGGTCAGAAAACATAATTGACAACCCAGCATTGTACGATGGCCAGCGACATGAAAACTGTGTTCGTGACCGTTGGCACAACTTCTTTTGATGACCTAGTCGCGACAGTAGTGTCATCGCATGTGCTTAACGTAAGCCGCCTTCAGGAACGAAAGTCGAATTCTCGCGTATTACATTTCTTTCCGGTACTTTCCAGGTGTTGCGAAGCCAGGGGTACACGAAAGTGCTGATCCAAGTCGGCAAAGGTAGAAGACCGAAACTGCAAACTTGCCTTGACCCATCAGTTGAATTCTACAGCTTCAAGGATTCCATAACGAGAGATATAAACGAGGCGTCTTTGGTAATCAGTCATGCAGGTGAGGGGCATCCCAAACTTTGCCTTGTAAGACAGAAGCACGTTAAAAATTCTGCATCCAGAAATTATGTCACTGTACAACTCCAATTCCCTGACATCCCATACAGGTGGCTAATTATTTGCCGTGTTTTGCAGGTGCTGGCAGCATTCTTCAGGCCCTAAGAGCAGGAAAAAGGTTGATAGCTGTTATTAATCAAGACTTGCTTGGGAACCACCAGAGCGAACTCGCAAGTCAGTTGCACAGCGATGGCTACCTTATGTACTGCACTTGCGAGTGAGTCACTTTGTATTATACAGGCTGTACTATAATGCGCTCAGTTATGTGAAGCACACACGTAGTTGCCTGTGAATCATCAGTATTTTATACTAACAGTTCGGCTTGTTCCAGGGATCTTCCAAAGACCCTGGAAGACATGGAATCAACTAGACATCGAGCTTTCCCCGAACCACACTTGAATCGTTTTCCGCAGCTTCTTGATGGCATAATGGGATGGACGTATTGAGCACGTACTAGCACAGTGAAAACTGCGGGATACTTCATACTTTTCTGGTATAATTTGAACTACTATAAGGCAGGGATACTGTTAGACATGCATTTATTCTTTTGTAAATAGTCATATTATCACCTTGTGTACATGAAACACTGAAGAACAACGTCAAGTGCCCGAAAGTGAGTGAATAAAAAAGAAAAAATGTCGGAAATTGAAGCATTTTTGCCTAGTCATGCCACTGGAATGGCGTCTTCACAGTTCAGAAACTTGGTCAAAGTTTAGTACTTGGTCAAATGTACGCTCCAGTCTGGTTGAGAATAAATCTACAAAGTGCTATAACATAATGCTGCATTTATTTGCACCAGCATCTATGAAGCTGACTCCCCTGCATTTGTGATTGATGTCCCAGTGATCCAGCGATATGCCAAGTCCCACGTGACTAGAGCCTGAAGTTTTCAGGAAATATTTTTTTACCAATTTGGGGATTGGGGGGGGTCAAAATCTGGGAAACCAACATGTGCTGTAAATTTATGTGAATTCGTGTGGGAAAAACTTCCAGTATGCTAAATTCGGGGAGAAATCAGGCCCCATTATTGAAACGAACTGTACTGGTTTGGTACATTGACGTAGTTGCGTTGGTTCCTACAGACGTTTCAGTGAGAGCAATTTGCCGGGTAAAAATTGGGTTTCACCCTCAAGTCCTAACCTTCAATTCAGGGTGCAAATTCGTGGAGAAAACAAACAACAAAAAAAACGGGTTAACAACTTCAGGCCCTACACATGATTTGTTTTACCACATTACCCTGTGGTATATTATTAGACCTTGAAGTTTTCGGGAAATATTTTTTTCTAAATTTGGGAGTAAAAATCGGGTAAATAAACATGTGCTTTAAATTCATGCAAATTCGGGTGGGAAAACTTCCAGTACGCTAAATTCGGGGAGAAATCTAGCTTGGTTACTCAAACTAACTGAACTGGTTCGGCACAAATGGTGATGTAACTGTGTTTGCTGCCAAACAAGTTAGTGTGAATACCTACAGACATTTCAGTGAGGGCAATTTGCTGGGTAAAAATTGGGTTTCACCCTAAAGAGGCAACCTTCCATTCGGGGAAGAATTGGGTTAAACCCTAAAACTTCAGGTTCTATGTATTATGGAATCAGGCTTGCAGCTGGAATAACACCTTCAATCCCCAAATATGACCAAGCAAGATGTGCACTTGCAACACACTTTTAATAACTCGCAAATACAACATAATTTACAGAATTCATCTCCACAATATGCAGACGTGGTAAACATCCCGCATACAACATAAGCAACCTCTTGCCGAAGGACACAGTTCACAATGAACCTGTTTTTGTTAAGGCTTGAACATGTTTAAAAGTGCTAACAGCATATAAAAGGCCTCGTTGCATAACAAAAGCATGTTAAAGATGGCCCTTGTCTTCCTTATCAAATACCACACACTCAGCAGGGTCATTCCACAAAGATACAAATGGCTGTGTGACAATCTCGGGCCTTTGTAGAAATCTTTGACATAAGCAATCAATGCTGAATGGAAGCAAATAAAATATGCCTCGCATGAATAAGTGATGTTAGCCTGTATTAACAGCAGCGTCTGATCGCATTAGGCGTTTACGTGAGATACATAAATGCCTAGTATGATCACATCTGCAATTTGTGGTTATGAAGTACTGGCACAACAGTAGTTGCCACTATGTAGGTGTGACTTGGAGGGCTTCCTGAACCAGCAGCAAAACGTCAAAGTAATTTAAATTTTCCAGAAATATTTGATCCACAGTTGTCTGACACGAGCCTTCACTAAAAAAAAAAAAAAAGAAAACGTCGTAATTTCCTATCATAGTACCTCTGGTGTGGAACAGCACTGCTGAACCACAATTTTAATATGTAATGCCAGATATAAGAACAACTTGTAAAAAGGACCATTTAAACTTTGTAACATTGTATTAGTAAGAACATGTCCAGAAACAGTTTTGTTATTTAGCATCTGAGAGAAAAATTAACAAGGCCCTCGTCTTTAACTCCGCGTAACATTTTTTGAGCATAATTGCTATGCTTTTTTTTTCTCTGTTTGGCATATCAACAGGCATGTCACGAAGACGAAGGTGTGTCTGCATTCCATTATACTCCAATGTGACATAATTCCAACAAAGTCGGGCGATCACCTGAGGTTTGAAGCGGCCAACCTCTCAAGTACCCTCCTGTATTCGAGCTCCACCTCGCGGTATTGTGTCTCTAATTGCTCAAACCGGTTTTCCGCATTCAGACACTGCTGGGTGGTACGGAACTCTTCTTCAGACATCACGTGACGCAGCTTCTCCATATCTGCCTTTTGTCTCTGTGCAGAATAAAGACCGATTACTGTGTGCCACCAGGCATTTGCGAAAATTCGGACCCTGGTCTTACAACTCCCATTGGATAGAAAGATCACGGCATGCATGTACAAGCCGAACAAGCATGCAAGTGTACAGCAAAGAAAATGGTTGCACGTAAGAACGACACATGAATAATGATGATGATGATGACGGAGGCTGTGGTAAAGAGTTAAAGTGCAAAAAATGGGAACTCCCCAATCCAGAACACCAATGAGTAAGGCCCCCTGGTTTTCTGCAGTGGCAAATTCAAAATTCTGCGGCAGCGGCTTGTAAATTCCACAATTTTCCGCGACAAGCAGTCAACGGCTGCTTGAAATGGGAAACACTTTATTTTCTTGCATAATGTGGAAACAAAAAATATTTTATAAAATTACAAATTCGAAGCACTGTTGTGGCTCAGCATTACATACATGATATCTTGTGTTCTCCTCTGACAAAGAATGCTGTCTGTCGCCTGCAATCATTTTATACTTGTTGAAAAGTCTTTCGGCATCTACAGAGTTTATAGGAACTTTATTGGAAGATTATAGGAAGGAGCTTACAATACATGCCCTCTGGAAGTTACGTCTTTCGGACACCCTTTTTGTTTCTGTGCTGTAGGCGTTATGTAAGAGTCTTAAAAAGGCAAGCTCCCAAACATCAAATCAAAATTCCCACACTGCCACCGCTAAACTGCACACGGGAGGGACGCCTTCCCTTCCTCAGGCGGAGTATGTGCAATAAACTTGGGCTAACTTTATCTTAAGCTAAACTACAATCTGTCTGTGCTGGCCCTGCAGCAATGTGCAGTTTCGTAAAGCAGGCTTCACCTCATACAGGGAAGCGTCAGGTGCAGCCCACCTTCAGGAGATGTCGTTCATGTTCTGGGAATATAAACAAAATACAGAAGCCGACACTGAAGATTTTTGTTTAAATTTAATTTGTACAAGCTTTCGCGTGGAGGTCCACGCTTCCTCAGGTACAAAGTGAAGTGGTGACACACATAAGTATATATAGTATAGACACTGCTGTACAAAGAAAGGGAAGAGGAAAGGAGATATGGTGCCACATGTCTGTGTACAATGAATAGCTGGGCAGACGGATAAGTGACCTCTAACCGTTTAAGAACAGTAAAAGGTGTTGTTATGAACAAAAAGGCTCGCCAACCCAGTTTCGCGGAAGGGGGGTCAGGAGTATGGGAAACGAGTGGCCCAGAATGGACAAAAGGGAAGGTTACGGATTATCTAACGGAGTACCAGACGATGACTGAAAATGGGGATTCAAGAATTGTGCACAAATAAATATAGATATATAGCTACTAAATTTACATAAGCGGATATAACGAGCCAGGACTAAGATTCAGACCATTTGGTGTGAGACACTTGAATTGCGAAATTAAGTAGGACTCTCTATTCTTACGTTTAATGTCGGTGCGGAACCCAGATTCTAGCAATATAATTTTCAAATCAGTTTCAAAATCGTGATTAGGTTGATTGAAGTGAATGGCGACAGGAGTTTGGCGGGCATTTAGGATATCAAATTTGTGGCCATAAAATCTTTTTCTCATTGTGTTGGAGGTTTCACCGATGTATTGTGAATTGCACTTGCTGCAGAATATCAAGTAACAAATATTGGGTGAATTACAGTGGAGTGAATGACGAATTTTCAAACAGAAGTCACCCAAAGTGCTACGGGCAATGGTGGACGGCGCGATAAATTTACAGGTCTGGCACCGTGTACTACCACAGGGATAACAACCCGGCGAGCGCTTCATCATGCATGATGACGTGAGGATGTCGCGCAAATTTTTCGATCTACGGAATGCTACTAATGGGGGAGTGGGAAAAATTTCCTTTAATTGCTCGTCAGCATGTAATATATTGAGGTGGCGTCTAAGAATGGAATTGGTATTGACAAGTGATTTATGATATGTGGTGGATAAAACTACATTACTTAAGTCCTCTTTACGTTTCGGGGTGAATAAGGACTCCCTGGATAGGCTAGATGATTTGGCAAACGAGTCATGGATGAGTTCAAATGGGTAATTTCTTTTTTCGAAATCAGATACCATTTGTTGAGCATGTTTTACAAAATCAGTCTGATCTGAGCAGATTCGTTTCAGGCGCAAGAACTGACCATATGGAATACTCCTTTTCTGGTGATTGGGATGATAGCTTTCATAGTGGAGATACTGGCGCTTGTCCGTTGGTTTCTTGTATAGTTCGGTGGTCAGCCTACCAGATTTACATGACACTGTCACATCAAGGAAGTTGATGGATGACCTTGAATAGTTACAGGTAAATTTAATTTTGCTATGCAGAGAATTGAAGTGATCAAAAAATGACTGCAGAGATGCCTCATCACCAGACCAGAGGACAAAAATGTCGTCGATGAACCTGAGATATATAAGTGGCTTAAGGGGGAAAGAATTGAGGGCTGAGTTTTCAAAACGACCCATGAATAAATTGGCATAATTAGGTGAAACCCGGGAGCCCATGGCAGCGCCATGAATTTGGACGAAGTGTTGATCGTTGAATACGAAGTTATTACAGCTAAGAACTAGTTCTAAAAGGGGGATGATAGCGGGCATGGGAAGAATATCGGAAGGGTGAGAATTAAGGAAGTGTTCAACAGCAGAGAGACCTTCGTCATTGGGAATGTTAGTGTATAGCGAAACGACATCCATTGTTGCCAACAAAATGTCACCATGGTTACTGAAATGGTCATGGACAGCGTTAATTTTGGAAAGGAAATCGTTTGTGTCTTTGACAAAGGATGGGAGAAGGGGTGGGATGTGTTTGATGCAGTGGTCAGCAACTAAGGATAATTTCTCTGTCGGTGTGTTTATTCCTGAAATAATGGGCCTCCCAGGGTTATTGGGTTTATGAACTTTGATCAAAAGATAAAAATTACCTGGTGTAACGTTCTTAGGACGCAAGAATTTGGAAATATGGGACGGGATAAGTTTACTAGTGACGAGTTCATCAATTTTCTTATTAATAAGAAGACAAAAGGAAGGGGTTGGATCCTGATCGATAGCTCTGTAGAATGAGCGGTCACTTAACTGCCTGTCTGCTTCCGCGATGTAGTCGGATGTATTGAGAACAACTATACCGCCACCCTTGTCCGCTGGTCTGATAATAATGTCATTACGGGCTTTAAGATTTCGTAGCGCTACTTTCTCACAATTAGACAAGTTATCAGTGTGTACAATAGATTTCGAATAATTTGTCTTGATATCCTTGTGAACGGCCTTGATGTAATTGTCAATAAGGGGGCTAGTTCTAGAGGAGTCCGGCGTCCAGCTGGAGGGGTTTCGGAAGGGCGCGGCATCTGAGCTAGGTTTATCGTGAAAGAAGGTTTTCAGGTGCATTCTCCTACCTAAGTTGTGCAGATCGTGCAGAATTTCAAATTCATCAATATTACGATCCGTAGGTACAAAACTGAGACCTTTTGAGAGAACACCAAGTTCAGCCTCGTCGAGGGTCACATCAGAAAGATTAAAGATGGTGTTATGGCCAGCCTTCGTGGAAGATGGTTCAGAATTTATCACGTCACAAATGCCATGCGCTAAAATGGGAGATAGGATAAGATCATCACGTTTCGATTTTTTGGTTTTGATTTCGTGAATTTTCTTCAGCTTATTGGCAGTGAATTCAGAGAGATTAAGAACTTCATGTTGAGAGAGTTGGTTAGCAAGCTGTTTGAGCTGGTTATCAATATCTTTCAAGACGTAAGAACTTTCCTGTCTGAGAATTTTAACTAGTTGGAGCGACGCATTATTGAGAGCGGTAGCCCACTTCGTAGAGCTCAAGGGGGAATGGAACTTAAAAGACGGCGTGATGGACAATGATAAACCTTTGGGAATTATACGTTGAGATATACAATCTGTATAAAAACTAAAATTAGACAGGAATCTAGCTTTCCTAGCCAAAAAGCTCGTAAACTTTTGGCTAGGAAAGCTAGATTCCTGTCTAATTTTAGTTTTTATACAGATTGTATATCTCAACGTATAATTCCCAAAGGTTTATCATTGTCCATCACGCCGTCTTTTAAGTTCCATTCCCCCTTGAGCTCTACGAAGTGGGCTACCGCTCTCAATAATGCGTCGCTCCAACTAGTTAAAATTCTCAGACAGGAAAGTTCTTACGTCTTGAAAGATATTGATAACCAGCTCAAACAGCTTGCTAACCAACTCTCTCAACATGAAGTTCTTAATCTCTCTGAATTCACTGCCAATAAGCTGAAGAAAATTCACGAAATCAAAACCAAAAAATCGAAACGTGATGATCTTATCCTATCTCCCATTTTAGCGCATGGCATTTGTGACGTGATAAATTCTGAACCATCTTCCACGAAGGCTGGCCATAACACCGTCTTTAATCTTTCTGATGTGACCCTCGACGAGGCTGAACTTGGTGTTCTCTCAAAAGGTCTCAGTTTTGTACCTACGGATCGTAATATTGATGAATTTGAAATTCTGCACGATCTGCACAACTTAGGTAGGAGAATGCACCTGAAAACCTTCTTTCACGATAAACCTAGCTCAGATGCCGCGCCCTTCCGAAACCCCTCCAGCTGGACGCCGGACTCCTCTAGAACTAGCCCCCTTATTGACAATTACATCAAGGCCGTTCACAAGGATATCAAGACAAATTATTCGAAATCTATTGTACACACTGATAACTTGTCTAATTGTGAGAAAGTAGCGCTACGAAATCTTAAAGCCCGTAATGACATTATTATCAGACCAGCGGACAAGGGTGGCGGTATAGTTGTTCTCAATACATCCGACTACATCGCGGAAGCAGACAGGCAGTTAAGTGACCGCTCATTCTACAGAGCTATCGATCAGGATCCAACCCCTTCCTTTTGTCTTCTTATTAATAAGAAAATTGATGAACTCGTCACTAGTAAACTTATCCCGTCCCATATTTCCAAATTCTTGCGTCCTAAGAACGTTACACCAGGTAATTTTTATCTTTTGATCAAAGTTCATAAACCCAATAACCCTGGGAGGCCCATTATTTCAGGAATAAACACACCGACAGAGAAATTATCCTTAGTTGCTGACCACTGCATCAAACACATCCCACCCCTTCTCCCATCCTTTGTCAAAGACACAAACGATTTCCTTTCCAAAATTAACGCTGTCCATGACCATTTCAGTAACCATGGTGACATTTTGTTGGCAACAATGGATGTCGTTTCGCTATACACTAACATTCCCAATGACGAAGGTCTCTCTGCTGTTGAACACTTCCTTAATTCTCACCCTTCCGATATTCTTCCCATGCCCGCTATCATCCCCCTTTTAGAACTAGTTCTTAGCTGTAATAACTTCGTATTCAACGATCAACACTTCGTCCAAATTCATGGCGCTGCCATGGGCTCCCGGGTTTCACCTAATTATGCCAATTTATTCATGGGTCGTTTTGAAAACTCAGCCCTCAATTCTTTCCCCCTTAAGCCACTTATATATCTCAGGTTCATCGACGACATTTTTGTCCTCTGGTCTGGTGATGAGGCATCTCTGCAGTCATTTTTTGATCACTTCAATTCTCTGCATAGCAAAATTAAATTTACCTGTAACTATTCAAGGTCATCCATCAACTTCCTTGATGTGACAGTGTCATGTAAATCTGGTAGGCTGACCACCGAACTATACAAGAAACCAACGGACAAGCGCCAGTATCTCCACTATGAAAGCTATCATCCCAATCACCAGAAAAGGAGTATTCCATATGGTCAGTTCTTGCGCCTGAAACGAATCTGCTCAGATCAGACTGATTTTGTAAAACATGCTCAACAAATGGTATCTGATTTCGAAAAAAGAAATTACCCATTTGAACTCATCCATGACTCGTTTGCCAAATCATCTAGCCTATCCAGGGAGTCCTTATTCACCCCGAAACGTAAAGAGGACTTAAGTAATGTAGTTTTATCCACCACATATCATAAATCACTTGTCAATACCAATTCCATTCTTAGACGCCACCTCAATATATTACATGCTGACGAGCAATTAAAGGAAATTTTTCCCACTCCCCCATTAGTAGCATTCCGTAGATCGAAAAATTTGCGCGACATCCTCACGTCATCATGCATGATGAAGCGCTCGCCGGGTTGTTATCCCTGTGGTAGTACACGGTGCCAGACCTGTAAATTTATCGCGCCGTCCACCATTGCCCGTAGCACTTTGGGTGACTTCTGTTTGAAAATTCGTCATTCACTCCACTGTAATTCACCCAATATTTGTTACTTGATATTCTGCAGCAAGTGCAATTCACAATACATCGGTGAAACCTCCAACACAATGAGAAAAAGATTTTATGGCCACAAATTTGATATCCTAAATGCCCGCCAAACTCCTGTCGCCATTCACTTCAATCAACCTAATCACGATTTTGAAACTGATTTGAAAATTATATTGCTAGAATCTGGGTTCCGCACCGACATTAAACGTAAGAATAGAGAGTCCTACTTAATTTCGCAATTCAAGTGTCTCACACCAAATGGTCTGAATCTTAGTCCTGGCTCGTTATATCCGCTTATGTAAATTTAGTAGCTATATATCTATATTTATTTGTGCACAATTCTTGAATCCCCATTTTCAGTCATCGTCTGGTACTCCGTTAGATAATCCGTAACCTTCCCTTTTGTCCATTCTGGGCCACTCGTTTCCCATACTCCTGACCCCCCTTCCGCGAAACTGGGTTGGCGAGCCTTTTTGTTCATAACAACACCTTTTACTGTTCTTAAACGGTTAGAGGTCACTTATCCGTCTGCCCAGCTATTCATTGTACACAGACATGTGGCACCATATCTCCTTTCCTCTTCCCTTTCTTTGTACAGCAGTGTCTATACTATATATACTTATGTGTGTCACCACTTCACTTTGTACCTGAGGAAGCGTGGACCTCCACGCGAAAGCTTGTACAAATTAAATTTAAACAAAAATCTTCAGTGTCGGCTTCTGTATTTTGTTTATGTGATCTACAGGACTTGACTCCCCTCTTCGTATACGCATCTGTTCTGGGAATAGTCGAATATCGGAAATCCGAATATTGGGTATTCGATTCGCCAATGAAATACTTCGAGTTTTTGATATTGGATTCAAATTCGAGAACTCGAATATCCGCACACCCCTAAAAATAAGGGACTCAGTGAAATTCCGCGCCAAACAAAAAATTCCGCAATATTTTCGCAGTGGAATCGCGGAACTATTCGCGAATCGAATAGTTCGAGCGTTTGATATTCGATTCGAATTTGAGAATTCGAATATTCGCACACCCCTACTTTTTTTACCACTAACCCTCGCGTGCATTAAATGCTGCAAAGATTACTGTCGCAACTCCTTTAAGAAAGTAGCCGAGCTGGCGCATGTAACTTATGCGTAAAGTAAGTTTTACTTCTCGCAAAATTTGGGGAGTTTGATCAAGCATTATCTCAGGCACTCTATTAGAGTTTCTTGTTTCTAAATAATGCATACAACAAAAGATGAGAAATAAATAATAAAATAAATAAATATGACAAATCAATCAGTCCAATATAAAAATTTGACTGTGCTTTGACATGGTGTACAGCTTGGGACAAAAGTTTACGGAACACCGGGGTGTCGCATTTCTCCATTCGAGCGACACCCTAGCAGTAAAGAGGAGTGGACACACATAGTGAGAGATGGATTGAATAACTAGTCACCCGTTTCTTATTCAATATCTTCCCGATAGTTAGCAAGGGGTCGCCCCGACTACGAAATGTGCAAAATATTTCCAGAAAATGCGTTTTTTTGTCATTTTTCGCGAGTTGATCCCGCGTACCTCGTTAACCGAACGGAAAACTGGTACTAATAACGTTTCAGTTAGGCACCGTCTTTAGTAAGGTGGCCAGATGGTAATTCAGAACATGCAAGAGCATTGAAAAAGAATTACATATTGCAAGCATGCAAAGTGGACAGCTATGAAGGATGCCACACAATTGCCAGTGGCGATCAGAGGAAAATGTTCACAACGTGAGATTAATTATTAGACCCTCGTGTTTTCAGGTTTTGCATTTTGGGGGAATCTGTTAAAGTGTGCGCGCGCGTGTGTGTCAAAAATAGGGTTTTATTTCGGGAGCTGCTAAACGGGTAAAATCAGGGCAATGTCGGTAGAAAAAGCAGCAGATAGAGAAAGCCTGCTCACTCGTCGACATGACGTAACAACTAAGAGTCAGCCAATCGGGATTGTGTTTTCAACGGCTGTAGCCAATCACGAACGTGCTTTCAGCGGTCGTAGCCGTGGAGACGAACCACCGTCGTCTGCAAGTAGTGATTGAACGTCCCCGCATACTAAATGGGAAAACGTTAGCGCAAAACGGTCCCATATCTTTCTCTCAAGATTGATTTATTGATTTTCCGGAAAGCTTGTTGCATTTTGTCTACAGATGCAATTTTAGAGGTTCTAAGTTAGGTGCAATCACTTGCGAGTTCTTGAATTCGCAGAACGGCGAATCGCAGTAGCAGATGAATTCTGACTTTATATGTCCACGTAGCGAAGGAGGGAGAGGAGGCAATAAGCAGGCCTTCTGTATCCAAGTGGCCATGGTTTACCATACTCTGGTGCCAGTATTAGTGGGTCAATTTGCACTTTGGCATGTTTTTTTTTTTTTTTTGGGGGGGGGGGGGTACCTGAAGTGATCAATTGAATTGAACTGAATTTCATGAAATCCCTATGAATTTTGCATAGACCCTCGTTTTTTTATGTTTTTGAAAAATCTTCGTTAAATATCTGGTTTTATTTCGGAAGCCGAGAAATGGGGTAAAAATCGGGCTACATGCCAGGTGGAAAAGCAGATTTTCGGGTGGAAAATAATCTTTAAAAAGCTTGCATAATAACCTGCAACTTTTGTCGTTTCACAGCCATGGGTGGAGGAAAGGCCATCGTAAAATGCGGACTTTAAAGACTCGGCATTACAAAACCAGGGTTATACCATGCTGCGAGGTTCTTACCTGATACGGGGCATTCAACCTGTTCTTGACTTCCAGCCTGTACATTTTATACTGACCGGGGTTGCTTCTGTTTGTCACATGAAGGCGGAGCATTTCGTAGACTTTTCGTGCTTGACGCTGAGCAATTGAGATGTGTATTACTAACACTGAACAGATACATATCATACAGAAAATAACAAGCACTGACAGGAGTGTGAATAAAGTTTGTATATGTTTGTTCACATCATATGCTTGCAGATTCTACACTATATTTCATTATTCCTTTAATTTGGAAAAACAAATAAAAATGTGTCGCTTGGGTAAATGTGGAAAATTTCAACTTGACTAAGAATCTGCATACCATTGTAGCTGAATAGGGGAGAACGTGTACACTGCATCTCGATTGTGCATAGAGCCTGAAGTTTTTGGGAAATATTTTTTTTCTAAATTCGGGGGTAAAAATCGGGTAAATAAACATCTAAATTCATGCAAATGTGAGGAAAACTTCGTGAGGAAAAACTTCCATTATGCTAAATCCGGGGAGAAATCGGGCTCAACTAGTGAAACTAACTGTAATAGTTTGGTACAAACGGTGATGTAAACTGAATTTGCTGTCAAACAAGTTAGTGTTTGTTCCTAAAGACGTCTCAGCGAGGGCAATTTGCCGAGTAAAAATCGGGTTTCGCCTTAAGGAGGCAACCTTCAACTCGGGGTGCAAATTTCCCATACTCCTGACCCACCTTCCGCGAAACTGGGTTGGCGAGCCTTTTTGTTCACAATAACACCTTTTACTGTTCTTAAACTGTTAGAGGTCACTTATCCGTCTGCCCAGCAATTCATTGTACACAGACATGTGGCACCATATCTCCTTTCCCCTTCCCTTTCTTTGTACAGCAGTGTGTTTAGTCGTGTATATGTCTGTACTATATATACACTTATGAGTGTCACCACTTCACTTTGTACCTGAGGAAGCGTGGACCTCCACGCGAAAGCTTGTACAAATTAAACTTAAACAAAAATCTTCAGTGTCGGTTTCTGTATTTTGTTTATGTGATCTACAGGACTTGACTCCCCCTCTTGGTATACGCTTCTGGTGCAAATTCGGGGAAGAATCGGGTTAAACCTTAAAACTTCAGGCTCTAATTGTGCAGAATGTAGTCAGACTGATTTTTCGGACTCCATATAGTCAGACTTGATTCTTCAGATAAAACTATTGGCACCGTCGAATGCCTCATAAAGTTGATGTACTTCCCCTTCCAATGATTTTTTAAATTCCGTGTTGGCTACGCGAAGCAACTGCACCTACGAGAGGCGTACAGAAGTGCACAGGTGGAGAGAGGACAGCAGGAAGGAGTGGGAGACGGACATGGGGGGACCCCTTGCAATATTCAAGAACAGCTCAATTTTTAACACACAGTTCGCTCATGCGCTAGCACTAGTGGGCTGAGGACAGTTCCCACCTTAGATATGATACTGTGAGCTTGTGGTACAAGTGAATCAGTCTCTCCCTTGAGAATAATCATATAATCACCAACAAAGCAGAAGGTTTTTACCACTCCTACAGCCTGCAGCACACTGGACAAGGACCTATCCATCTTAGTCAACAGTAGGTCACTGAGAATGGGAGCAATACAAGGCCCAATATATATACACTCCTTCCTTATGAAGATCCGACCACCCATCCCACTGAATAGGAAATGAGTTGCGCCTGTCCTCATCTGTTCTCTCGTCACCTGTGCTTTCCCACTTTGCTACCCAGTCTATGATGATCTTCTGCAAACTAGCCTAAACTTCCACCCATCTGATGAGTTGTGATGTAAAAACGACGATAAAACCAGAGACACGGAACAGAAAAAAAGACACCACGACACGTTCTCAAGAGTTGTGATGTGTTATCCCATGCTCATGCAGCAGAACAGACACACACAGAGTTTTCAAGTATACTGTAGGGAAAAAAAAAAGACTTGGGAAAAGTTTATTTGTTCCACTGACAAAAAATTCAGACTTGTCAGACAATTCAGATTTATTCTACGGTGCCTATAGATAGCCTATGGATTTATTCCATAGAAGTTAAAAAAAGCTGTCCTTGACTGCATCGTGAGTTTCATGTCTGCGACACCGCATAGAGGGATTTGTACGGTTAACATTGTGTCTCTGCCACAACACAACTACTTTATTCTCCCAGCCCTGTCATCCGGACTTGCTTTTTCTGCCCCCCCCCCCTCTTCATGCAAATGTTTTATCACCACTGTTCTGCACCACAATCAACAAATAGCACATATGTCACGAGTAATTGCTGTCGTTACCTTGTTAAGCTTCAGCTTTTCCTGTGCTTCTTTCCTCATTTCTTCTGAAAAACCTTTATGCAGCTTTTTTGGACTGTACGACGCAAGCTTTAAGCAGTTTCTTGCATCTACAAAGTCCCTCAGCCGAGTGAATGCCTCGGAGGGATCCTCCACTGTAAGCGTGAATAGACAATAATTAAAAGCCTATGCACACCTAGTGATTAGTAATAAACAAGAACTTATCATACCGGTGACATCCACCACACTAGGCTCTTTGAGGTAATAATTGTATATTGTCTGCAAAAGCTCTGCCCCCAGTCCATGCTTTTGAAATGGTGGAAGGATTAGCATTTGGCTGAAACAGACGAACTCTCCATAAGAGCAATTAGCAGCGGAGGTCGGACAAGATTACCTTATTCTGGGTCTCATGTTTGCAGGGTAGGCGTAGTACCGGTACACAGTGGCGTATCCAGCAAATAGGTAGTACGTTGCGCCTCCTATAATCTTCTTCTCGTGTCTGTCAAAGAAAGCGGTAGAACGGGGACATGTAACAAGAAATATCACAAGAAATCATGTTTATAGATTTTCGAATAAGCTAGGCTGACAAAGTAGAGAGTTGGGCTAGGTGGTTAGACATGGCAAAAAACGGTGAGCGAGACACACAATGACGACACCGGAAGAAGCCTGCCGGGTGTCACGGAGCAGTAGACGACGCAATTAAACATAGAGGGACATTGCAATGAAGAACTTGACAGGTATGAAGAAATCAAAATGAATGATTCCACAGAAGGTAAATAGACTGAACCCGAACTCCCCCCGCACCATGTGACGTATGCACAGACAGGGGAACCAGGATATACAGTCAACCCTCGATTTATGAACACCCTCGGTTCCCCGAAAAATCGTTCATAAATCGAGGGATTCATAAATCGAAAATTCAGTTAACTGAGTACTATCGAGCAAATGCAACAGTATTTCTGAGTTGGGATTGTGTTTATAATGCCATATATTGTGTAATGTTGCTTTTGACCTTGCCTTCTGCTGTATCAATCTCACAAAGAACAGACATTAGCGCATTCACACTCTCTTTATTATGCAATACTAAATTGTTTAATTTTGCTTTGGACCATGCCTTCCGCTGTGTCAATCTTGGAAATAAGAGATGTCACCACATTCGCACTGGACTGGTCTCGAATTTCCTCCGGGATTTTTAACCTCCGTTTATTAATCTCCGGGTGACAGCAACCACCTTATTCATCAACTGAGGTCAGGAACACTTGGTCGCACCTTGTGCGACCCCGGAAAACCCGTTTGTTGTTCGGATTTCGAGGGGTTAAGAACCGAGGGTGCAATACCTGGAAAACGTTATGTCCGTTCAGGTGTCATTCATGAGACCACAGAATTATCCCTTTGAAGGTTTCTGTTGACCTCGGAACGATCCATTCATAAATTGAGGGCAAAAACACTGGGCAACTCCTAGTTGGTTCCCAGAAATTCCGTTCATTATTCGAATATCGAGGTTCATAAAACGAGGAAAGAATTAATGAAAAAAGTTTGGTTCCCCGGGCTCGTGTTCATAAAACGAGGGAATTCATAAATCGAAGGTTCATAAATCGAAGGTTCATAAATCGAGGGTTGACTGTAACACAAAATATAGAAGAGAAGGAGGAATGCATGTTATCTCCGACGGAGCGACTGCAGCAGGACTGGCATGGGAGGAAAACCCCATTGAGCCCGACGTCCATTCAAGCTGTGAAGATAGCCGCCGTGTTGAAACCACGACCGACTAGATTATGACGACCACGTCATAATTAGAGCCTGAAGTTTTTGGGAAATATTTTTTTCTAAATTCGGGGGGTAAAAATCGGGTAAATAAATATGTGCACCAAATTCGTGCAAATTCGGGTGAAAAAAACTTCCAGTATGCTAAATTCGAGGAGAAATCGGGCTCAGTTACTCAACCTAAGTGTAGTGGTTTGGTACAAACAGTGATGGAACTGCATTAGCTGCCAAATAAGTAAGTTTGTGCACTCCTACAGAGATCCCAGTGAGGGCAATTTGCCGGGTAAAAATCGGGTTTCACCCTAAAGCGGCAACCTTCAATTCGGGGTGCAAATTCGGGGAAAAATCGGGTTTAACCCTAAAACTTCAGGCTCTAGTCATAATTCGCAAACCCCATGAGGAGCCCGTCCGCACGATCCGCTGGGGGCGCTACTCATCGGCCCGCGAGATCTGCATCATGATTGGACAATGGAAATTTGATGGAGTTTTTGTGTTGTTTTTTTTATGTAAGGCTTATGCAGAAGGATAATATGCAGGGATGAAGGGTGCGAAAGACACCCTAGTTGATGGCTAAAACTGCCTCATATGCTGCAAATGTTATTCAAAATTCCATCAACACGCGAATGTGATACACAATGCTCGTAATCCTTTTGGCCATGTGCTCTGTGTTTGAGTCGGGCTCCAGCTGCGAGTTGTGTTTCTAATTTCGCAGCACAAAACCTATTTTCGTTTCCTTGCGACCTTGATTTGCCTACTGTAGGCCTGTGGTGGTCTGGGCATGACAAATAGCAGGTACTGTACTAATACGAGGTGTACACATTATTTTACTAACATTTGCTCATCTCTTCTGCTTGCCTAACGTGAAAAAATGTAACGTGAAAAAAGAAAAGAAAAAAACAAAGAAATCGTATATAAAAACCTATTTGTCAGGACATTATGGTGTCAACACTTATTTATCTCGTGGGAGATTTCGCCATTACTTCTGAGCACATTTATCAAATTTAATTCGCACAAATTTAATTTTCCCAATTAATCTAAGAAATTTGCCGAGTCAACCTCACGTTTTCTTTTTAGAGAAACAGAAAGCCCGTGCCGGATTTACCCCACCGCATTGTAAAATATATTCCCTACTGCTTCGGTAATAGCTGGGACAAAAGAAAAGAAGCAAAAAAACGTCATTTCGAAGCGCAAAAATTTTCAGCGGAGCTCAGTTCTCCATCAAATTAATGCAAGACATGGGGGAAGAAAGTTGGTCACCAGCCCCTTCCTATTTCCTTCTCACTCTTCTTTCAGATACCCTTGAGCAAGGCGACAAAAGAAAGGGACACAGACAACCAGGAGGCAACTTTCAACAGTTTACTGACAATGAAACGGAACAAACACACATTCTAACCTGCACTCCCCCATATGACATTCTGTCACAGATAACACTTGATGCCAAACACGGATTTCACCTGAACCAACAACCTTTCTTTATCACTTCTTCTTGCTTCTTAGTAAGCAGGGCGGTGGGGGCACTAACACAATCTCTACCTTGTTCCACAATGAGTTGTCTTTACACAATCTGCCTGATATACACATCCTTTGACTTAAACTTTATGTCAGTCTTTCTTTTGTTGCCTTGCTCAAGGATATGTACCAACCCACCCCATACACTATGTGTCTTTCAGATAACTTTGCCCTGCAACCATACTGCTGTTATCAGCAGAAGCTTAGATAAGGGATAGTAAGTGGACAGATACAGGGCCTCCTGGCATGGCTTCTTTGGGAGATCTGAGCGCTGCTGGCAATTTGCTCCTAGGACTGATGCTTTTCTCTTTTTTTTTTGGTGCTTATTACGACTGTGTTAGTGAATGTACTTCCCAATAGGATGGGGTAAATCTGGCATGCGCCTTCTGTTTCCGTAAAAAAAAAAAACGTGACGTTGCAAAGTTTGGAGCTCAGTTGGGAAAATTCAATTTCCCCTGAGACAAACAGCATTTTTTTGTTGAAGCACACCGTATAACTCATTATGTATCATGTATATCTTAAATAAATAAATGCTCGATATCAAAGTGCTGTCGACTTAACGTGTTTGTGAGAATGTTGGCACAACTTTTCCTGCAGTGCGCAGAACCTTTACTTCTGTACTCCGGAGCTGAACCGGAAACCAAACCAAGACCTCTCAACCTGATCCGAACCCGTAAATTTTTCCGTTCAACACGCAAGCGGCAGGTTACGTACATTGTCACGTTGTACTTCTTAAAACTAGAAATTAATTTACTAGAAATTAATTAATTAATTCTTAGAAATTTTTTATGATACTGAGTGTCACATACAGAAACAGTATGTTGGGAGAGCACGAAGCGAGAAACATAGATAGCAATGGAATCGATTAGGTGGGATTCCGAAGACACGACATTTTGTCAGTAGCGGGATCTTAATCGCATGCTTAGGACAATACTTACAATACAAAATACTCCCATCTTTCATCATCCGAGTCAATGTACGATGCAGCGTCGATATACCACAGGATGAAAGTCTGCATTCTGGCATGGTAGTCGACGAAACCAGGTACTTTTGTATCTACCTTGTAGATCTCAAAGGTACGACAGCCCGGGTTGCCTTAAAAAGGATCCATGTCACTTAGTGTTCGTATGGGGATAATGTGCACATTACATGTTAGCATGATACATAGCATGCCACGTAATATAAAAACAAGCCATTCACCGAGACTGCAGTTTCAACCACATGCACGGTAAGTACCTTTCTTGAAAGTGAAGGAATGCTGGAGAACACCGAAAGGCTTGAACTGAGATTCTTTCGAAAGGATCGATGAAAAATGATCCAGGTTGCTATAAAAACCTGGGGGCAGCTTCTCTGTGACCATTCCTACCACATCATCTGGCTGTAATCGAAGTTAAATAAATCATGAAATATATTTGAATGCAACAAAGCATGGAATCATCTGCATATCGAATAGACGCAAGCACTGCAAAGAACATTCTTGTCATACCTTAACACCGTCACTCTTTTTGACACTGATCTTCTCCGCATACTTCACTGAGACATAAATGTTGAGGCTGCATGCAGTGTAGTAAATTTTCACCCTGAGGTTTCGGTAACCAAAGATATTCTCCCTGTGAAAGGCAAGTCATGTGAGAACGCTGCACAAGTTGCATGGTTGTATTTTTTTATACCGGTTTACGACCCGCGAAAAATTAAGCCTGTTGGGGCTCTATGCTAGCACTTAAATACAATGAATTGTAACGTGCTGTAAATTCTCTGCACATGGTCATACCCTTCTCCAAATATCTGGTGTGACATCTCGGGGGCGAAGCCAAGACTGTCATTGTCCAGGTCTTCGGCGGTTCGGACTAAATAAGCGAATGGACAAGAAAACACTATGCAGTCCACCTCTGAACTAAGAAATAAAAAGCAAGGTGCAATACCTAGCTTGAATTCGACAACGTCGTTCCCAGAAGCAATGTATGCATCCAGAGCTCCTTTGGACAAGGAGACTACTGAAAAGGGATATAGTTTAGTGCGACCGATTTTGAGCTTTATATTGCGTCGGTGGTTGTTACATTGTTGTGTGTGTGTGTGTGTGTTAAGAACCAAATACAACAGCGCGACCAATGTGGGAGGAACCTGAGAAATGGTGTCATGCACGAACTACTTAATGCAGTTAACAAAAGCACAGGGTTCGCTAAGCAATGAATACTAGTTGAATACAGGAGAAAGAATAAAGTGTGACAAACAAGAACCGGGCGCAGAAACAGAAGCTTGTGAAGCACAGTTGCGAGCATTTTTTTGTGGCTGGATATTCCGACACGTGGCGTTCGGTGATCGTGCAAATGTAAGGTGTGCATGTAGATATAACTATATTACACCATTTCTGCGCGCGTATAGTGTCCTGAAACTATTCAAGTCCAGGAAAGCAACGCAATAAACATTGGTGCTAAACGGATAGCCAACGTCTTCACAGGGTTCACTTGAACAAACGTTTAAAGTGACATGCACTTAATTGCAACTCAAAATGTGTACTTCAAAATGTCTGCATTGAAAGACGCACGACGGGCAGTAACACAGACAGTTTCGTTATACATTTATGCGTTTAAAAGCGAATATCGGAGCTCACCCGCCATGTTCTCAACAGTTTCCCGCCGTGTTCTGTTCGGGAAGTGACGTCGAGTAAAACAGATAAAACCTAGCGAATCATGTGCCACACAGCCAACCAATCGCAAAGCTCATTGCAGAACATCGCTTCCCTTTTCACAACATGGCCACTGAAAATGCTGAAGTGACCTTGCTCGAAGAAAAGGTATGCAAAGGTGTATTAGGTAGCGCTCAGTTGTCTTGAAACTTAGTATCATTATTAAGTCCTGTAGGCTTTGTTTAAAAGTCTTCATTCGTTTTGTTTCGAATTTCTTTCGTTTTCCTGCATTTTTACATCAGGCCCGTATGGAGGAATACGGTCTCTTGAGCTTGCTCCTCACCCGTGCATCCTGCGAGGTATGAACCCTGCCTTAAATCAGAGAAGTGTTTTTGTTTCATATGTTTTCTTTTGCATTTGTATGAAGCAGTTATATGTCGCTTTCCGCTTCTCCACGCATGTTGGCTGCTTGTAAAGAACGAGTGCTGTCAACATACAGGTTGCAGCTTCCGGCATATATTAGTAGACGACCTTTTCACCCCGCCTTTGAACGCAATGGAGTGCGGTGGCAACGCATTCAGTGTTGTTATTACAGCCGCCTTGCCAGAATTACAATGTTCATTGTCAAAAGCGCGATCATACTGTCACAAGCCACACAGACAAATTAGAAATAAAAGGTGCATGTTTGTTTGACTCCCGCGAAGCCTGCGAAAAGCCGCTAGACGAGCAAGAAGAGTCCTTCCCAACGCGTCATGTCGTGCTTGATTACACTTGGTTACGTGTATCAGTTACCATTTCTTGCTACGGTTGCCCACGCATCTGCAACTCGCGCACATTCCAAGCTTTACGTTCCCGTGAAGACAGCAAGCTGTTCTCATGCCAAAAATGCGACCCCACTGTTAAGCGCTAATTTTTTTGTGTGTGGGAACATATAGCTAATTTTGTGTTTCAAAATTTTTGAACTTAGAATTTAAAATGATTTTTTTTTTTTTTTTCATGTGCACAGTGCAGATAATATTTGTGTGCTTACTATATAGACACACATTCATCGACTTTGGTTACACAGTTGAGAGATAATTTGACACATTTCATTTTGGAGACATTCCTTCCTCAAGAGGGAGTGCAAATGTGGGGCACCACGCGTTATCATGACAGTGTAATTTGTGCTGTGTAACCGAGATAAGCATAGAAGTGCTTGGCGATTATAGAAGAGCATCATGTTTCTGAGTCACTTGGATCGTGTATGCATGTTTTAAACTTTAACTTTAACTTTGAGTGTCATAACTACACATTTACACGTAAGCTCAGATTAAGATATTTTTGATCGCTCAACGAATATAAACGAAGGTCTCACTGTTTTTCTTATCACACGTGGTTACACCATTCAGAACTATGTTATCCCTGATAAGGCTGCACCGTATTAAATATTGTTCATCTTAGTGTTGTGGCAAATAACTATTTCTCAAAATGGCTTTCTGGGAATTTTTCTAAAAGTATATCTCCAAGACATTTTTTGCATCATATATATAGCGAGCAATGTCTCGCATTCCCCATAAACTTCAATTGACAGACTCTAAGGTGCCAGTGAACGCGTGAAAAACGTCTGCGAAGTAGTCGACATGGCAGTGGACTTGTGAAAATGCTTCCAAAACTGTGCATGGGTAAAGAATCTTCTGCAAAGCTGTAGTGACAGTGATGTGCTTGTTTGCTCGTAATATATGGCTGTGATACTGCTGTCTCACCCACCAAAATGTGACAGAGTTTCTAAATTGTGTGCTTGTGTATTAACTGATCTTCTAATGCTTTTGTAGGGAAGCCAGTACATCAAGCGAGCTGATACGGAAAGGTTGAAAGAAGTATTTGACAAGGTAAAAAGGTTCACTAATCGAACTACGGGGCTGTGGTGTACGATGACAATGCAAAAATTGTTTACAGTACGCCAGTGTCGAGAAAGATGGCGACAGATACATGACACCAGATGACTTTGTGAGAGGATTTTTAGGATTGTTCGAAGGACCGCAGTACAACAAGCAAGCTGTAAATTTACTGGGGAGTATACTGGATACATCAAAGGATGGGTGAGTCATGCTGGCTCCTGCTGCGTTAGTTGTACACATCAAATGTCCCCGTGTTTGCACATATACTAACAAACGTTTGGGCACCTTGTGTAAGGTCCACCTGTACTTTTAATGAGATGTCTTATTTTTGCACATTTCCAAAGTTTCTGCCAGCTCGGTTAGAAAGGATTCGAATGCATCCATTATGTCTGTCAGACGCAAAAAGGAAATTTTTCTAAATATTGTTGGAATGCAAATTGCAGTTATGCAATATCCCACTCGGTTTTTTTTTTCTAAAATCCTCCGAGGTGATTGTGTATGACGATTTTTGTTATTGAACTGTGTCCCGCTCTGCATTCAGGCATGTACGCAGAATTTTATGCAAGCCCATCCGTAGCAATATTTTGCAATAATACCGAATTATATTGACACAGGCATATGAACTATGTCTCACATTAACCGACTCTGCATTGTAGACTCATATCGTTCATGGAGTTCCACGCTTTTGAAGGCGCCCTATGCCAACCCGACGCTTTGTACAAGGCAGCTTTTCAGTTGTTCGACACGAATGGGTCTGGTTTTGTTACTCAAGGTAAAGAATTTCGTTGCATTCACTGTAATGCGCAAAAGTAGAAGAATAGTGCGTAATGATTAATTATTTATTCTCTCTCGCAGATGAATTTGAGGATGTTATCAAGCAGACAACCCTGTATCATAAGATCCCTTTTGATTTCAAGAGTGATTTTATGACATTGCACTTTGGGGCTGATCAGAAAAGAACTGTCAGCTACGTCGAGTTTTCGCAGCTTCTGCATGTGAGTAATGCTCATGTGTTGTAGTATTCAATGCTCCCTTTGAAATTGCAATATCATGTTAAGATTGCTTGTGGGCAGCGGACATGTGCACATGTGCCCTCCCTTTTCATCTCGCCCGGCTATTCAACAACAACTTTATTTTTGTCGTGCTGATTGGGGTGTTTCCTTGCCAACGGGGGTCATATCTACCCCATTGCTCACCTTACATTTTGTCAATAACGTTAGCATATAGCACACATTAGCATATCAGAACATAGCTACATTAAGCACATCTAGTTGTGACTTTGGATCAATGACACCACGAAAGTTGCTTCGTTAAATCCTTTCTCACGTATATTATAGGACTTCCACGAGGAGCATGCTGTTCAGGCTTTCAAGCAGTATGATAAGAAACGCAAGGGAGTTATCTCAGCTATGGACTTCAATGACATCATGATCTCCGTTAAAACACACCTGCTTAGTGAAGATGTCAAAAAGAACCTTGTTGCTGTAAGTATAACTGTACTGTGAAGAAATCTCATTTGATGGTACATTGTGGACACACGTGGACTGGGACATGAATGGTATTGACATGAAATGGTATCGAAAAGGAAACAGTACAAAAAAACGGTATTGGGTATGAGGCAGTCCACAGTGGCAGCGAGGTCAGGACTTGCCATTGAGGGTAATAACCGAGTTCATGGGCACATGATGTCTACCCTTTCACCACCTTTTCAGCCGTTGAGTTGAGGGCTCAACACCTGTTCCGGGGGGGGGGGGAGGAAGTTAAAGGTAGTGAAGATGACCTATCTATGCCAGATTTCAGGAAGAGATATTCGCGGCATGATGTCAGACATAATGAAGTCGAACAACCCTATTTCTTAGTAGATACTCACAGGGAATGAAGCATTTCTGAAGGGAACAAATTTATTTACACACAATTTTATACACACGGGCTTTCATGCAGAATCTGCACTTTGCCAGTGCATGCTACATCGCAACTGGACTGTGTTTCGGACTTCATAGTCTCCTCCGCCATTAATCCTATTTCTTGAAAACACGGAACTCTAGTCATACATTAGGACAATAAAGTTTATCAATATTTGCGTTGTAACACATATTTTATATTGGAGTACCACTCTTCGAAATGCTGTGCATATGAATTGAATGCATAAAGTTTCTTTTCAAGCGTACATATTCAAGCCTTTCTGTGCCAGTGTAATAATATACACATCTTGCTCAACACATCTCACCCCATATTCTATATTATGCACACACATTGACGTGAATGGTTGTGAACTGATGCCTCAATCGAGCTGTATTTTGTAGGTGGCAGGCTCAGCTTCGGGCGGACATCAGGTCACATTTCCCTATTTTATGGCCTTCAATTCTCTGCTCAACAACATGGAGCTGGTGAAGAAAATTTACCTCCATTTTACGAAGGGCAACACTGGAATTGAAGTGACTAAAGGTGATTACACTGCATTGAACCTGATATGAAATGCAGTTGTAGCAGCGGCTGTAAGTTAAGCATTTGGCACAGAAATGGCATAGCAGGCACATCTGGTTGTATGTTTATAGCTTCATTGTTCCGATGATCGTAAGTATTGCTTTCACGCTACACCGTCAGGTATTTAAAGATTACTTTGCGTGCACCTGACAACATTTAGAAACACTGTGTGCTGAATAAGTTTCATATACTAATGTTTGCAGAGGAGTTTCTGTATGCTGCGCAGCAAATGTCCCAGGTGACCCCATTAGAGATTGAAATCCTCTTTCATCTTAGTGGGTTCCTGCACCAATCTACTGGGTGAGAAACTTTGATCACTATAAGATGTTGATAGAAAAAATCTATAGTAGCTCCCTGCCAGCCTACTGAAACCATGTAACCCATTACTCCTGTGTTGTGTGACCCGTAGTGCCTGTATTGAGCTCGAATTTTGCTTTGTTGATGAGTAGACTGAATATGGTCAGTGCATCATTCTAATCGTAGTACGGTTTCTAACTCTTGGGAAAAAGAAATTGTTCGGAAACTTAACTTGTTTTGCTTTTCTGCTTCCACTGCCCATATGTTGATTTGTACATGGTATATAACAGCATTCTCTACTTATACAACCATTGACACTTGGCTTATTGCCTCGATTCCTTGTGGTATACAGTCAGTCTGGTTAATAACGAACATGAGCATAGCCTGAACATACAGGGTGTGCGGACGGATTCAGAAAAATCACTACAAACCGTATGCATGAATAACAATGTCATTTGGCACGCTGCAATATTTTTGTCAGAAGTTTAAAAAAAAATACGTAAACTTCAGATCATACGGCCAACATGTTACGAGATAGAAGCCGGAGAAAATTGCAGCTTATGTATTCTGAATGCTGTACACCACTGTTGCCAGGCTTAGGGCGTAAGGTGGGTGTTAAGGGTGTTAAGCGTTACGGGTGTTAACGTGCTGGGGAATTGGCACAACACCAAATCTCAACTAGTGAGATTTTGTGTTATGTTGTGTCAGATTTTTCCCAGTCTCAGGGTACAAGTGATGAACCATCGTAACCACCAACTTGCCTGTTGCTTCGTTGTTTTGTCTATGACTTCAGATAACCTTTAGCGACAACGGTATACCTAGGGCCCTCTGTTTTAGGGTAAAACCCAGTGAGACCCGTTTTTACCCCCTGGTTTGCATCGTCATCACTTAGGGTAAAATCCGAAAAAGCCAGAGAAAAACGGGCACTGGAGAAAACTAAGCATTGGACATTCCGCAAAGTTGTTCCGCATCTTATGTCAATCTAAAATGCGAGAAGCACTCTTTTGTTATTTTCCACCAGAAAATTTACTTTTCCACCGGATTTTACCCTGTTTTACGGATCCTGAGATAAAACCAAATTTTTAACCCCCCCCCCCCCCCCCCCCCGATTTAAAAAAAAGCATAAAACCCGAAAACACAGGCCCCTAGAGCATTCTGCATTCAAAATACATGGGCTCCAATTTTCTCTGGTTCATATCTTTGTAACATGTTGGCCGTATAATGTAAAGCGCATGTTTTTTGTTTTTTTTTACTTATGACAAAACTAAGAAGGTGTGCAAAATTTTTTTGTTCATAGCCATGCATAAAATTTTTAAGGATTTTGTGAAATGTGTGGATACTAAAAGCGCTAAAACCACGAGAGGGACGAGACAACACAAGTAGGGCACTCAGTTTATTCGCGCAGACATGCCACCCTTAAAAATCATACAAATATTCCCTTTCCTTATCCAACAGACGCATTGCTTACACAATCCTCCCTCCCTCCAAGGTCAGGTATACGCGTACGCCCCAAATTTCCCTTTCCCTACTGCCTTGCGATTTCCCCCTTATCTTATCACCAAACCAAACATTACACCCAGAGGCGACACGTGCGTGCTCAATGAGAGCCCCAGACGAGAGTCCCTGATCTTGTCCACACAGTTCACACAATGGCCAGTCTGGCCTAAATAGGAGCGACTGAACCAAAACCAAATATGCCGTACATATGGCCCTGGGTTTTCCGCGATTCCGCGAAATATCGCGGAATCCTTCGTTTGGCACGGAATTTCACGGAATCTCTTAGTTTTAGGTGTGTGCGGATATATTCGAGTTCTCGAATTCGGATCAAATATCACTCACTCGAAGTATTTCATCCGCGAATCGAATACCCAATATTCGGATTTCCGAATATCCGACTATTCACCGAATATATATACGAACGAAACCTCCCGAAAGGGGGCTTCACGTCTTGCGTAGCAGCGCCTGTCCTGTCTTCTCCTCTTCCGTAGTGTCTTTTCGCGCTTTGTTTTTATCTTCATGGGCTTCACCTGAAGCTTCCCTGCACGAGTTGAAGCCTGCTTTACGAAACTGCCCATGCTGCAGGACCAGCACAGACAGATTGTAGTTTTTTACTATTATTATTATTATTATTATTATTATTGTTCCATTTCTGGTCTTACAGAAATGTGGACCAGGTGCTAAAGGCAGAAGCCTGACAAGGCAGCTGGACCGACACAACATGCAAGCAACAAAAAACAAAAAAAAAAACTACAACCTGCTGGTTCTGCAAATGCTGGTCCTGCAGTATGGGCAGTTTCGTAAAGCAGGCTTCACCTCATGCAGGGAAGCTTCAGGTGAAGCCCACTTTCGGAAGATTTCGTTCGTATTCGGTGAATAGTCGGATTTTCGGAAATCTGAATATTGGGTATTCGATTCGCGTATGCAATACTTCGAGTGATTGATATTTGATCCGAATTCGAGAACTCTAATATCCGCACACTCTTAAAAATAAGAGATTTCGTGAAATAGTTTAGCTTAAGATAACGCCCCAAATTTATTGTGCATACTTCGCCTGAGGAGGGGGCTGAGTCCCTCCCGTGTGCGGTTTAGTGGTGGCAGTGGGGGATTTTGATTTGACATCTGGGAGTTTGCCTCTAAATACTCATAAATAATGCCTACAGCCCTGAAACAAAAAGGGTATCCTGTAACTTCTACAGGGCATGTATTGTAAGCTCCTTCCTATAATCTTCCTATGAAGTTTCTATAAACTCTGTAGATGCTGAAAGATCTTTCAGCAGGTATAAAATGATTGCATGTGACAGACTTTTGTCTTTGTCAGAGGAGAACACAATATATCATGTATGTAATGCTGAGCCACAACAGTGCTTTCAACCTGTAATTTTATAAAATATTTTTGTCCCCACATTATCCAAGAAAATAAACTGTTTCCCATTTCAAGCAGTTGCTGACTGCTTGCCGTGGAAAATCGCGGAATTTACGAGTCGGTGCCGCGGAATTTTGAATTTGCCGCAGCAGAAGACCAGGGGTCTTAGCCGTACGCGTCAAACCAATCAAAAGTTGTTAAAAGGGGTGTGGTTCAGATGACGATTACGTCTGCTCTAGCCAGGTCATGTTTGCATGAAGTAAGGTGCAGTTTCAGTTTGCAGGCGGAAAGGTTACAGGATGTGTGGTTTCCTCTAGGGGGTATCGGAGGGGTCTGCTCTGGTATCCTGAAGCAGTTGGGGGAAGAGAAGTGGTGCCACGAATGGGTCAGCTAGGATGGTTTCGCACACCCTTAGAAAACTTGAGGGGAAAGGGGGTGGGGGGGGAGGGTCTAGCTACACAGTGTCACACACAGTGAACATGTGTTATTGAAAGGGAGCCTTATTAATAAGAAAGCAAAAAAAAAATTGCTGGGACATGGCTGCCAGAATTTTCTTCATTGTGACTCTGGGCTGCGACAAAGAATGTTCGCATAGGCACATTTGTAGTGTGCGGGTTTGGATGGTTAGTAACTGTTAGTTCAGTATAAGTAACAACATGCCAGAAGCAGGTTCGTTATAATCAGGACTGACTGTATGAGTGACGAGCGTTATATTTTTAAGGTGGGATGAGATGTGATGGCACAACCTTCATGTTACATAAAACGAGAGTCGGTGTGGAAACACATGTGCTATGCTTGTAATTGTGGCACTATTGCATGCTTTTATCGTTTGCTCAAAAGTTTTGTGTGCTTTTTATAGGGAAATCATTGCGGGAAAACCCATTCTGGCCTCCGGGGAAGAGCCAAATTTAAAAACAAGAGAAACGAGTGCCTGAAAGATTCAAGCACCCAACATTTGGGCAGATAATATTCAACAGGCTATATAGCGGGACAATATTAATATTCAATAGGCTTTGTGAAATGCCCGTTACAGGTTCCATGTTAACAATTTATGCAACAAGCACTTGACACACTTAACTTCGCTCATATTTGTCTAATGACTTAAAAATCTCAGACTATTAATGAACTTGATGCGCACAATGAGGGGAATGTTTTGCAAGTCAACTTCCGGATTTTGAGAAAATCCAATTTAGACCACTTCCAGGGAGATTAGGCCCTTGTGTTTTCGGGTTTTACGTTATTTGAAAATTGTGTGTGTGTGTGGGGGGGGGGGGTTATTTCATAAATTGTTTTTTGTTTCAGAAGCTGTAAAATAGGGTGAAAAGCAGAATCTGAGTGAAAATTAAAAGGTGCCTCTCATTTGCAGTGCATTTAAGATGATCACAATAGATGCCAAGTGGCTGTGCTGAACATGCAGCGTTCTGCAGTGCCCATATTTGTGGCTGAACTAACGTACTTTGGCATGTTTGTTGTCAAGCTTTTTGAGGTTTTACCTGACGGTGATGCAAATCGAGGAGGAAAATGGGTTTTACCATGTTAAACTCTAAGACACAAGGGTCTAAGTAAGATGGATGATATTCTCATTATTACCTTCTCCTAGTTCTTGCGAGGAAACACTTGTTTTAACTGTACTCGAGCCTTGCTAGTGTACGTTATGTAGTACTTGTAAAATAACAACTCCTTCGAGCAAAGCCTACAAAATATTTAGTCTCTCATATACAAGTTCTTGTATACGAGGGACTCCTTTGTTGTGTGCATGGTACCACACATTCTATGGAAGCAGGGATTCGGAGAGCATGGGAGCACGAGTACCGCAAACACTTGGTTTTATCTTATAGACAGCGGTGTTTAGGCGGAGGCTCCTAGCAGTGTCTCCCGAAGAAAAGATGTGAAAACCCTGTGGGCTGACCGCATCTGCCACTTGTGGGCATTGTTCCCCGCGGATGGAGGAGGTTCCCCCAGGTAACCATTCCCCTGACCAGCAACGGAGCTTTGGGCTCCAGGGGATATTCTGCCTCTGTCCGCATCAGTTCCTTTGCCAGATCTCTTGTATATTTATGTCGTATGCCTAAAGAAAAAAAATGAAGTACAAATTTCCAGTATTTACAGATTTCAATATCGGGCACTCGCGATCCACTCCAAGTTGCAGTTTTGTATGCGTGCAGCTGCTTGTAATCTTTCTCATTATTTGGAGGTCTTGGGTGCACGAAGTGGTAAGTCACAGCCACGCAAGGACGAATATGAGGAAAACCCGGGCCCGCTTGCACAAACATAGAGGAGATTCCTCGGTGGTGTCCTCAGTAGGTGCGGTAGTGCTTTGGGCATGCCATACTGTCCTCATCATCGCTCTTGCGCAGAGCACTGCGAAAGCACTACTGAGGACAGCACTGAGGAAGTACCTCAATATGATGGAAAGTAACTGTTCTGAGGCTGGAGCAAACAGACAAACACGACACAAGCCTCAAGGTGCCTAAGCTAGAGCACTGCACGGGCCGCATTTTTAGGCCCAGGCCCGGCCCGAGCCCGGCCCAAGCCCGAAGGATTCTAAGTTTATCGGCCCAAGCCCGGCTCAAGCCCGGTCCAAGCCGGATAAATTTATAGCCTACCCAGCCCGGCCCAGTGTATCAAGCTGTAAAATCCTACCATGGCTAACTAACAGAGGGGTAACACAGGCTCGAGCCCGATGTAGGCCCGGTGATAGGCCGGCCCACGGGTTTTCGGGTGAGCCCGTGCAGTGCTCTAGCCTGAGAACATGAAACTTTGTCATTGTTCATGCAAGCTCTGACCCTCTTCAGGCTTCCCACTAACAATTTTGGGTTAACTGCAAGTTTGATCCTTGCTAGTAATATTCAGTCTACAGAGTACCAATGTGCCAAGAATGTGTTTCAGAACATTTCTGAATCTATACCTCAGTCTGTAATGCTGTGGCTCGTCACTTTGTGTCCCAGAGCCCTTCATTTCCTTATTACTCCCGTCTTTTGGTATGTGCTATCCATGTACTATCATGTTTGTGAAGGGGAGCGTCTGTAATTTCTTGCTTGATTAGAAATCACTCACTCCAGCAAGCTTTGAGCAATCTCCTGATCTGAGAATGTAGTGTGTTTACTCAGAATTAATGATTCTGCAGTGTGGATAATGTGTAGGATAGGAAAAATTCACCAGTTGAACCTCAATGTAACAAATGGCAAAATATTTTTTTTTCTTTTGTAATCTATTTTACTAGGACCTTAGAATTGCTTCCCGTTGTGTATTACATTTCCTTGTAGAGCGAGGTATGATGTACGTAATTGAGCCGTGCTTCGAGAACATTGGAGGAGAACGTATAAAGGATAGGTGCGCAAGCTCGTGTATCATAACAGTGTGAACCATTCCCTTGAATCTTGGAGGTACAGGCAGCAGTGCTATAAACCTGTAGTTCAGGGGCAAAAAAAGCGGCATTTATTTCCAAATGCTAACGCCAATTTCCATTACCTATGGTACAACTAATTCCCTTGCCTCTCGTGGTCCTGCTCCTCAAGTACCATGTCCTATTAAGTTCTGTTGTCCTATTGGGCAGCAGTGATGTGGCTTCGCAGGACTTCCCCTATTACATTATGTGAGACACCACACTGTTTGAATATTTTCTTACATTAATACTGATATCACTTAAATATGTGACCACACACAACACTTGATAAGATTTTATCATTGTACTGGCGCATTATGACCTCTGATGTTATTGCGCCAAAAACATCAAACACTGTTTGAATGTAGCAATTTCAATTATCCATAAGACATGGTATTAAGAGATATCTGACAAGAATAGGCCCCTTAAGAATTTATCACAGTGCAGATTAGGATACCCAAAGGGGGCAGCATGTGAGTCGGATGAGAATGCAAATATATAATGTAAACTAAACCATGTCGTTCTACAGCTTTGTTACATGGAGGTTCAATGCCTATGATGTGCTGCTGCCTTTGCCTGGCTGCCACCAAATTGTTGGTCCAAATAATATCTTGTACGAAGCAAGCTTAGAATTCCTACATGCATTAGCACTCTTCCAAAACTAAGTTGATAGTCTTACAGCAGTGATGAGACAACTTCTCACTTGACTTTCCCTCGTGTCACATCCTTCATGGAACTGTAACACAGAAGGTGGATGTAACTCTATGCCACAGGGTATTATATAGTGCAGAAGTTTCCATACGGATGCAGTTTACAGACACACATGCTGGAAAATAACTTGAAAATAAAAATGAAAATGATACAAAAGGAAATCAAGGGCACAGAGGTACTTATACGCAGAGGTGTGAATTATTGTGACTGAATTAGGCTGTTCATGTGCATTAAGCAATAGTAACAATAAGACTAAGTAAGAATGTGTAATATTATACAAATTTTCATAACTTGTTACTTTTAAGTTTGAGAAACCTGTTTCTTATTACTTGTTAGCCTCAATAGTTTTCGAGATAAAGTACAGGTTGCCCCAAAGCGAGGATTTCATTGTGTCCGGAAGGAAGACTCATTTGTGGGAGACTGCCACAAATTTTAAACACTTAGATAACAGACATGATTTTGCTATTAAAAACTTGTGGATTATGTTGTTCCATTTACATTACTAAACCACCGGCTTGATTTCTGTAACTTATTTTGGTGTAAGTAAGGTTAAGGTCTGGTTAAGTAAAGAATAATGTGAAATTACATCAGTACATCTCGTGACTTTTCCAAGCAATACAACAACTAAACTACACATAATTTTGTCACTAAACTTGGTCACGTTGCCCATGTTTAGAAAATGCCCATGCATTTTCTAAACTACTTTCATCAAATAAATTGCAGGCTTCTGATAGACAATACGCTCATATGTAAGTGCTAGTGTAGTGAGAGTGTAAAATGTTCTGTCAATCTTTTTCGTGTGCGCTCGGGATCTCGAGAATTATTTTATGGAAGACATGTATTGGCCCAAGATAAACTGCAGATCAGTCTGTCTACATGGAGGTGCAATCTAAATATGTATGCCCATAATTTTGTTGCATATGTTGATTATGAAAAAGGAGGAGCACAATATATTAAGTATAATTTCATGCATGTCTTTTCTAGACGCTTCTCATTCCAGTGAGTCCAATTTCTTTTTACTTTTTTTCTGGTGGCTGGCAGCACAGTTGCTAAGATGCACTATATGGAATGCCAGGAAAGAATGAAATGCACATGGATACTATACCATTAATTAATTATATTGTAGAATGTCACAGGGGAGGTTATCTAGTTCAATTAAAAAGCTCATTAGTTGTAGAACACTCAAATACTCACTTAGATTGGAGACTCAGTAGCATATAGTTATATCATGAGCATGGAGTGAAAGGTAACATAGCGAGCATGCTTTCATAGCAGTGTTAACTCTATATCGGTAACATACTCCTTTTGTAGAATTTTGACTACGTTACATCTGTATTAGGCTACATTCACTAAATGAATCGGATTGATCTATGTACATTCTATAAATGTGACTTAATTTTCAATATTCAACATCCTGCATAGTTATAGCTCCTGCACTTTGCACATCTGTACAATATGTACTTCTTCCTTTGCACACTGCAGTCAGAAGATGCTCATGTACATCACTTTGTGTCTTTTGATTTTGCAACAGGCGGGTGACTTACGAAGATCTAGAGAGGATTGCACCATATCGACCAACTAGGTTTTTATCAAGGCCAATAGCAGAAGTAAAAGCAGTGCAGGTTTGTTACCGCTTTGGAACACTATCCTTTATCGTGTAGATTGCAACACACATCACCTGTTTTTAACGTAGAATATGTTCTTACTGTGGGCGAACTTGACTGTACCCTCACTTGCCTCGCTTCGTTTTTGTGCAACATTTTTTCACTGCAGAAGCGGGACTCAAACCAGGGGTCTGAAATAAGATGCCTCACCATATTCCTATGAATGGACTGCTGTGTATACGATCACAGTGCAAGTACAGCAAATTACATGCATATATCCACGCATACAACTCGGAAAAGGACTTACGCGACATCGCTCCATCATGTGGCTCCAAGACCTCGTGTTGTTTGTGTTTTGGCATTGCCTTCGCAAAGGGATAAAGGGGCAAAGTCAAAAGCAAGGCGCTACTTGGCCCGGAACCAAGCACAAGCACAGCACCTCCACCAAACAAAAGTCATGCCCAGTCATGTCAGTCGTTCGTGGTCTTAATACTACACATTGCCAGAGCTAACTTTCCTATACAGTCACCGACCGATTTTTCGGACCACGATTTTTCGGACATGCTCGATTATTCGGACTCGTTCGGCCGAACTCGAACGGCCGCGGGTCCCATAGAGTTGATGTATAAGAACGTTCAAAATTTCGGACGCTGTGCAGCCCTGTCGCTCGATATTTCGGATTCTGTTTGCCCAACCAGCGAATTTCTCTCTTGTGTTGAGGAAAATATTGGTATCATTCGAAATTCGTAGCAAAAGAAATCAACCAACTAACATATTGAGGAAAAAAAAAAAAAGAATAGGCAATGATTGTTCATTTTTCATTCCTCTGAGTAGAAGAGGTCTGTCGTAACGCTTTTGCGTCTTGACTCAAAAGGCCCAGCATGTGCTGTCCGCCCGCGAGTCGCGCGACAGCGCTGTAAAGCGAGCTTCACCTAAAGCACGCTTGCGTTAAGTGAAGCCGACTTGCGGACTTGATGACGGCGGTGCCTCTGTCAGTGTACAGTGACGAAATGTCGCTTCGGGAAATAGAAGCTGATGTTATCAGGCAGAGCTGGAAGCGCGTTAGGAAAGCGTCGACAAATTTTTCCAGCCTACTAGTGCTTAGTAAAGTTTATTTTGAAGCGAAATTGTTTTTTTTTTTTTTTTTTCCGGACTGCTCGATTATTCGGACTTTTGCGCGATCTCCGCCGAGTCCGAAAAATCGGACGGCGACTGTATTTTTTTCCTACGTGCTATTCAGTGCGTAAAAGAAAAGGACACACGCACAGACTGATGCAAAGCCACAGCTTATTCTCGCAGTCAAATCCTCATACCGTGCCATTTGCTGGCATTTACGCGACCGCGGAGGAGTGGGGGAATGTGACTCTTGGACACTGCACATTGAATTCCATGTCTTTATTTCCTGTAGAGTCCAGAAGAACGAGGGTTTGGTGTTCAGATCCTGGAAAGTGTCTACCGCTTCACTCTCGGTTCCATTGCAGGAGGTAAGGATTAAATCCTTTTTGGGGGAACAAGGGGCATCTAGGGGAACGCAGACACAAAACTCTTGCGTTATTGAGCCCTCCACACAAGTACCTTCAGAGCTTGCAGGCTAATTGGTGTACTCCTAAGCATCTTCGAGCAGATATATCCCATATCCCGTTTCCCATATCATGTCATATCTTGTTTCCCATATCATATCCCGTATCATGTCCCATATCCCCAAGTAGATGGCCGTTTTGTGACCCCCTCCGAAGCTTTTGACACGTTGCAGAACAGCATATCATTTGCTAATCATTTTATCTCCACTGTTTCTGACGGTAGAATTTTTGGTACATTTCAGCGGCTGGTGCCACAGTCGTGTACCCCATTGACCTTGTGAAGACAAGAATGCAGAATCAGCGGACGGGTTCATACATTGGTGAGCTTATGTATCGCAACAGTTGGGACTGCGCCAGCAAGGTCATCCGACACGAGGGAGTCTTTGGCCTCTACCGGGGTCTTCTGCCTCAGCTTGTTGGTGTGTGCCCCGAAAAAGCCATAAAGCTTACTGTAGGTTCTTACCTCTCAGAATTGAAGATCTCGGCCACAAAGAGTGTCATCTTAGAGCGTGTCATTTTCTTCCATTACACCAGATGAATGACTTTATTCGTGACAAGCTAACGAACGAGAAAGGAGAGATACCAGCATGGGGTGAAGTTCTTGCTGGAGGATGTGTAAGTAGTTACACATCGTCATCTCACGATTTCTTGTATAGCCGTTTGTAAAGTTTGCAACTTGAAATTGAAGGCTAAGATAATAGTAGTATTCTAGTCTCTATCTAGATATCTAACTATCTAACTCTAACTAGATGCAATAGATAGTAGGTACTAAATTAATAGTAAGGATAAGATAATGGAAGAAGTAAATTCTGACGGTTGAAAATGGGGTATGCACTCCATACCGTGGGGTATGGTTTTAAACTAACCCCACATATACTCCGCTCCGTAGCTCTCCGCTCCGTAATACTCTCTCCGTAAAGCTCTCCGCTCCGCTCTCCACTCCGCTCCGTAATAGTAGCTCCCTCATCTGCCAGTGCTGTAGTGTAGTGTAGTCAACGACAAATTGGTAGAGCTTCACGTGGTTTTGCAGTTCTGGACTACACAATTTTTGCATTAAACAAAAAAAATTGTTGTGTGCTTCACTTTTTTTTTTTTGTTACAATGCGACAGGCTGGAGCATCGCAAGTCATGTTTACAAACCCTTTAGAGATTGTGAAAATCAGACTTCAAGTAGCAGGCGAAATAGCATCCGCGGCGAAAGTGAGAGCGTGGACAGTAATCAAGGATCTTGGCATCACTGGGCTGTACAAGGTAAGCGTGAAACATCGCATAATTTTACCCGTGTGCAAGATTTATATAATACTTATCCCTCGTTGCTTATTGGCTGGTATGTACTGATGCTCGCGTACTTGTGTCGCTCTTACAATGTGGCCTATTGCTCCTGAACCCGATAACAAGTGACAGCATGTTTTAGGGTTCTCGGGCGTGCTTCCTTCGAGATATTCCGTTCTCCGCCATATACTTCCCAACGTATGCTCACTGCAAGTTAAAATTTGCTGACGATGAAGGCCACAATGGTCCTGGTTCCTTGCTGCTTTCTGCAGTGATTGCAGGCAAGTAACGAAGCACGTATTCTTAGGGCCTGACTTTTTCTGGTTATATTTTCCAGCAAAATCGAGGGGGGGGGGTAAGTATCGGGTTATATTTTGCTTCACTAATTCGGGTGTAATCGGGTTGAACTGAACTTGATTCAACCTAATTCTGGTTGAATCGGGTTGGATCAGGCGTAAATCTTTGGTTTACTCGATATAATACACGTGACCCACCAGTAGACACAGAGTATCAATGTATTTAGTCTGTGCATCTAAGAGGCAGCAAGGTCTCTGTTTTGACAGTTTGTATGAGCATATATTTATGCATTTACAAAACAGTTTCCGAAGTTTCATGTTAGTCTAGATGTTCAGATTACCCTGGTCCACCAGTTTTCGGGGTTATACCGGGTTAAACCCTGTTTTTCCTCATTTGAATCTGGAGGTAAATATCGGGCATAAATGGGTGGTTTAGGCCCTACGTATACTCTGCATAATTAGGGCCTGACTTTTTCGGGTTTTATTTTTGGCCAAATTCGCGGGGGTAAATATCGGGTGATATTTTTCATTTGAAAATTCTGGTTTATTTGGGTTAAATCCCGTTATGGCACATTCTGTCGTCAGGAATTTGGGTGTATTTGGGTGATTTTTTTTTTTTAAATAAAAATTTGTCTTAACATGGAACTAATGTTTAGCAATGTTATCAAACTTTATTTTAATGCACGCTTATGAGCGTGCCACGCGACCCGGATGTTTTCGGGTAGATTCGGGTTAAACCCGAATTTTACAGATTTCGTTCATCCTAGGGGTTCATCCATCGGAGGGGGTAAATATCGGGCGGATGCGGATATTAACCCGAAAAAGTCAGGCCCTATCAACATAATGCACTGCACAGGAAATACCCATATGGCATGTGATGGACATTGATCTAAGCAGAAGCTGACTCATTTGCAGGCGTACCCGCTGCTTACCTCGTTACACCAGCTGATGTAATTAAGACGCGGCTACAGGTCGCCGCACGTAAGGGCCAGACCACCTATTCAGGTGTCATGGATGCCTGCAAAAAAATATGGAAGGAAGAAGGTGGTAACGCATTCTGGAAAGGAGGACCGGGTATGTAATGACGTCTTCAATATTTACTTGACATCACAATGGACCTCGCATATGGAGAGCAATCTATAACCCGACCACTTTCTGACTGCAGCTCGAGTGTTCCGTTCTGCGCCACAGTTTGGCTTCACATTGCTCACCTATGAAATCTTGCAGAGGCTTTTCTTCATCGACTTTGGAGGAAGGTCAGTGGCTTCATTTTGGTATCTTGTACTGTGCAATAAACGGAGCATGTATAATGAAAAGGAATCGTAGTAATGGATAACAGCATCTGTGGTTACGGCTTGTGCTTGGTAGGCTCATAACCATCTTACATTGCAGCACTGTGTGCCACTGTCCACCATAGAGTGGAGAATGAATTTACATTTGACCTTAGGCATCTCATCTGCAAAATATTCAATGTTCCCACCCAGCTATAAAACACTATCAGACATAGTAGTGAAGCAATAGCCTCAGGTCAGGAGCAGCCAAGGTTTCCAAAGAGTCTGTTTTTCTATTGCCCAGCAGAACAGTCTCTGTTTGAAATGTCAGAGGCTCCTGAGGTTTTTTGCTCCAATCTTCCTTCACTAGATTGCTGGAGATATACCAGATGTAGCTTTGCATGCATTTTTGCTTTCTTTGGTGCTGCTTCCCTACACACCTTGTAACAAATCACTGGGCTTTAATTCTGTATGCAAAGTCTTTACTGTAATTAGCACTATGTCCACAAAAATGAAGCAACAAACCAAATTGATCATTGATTGGTCATGCTTCATGTTTCTTGCAGGAGACCAACGGGCTCGCAAGGCAAGGTTCCTGTACAGGCAGCAGAGATCAAGCCAGTCAATCCCGATCACATCGGAGGCTTCCGTGTTGCTCTTGCCACTTTCAGCGGCATGGAAACAAAGTTTGGACTAGTCTTACCAAAATTCCGACCACAGGAAGTGCAGTGAAGTCACTGTAGTTAGGAACTCTGTTCAGCTTCTCACATTACAACTGGCGGATGCATGTACAGTGCAACTTTGTAGAACAGCTTCATCTTCCATATCTAGATCTGGCTCAACCTTCAGACATTTCAGCAAAGAGAACTCAGCTTTGCATTGCATAGACCATTGTCAGCATCTGGAAAGACAGGGTGAAGTGGAGAAACCTATGCTGCCATCTAGTTGGGTTTTTTTAGCTTAATGTTGTGACACCACGGTACCCAGCATCCTTTTTGGTTCTATAGTTGGATATGCAAGGTAGATCTCCTGAGTTCATCTTAGAGGCCAGTTTTGTTCTTGCTGCTAGAAAGCATACGGAGACACATGCTTCTTTTGAAGACTTTTGACCGGAGTTTATCTTTCTTGGTGCAGCGTTCCACGCAAAAGCGAGCTTAGTTTTCGGATACCTTTGAAGTTAAGTGGAAGTTTCGAAGACCGTGCCAAAGATGCACTCAGCAAGGCACTTCAGTAGTACTCTGCGGTCAGTATACCCATCCCATGGCAGACAATATATGATGTATCGGACATCAAAAAAATAGTGAGTCCCTGGTCCCACCTTTTTTTGTTGGTTTTTGTCAGCACTTGGTTCTCGACAGTCCAGACTCCTTGCCGCTCCACTTCAAAGCTATGAGGATGTTACCCGAATAGGCTACACGAGCAAGTAACACCTAACGAATGCCAAAAACGTCTTTTACTGTGACACTTTTTAAGCGTTTAGAATGGACTGTTACTCTATGAGACTATTTTTATGCATGCAGTTTAGTGTGCTAACCTTTTATGCTTTGGCAGCTCTAGTCAAGTTGGGTTAAAGTTTTTGTAGCAGGAGGTAAGCCGTAATGTGGTAGCTTGCTTTTTTTTTTTTCTTAACTTTGTGTTTCGTGCTGAGTCTATGGACTGCACCAATTGAAACGAACAGTGAGCAGAGCAAAGGTGCAGTTCACTGAGCGAGAATAATTGTGGATAATAGAAGAAAATGCAGTGTTGCGTAGCTAAAGTAGCAATGAGAGAAAGTGTTGGGTGCTGCACTTTCAGCATTTCTAATGTACTGTGCAGACACCAAGAAATGTCCATCTTTGCTTAGACAAATTATTACTCAAAAAGGAAGGCAAGAAGGTTTTACTTTTAGTTTTAAAGTTTGTTTCTAAGGTTATATACTTAGTGTCACTTCCTCCTGAAATTAATTTTATCGACGCATTGAATAATGCAGTTTGTAATATGCATTGAGTCAGTGATTTTATAATTCAAGGGAGAAAAGTGTGTTCTGCTTGTTGAAGCAGCATTTGACTAGAGTATTGCACAAGCAATGGTCACGCTTAAAATAAATTTATCGCGTAAGCCTCAACAATACATAGTTCGGGCCCAGTGTAGCATAGCCTTAATTGCACATGAACAGATGTGTAGCTTGGCTGTGCTAATGTACAGGCATCAGAATGGTTTATACAGTTGAATTGCAGTCATTTACACTCTGTACAGAATAGGCTATCATTGAAACCTACTGACATCTATGCAAATTTTCATATCTTCAAATAAAAATGCAAATGTCAGTAGTGGACAAGCTACCTGCAGAGTACAGATGGCCATTGCATTGTTGAACGTTCCTAGTAAAATTTTCACTATTAATATGTGCATTGTGTTCACTTAACACACCAGTAAACCACGATAACGGTGGATCAGTGCTTTGAGGTGCAGGCAAACACTGCATGATAGTAAATCATACATAGAGCCTTAAGTTTTCGGGAAATATTTTTTTCTAAATTCGGGGGGTAAAAATCGGGTAAATAAACGTGCACTAAATTCATGCAAATTCGGGTGAAAAAACTTCCAGTACGCTAAATTTGGGGAGAAATCGGGCTCAGTTATTCAAACTAATTGTAGCGGTTTAGTACAAATGGTGATGTAACTGCATTTTTCTGCCAAACAAGTAAGTTAGTGCATTCCTACAGACATCCCACTGAGAACAATTTGCCGAGTAAAAATCGGGTTTCACCCTAAAGAGGCAACCTTCAATTCAGGGTGCAAATTCGGGGAAGAATCGGGTAAAACCCTAAAACTTCAGGCTCTAATCATACACCAGCCTATTGAGGTTGAATACCCCACTGTATCAACCTGGTCATGATCTGTCACAGCAGTTTCCCATTTTGGCTCTTAATACCATGCAATACCTGCAGTTCCATAAAAGGACTATGAAATTTCTCAAATATCTCATGATTTTTTTTTTTTTTTTCTGAGGATTTTTTTTTTCTTCCAAAAGACAAGCTCGTACACCAGGCATTTTCCTGCGATTAAAGTGCATCTTTTTCAAGCTCACACGGTTGAAATTGGCTGTGGACCTGTTCTCCACTTTCGTCCTTCCTCTGGATCTATGTTGGGTTTCCACGCTGTTCGCAGAAAGGAGCATCATGTCAATAGAGAATGAGGAGGAAGCCAGTCTGCATCTTTTTGTTGCTGGCTTTAATGCGGGTGAACCATGCAGGGAATGCTGGGCACACTGTCAAGTTTCTCTGCACGACCCTCCCCCCCCGCAGCTCACTGTAGCACGACGAATTACCTTCACTAATTCATTTAAATTTAAAAGCTGTTTGCTTGCCAAAGGTAAAACCAGTTATGGGTTTAGAAACACCTATTCTGTCAAATAAAAACAAGAACAAGAAAATCTTTCACAGTCCCATTAGAACGCTTCTGACTGTATCAGTGCATCACATCCGCCAGGAATCGAACATTAAATCCCCGAAAGGAGTTGTACATACAACATGTGGTGGTCGAATGCAAAGGTGCTGGGTAAGTGTACTGATGTGCACAAGGTCAAAGCACACCTGAGGAATTAGATTGGGGGATTTGATCAGCTCAGCAAGAATGTAAGGCATACAACACATTATTACTCATAGATGGCATTAAAAAAAAGGGGGGGGGGGGGGAGGTGTTGCTGAAAATAAAATGGTGCCGTGGGAACAGTTGTCCGTCTACTGAGCTTGTGTCCAGAGATCCAATGCACTAGAAACATTCAGAAATTGCTGAACACCATCAAAGGACACTACCTTGAGCAACCATCACACAAAATATTTCCCTTGGGAAGTGCACATTACCTGAGAAAATTACTTTATAAGAATGCATGCAATGGTGGTGGTCTCTCCCAGCTCATTCTGGCATTTTTTGACGTCACATCACCGGAGCACTTTATTGGCTACAGAAAATTGTCTGTGGTATGGGAGCAAGGCATCTGCTCTCTTTCAGACGTGGGACAAGGTGGTACCAAATACGACTGCAAAAAGAAAAAGAAAAATGATGGTGGTGGCTGTGCTTATAGTCACAGCTGTCGGGCCTTGAGAACAACTACAGACATGTTAGCTGTTAAGTCATTTTGTAGCTGTACGAGCTGATAGCCTTGGTTTTTTCTCAGAAGTCCGGGTTCAGCTCTTGAGCCAAAATAAAGATTATTATTATTATTATTGGTGTCTTAATGTCGCTGCTAGTGCAACCTTTGCCTTTCTAGCGACCTTGCCTAGCCTTTGCCTTTCTGTTACAGCTGTGCGAATATTCAAAATTTCAAATATGAAACAAATATCTGATGCTATTCTAAGGATATTTGCAACCTATTTTCAGTAAACTATCCGCAAAAGGAATTTTGCTATTTGCACAGCTCTACTTTCTACAAAATTTAGAACGTTCTGCACAGCAGCGTAGCCAGAAAAATATTTCCGGAGGGGTTGTATGGGGATTTTACGTGGGAGGAGGAGGATTTCCCCTTGTTTCCCTCTCCCAAATGCACTGCCAAAGGTAGCATTTCCGGGGAAGTTGAACACCCAGAAACCCCCCTCTGGGTACACCAGTGGTTCTGCAGCAGTCAGTGACACCTTTTTTATATTCCTTAACGTTTGCACTTTCCTGTAGGGCACATTTCCTTTGATTTTGATTATAGTTTTACTGGCACATATGCTGACATCAGAAAATTTACTATTTGGTGCACTACTTCCTCCAACATTCAAAAACAATTCTTTTTGTATACATGTACAGTTAGAGCATGTCAAGACACATTGTTTGACACACTAATTCATTTTGCTGTAACAAGGTAGGTGTGCTACGTGGCCCTTAATTTGGCAGTCATGGGAATGACCTCTTCCGACCCATGAGAATGAAGCGATGCCACCCCCAAAATTAATTCGGAGCAACGAAATGTTTCTGAGCACTTTGGAGCATGCAAATGCGCTATTTTGGAGCGCTCTGGAGCACATAGCCACAAAATTTGGGGTACCAAAATTTAAATGATAGATAGAGCCTGAAGTTCTGGGGTTTAACCCGATTTTTCCCCAAATTTGCACCCCGAATTGAAGGCTGCCTCTTCAGGGTGAAACCATATTTTTACCCAGAAAATCACAGAGATGTCTGTAGGCATGCACACGAACTTGTTTTGCAGCAAATGCAGTTACATCACCATTTGTAGCAAATCACTACAGTTAGTTAGAGTAACCGAACCTGATTTCTCCCCAAATTCACATGAATTTAGAGCACATATTCATTTACCCGACTTTTACCCCCTGAATTTCCGGAAAACTTCAGGCTCTAATGATAGAGTGCATCCACATGGTATGCTGTTGAAAACTAGTAAAAGGAAAGAAAAAATAGATAGAGAGAGAGTGTGTGCTATGCGGGTGTCATCCCCATCTCATTAGCAATCCGAAACTATGCAAATCTATGAACATGAAAGAACTGATGTTCTGAGGCTGGAACAACATAGAAGGGACAAATACAAAGCCTCAAATTGCCTAAGAAATTAATGATGAAAGATGAAAGTCACTGAAAAGGTTAGCCAGCTGTAGGACTCAGGGTGTCGAACCAACGTTTTTCGTTCCGGTTACATCATAAACGATCAGGTACCGGTTCTGCTCCGGAGCAAAAAAATAACGGTTCATACCGGTTTTAACCGGTTCCGCTTCTGCTGGAAATATTCATCCCCACAAAAAAAAATCAATGTTACAAAATGTAAACCCGTTTATTCCGCATACATGGTATTTAATATTAATAGACAGCTGTGAAATTGGTAGCTCCTGCTTCCTGTAGGTTACTGTCTGTTCAAATGAGCTTTCTCCTTTCTTGAAGCGCATGCTACAAACGGTCGTGATGTCATACGTAAGGTACTTTCTTGCTGGGCTGGAGCGATTGCGTCCCATCCGAATGTATGTTGCTACTGTCTAGCCAACAAGCACCACCGCACGAGTACGACGCAAATCGAGGAACACCTTCACTCACAAACGCGCTCGATGGCTCCGTTTTATTTTCTTCGTGTCCTGTCCACAAAAGAGTTGCCAATTTGCACAGGCTTGCCCTCGCGTATACGTAAATGTATTCAACTTAGCTGCTCTTAAAGGGACGCGTTGCGCGACATTACCGATAAAGAAGCCGTTATGCAGCCCTCTTGGGTCGCTGTTTAGTTGAGGAGAGTTTGGGAGGATCAAATTAAAACGAACACTACGGCACATTGCTAGAGAGTCACATGTACCTCTAAGTCTGTGTGCGTGCGCGAACAATAAACCATTACAAAGGGAGCCTAAGGGTGATACTATACCGACATGCATTCCACGGTAACCGTAACCCTCGTATAGTATCCATGGCATGACCTCAGAGCACACGACGTCTGTTTCATTCGCCTATCCGTGGTCCAAACCGGCGAAGTTTTTTCCTTGGACCGAAAACCGTTAAATATATTTTTCGGTTTCCCTCCTGAGCGAAAAAAACGTATATGGTTTCGATTCCGTTCCAGTTCGCACCAAAATAGCGTGTTTTTTTTCGGTTTTCGGTTCCGGTTCGCTCCGACACCCTGGTAGGACTCGAACCCACATCTTCTGGATTACTGGTCTAGGGCTCTACCAATTGAGCTAAGCTAACACGCCTACTTAGCGACTTCCAGGGTGCGTCACCTGAAGGGACAAACCAGCCACTCTCTCTCAGTCATCCTCCTTTCACTCTTACATTTTTGCTCACTCATACACACATTCATTTGACGAGATTGACGCAGGCAGCAACTGTTGAACATGAAAGAACCAATCCAGAAGATGTGGGTTCGAGTCCTACAGCTGGCTAACCTTTTCGGTGACTTTCATCTTTCAAATCTATGAACCTTTTCGAAAATGTGCACACTGATGACTGAGTGATCCCATTTTCTACACTGAGTACTTCAGCGTGGTTGATTGATATAAAAGTTGGTTCATGTAAATTACATTCTCTGTGCCCTACACTATGCTCACAGGAGACATACCGGAATACATTACAAACAAGGGAGTTAGCTTTTCACTGCGCGCACACACAGCCTGAAGAGTTTAAACTCGTAAATCTGTTTTTACACTTCGAGCATTCAAAGATTGCAAAACAATTAAGCGGCGATGACGAGCACGAAGAATAAAGTTGTGCAGCCGCATGCAAACAATAGACCTCTACCTGTTTGTAAACAAATGACGTCATAATGTTCGACAGCGCCACGAGTTTGGTAGAGTTGAACTACGTTCAAAGCTAGTGACGAACAAGGTCACGCCCGAAAGCCACGGTCTTTAGGGGATTACGATGGTCTCTGAAAAGGACGCGACCTTCGATCCTACCATTCTTCCAATAGGAGGCAGCAAACATTTGCCCATTCGTGGAACCCAGCTCTCCCCTTCAGATCTGTTTTGGTTTCGGTGTGTCTACCAACGTCATGATGATGTTTCTCGGGTAGAGGTTTATTACAGTGAGAGTAGGTTAGCGCAAGAAAAAAAGGAAAGGCCAACGCACGTGGAAAGGAGGAATATCACCCTCTCCAGAGTCAGCATTCCAGCCACCAGTGGTCAGGTGGGAGAAGACCGCATGATTCGCTTGGAGCACTTTGGCGCAAAATTCGCTATCTCTATCAGGATTGTGCAAATGGTGCCGGAGTGAAATCACTGGTCCTGCATTCATTTTTTGTGCGAATGTGTGTCCCAGGGCTGACGGGACCCAGGCATCAGTTTGGACTGATGGGATTGCACCGTGTAACTGGAGCCTGAAGTTTTAGGGTTTAACCAGATTCTTCCTGAATTGAAGGTTGCCTCTTTAGGGTAAAACGATTTTTACCCTGTAAATTGCCCACACTGAGACATCTGTAGGAATGCACACTAACTTGCTTCGCAGCAAATGCAGTTACATCACCATTTGTACCAAACCAGTACAGTTAGTTTGAGTAACAGATCGCAATTTCTCCCCGAATTCGCATGAATTTAGAATAAATTTTTATTCACCTGATTTTTACCTCCCCCGAATTTAGAAAAACAAAAAAATTCCCGAAAACTTCAGGCTCTACGTGTAACCAAACCCTGTGTAAGATACACCAAGCTCCATCACGTTCATTTCAACATTTTATTTCCATGAGCAACCCGCTACACCGAAGCTCATTTCTTGGCAGTCTGAGCCTTTTTAGCTGGGGTTGCCTTCGCTGCAGGGGCAGACTTGCCCTTAGCTGGTGCCTCTACCTTCTTCTTTGAAGGGATCTTTCCTTCCTTGTAAGCCTGGATCCTTGCCTTGACCCTACGCTTGGTAGCCAGCTTACCCCTCGGCTTCGGTTCCTGTACTGGAATCTGCTTTCCGCCTCTCTTTTTGATGGCTGCTGCCCTGCGAGCCTCAGAAGACCTCTTGAGGACCTGTTGCCACGGTGCCAACTTCACTTCGGGTGGTGGTAGCTGCGGAGGGTACAATGTGCATGTTACTGAGTTTCAGTATGCCCCTCGCCCATAGAAAATAGCTTAACAGCGAAGTTGCCGGATGCGCAGGTTTAAAGTGACATACAAAACAATTTGGTAAATGAACCGCTGCAGTCAGCAGTGTATACATGAACATTCGATCTCCCGATCACTGTCTGATTCAAATAACTGGAAATGTGTACGTGAACAAACAAGAAAACATTCCCTGCATCCAGCTGTAGCCCCTTTCACAAAACCTCAAAAACCGGTGTTTGGAAGGGGACAAGAGGTTTCACAGACTCACTGCAATGTAGAGTTGCAAGCCACACATCCTCATTTTTTACTACAAGTGGCAGGGCATAGGTACAGTAGAATCTCGATGATACGAATTTCGGTATGACACGAATTCATTTCCGGTCCCGGCCGGAATACCTATTCTTCCCATGTATTAAAGTTCGGATGATAGGAACGCGTTATCTTGCCTGTACGGATGATACGAACGAGCCGAGGATGCGACAGAGGTCGTTCCACTGTGACGCGACAGCGCGAGAGTCATGCTATTCCTTTTGAAAAGGGAGGGAGATCCTCAACACTCTTACCACAAACTCCCTTACATAATGTTGCACAATGCAAGTAATCACTCTCAATTTGGTGGTGGTGGAGGAGATAAGGTCAAAGGGATTACACGGATGGCCCGGAACCTTATCACTGTTTTGACCTTTTTACCCCCCTCGCAACCATAAACCGCAAAGCTGTGACATGGGACTGGAGGAAAACAGCTACCAGAACACGTGGAGGGAACATATATCAGGACAACATCTGGCAACATTACTCGTCGTCTTTCTGCAAGTCGGCTTCACCTAACGCCTGCGTGCTTTAGGAGAAGCTCGCTTTAGAACACTGTCGCGCGACTCGCGTGTGGAAAGCAGGTGCTGGATATTTTCAATCATCTCGCGAATTTGAGCAGCATTGGTCAAAAACTTACGACACAAAAGCATTACGAACGACCCCTTTCACAGACAGTAATGGAAAATTGAACAGTCACTGTATTTTCTCGATTCAATTTTTATTTTGGTTTAATTCGTTTGATACAAATTTTTTCCGCTAACCCATGAGATTCGTATCATCGAGGTTCTACTGTACATCTTCTCCAAAACCTACTATATTCTGAAATTACTGACTTTCCATTTTCTGTTCTCGTGCTCAATGAGCATACTATAGATTTCATGCGGTTAAAATCAAGAAATCAATCCACAGCGATACTCACCCCGCGCTTCTTTGCCAAGAGAGCCCTCTTTTCAAGCTTGCGCCTCGTGTTGTTGATGACGGCTGCACGTCGTTGGACCACTGCATACGGGTTGAGCTTGACCATAAGGTTGATGTTCTTCAGCGGGTTCTTATGCTGCGTTCGGCGGACAATCTTCCTCCTTCACAGAGTCAGGAAGGCAAGGCAGTGTCACATTTGCAACCACCCACATGCAACATGTATGCACATACAACATGCATCAGGTATACACTTACTTTGCAGGCCTGAGCGTGTGTCGGATCTCGGCGCTCTTGAGAACCCTGTTGATATCTGGGTTGGTCATGATGGGGATGGGGAGGCTGCAGGAATAAATTGCCAGTGTAAGGCATGACATTCATCTACTTTACTGTTACAAGCATGCGATACAGAGCAGAACTGATAGAAGAAAAAGGAGAAGCAATCAGTAAGTCTGCAATCCTGACTCGAATTATTGTCAGTAGATAACTTTTCAAAATCTAGCTAGCATTTTTTTACTGTATGTCAGCAGCATGCTGCAATAATGACATTTATGAACCCAAATGCTTAGATGTATATATATATAAAAAAAGGGCAATCACAATAACTGTCTCGCACTGTAACGTACAGCACCCTAGGTGTGGGGTCAACCCAAGAAACTGGAATAATCGGGAGGACATCACAGAATATTACAGAAACGAGTCAGCTTCAAGCAAAACAGTTCTCCTAAAAGAGTGTATACATAGGGCCCTCAGTTTTCGGGCTTTATTTTTGGGAAAATCGGGGGTAAATATCAGGTTGAAAATCAGGACCTGCCAAACAGGGTAATATTGGGTGATATACTGAGAAGTGATGTATTTTCAGGTGAGAAAATAAGATACTTTTATGTGTTGAAATTAATTAATTAATAATTGGGGGTTTACATCGCGAGACAAATGAGATCATGAGCGACGCCACTGCGGTCGGTCTGTGGAGTGTTAAAATTAAGTGAAAGAATATTTATTAAGAGACTGGTAGATAAATCACTGTATAACCACTAAGGCTTGCACTGGCCCCTGTTTATAAAACGAATAAGTCGCATGTTCAGTAAAGCATCATCCATCGATGAGCGTTGAGAGCATGCTCGCACTCGCGTTGGTATGCCTCGGAAATTGTTGGCTGTTGCTGCATCCTCTTTACTACTCCGCATACTTTGCTGATACAAGATACTCCCTACAAGATTTGAAAGTTGGCTTCACCTAACACTTCCGTGTATTGCGGGCAAACCCACTTTAAGGAACGCCAAGCGTTGCTTAACTCTTTTTTCTTCGCTGTTTAGCATGATTTTTCCTAATTCCTTTGCTATTTTTGGTAACAGCACAAGAAAGGGTCTCGTCAACGTCCACGGAAAGCACTAACAGTACAAAAATCCAACACTGAAGTTTTCAACTTACTTATTGACACAAGCTTTCATGATGCAGACTACATTTCTTCGGGCATGAAAAACAGGGCATTTTTGGTACGAAACCAGGGTATTACTTTGGTTGGCATTGCCATTCTGCAAGGCGGCTTCACCTCATTATTGAAACGGATTTTGAGGGACAAGGGAAGCTGTCATGGCCCCATTAATTTAACTTATCACTAAACTAACCAAGCTGATGATGTTTTAGGTTGGTGAAGTTAGGTTAGATTACTAGGGCTATGGCCGCTTCGATAATGAAGTTGGGAGTGCGAGGCAAGCTGCCACAGCCGCACTAATCTAACCTAATATATCACTAAACAAAGTGTATGATGTCACAGGTTCAAGATGGCTTTCCCGTAACACAAATAAATGAATCGAAAAGTTCCGCTAATTTTCTACAACCATACACTTAAAGCAACACTAAGCATTCGTTGAAGTGGGCTTGACCGCAATACACGGTAGTGTTAGGTGAAGCCAACTTTCAAATGATGACGCCTACCAAAGGAAAATTTTTCACACTAGAAATCAGGCCTGCATGCAAGCGTCCACAAATCCAAACCCGGCGTGTTTTGTTTACTTCACCAGCAAGATGTGGCGCGGTCGGGAGCAACTCGGGAGCGGTCGCGCGATTGACGTAGTTCGCGCGTGTGCGGATCAAGTCCTTCGTTTGCACTTTCGCAGGCCAGGTTTACAGGTTTTATCGGGTTAAACCCGAACTATTTTGATGTAAATCGGGGGGTAAAAACGGGCTTTATCCGGCTTTACCCGAAAACTGAGGGCCCTATGTATACACACTCACTGGAAGTTCTTCTTGGTCTTGGAAGGCTTGCTGAAGGAGCCGTAGAGACGGTCCAGCTGACGGAAAGCACCTTCGGTCCAAATTACAAAACGTCCAATATGACCACCGGGTGCAACCTTCAGCAAGTTCAGTTGGTCGACTCGAAGGGTCTCCACACCTGCACAGGGAACAAGACAGAAAATGACTGTGACCTCTTGTGACGTGACATTAGCAAACAAATGCCAGCACCAAAAATAAAACAGTGCGCTGAAGACACTCTGGAGGCAACAGGCAGGAAACTTCACCTGGGATGTTGCGGAAAGCACGGGACAGACCCTGGTCTTTTTCATAAACAACGAGTGGGCCAAGGCGTTGGATGCGGCGACGGTTCCTCATCTTGCCCTTGCCAGCACGCAGGCGACGGGACTTGTACACCTGCAAAGCACAGCCATGTAATTGTCAATGTCTCCATGTTGAATGCATCCACCAGTCAACTACGACCATGGTTGAGAAATTCCCAAGCAGCACAATGTACTGAAAGTCGAGTGCAATAGGGGTGGACGGGTAGATGGAAGGCCTTGAACAGACTTTTGAAACTAAAGAACATTGATAAAACACATACCCATACCCGCCACCCCTATTGCACTAGACTTTCAGTACATTGTGCTGCTTGGGAATTTCTCAACCATGGGGAAGAAAAAAGAAAGGAAAGGTCAGCCAGACGGCGGTCGGCTTGCTATTCCAAAACATATTAGACACATAGGTTAGAGACATATTAGGTTGGGCCACACACAATCCAGGAACCTTCCTGGCTCCAGATTGGTTCGATAGTTCAGTAATATCCGTGAAAGCTCGCATGGAAGTGCAACAGAAACAGTCTCATACTAGTAATAGTCTCATATAGTTTTTGTAATGGTCAAGAAAGAAGCATATACTGGTGTGTGCATAATGATTCCAGTACACAAGACAGAAAAATGTTTTTGCACCCAGAGTGCACAAGCTGATTACGATAATTTTATGTATCAAATGTGATCGAAATAAAGTTAAACGTAACAGCTTCACTACGACGACAAATTGACTCGAATCGTTATAAAAATAAATGAACAGTTTGAATGCGGGACCTGACTGCAGCATAAGAGAAATCCTTACACATAGTTGTCTGAAACTTCATAGCAGCTTTAAGAACAGGATCCTAGCACGACCTTTACAGCAAACAAACTCTGGACATTTTGCATTCCTTACCTTCTCTACATCCTTCCATGCTTTGAGCTTCTTGAGGAAAAGCATAGCCTCCTTGGTCTTCTTGAACTCTTCCACCTTGCTGGTCACAACCAGTGGTATTTCGGGGATCTCCTCAATCTTGTGTCCTGATGACATGCAAAGCCCATGTCACCGTGCGATCACAAATACAAATCCGTCCGTGCTGCTACGCCTATTTTCAACTTACCCTTGGAAAGGACAAGTCCAGGCACGCCCGTTGCAGCTACGGCGGAGCAGATGGCATAGCGCTTCTGGCCGACGTTGATGTGGCGGTGCCAACGACGGTACACTTTGGTCGGGGCAAACATGCGGCCACCACGGCACATGTTACCAAAGGCACCCTGACCGGAACGGTGAGTGCCTCCGCCACGGACACGCGGAATACGGGCCACAGCTCGTCCGGTGCCCCAAGACTCAGCCGAAGTCTGGTGGCCTGGAAATTTCAATTGTTAAAACACCAAAAAACAAATGCTTGCTGGCAAACAAACGGAAAAAGATCAGAAAAAAGACAATTCGTAAGAGAAATGTGCAACACACTCCCCCCCCCTGCACACCAGCTGTTCTATCCCGAGCTTTGTGAAAAGGAACACGCGAGCAGAACGACAGTTGTCCCTTCTCTGTTGCCATCACTCCTGACGCACTCTTTTGGCCAGCTGATAATAGGGGGGCTACGTCGCTACACCAGGAATCAAAGATTGATAAGGATGTAGTCTTGCACAATCCTGCTTTCTGCCATAGGGCATCCTGTCAAAGAGGCAATACTTTGCTGTCTACTCCTTTTTTCAAGTGAGAGCTCAGCTGTTTTCAGTCGGTCACTCAAAATATCTTTAGCGTCAACAGGCGTCCATTGTGAAATTCCGAAGGAATCTGCCCGCTGTTGGGGTAAAGGCAACCGAAAGAAAACAAGAAAAGCAGTCGTTACCAACTACCAATGAAAGGCAACACAGCACGAAAGACTGAGCTCATGTAGAAAACCGGATGTGCACTACGGAGGTGTCTGCATCAGAGAAGACACAAAGACAACAAAACTTGTCATTTGCTTCCATGTGAGGCCACAAGTGGCAGAGGAGGGTATCTGCCATGGGCTCGCGTGTTTTCGGTCACAAGGCTTACGCTGCTTACATAAGTAGTGCTATTTGCACATGCAACGCACCTGCTTCTTTAGACACCGCATAGGGGTGCCTCCTGTTCTTTGCCATGTTCATGTGAACAAAGTTGACAATGTCAGGTCGTATGGGTGCCTTGAAGACTGCAGGCAAAGCGACCGACGCGTCTCCCACCTCATTTTTCTCGGTGTAGACGGTCACCAATGGACGGTGTACCGTGTAACGCTGAGGAAGGAATGAGAAGTAAATGCATAAGCAATTAAATCAGCCTTAAACAGCATCCGCTAATTTCTCGTTGTATATGTAGTATACAGATGCATAAGTCTTAGTCGAGTAGATCGAAATGTATTGTCGTAAGAATTAACTATAATGCAGTACCCCTTCCGTTACATCTGTCCTACTTCATACGAGGGCCGACATTTCACGACGAAAACTCAATGCACTGCAACGAATTTATAATCTCCAGTTTGGAACAACCTTCTACTTCGAATGCCACATACAACCAAACGTTAAAAGGAAATAACGTGCGAGTTTGGCTGTGAGCGTACCACGTGGCGATTTATACGTGCAAACCATGCAACAAAACCAAACATGTAAGCAAGCTCCGAGGAACAGCAGAAATCTGTAGAACGACTATTACTGTTTTTATCCTACAATACCCAACTTCATTAACTAATTAGAGAGTACTATTAATAAAGCATGCAGCATAGTGACTTAGGCTTAGTGCCGGTACAAATTTCAGCATCTTGACAAATGATACATTGTGCCTTTTCATTAGCATCAGAAGTAAATACGTGAAATAACAAGCAGGAATATTTATCATAACAACAGATATGAGAGCAAAAGCGAAAAAATCATACCATTTTTGCAAAGTTAAGTTACAACTATCAGCCAGCGACAGCCTCGATGGCGACTCGCTGTAGGAAAAGGGCGGAAAGATACAAACAGGAACCGGAAAAGGGTTGACGGTTTCAAAAATAGTTCCTAGACAGGAGCTTGCACCTGGTCTGGTGCAACTACTGTTTTCTTTTTTTTCTTTGTACATTTTAATATCCAACAGCGGTCGAAAAAATGGGTTGGTTTTAATATCTACAATAAATTGGAAAGCATTGTAGAAATTGGCATGTGTCAGCGGATCGTGATTGGCAACATCAACATCGGCAACGTCGTTGGTTTCGTTTATGTAGTGCACGATTGTGCACGCTTCCCATGACGAATAGCTGACGCATTTATTCCTTAGTCCTTGTGTGGACGCCTGACATGGTAAACTGGGATGAATCTAGTCACTTTTGCTCCTAGTGAAAACCTAGTTGTGTGTGCAATGCAGCTTTCTGCGCTTCTTTATTGTGTCAATGCTGCTATGGTTGTCAATCAGCTTCCATCGCTTCTCCTCTCCTTCTTCACATCGCTGTTTAAAGAAAGCTGTGTTTTCCTGAGATATACTGTGTGATATCATAATGCCCAGACCTGAGTTCACATTCCTTTGCTTTGTTACTTTACTTTCACCTTTAGGCATTTGGAACCTAATGCGCATGCCTAGCCACCATTCTCAACAGAATGATTGCGCCCTGCGAAACATGCACGCAAGGAGTAGAAAGCATTGTATATATCTATACAAGGCTTAGAATCCTTAACATTCCACAGGGTTTTCCTAGCGAAATACGGCAGCTGTCGAAACTGAGTCAGTGCCGTACGTAGTGTTCGCAAATCCCATAAGCCTGTTGATCAAATGGGCGTCATTGTCGTGGTCCAAATTATTTATGAAAAATAAATAAATGAAAAAGAAATGCTACTGACAAAGACACCACAACAGCATTTTTATACTTCAACACTGTAGAACAACCCTGGCGTTGTTCGAATCCCCGCATATGAGCTGTCCGAGGTTTCCCGAAGACTTTCGATGCGAATGGCAGCACAGTTCCCCCTGAAGTCACCCCAGGAAGCATACTAACTGTCCTGTCTTCCGACTCCTTCTAGCTGTCCTCCCCCCATCTGTTCACGTCTCTATGCCGCTCATGACTACAGTTGCTTCGCGGCAATAACACAAAACACACAACAAAAAATAAGCAAACAAAAATTATCAGACCTACACAGACATACATGAGGCACAGAATTTTTAAAAATCTCCGTCTTGGGCTGGTATGACCTGCCGCTATTGTTGGAATGTGCTTGGCAGAAAAGTTGCAAGATTTCTCTGCAGCAGTGCTACACCTCAGTATGCCAAACGACGATGAACCAATTGCAGGTATTTGAACACATCTGGTGTGCCATATTTGGACAGCTGCTGTAGTACCACAAATTGCTGTACTATTTTGGGACATGGTTGTCTAAAATCTTTAGCCCGTGGCGGAGCCGTCCACTATCGGCAGTGTCACACACGAAGGAACTATAACTAGAGCTGAGCACGGGTACCCACAGGTACCTGTCACGATTTGCGGGTAGGAATTAGCGATCGCTGCGGGTAAAATGCGGATGTACCCGCATTACCCGCACTCCATGGCCAACTAAGTGATTCCTCTCAGTCACACGAAAGCTCAGCAGTGCCCCTATGTCGTTGGTCGTATGAATCCATGTGCCAGATTGCAGCAGGCAAGTGCTGGTGGGCGAGTTCGATTATTAATGGCAGACATATATGGCTCTCTGTTGAATTGCAGTTTTATCGGCATACGATTGAAGCCGTCCGAGACACTTAGCCAACACTCAGAATTTCCATTGTTTTAAAATAGAAACAGCAGTAAAGTGGACGAGGAACACTATAATACAGTACCCCTGGAATAGTTTTCTGGACCCACAGCACTTCCCCCTGTGGGTCCCAAAGTAGGTATGATGGTATACAGACAGCACTGAGGGTGCGGGTCGCCCAGATTAAATTCTTGCGGGTGCAGGTGCGGTCACATACGCACGGATGCTCTGCGGGTGCGGGTCCAAGTTTGCTTACCCGCATTCACCTCTAACTATAACAATACAGTCTCTGAGGGCAGGTCACAGACTGCCACCTGTCGGGAGAGATGATCGTTGGATACACAGCGTCGTCTGCTAGTGAGGTTAGTTGAGCGCGGCCTCCCCTCGGAGATTCTATTGGTACAGTTCTTTCGTGCACGACATCGCTGATAGGGCACCACTCCGCCACTGGCTGGAGATTTTAGCCAACCGTGTCCCAAGCAGTACATTTACACAATTACACCCTGCTTTACAATAAATATGCAAGGTGCATGATAAGCAAAAAGAAAGCAAGTAATTATATGCATATATAGACAGGAAAATATCAGCCGCAGCCAAACGGCAGCATGTAAAGTACGTGTCTGCATGTCTGGCATGCCACTGTCCCAATGGGGAATGTCACCAACAGTGCAACACATGACTGTTCCAGTGCACTAGCAACACCTGAGGGAACTGCAGTGCAAAGAGAAATGGTGCATTTTCGGTGAACAATAAGCGGAATGTCAGTGGCAACATGTAAAGTATGTAAGGAAAAAAAGAAAAGGCTAACTGAAGCTCTTTGGTTGAATGTAGTATGTGAATCTATAACTTAACATGCCATACCAACACTGGACAGCAATTTTCGGCCTTAGGCCATCGTTAGGCCATTAGGGGGAGCATTGTTATGCCAACAGTGTGAGCGTGTGTGTTTGGCAGTGTTTGGGTACAACGTGACGTTCTCCCATCGTGTCTTCACCCTGATGACAGGCCACACCCCCAAGCATTGCCTACCTGCACACTGCCACCGAAGGCCCAATAAGGCCGAAACAGTTGTGCAGTACTGGTATGGTGACGTTTGAGTTATAAGCTCACGTATGTGTTTACTACCAGTTATGCTCCTCACGTGAAGTAATATATTGGCTGAGATATGTACTAGAAACATCGTGGGGGCAGGGGGTTCAAGAAATGCCTGTTTACTTCCTGCATGCACTTCCTGCACATGCAGCGACCACTGCTCAATGCCCTTCCAAGTCTGAGATTCTTGCCTGACTTATCAAATGGGCCTTGATTCCAAATGACTTACTTGCACCTATGTATTGTATGTGGCATTATTGACAGAATGTTTAATTGATATCAATATTTGGCTACTCATGACATAAAATGGGTTAAACAAATTTTTTAGAAGAAGCATAGCTCTCTCATTGGGGAAAAAAAAATATAAAAGCAAATTTTTCTGCCGCACATGATAGGAGTGGTACAGCGAAGACAAAAATGAAAATTGCTTGATACGACAGCCCTAACGAAGGTAACGACATACGTGAAATGGCACCATCTCCGCTTTCACCACTTCAGGGTTGGAAGTAGGAGGAACTTGTATAGTAAATCATACACAAGGAAAAGAAAGCATCCCAACATGTGTAATGTAAAAATGTAATAGTAGACTCATCAGTGCTTGTTTTGCTGTCTAGGCTTCCCATTTGGAAATCAGTGACGAGCACCAAGACGTGGCACTTAGCTATCTGAAGTTTGCAAAGTTCCAGAGGTCACAGCGTCTCAAGGTGGTGGCCAGGTGCTTTGACGATCTTAAGGAATCTAGGTATACCCAAACTTAGTTTTCGGTGCACTATTTAGTGAACGATTTTTGGATATGTCTTCACCAAGTGCTTTGTGGGAGAGTTGTTAAGATGCCGTATTGCTGTTCTCTATGCAATATTTTGTATGTCCATATAATTTTGTAAATTTTGTGATTATTTAAGGAGTTGTGACATTTTGCTCCAAGCTTTTCGGAATAAATGTAAAAGATCATTATTTGCATCGTTGTGAATCTGCGTTGCTGGCATAACAGCAACATGGGTAACATGCGTAGAACATTGACACCACGAATAATGAAACTCATTCAGCCCAAGCAACACAACATCTTGGGTCAATATTGGCAATATTGGTCCAATATTGTGCCAAGATGTTGTGCTGTTTGGAAGCTGTGACATTGCGGCAAGCATGTCAGCTGGAGAGAGCATGTCATCCTTATGAGAACAAATAGGAGCACCTAAGGCTCTTACTCCTCTGACGTTAGAGTTGGATGCCGAAGCTCATTTAATTGTATTGCGCCAACTATGGCACTTGATTGATTGGCAATTGATTCAAATTTTGCCTCGAAACTTTGCCATGCAGTACAGTGTGTGCATGAGCTAATAAAGCATGTGTAGCACAGTGTCATAACTCCTTTAATGTGTGGATTTTTCTTCGGTGATGTGCCACATTTGAAGCCTACTTCAACAAAACCAGGTGCCGAGACTTTTGTCACCCATGTATGAGCGGCTAAAAAATTATATGTACGTCCTTAGGGAGGTTCTTGATATACATACTACTTCTGTAAAATGAAACAAATTAGTAGGTGCCCTCTCCCCTGCAACATTGATGACCGGCTTTGCTACTCTATCCGAGAGACGGTGGTGCACTGTAATGTTGAGTGCAAACTGCACATCTACATTCTCAAAATATATATATATTGACAGTTGTATGAAAATAATGAGGCCTAGGGTGCACAGTGCTGTACTGACTCTGTAAAGAAATAGTGCTGAACAGAGCAAATAACCATGGAGGGAAAACAGGGATTGGCTTTTTAATTTTTTCCAATTTATGGAAGGGAGGTGCGAAAATGGCACTCCTTTTTTCTATGTACCATATTTTCTGGTGTATAACTGTAACCCATGAAAACATGTGGAAAATGAACTACGTATATAGTATAGCACGCACCACGGGGTTGAAGGTACCGGTGCTAATAGCGCACAGAAACTGCAAGCTCGTCATCACCACCATTACTGTGGACAGTAATGGTGATGACGAGCTTGCAGTTTCTGTGCACTATTAGCATGTGCATCGAGTGTAAGTACTTTTTATTACATCTATCGTGGGTGTAATGCTTACTCGAAGCCATTGAAGTCCGACATGACAGTGTTGGTGTTGCGGTAGATTTTGATCTCCTCGCCCCTCTCTGTCACACATTCCTTCTGAACAGCGCTAGCCTTCTGAAATGAACTCAGGATTACTGTCATCTCGAAGACATCCCATTCTTTTTGGACATACTTTATAGTTCACCAATCCCACTTCACTGGCTCAGCACGACTCTCTCCGCTACTCGTGCTCGCTGTCTTATCTTTCATTTTTTTTCCACATTTCCCAAACATGGTACATTACATGATTTACGCCAATATCAAGCAGCTGGTTCAAGGCCCGAGGCAAGAGGTTACACGGCATCTTCCTAGCTCCGGCTCTGAAGGGCAAAGCTTCGATAAGTAACGCACGCTGGTAGATAAGGCACGCTGCCTCTTAAGGACTCTTTTGACAATGTACAACATGCACGTTATACAGAAAATACGGTAATACACCCTCGCAGAGTGATATCACCATTTCTTTCAGGTGCGCTTTAAATGTGGTACTTACTCGAAGCCATCTCTGTACTTTCATTTTTGTGGTATATGCTGTGACAAATATTCTGACTTTTGTTGTGTATGATTTGCCATTTCAACGGTATTGTAAGCTGTACTCTTTGTTCTAGTTCTATAATAAATTTGTTTTAGAAAAAACACTTTTGTGCCTTTTGCTTTATGTCTTGCGTTCTACTTTTGTTTGCTTTGAATTTCTATGTTGAACAGTCAATTGAAATGTTCATTTGACCATACAAGGTACTGAATTAAAAGTTACTGACATTGGTAGAATTTGAACATAGCGCGTTATGGTGGGCATTGATAGTGTAGCTGGTATGGCATAACTATTTGTTACCTTTATCAGTTATCCAAAAACTGTTATTTTATATTGTAATAATCCCAGTGGTCACCCAAACCCCTATTCTTTATTCCCTCGTGCCACTGTTTACCTTCCTTCTCTTCCTCTGTCATTGCCGGCACCCAGCCGATGTAGGCAGCGCCGGCACTAGGCATGTCTGCCCCAGACCTCGGTCTAACAACACGGACTGAAGTGGGAAAGATAGCGTCCCAGAGCGTGAGCTCAACACGCTATCCATTACACCACAGACCTGCATTGTAATTCCCGATTGAAAAAAAAATTTAACAATGTGAATGATGGCAGTTGAAGAAAAGTCAGCAGCAGAGGCATTCGAACCGGCACCCTCTGATTGCCGATGCTACCAGAGATGCTGCCAATTACACCGTGCTAGCTTTTTTTTCTTTTCGTTTCCTTTTTTTTTTTCATAAGAAAAAATTATTTACAATTTTACAATATTTACACTGTGCACGGACACAAAGCACAGAGAGCAAATTTCACCGCTTTGAGGGTTCGACTACCATGCCCCTTCTGTTTATCTCGAAAAGGTTCTCGAAGGAAGAAAGCGATGGCATAAGCCACGTCTCTGTACATGCTCCCGACAGCCATCTCCTTGCCTGGAGCTACAGTGCTGACAATCCAACATGAGAGGTATCACGTGCATCGCAGTGCACTGTGTGGGATACTTCAGGTCTCCGAAATACATGGACCTGTGGACTTTTATCACAATATTTACCAAAGACATCCCTGCTTTTTCTGCACACCAATACAGATTCATGGGTCTCATTCTTTCAAACTTAGAATGTAGCCCCCATTAGATGTAACTTTTGTAAAGTTGTTGCCCATGGTGGGATAGCCTGCGCCCAGTATAGTGCTGCAGGGAAGGTCACAGTGTTGAAGACGTTAGCTCATGTTTAGAAAAGTCAAGGTCCTACACTCCCATGAGAGGAGCTTCGCTTGCAATGCGGCAGCTTTCTGCTGGCAAGCTTCTGCCGATGGCTTCTGCAAGTCCAGAGGAATTCCGACATGTTTATGGGTTTCAGTGGAGAACTCGATTCCAGCGTATTGCTTTGGGACTGTTGCTCAAACAACCCAGCCATGAGCCTGTCGACTTGGATTTGTTCAGCGCTGCTTCACTCACACGGCAAAAAATTTCTACCACTGACAGTCCTTCGTGTATCTGCTTTTGAAGTGCAGATGATGCTTACGTCATCGACAAAAGCCAGGGATTTGTTGTTCGAGATGTTCATTTCCGTGATTCTTGTACTTCCAATAATTTTCCTGCAGGTTGTGTGCAGATTTGTTTGCAGGATGTTCCTGCAGGTTTCCTGTTGGGGACATTTTGCACACCTGCCTCACTGAACCTTCAAATGGGATACACTTTCCAGGTGCATCGTTGATGATAAGCCTCATTGAAATTTCCCGGTAGCAAATCCTGATCCAGTTCAACATCGTTGTTCTATCTCGCCAAGGGCCCTATTCCGAAGTGCCTCGCTCGCGCAATCGAGTCGTTTGCAAGCGACGGCACGTGGTGTGTGATGTCATCGAACGACAGCGCCGAGAATTTGGTATTCCAGTGCTTCCAGACGAGCCGCGCGTGAACGATCCTGTCGTTTGACCGATGCGCACGCTTGTTCAGCGGGGAGAGCTCAGCAGAAGGGAACGTGAAAAAGCGCAACTTTCAACACGAACCACCAAAAGACAATGGCAAAAGGGCAAGGGTGCAGGCCAGCTGGTACATGGTGAAATTCTTTTTGGTGAATTGGGGGGGGGGGGGGGGTTCATGGTGAATTTCTCGGGCTCCAATTTTTTCACCACCAGAAGACGACTGCCGCCTGGTTCTGACCCTCAGAAGCTAGCAACGTGTGTAATGATTTTTTTTTTTTTTTGCTACATTCTATAGCGGCTTCCCGCTCTAGCAAATTTTTCCACGGCTGACAGTGAATACATGCAGTGAAAAGCAGTCGGAGGTGCGAAAAGCAAAGGCAAAGGAACCACTGACAACTTCCCAATCCGTTGAGCAGCTACCACATGTAATTCCGGACCACCGATGGTGTCGGTAGGCGAAGCGATCGAGGCGTCGGGAACGATACCTGCACCTTTTGGTATTTCGGGTTACGTCTAACGATCGCGCGCTTGGGTTATTTACTATCGTTCAGCCCGTCGACGTGTTCAACGTCACTGTCACGCGCATCCCAGATGACGACGACAAAGCGATTGCACGAGCGCGTTCGCAAATATAACTTTGTGCATTTGAGATAAAAGCAAACATAGGCAATAAAAGACGACGCAAAAAAAAAAAAAAAAAAAAAAGAAACAAGCTGTGCTTGTTTTTCTTTTTTTCGTATAATTTCCTCTATCTGCGATGGATTCACCGGTACGCGCTTCACGTCCCACCTCGGAGCAGTTTCACATTGTGCTCGACTATGGGGGGAGCACCGTAATGTCTCTACGGGTGGGCTGTCCGCTGGCTACACATCGCAAGACAGAAATAGGGAGTGGTGCGAGCTGGCTACACGTTTGAACGCCAGCGGTGGTGCAGTGAAACCCGTTGAGAGGTGGAGAAAGGTGCGTAAATTAGTATCAGATACGAAACACCAACAAAAATATCAAAATTCGCGGCAGCAGTGACGACTGCAATATCCCCGTCATCGGCCCTTGGGACACCGCGGCCCACCCCAGGGCGACCTTACGTCTTGTAGTTGGCTCTTTTGAGGCGACAGGCCTAAGGAACTCATTATGACCCCACCAGCACTCTCAGACATTTCCACCATTACGATCACGTTCATCATCGCCATCGCCGCTCCGATCATTCCCGTCATCTCTCATTGTTATCACTCATCATTGTCACCACTCACATTAGAACCCCTAGCTATGGGGTAGCTTTCCACTCATAGAGTGCAAAATCGCCACCCTGCATCATCAGAATATATATGTTGTTTTTGTTGCAATATCCCACTACTTGATTGAAGTTGTGTTCAATGGGAACTTTTAGACGTGGACCAACTGGAAAAGCGCCACCAAAGTCAAGGCAGCTCGCATCTCACAACACACGCGGGAGACGGGAACAGGTCCCCCACCGAAAGAATCGCTCTCTGAGCTGGAGGAGCGGCTGGCCTCCGTGATTAGGCAAGTGGCGACGACCGGGATGCAGGAGACTCGGGATACGGGCACTGCCGGCCTCGGAGTCCGCATCAACGATCATTTGTATGGCACTGCCCGAGGCAGCTTCTGCCTCACAGAGCGATGAAGGCAGGTCGACGTGCACATAGGTTCCGACTGCGTTGGCCTCGATAGCAGCCACGCGAAGTAACTTGCAGCCATCTCCGTTGAATGCTCTGGCTACTCGACAGGCCAAACGACTGGGTCCGAGAAATCGCTCGTGCACCGACACTCAGCCGATAGCATCGTTCACAAGCGACACGTTTAGAAGTCAAGGAAATAGAAATACCAAATGCTCGGTGCCGTCGATACGTGACATCACGCATCACGTGCCATCGGTTGCAAACAGCTCGATTGCTCGTGCGGTGCACCTCGCGATTCAAGCACGCTATCGTTAGACTATCAAAAGTTGCATGGGTCGTTCCCACAAGGTCGATCGAGAGCGAGCGATCCTCGCCTACCGACAGTGTCGGTCGCGCGCAATCGGTAGCTCGGAATAGGGCCCCAAGTGCGAACAAAATTCGCGTAGAGCGAACAAAAATTTGTGTACCGCTTTGTCAAAGGCCCTGTTGAGATCCACGTGAACCGCAGCCTAATCGTCGTCTCTGGCATCGCGCATTCACAAACTGTCCTCATTGCGTGCAAGTTTCTCGAGGTTGCCGCTTGCCCTAGAGCAGTGTTTCCCAAAGTGTGGTCCGCGGACCCCTGGGGGTCCGCGAGAGTGTCCATGGGGGTCCGCGACCGTCTCTCACATTTCAGTGAGGATTTTAGTCCCCACAAACGCGCGCACGTACATGCTGCCCGATTTCCAAACATCCAGAACTTCCAAAATTGCTACAAGCATGCTTCAACGGCTAGCTTCTAATTTCTGATAGAAAAGTCCTGCAATGCACGTTTGTCCGCGTCATACACATACAAACAAGAAGAAACCAGTCCGGAATCGTTTCTGAAGCTGTATCAAAAGCACGCAGCAGCTGACGAGGTTGCTGGTTATGCACTGGCTTGCATGGGAAATACAATGCGTCATATCGTTTTGCTTCGAGTTCGAACTGACTGAGAGTGTTTAGCGCATTTTATATTTGGCAGCCTGCGGACCTCTTGCAGCGATGGTGGCACTACAGATGATACCTCTGTTTGGTATTATCAATCTTGAGAGTTAACAAGCAAGTGCACCATCGAAGAAAAAGTACAAAATGGCGTAGCAGTGTGTTATCTTGGCTCGAAACCGAGCAGACAAACATGCGATTGCGTTGCAAGCGGTTAATCGGTGTCTTCTGTGCCACCAGGCACGAACTGTAACACACAAATGTAATTTCGTTCCTTGTTATACCCTGTCGCGCATATTAAACGCGGTCTGCAATGCAGTGTACACAGCGCGTATCCCGGTATATCTGTGTGTGTGTGTGTGTGGGGGGGGGGGGGGTCCGTGAATTGGTTCTCATCGCTTCCGGGGGTCCGTCACCGCCAAAAGTTTGGGAAACACTGCCCTAGAGCACTGCCCGTGCCTTGCATTCCGTTGATTTATCTACCCGGGTTCGGCTCGATGGTTCCATACCGGGCCCGGGAGGACCCCGAATAATTTCTAGGATTTTCGACCCAGGCCGGGCCTAAACCTGAGAAATTTATAAGCTATCCGCTGTTTTATTTTATTTTCTTTTTTTTTTCTTCACGCTTCCATCATTTTTACATCTGGCCCCGCATCGGTTCACATCACCGGGCCCCGCGCTTGCCTCGAGACGGCCCTGGATCTAGGGTGCAGGCAAGGACAGAGGAAGAGAAGGAAGGTGAACAGTGGCATGAGAGGAATAGGGGTTTGGGTGACCGCTGGGCTTATTACATATTTTCCACCTGTTTTCGCAGTGCTAACAGGGGATTTTGAGACTGCGTGCATGCGCTGTGCATGCAGCCATGGCGTGATTACCTGCCTTGACCCATTCCAGATTGATGGAAGAAACCTATACTGCTGATGAAGTTCGTGACATTTTGAATGCCTTATGTTCCGTTCTGACTGCGGAAATGGAAAGTGAACTCATTAATTCCGCGCACACAAACGTCCTCCTGCTGCAGCAGTTATTTAAACAAGCGGAGCAGTGGCATTTGAAGTTACATGTTGACGTGTCGGAACTGGAAGATGGGTACGTGGCTGTATTTCCGTAATTGAGAAACAATTCAGAATATTGCATGCGATGCCCCTATTCCACACCTCTCAGAAAAATCCCGGATCTTTCCCTGCTTGCTCCCATGTTGCAAAGAATCAATTTTTCTTGACAAAGCTACTTGCTTGAGCGTTTTCCTATCATACTTATGTGTTTCGGTGTGACTTCAGTCACTTGCACCTCACAAGGCCTCCACTTCATGCAACTTCATTCAAACTCACCTCACCTGACCTCACACGGAATCCGTTATTCTCGAGACATATAGCCTCACGAGTCTTGCTGGACCCTCACTCTCCCACACAACCCGTTTGTGTCACGCACGCTTTCACCCGTGACCTCACATGAAGTCAAGGCCCCACTGCCTTGGAACTTCCAAGACCTTAGCTTATCTCAGCATATTGTGGGTGTATTCAACTCATGACTTGGTCTCGCAACCCCTCAACCCCTTCCTACCTCTCACATACCCTTACCTCGTGACATGGCCTCAGAACCGTTCAAGGCCTCAGTCAGTGAGAGCCTGGCGTGTCCTCTGCGCTACGCGATGGAAATCACTTTCAGGGCGGTATCGAATTTTCCTGAAGAGTGAGTGACGGGGAGTGTGTGCACGCAAACGTAGCAATTAAGTGTCCAGCTGTTTCCCGCTGACGGAAGACCTCCATCGGGAGTTCACCACCTTCAGTTAGGACTTGCCGTGTTTCAGCCATTCTTGGAACTCCAGGGCAGCAAAAGAAACGAGGCATAAGAAAAGGCAAAATAAACTAGACATAAAGGCATCGGTAGCTCAGTCGGTAACAACAGTCGGTAAGTCGTCGTTGTCTTCCTGAGCTCAAGATCGCGGATTCTATCTCGACGGTAGAAATCTAGGGGGGGGGGGGAGTAAACATTAGTGAGGTTTAGTATATCGCGTACGCTGTCGCCTTTACGTACGTATGCCTTACGTACGCAAATGTGATAGCGTACGATTTACTAAAACTCCCTTTTTTCGCCCTCAGATATTTCCGGCGCACTTGAAAAGAACCTCAGGTGGGCGAAATAATCGGCAGTCCATACCCTGCGGGCGGCATGTCGCCATACAAATAGGCTGTAAATCAGCTCCAATTCCTCATTGTGGTGTCTATGACATTAACGCCTATGACGTCGCGGTAAAAATGGAAGGAGGTCGAACTGGTGTCAGTTCCCCTCCTAGGTATGCCGACGTCATTGGCGTTACTTTTAATCAGAGCTTTTAATCAATTATGATTCTGGAGAATCCCTCTCGCATTTACGATTTTCTCTCTACCTCAACGTTAGGAATGCAATTGAGCAAGTCCGATATTTCGAAGATAGCATATCACCTTCAAAAGGGGAGACAATCCAATCATTTCAGACCAGCAAATCCAATAAACTTGATCCTCTAGAAGACAATCAAGGCCCAGTTGGGCTGCTGAAAAAGGTGAGACAGTTTGCATTTGGGTCCTGCATGCAGATGCGATGAAATGGTTGGGGAATGACTAATGATTTCGTGCAGAGTCGCATGAAGCAAATATCAACTTCATTTCCTTCACTACTTCCTGACGCGTCGGCAAAAAGCGTATTATTGCACCACAATCATTGCATATCAAACCCCTAGTTACAACCGTTACCATGAGATGGCGCGTCGCATTTTGCATATCGCCTATTACTGTGCTGTAAATGCACTGCTTATTCATACGAAACATGAATAGGGTATGCAGAGTGCCTAAAAAAGGCGCACTCTAAGCGAATGAAACCACTGATATAAAACAAAGATGCAGACTTCGTGGATCCGCGTGGTAAGATCTTGCATAACGTTTTTACCCTTTCCAGGAAATAGAGAAACTGAAGTCTGAAAATGAAGTACTCCGTGCTCGACTGAAGGGTGTGGAAGGACAGGTAACCGCCATGAAATACCTAACACGTTCTCTTTGACCTAACCGATTTCCAACAATTGTTCCCACGAATCAATTACTACTAAGTATTTACACACTGCAAAGTGATGATGATGATGATGATTCAATTTTAATAGCGCATAAGCAACTCAGCCAATGCCACGGTAAAACGCAAAGTAGGAATCCTGCAAAGTAGTATTTCAAGGGAACGGCGCGCTTTTCCTAAACGGACACCACAGTTCGTCGGGATCGGGCATCGCACAGCAGGATGCGTTAATCCTATATTGTTGTGGCTCACGACTCTGATATGGCAGCGCACTGTTCTTCTGCGGAGGCCGTGCTACAAATTGGAGCCTTGGGTAAAGACTGTATAGGACTGCAGGACAAGTGCATCGTTTCCGTCCTTTTCAATGTGCGAACAAGAAGATTGCAAAGACCTGTAGAACTGCGTTTTAAGAAACTCTTTCGAGTCTCTTGACTTTCTTCGTTTTCCTTTTTTTGCAGGCTTCTCAAATTTTGAAGCAGAAGTCGGAAATATCTGAGATCCTTTTTGTGAAAGAACGCGAACTAGACGGCATCAAGAAGAGCCAGGTATACGACACCATGCAAATTAGTATATAGTTCCTGTTCCCCGTTACTACTTTCGAATACTTACATTTGTACTCGCCCGCGGACGGAATATGAGATCTATCTGGAATATAAGATATATTTTCACTTAAAATATGTTTGTTGTGACGCGATCATGTGTGCGATCGCAGGAAGAAGAGATTGATGAATCTCTAGAACTGATGGAAGACAAGATGAACAAAGTGAAAGAGGAGATGGAAGAGGCAAGGATTGCGCGGGAAATTTTATTTTCGAGTACTCCACGTATAATATTCCACAATGTTCCACGGGAAATTTGTTGCAGAGTCTTCGTAAGAGCAGCGAAACACAGAAGCACTTAGAGAAAGGTTTGACCCTTACGAAGCAGAAACTCCTCGAAGTACAAGCACAGCTGGACCTCGCAGAAAAGGTTGTAGTAGTTCGATATGCTGCCGCGGGAACTTATGTGGCCATATTTTCTCGACTTCAGGAGCTGGAGAAAAAGTTCAGCCAAACGACTGCATACAACAACATGAAAAAAATGCTGGTTGCCAAAAACGACCAGATTAAGGAACTAAGAAACGCTCTCGCTGTGTAAGTCTTTTCGTAAGTAAGACAACTTTTTGCTTGGTAACATGCTTATTATGTTTGCTACTTCTCTTTCCCTTTCAGGTACAAAGAGGGAGAAAATTGAAGGTACAGTTGCGGCAGGAGCAATACTGTAGTCGTGCTACGAGTAGAAACGTAAAGTACCCTTCGCGGCTCACCGCAAATTTGAAATTACTGAAAGCTGCGGCACATTCATATGAACACTTACGTCTCCTGGATCTAGTAATTCAGATGAACACAGAAATAGCAGGAAAAATGCACAGTTCCAGTGGACCACGGTTATAAATTATTAGAAGTCAAGAGGAACGTACACTTTCTGGGGGTGGTAATTGTTGCATGTTGGAATCCAATGTTTGCTCACATTCAATCGTCAGGAGTGGGTAGGATGCTCTGACCTTATATCGCGGTACAAGTGATGGATATTAGGGAGTTTTGGGGAATCTTGAGCGCCCTCCAATCCCTTACGACTTAAAGATTGTTTATACTCCGGCGTCAAGTCGACGAGCGAGAGCGTGCAACGAGGTTGACTGCCGTCGAAGTGTTTATACTCGGGCGGTAGACGAAGACGAAGCGTCCGATTGCGCCCGATTGCGTCGGGCGACGCTGTCTGCCGTTGGAGTATAAGCAGCCTTTTACGCCTTGCGACTCTCTGTGTACACCAAGTAATCCTATCATTTGCGTTGGAGACATCTGTTGTGGTGGCGCATACAGTGTTACCCCATTTCGAGGGAGACCTACGAGGACGTCTGTTATGTCTTTTGTGAGAAGGTAATTTTATGTCCCTGTAGAGGAGATGTCGTCCCTCTATACATGAGGGCTCATCGGCAGTGATGGAATATGCTGTGGAGCGTGTGGAAGACGACTGATCAGACCAGGGTGATAGGCAGAACTGACTGTTTATTCCAGAGCGCGAGGGGAGATGTCGCGCGGATATGGCCGCTACAAGCTTCTCATCCGTGGCTTCACTCCAGTGACTGGTGGTGGGAGATATATTTATTAGAAGACAGAAGAAAAGGAAAAAAAAGAAGGAAAGGTCTATGACTGGCTTTGCCATAGTGCATCGGGTCGTCGTCGTCGTGCACGGGTCGCTACATCACTCCACCCTCGGACGCGGAGCGGTGCTTGCGGTTTGGTACGCGTCGATACCACGGACAACGAATGAGGACAACAGAAAGACAAGGGACGACAGGGCACATGGTTTGTGGTAATGTTAGTGGGTAGGGCAGAGCTGCATGGTGACATGGGCAAATGCCATGTAAGCCTCGCGGGTTCCAGTAAAGGGATGAACCGGCGTGGGCTCCAGGGGTAGAGGGCGGGAGCATCGCGAACGGTACATGAGCGGTCAGCTCCAAAAGTTGTCGTAAAGGAGGTGCGGGGGAGCATCATCGTGAAGCAGGTGGATGCCGGGAACGAAGCTCACGTGGTCTCCCTGTGATCCTTCGGTGGAACAGAGATGCTGGTTCCCCTTGTCTGCCAGCGGGGCTTAAGAAGATGAGGACCAATGGGGAAAGTCAGATGGGAAGATTTCACGGGCTGGGTTCCTTGACTGCTTGCATTGGAGATGCGTGTGGTACGGTCGACGCGGCGTACCGCAACCGGTACTGAAGCGCGTGGCTCAGAAGGTTGCCGTTGGTGGATGCTCGAGGTGGACCGTCGCGAAGCGTGAGCGGCGTGATGCTGTGAAGGTGACTGTAGCGGTGGTGCGACTTGCGCGATGCGGAAGCGACACGGTGAAAATACTGAGATTCAACGTGGAGCATCACCGCTTAGCGAGCCCTCCGAAGAACAGGTACCGTACCTCCAGCGATGGCTTGCATGAGAGTTCCGAGAGGGGTCTTCAAAGGGAGCAGTGGCCTCCCCCTGCAGCTCCAAAATCACCAGTGGAAATTGCACGCTTTTTACTCTCAGGTTGTCATGATTTATACTCATATGCCATCATAATTGAATCTTATCCGCCGGATCTTCCGCATATCAGAGGTTTCAGTTGTGGTTGTCCTACTGTCTAGTCCATTGTTTGCATGCGTTGCTCCTCCTCCCATGGAAGTTCTTTGCCCTCCTCTGGAAATTATCCTGGGAACGCCCATGATGGCGTCGTATGTGGTCTTTCAAATTTGGGATGGTGAAGGGCCGAATTGTCTATCATAACTGCGGTATTCATTCTCTGGGTCACCAAATGTAGATATGATGTCGTCCCACTACGCGAGTCCGGCAATGATGGAATGTCTCGGAGGGCCGGACGTGCTGGGGAGTTCCTCAGCCCGTGGCGTCATTCCAGGACGTTGCCAGTAGCCCGCAAAGGCTGTAGGAAGTGCAGAACGAGCTGCGGAACTCGGATAGGTATTCGATATTTTGATATCGCTAATGTGTTCTCACGAATGCGATTTCGAGTCACCAGTATCACTTTGTTACCTTGCTGGTACGACACAAAGCATGATTTTTGCATGACAGCTTTCTGCGGGACAAAAGCTCCCCGAACATCGGAGCGCTGCCTTTCAGAGTCCATGGGTCCCCAGTAGCTTCACTGGTCCATCCCTGGGAACGAGTGCACGCACCCTCATCCGGCCCGTCGGTACCGCACCGGAACAAATGACTGCGACCACGTGCTCGGGGGGACGCTTGCCCTTAAACTGCTTCTACTCCAAACCAGAGCATTGCTTTCGAGTCGCACCGTTATGAAAGCGTCACTGAAAGACCGGCAAAAGCGGTTCTCCCAAAACTTTCCTTTTCCCCCAAAAGAAACAAAATGGGATCAACGTGTTTTGCTTTGGCATCTTTTGGGTAGAATTCGAGCAGCTTTCATTATTTACCGCTGTTTCCGTTCCTCTTCTAGAGGACCTTTCCAGTCACCCATATTTTCGATTTAACCGAGATGCTGCTCGCGGTGTATCCGTAGGCGCCGTCCGATGAGGGTAATCGATGTAAGATGCATCACGATACGAGGTTCAGTCATACTGCCCACCCTGCCTGCCTGACTTGATGAAGCTGTTCTTGATGTTGGTATCTTTATTGTTAGTCCAATTGTACCTGATGAATCTATAGCTACATGTTAAACGCAACTGTTTTTGTCACTGTTATTTACACTGTTCTCTGTGTGTGACATCTTTTGTGTGAATTTCCTAATAGTCACACCCCACAAAAAAAAGTCTTACGATACGATGTACCTGTTTAATAAATTCTACACAGCACGTGATCAGAATTTTTTTTTAAAACGTACGTTTTATTAAAACATTTCTTATAAAACGTTGTCAGGTCTATGCGAGGGACGGAACTATATGAATGCCATCTGTACACGGTCCATTATATTAAAAATTGACGTTAAAATGATGGTCATTCTCTAATAAATTATGACATATACATGCACATTTACAGCGGATGTGCTCTATATCTACATTGTCAAACAAGCCTATAATTTACAACACTACCACAACCTTTACATTAATATACAAGTCTGCCGAGACGGGCACGAGTCGGGCAATTCATACGCACGACGACGCTTGACCGTCTTTGCACGGTTTCTGCGCATGAAGCTTGTAGCAAATCTTCTTGGCCATGAACCTGTAAGGAAAGATGCGCGACGTCAATGCGGGTGATAGCTATAGATTGGAATGCGCTCAAAATCTCTTATCATCCATACGCATTTATACTCCCAAGCAGCACAATGTACTGAAAATCGAGTGCAATAGGGGTGGACGGGTAGATGGAAGGCCTTGAACAGGCTCGTGAAACTAGAGAACATTTTGTTAGACACATACCATCCACCCCTATTGCACTCGACTTTCAGTACACTGTGCTGCGCTTGGGCTGTGATGACACAGGCGACGTCACGGAGGCTTCAACGAAATTTCGAAGGCATGATCATTGACAGGTACACTGAAACATTGCAACAGCTGAGCAATGATTTGGCGCCAGCTATGCCCTCAGCACCCATAGCGTCACAGATTGTGTTCAGATTTCACGATTTATGCCACGGCAGAAGTTAGAAAACAGCGGAAAAGCGATGGCGATAGCGCTCGCTGCGCCACTGCAAATGACCGCTTCCTTCCTAGACTCTTCAGTGCCTCCTCTCCCTCTACCTTTCCGTTGACCAAATCAACAGTGCCCGCATCAGCCATTCACCGTTGACTATTTCAAATACAGAAAGTATGTGGCAAGCAGCGGCTACCCATATGCCTGATGGTTGCTCAACTCCAATGCCGCTGAAAACATGACTGCGATTGGTGAACATTCGTGACGTGGCACATACGTCACGTCCATTAGCAATCAGGCTTCACTTAGTCGAGATGACGTTTAACAGACCGGCATTAGAATGGATGTGACAAACGTATACACGCTGCCGATCGCAACTGAAGTTCTTGACGTCATGGTCAGTGTCACGAACGTGAGGTGCCGTGGGGTCAAATGAATTTAGCATCGAAATTACGCGCTGCCTCATAGCTTTTGCATCGTGTGACTGGAATTCACAGTTGAATCGGCTTCATAATAATGACGGTAAAATAAAAACCGTTATTAATTGTACAGCGGAATCATAATTAATAGTAATGTAGTAATTTTGCACGTTCCTCTCACTAGGACACTTACTTTGAGTGCTGGTTGTCAAATACCAGCATGTAGAGTCCAGGGTCTCGCACTATCAGCTGTCCTTCTACGGGTTCGGGACTTGCTTGCACACTCACAGAGGGTAGGATGACATCCATGGCGTCTACGTCTGCATCAAATGATCTATACTTTATCTCGAAGGAGACAGTCTGCAAAGTAAGGATGAGCAAACGTTGATTATCCAACGAAATCTGTCAGCACGTCCCGAGATAAAACAAGAGCTTCAGCTGCGCAGGCGTTGGTAATCCAGTATGGATTTAGGAAACGTTGTGAGTGAATATCCTTTGTCTGTATACGGCCATACCCGTACACCTCATCGGGCGACCCACCAAGTCAGATAAACAAGAGAGGCATGCTCCATGCAGTTCCTGCGCGGTTCGTGTACCGTACCGTATATTTTTGAACTACAAGATCGAGATTTTCTTTTATACTCAACCCCTGTGCAGTTCCCCATAATGAGGGTTACGGCAGCATAATGAGAAGGCGGATGAAGTTGCGGATATGGTAGAGTAGATTGCGCTTATCAAAAGATTTGCGCAAAGTCACATTTACATGGTATGACATCATTGTTCGTAAGAGCAGACTTACCTTGGGGTCTGACGTGAACTGGTACCGGATAGTAGTTTCTGCAACGTCAAGATGGATAGGAATGCCACAGCTTGCACCAGCATTGACCCACAGTTCCCCGCGACAACCCTCGTCTCCGCAGTCGGCAATGTCGTCTGCGGTGCGAGGAGAGCTCTGATGGAAAGATATCTCCGTGCTGGCGGGAGGGCTGAAGCTGTTGTAAGGACTGCAGGCAGAAAGCGACCGTGCTATCTCTTCGTCGCTTATGATGTCAAAGTTCTTGTCATCGCCTCCACGCGGGGATCTCTGCAGGTACTGTAGTTTTCGAAGTCGAGGGAATGACCTGAGGAAATAACAACCATGTTAAGGACGTACAAAGCCGCTGGTGGAGAGTTGCGGCTACAATGCTAGGGTGTAAACTTTACGTTATTAGTTTTTTGCTCTAGCTAATATATGTTACAGATACAGATAATGTGCTACTGCGATACAGATGATCCACACGGTGATGCAATCGCTGCCATAGCAGAAACAGAACTTGTACTGCTCGCGTTCCTTCGTGCCCAGTTCATAATATACTATGAAGCGAGACTTGTTACGCCATGAACCCCTATAGCAAAAGGAAAATACTGAAGCAGCTCAATGTAGTGAAAGTGCGAGTGCATAGGGGTAAGTCAGAGCGGTTTGGTACGTTTGCAGCTGTGCGAAATGAAGCACTGCACTGTCAAGACGCCGTCGCTCCGTAGCTGGACTTTCAGGCTACCTGCTGTGCTGAATACCTGACTGCAGTGCTCTCTGCATGGGTAGAGACAAATATACGAACAAGCACCCTATCGGTCAAGCGCATGTGACTGTATTTCAGGTCCCGTCAAAGACTACGGCTATCCCACACACGAAATGCCAGTCGTGCTACAGACAGCGGCGGATCATTGTATTGAGACTTCATCCGATTCTTAACCTAGAATTTCGGAGATACTCGTTGTGGATATTCACAGCATTATTTTAAAGCTTCACTACAAGAGCCACCCAGACATGAAACTTGTGAAACGCAACAGCTCTGCCGCAGAGTAATGCAGCTGAACGGACAGTTATGGAGTTCGTAGAAACAGTTCCTACTACTTACCAGTTGCGAACAATTTTTGGCATAGTGCGTGGCGACGACGATTGCAAAGAAGGGGCCGAGGAGCACAAGGCCACTTCCTCTGCGAGGTGGCTCGGGATGGATGCTGTGGAGGAACAAAACGCCATTTGAAACCGGAGAGAGAAGAAGAAGCCATAGGGGAGAAAAGTTAACAGATTACAACTATATACGTATTCAGCTGCATTGTGTGTGGGGAATATCCTCATACTCTATTGTGGAAGGTTACAAAGAAATGCTATCCATGAGGAAGTAAGGAAGTCACTGAAAAGGTTAGCCAGCTGTAGGACTTGAACCGACATATTCTGGATTACCGGTCCAGGACCCCCTCCAGAACATCCTCAGAACATCCTAGCCTCAGAACATCAATTTCCATTGCTATCCCTGAAGGTGAAAGCTATTCTACTTACTCCTTTTACTCCTGAAGGGTATCTCAGTGGTTTTGCTTTTCTGTAGTTTGTAGCCCGACGCGTCAGGGAGGTCGAACTCGCTGTCCACAGTGCTCGTAATGGATACCCTCCTGGCGTTGCGCATAAGTTCTTCGTTCCTTGTCGTACAATCGTTGCACACTCGTGTGGGATTCCTGATCGAAGTAAAGGGCGTCGGCGCTTAGGCTCGAAAGAAATACTGCACGTCTTTGCATACAACGCTTTTGAGTCGAACTTACCGACTCGCCGTTGTCATCAGCCAATTGTTGGAGCAGTTGTGACAAAATATCTTTCCACACAGCCGGCAGTGGTGCTGCATTATACAAAGAAGCGAATGATGCTTCGCCTTCAACACGAACAAAAATGACTCATTTAAATGTGACACTACGGACCAATAAGTTTTTTTTTTCAAAATATTGTTCCTCTATGTGACGCCGATGTCGCCTAAAATTAAATGCTGGTTTTGAGAAGTACGAGGTCATAATGTATGTAATCCACTATCAGTCTTGCAACATTGCTCCTGCAAGGCTTGCGTCGTCTCTCCAAGGATAGTTTGAAACAACCGCGTCGTCTGCTACGAATTTCCGCCATCTTGAAGCCCACGCGCAGCTCGCGATTCGCTTACAAAAGTGTAGCTATACGCTTAGCGACACACTATATTTTGGAGTTGAGCAAATATATAGCAAAGCAGGTTTTAAAAAGCGGGTGAAGTCGGTACGCAGCTTTCATGCATGGTAAGCATGGGAGCCAACATGGCGTCTTTGAGGCATTCGCTTCTACAAAGGGTAACTCCACCTTACACAGAGGGAGCTGGTATTCAGACACCCAACTCCAAGGCTGCTCGCAGCGACATGTGCGAGAATGAGGCAAACAGTGGAGACCGGGAAGGTGTCTGAAATGTTGCTAGGAGACAGCCACTAAAGTTCTCGATGACGTCACATACTCTAGGAACTCCGAAACTATGAAGTTTAGCGGGTTCTTTCTAAAATTTGTGGAAGGGCATAACGTTCACTAATGGGATTCATATTTTGAGTTAGTTTGAGCTAAATTTGTGTTCGTTTAATCGATTTTGTTTTCAGTCCGCAGTAGCACTTTAAGCACCGTCAGGTTACAAACCTTTCGCATGGTAAGTGTGAACTGCGTTGAACAGTGAAGGCAGCAATCAGTTTCACTGTTGTTCATCCATTTATCCGTCGCTTGTACTCGCTGAAGGTATTGAAGGTTGTCGTTCTCCTTCCAAAGAAGGTCTTTCTCCCTGGTAAAGATACAAACTTCGTGAGTCAAATCGAAGGAAAAAGTCAATATGAATAAAGCCATCGATATCGTCTAAGTCAACGTTCCACTCTGCATCGTTGCCTGAACACCACAGAAACATGTTGTCTTCTGAATATAAATGTCCGCAATAGTGTGTTGCACCAAGTGGAGATACGACATGAATTGGAAATGAGGGGTGAATGAAAAAGAGAATAATTGAGGGGCCCGCAGGTGGTTGCGCGGTACAAAACGGGAAGAAGACTAAATGAATAACAAAGGGATACCCCATAGCTGATATTAGTCTATATTGATGGCAATGTTAATCATAGTTAGAAGATTCTGGATTTGGAAAGTAGTTACTTTGACGTACAACAGACAAGCAGACACTGTGGTTGTGTCCTGTGTGTCGTTTGTCCCTCCTGCGTCATGAATTTCATAGAGCACATATCTATGGCATACTGATTGATTGATTTGTAAGAGAAAAATTAAGGCGTACTCCTACCATACTATTGATTCGATCGTGATATTCCTCCTATTGTATTTTTATCCTCCTTAATAAGAAACTACTTACTTTACAAGCCTTATGATCTGCTTCTTTAAGCCATCGGAATCTCCCGACATCTGCTTTAGATCCCCTTCAAGTGTTGTCAGCGACTGTTTGGCTTTTGCAAGTTCCGTCTTTAGCTGCTCGTTCTGATGCCTGTCCTGGTCTGCTTGGACACGTAGCTATGCAGAATAAACACACTTTTTAGACTTGCGGTAGCGTGCAGAGATAACCAGATTGGATTCCACGATGTGTATTACCTGCCGAAGCTCTTCGCCCAGATTTAAGCATTCTTCTTCCCTGGATGCTACCACAAGTTGCACTTGTTCCATCTGCCACAAAACAAACAATTCATCTGTACCACGTGAAGACTCATTTATACGTAGAAAATTCATGTACGGGAGACGCAGGACGACATCGGAGCATATCAGACAGATTATACGGATAACCTCGAGTTTGGAATTTTCTGGAGCAAGGATATCGAAGATCAAACTGCGCCGTACGATGTTATGCAGATGTATATCTTCGTCACAGTAATGTCTTGTGGTTTACTCAATTTGAATTTTGTGGGTTCTTCCTGCACTGCACACTGTACCACGGGGATGTATACTCCTTCATGAGCAGGATATATAATGGACGATGCACAGACAAGTCGTTCTACGTGCCGTATTAAAGGTACAGTACAGAAGGTCGAACTAACTTCGCCCATTAATGGGACTAAGCCGCAGAACTTTGTAGAACCACCAGGTAATTGGGAGTTGCCAATATTCCTCTGTTTCGCGCATGAAACTTCGGTGGTTCTCCTGGTGAGGGGATCATCCAGCCCTCTACCCAGAAGGCATATACGGATGACCTGGAGTTACGGGCTTTGAAACGACGTCTATACTGACGTTGCCCTTAATCGTCAAAGTTAGAGTACTGACGCAGGCGTAACACAACACTAATATGCAAAACCAGCCTGTCACTATTATTTGTTTTACCACACCGTACGTCATCGCGTATGGAGCCTCGCAGTCGAAACTAATGTGTCGCAACTTGGCAGACGACCGCACGTGACCGTCCTCTGAATTCAGATCCACTCTTTCAGAATGGAATACGCACACCAGAACAGCAAGTCTAATAGCCGCTCTTCAACCATTTTATCCCGTCGCATTTCTTATACAGAGCAGAATCACGAAATCTAATGCAGAACACACACTGAAACTATCCAGATCAACATACTAGAGTGTGGTGTACACCAATAAGGTGCTGATAAATACTGCTATAAATTACGATGATACCCACCTCCGTGAAGAACTGGGTCTGTTCCGCTATGCGATCTTCACGAAGTCCCACCAGTGACTGTTCAAGCTCAGCGAGTGATTTTTCTTGATCCTCGATCCTATCTTTCATTTCTGTTATCAAGGTCTGCTGCACCGCGAAACTCTGAAACGTCAATACATATCAACCTATTGGGTCCTGATTGAAGGACCACAAAACTAGAATCAGGAAAACAGTCGTGATCGGATGACCAGTGAAAACACCACAAAAGTATACCTGTTGTATGTGGTCATGCGATGATGTCTGATATTGCAGCTTCTCTGTCAGCACAGCGACTTCTTCTTCCAGTGTGCTATACGCTTGCATAGTCTTCTTGTTGTTCTTTTCCATCTCCGCAATCTTCTCATCCTTCTCTTGAAGCTTCAGAAGCAGTTCTTGTCTTTGCTCAAGAAGCAAATCGCGTTCCTTTGTTAACTCTTGGACCTGAACGCTCTTCATGCACCGCTCGTTCTTCAGCATATCACATGCCCTCTGCCTGCGGAGACATAACATGCACTTCATTCAAAGGAGGCAAATTTTGTATGATGCTACGGCTAAGGTAACTTCGCATCCGAAGCAGAACGTGTCTTGACAGAAACCAGTGAAACCTGTCTCCCTGGTGAAACGAAAGCAAACTATGCATCATAAAATCGCGACAAAGTGTTAGATTTGAGTCTTCGGAAACCCCCTATGTTACTGTCGTTATCTATCTACAGGGTGGGTGCTATAAAAGTTCACATTTTCGTGCGCGACGCTATATGTATACTTGAGATACAGGCTTCCGCTACCACACAGTAAATAATTTGTACCCGAGAAACGTATAAAAAAAGAGTGGTTGTTAAACACGGCGTAAAAAACTAAATACGACCACGCAAACTTTCGTCTTCGTGCGTTTCCTATGCGCTACACCGAGGGATTAAGACGAAAGTTTGCGGGGTCGTACTGATTTTGTTACACAGTGCTTGGTAACCACGACTTTTTCGTAGGTTTTTCTGGCATAAATTCTTCACTCTGAGGCACCAGAAGTCTTTCCGTCAACGAGGCATCGGTCAAGGAAGTATCATGTCACGGACGAAAATGTCGCTCACCTTTTAGAGCATCCACCCTGTATTGCTGTTGTGTGTTCAGTTCCGCCTTACGGGCAGTGCCTCGCTGTCCCATGTACAGTGCTGGACAAAAGTTCACGGAACACGCTAGCAGCGAATGGGACCGTATGGACTTACAGACATGTGCCTAGGTAACCCAGTCACGTGTTTGTAAGTCTAAAAAACTGATAAAAACCGGGCTGTTTGGTGGTACATCCTAACAGCGATAAAACCCCAGTGCAGGGGACACAGAAAACAGACGAAGCACTGTCTGTCAGTGCTTAGTCTGTTTTGTCTTTCCGTGTCCCCTGCACTGGGGTTTTATCGCTTTTAGGTTGTAAGTCTATACGGTCCCATTCGCTGCCAGCGTCTCACTCTGAGGAATGAATGCGCTGGAGCGTGTTCCGTAAACTTTTGAGCACTGTACAACTTTCCATGCAACACAGTATTCCTATGACACTTTCTAGCGTATAAAAGGGACGGTTTTGCAAATAAAAACTTTGTTTTCCTCCAGTAGGCTCAACTGAAACGTATTACCGCAGTGATCAAAAAGGTGCGTGCGAAATACTTAGCGAAACAGTGTTTCGTATAGAATTGGCCATTCGCGCCATATTTGGAATACGGCCACTTTTGGAAGAGCGTTTCAGGAACCCCGTTCTGCATGGCGTGAAACAGACACCAAAAAGGTGTGTACCATAGGACAAGACCCGAAAGGTGCAGGAAAAAGAAAATAAACTGAATTCACGAGTAGGACAACAATACAAATGTCAAATGACGCCGACTTACCTTACATCTTTCTCCCTTTGCAGTCTTTCATCCGCCATTTGGGTAATCTGCAGAGTCAGTCGTTCATTGGCTTCTTGGAGCTCCGTTATAGTTTGTCTCAAGTTTGCGATAGCTTCTTCGCTTTGAAATTTCTCCATTTTCACTCGCTGCACAACAGTGTCAAGGGTACGTTTTCTAATTTCAGGGAGCGAGTCGTCCTGAGAGGTCTCTTCTACGTCAGACTCGTAATCCGTCAATAGCCTTTCCTCCGGAAGCGCTGCCGCTTCTTCTGTTATAACAGCCAATGCACTTTGAAGTTCCGATGGAGGCACTGGAGGCGCGTCGTCGTCACTGCTGCTACTACTGGTTGGGGAAGTATCGTAGCGTGTGCCACGCAGCAAACTATGGAGCCGCCTCTGCAACCCGTTGCTGCGCTCCGTGCTACGAACTAAACTATTGTAGAGTATCCTGCACTGTTGCTCCAGAAACTCAAGCCTTTGTGACCTTATACGATATCTTTCCTCGATATCAATAACCAGCATATGGGGCGAACGGGACAAGTCGTTATCTGAATCTACCACTGCCGAACTGAAGTCTTCAACGGAATCTGGGTCGTCCTTCTCTGACGTGTCATCACCGCTAGAAGGAGACTGTTCCCGAGAGCTGTGACCCGCGTCCGAGAGACCGCTGTCCTGACTGTCTTGCTTTTTTCTGCTGGTAAATTCTTCCCGCAGACTTTTCCACTCCAACTCCGACTCTGCGTTCGAACGACGAACTCTGGCACTGTTTTCGCGCGTCGTTTCTAGTTGGGCTTTGAGGTTCTTCAATATGTGCTTCTTCTCCTGCAGTTCATACCGCATGACAGCTTTAGCTGTCTGCAACTTTTGATGCGTTCCTTCTAAAGTTTCTAGCAGAACTTTAGTCCTGTCGAGCTCTTGCACGAACCCACAGAGTTTACGTTCTTGCTCATGCACTTTGCTCGCGAGTATACTGTTGAGCTCTCTGCAGTCAGCCAGCTCAGCATCCAGTTGAGATTCTGCTTGCATCAACCCATGCAGCTTAGCGTGATTACGGCAGAGGGTTTCGAAAAGTGTAGTAATAAAATCACATCCCTCAATTCGAGGTGGCGTCAGTTCTGTTTGTACTATTTCTTGTGACACCACAGTGTGACCGTTGCTAGGTGCGGCATCTTCAGGAGGCTTCATGCTTAGCACTTCCTGTAAGACGTGCAGTTGTAAGTTAATACTATGAGTTGCGGAAGACAAGTCTTTCACTCTGCTGCTTGCTTTCTCGATCAGAGATTCTTGCTGTAGCAACGCCGACCCGAGGTAGCGCAAACAGTGTTCAAACAGCTCAGAGTTAGCATCTGTCGATGAGTCTCCTGAAGGAAATTCGTCCACGACTTTACAGAGTTCCTGATATTGTACTTTATCATTGTTCGCACTTAGCGCAGAAAGTTCAGTGGTCCCGTCGGCGGGGCTATCACAGACATCACAGTTGACATTCCTGTCATCAACACTTGAGATTCCTTCTCCTTCACTTGGCGATTTGCTTGACGTTACATGCCGTTTCCGTATCACACACAGTATGCTTGCTAATTTCTTAATTTTTTTATCCTTAAGGGCGCTGCTATTAAGGGCTTCACAGCACTTTGACCTCAGTTCTGTGAGCTGATCGTCCAGACACTTACACTGTACTTTCTTTTGTTCCAGAAGAATGTGCGTGTTGTGTATCTCTTTATCCATGACCACTGCCTGCTGCCGCAGAATCGTGTTCTCTTGCCGGACTGCATCTACCAGGTTCTTGAGACCTTCGTTAACGAGCCGAAGCTTTTCCATTCTGGTCTGCAACTCGAGTTCCGATTGCCTTGCAGCTACCAGTGCCTCCTCGCTGTCCTCAAGCCTTTGTAGGATCTCGTTCAGTCGTCGAGTAAGAAAACCGTTCTTCACAGACAGGTCCTTGTTTTCTGTTGCGAGCTGTTGCAACACCTTGTCAAGCTCTTGATCCGTTTCTGTCGAAGAATCTTGGGCGGATCCATTCATCCCAGCGTTCTCAAGGACGGCTAATTTTGCCAAAAGTTCCTCTTCCCTTTCTTTCCAACGCTCTTCTTTCTGTTTTTGCTCGTCCTTGTGCACCTGTAGCGCTCTCGCAGACTCAGCAGTGGCAGCTTCGGCGTCACAAATTTTCTGCTGAAGCTCTTTTTTCATCTGCTCGAAGACATCCTGAGGAACGGAGCTAGGAACTGGAGATGCGGGACCGTCTTTATTCTGTAAGATGTTCGTTTTTGCTACATGGCTGTGGTATTGCTTATTTAAGTTAATCTCATTGAAACTTAACCTTACCCCCGATACTGGAACTGTAATACTGGTTATACTTGAACGCTTGTTCTGTGGAATCCAGGAATAATTGGTTTTCCTGTAAAAAGTATCGAAAGCGGTTCTGTAGAGCTTGAATTAGTGCATAAACTGTGGCTACGGTTACGACTGCGTATTCCTGGGATTTTACACTTACTTTGCAAAATGCGGCCATGACACATCTAGATCAGTTGCGCCTGGTGACAGGTCAAACGCTGCCGCATTTAGGTCATACAATGAAGCGATACAGTTATGGAACTTCTGTGAATTGTGGAGTATTGACCAGTCCTGGTAAAACTCACTGTAATAATAAAAACAGGAAGTGCGTTCACTTTGCCTGTATGGCAACACAGAAGATAAGAGCCCGTCATTCAGAATGCAGAATTTTCTGTTTGCAGATAGCATCTATTTTACCTAGTTGCCTTGACATTGTCAGCGCATGCTTTCAAGGTATCGGGAAGACACTTGAACATTAGACAAAACCTGATGAAAGCTCGGCCCCTCCCAAGACTAGTCTTGACCTGAAAATAATACAAGTAACAATATATATAATACTGGTCGTTGCGTATAGTTGTGCTATAGAGAGGACGAACACCGATCATGTAACGTACCTCGCTTAAAGACTTTGCGTAAGTAATGCCGCCGTATGCAGGACAGCTGCTCTCCGACGCGAAGCAACGGTAGAAGTAGTCCCAGTAATCCTTGGGATTGCCCAAGAAGGTGAACTTGTCTACGAGCAACAGAAGACGTTATGGATACGACGCCAGAAGTGTTGAAAGACAGGAAAGAAGAGGCATTGTATACACGAACCTTTCTGTCCATGTTGGACAACGTGTTCAAGCTTGGTGCAGAGCTTGTGGAGATTGACGTTGTCATCGTTGATAGGAATAAGAGTTTCCTGGTACTCTTTGCATAGCTCCTTCACGAATTCTGAAACACAAATATGCGATATGAGCTGCTTTCGAGGGAGTGCTTGATTGATTAATTTGCAAGAGAAAAAAAAATGCTTCATCGCATGCATTTACGTAGAAAGCATCTGGATATTTTCTTTTGTTGAACCTGCTCGAACGGACACCCACAAACGTCGACCACGAGAATTAGTACTGATTATGTGTGAACATTACAGAACACATTTTTAGTGTTATATGAAAAACAGACAGAAACACGTATTCGCGTTTTTCGCCAAATCGACGCCGCACAGCGGTGAAACTCGGGACTAGCCAAATCAGGTACAACCGGGGCAATTTGAGGCTTTGTTTGTATCTGTCCCTTCCATGTTGTTCCAGCCCCAGAACATCAGTTTCCCTCTTGTTCAACAGGTGCCGCTTGCGTCGACTTCCGTCGTATGAATGTGTGTATGAGTGAGCAAAAAAATGCAGGTACAACCGGCCGACCCCGCGTATACACTTGCGGAGAAGTTGCTGCTTTTCGCATGAATCGCTGAGCTGCACCCGTATTTTGCTGTTGAAATCATGGATGGTAGCGAAGCTTATTTAGTGACTCTAGGGCATACAACTCCTGACATTGTATCAAAAAACGACCGAGCCCTTCGGAACCACGAAAGCCGATTACCTCCAATGATGGGGATCATAGATTGAGAAGTTACCCGTCAAAAAGAACTCGTTACCAGTTACGTTATCGAGAGAAAAATGTAACTAAGTTAATAACGAAGTTCTTCAGCCTTAAATGTAACTCGCAGTTACCGAGTTACTTGAAAAAAAGAGCGAGTTACTTCCAAGTTACTTAGGACACAAACACTTCACCACGAATAACGACCATATCGATTGAAAGGAGGGGGCACACACTCAGGAACTTTTTCAGTATCACCCCACAGACCGCTACGACCCCCAAAAGCCTTGCAACACCCCCGCCCCAAATTGCATGGCAGAAAGATAAAAAAGCAAGGAAAGCTGCAAATATGGGTGTCACCGAAAATCCTGTGTATATCCCTGCACGCACCGAAACACGAGAAGGAAAGAAAAAGGCATGAAAGACTGATAGATATATTCACAGAAATGAACACACGCGTCATGGGCGCGAAACCATGAAGGCGTCGTGTCACAGCAAGAAAATGGCGTTTCAGCCCGATGACGTGCTACCCCGCTACCAGCACGTGTCATTCTATTAGAGTCTGTTGGCGTCCCTTAACTTACCTCGGATGTCTGCGACCACCTTGTCTATGTGTATTCCAGATGCCATTGCAGGAACTGGAGCACGGTCATTTGTGTCCTTCTGGAAAGACAACAGGAACATTGGTAAGCCGACCGGCTCAGAGTACAGCGTCTTCTCGATGTCACGCGTTCGACTGTCTCATGAGATGGTATTCGCGCGTCTAATAAAGCGGTGTCCCCCTCACGTGTGTTTGCTATCAGAGCCGTTGACAAAGTCAAACTGGATGCTACTGGCAGAAAAGATAACAATTCATCCATGCGCTAGATAAAGAAGGGATGTTCCCGCATTCCAATAGTATCACTAAGCTGTCAGTGTCGCACTACAGATAAGGGACAAAGGCGTAAGAATCTGAGCGGGCACTGTTATGCATGGTTCAGTTCCAGAGCTTTTGCTATGAGTGGACCTTCTCGGGGGACAGCTCGCACCGTCGATAGATAATGAGAAGATTATGATCGTCATTGACATGATTCAGTCAGAAAATTGTGCCATGATTCCACTGTCCCAGAGCAAGCCCCCCGAGCTACATGCCATCATATCGCCAGACAGATCACTCGGTAATAAAACCCCACCGACCACGCAACCATGGAAAGCCTGTAAGTATGTTGTAACAGCCACCTACTTGGGACCCGATTATCATCACCATTACTATTTGTGCTTCCTATTTCATCTATGCGCAAAGGCTGTCTTTGACTGTCGGCAGCGGAAGCTTCGTTGCGTTTTCCTTAAAACGTAGGTCTCCGAGTTTAATTTGTGGACTAAAGTTCGCTATCACGATAAAACAGGAACGTTTACTTACGAGGAACGTTTAATTACGAGGAAGAACGTGTTAATTTCACAACATAAAAAGAAGGCAGTGTTTAATTCTTCCGACACTGGGTCACGCACTCACACGACGAAAACAACAATGGTAAAAGTCTATTTCTGTTTCGGTTTTCGGTCCACTCGCTTGTTGTTTTCCTAATTTCCTTCTTATTTTTAGTGAGCTTTGAGACCGTGACGAAGCTTGTATATGTTCTCAAATCTATGTTGAGGACTTTACCGATACGTGGACACAACAGGAGAACATTTAAAAATATACGCATACGTGGTTTCTTTGAACAGCTAATACGTAGGAACGTGGTTTTCACGAATGTTACTCACGCTCACAACTTGCAAGTCACCGTAAGAACTCCATATTTCTTCTATTTACTATACAATTTACGATACTTACATGCTCCAGTTTTATGCCCCATCTCATCGTCATCATCTGTTGTTGTTTTATAGTTGATCAATTTTAGTTCGCTTTATTCGGTTTATTTCTAATGTAGCGAAGTGATACCGTAAATGAATGTAATGGATCCTGCAGTACCCGCATTATTACCTCAAATTATTTCGTTTCCGTTTCTCGTTCAGGTATTCTGAATGTGGGATATGCGTTACCGTTACCTGCTATATTTCCGATATAATACAGTTTCCCTCTCTGTTACCCTGCTGCTCTGTGCAAGCTTTTCTGCTGTATACAAGTCTTTCGTTTGCGTATAGAATCTCGCTGCGAAGATAAACGTGTATTATATACAGTATATAAATTTCCTCATAAGAGACAAGCACACAGAAATTCAGACATGTATGCCGGAGGGCATCCACCCAAATCTGCAGTTATCAGTAGCCACACGCTCAGATCACAAGCTGAATAGAGAATGAAAAGTGATCGAGACTAGTTTATCAGTTCTGCCGAATGACCGACAACTATTCACTATATATCGAAGAAATTAGAACAAATTCGCTATATCTAAAGAGTGTTCAGTTCAATGTCCAGTTCAATGTACTGGGACGAAACGGTCATTAAGTGACAGACGGTGCATTACTGTCATTTCGATGTAGCAGTGCAACACACGCATCGACATCTTCTACGAGGCGAATTGGGAGTGCAGAAAACGGGGCATACGGCGGAATCTGCGTAGCTGGAACTGACTGTTGCTGGAACTGCTGACAAGCTGTCTGGCGACGTAACGCCGCCATGACTGCAGGACAGGCTTCACGTATGTCCCCTGATATTAAATATTTCTAGGAAGCTACCCGATTTCTTCACAGCGGCCTGTTCCTAGCTCGGCAGGACAAATAAGTGAGATGAACTCCATCTAGGAGAGGAAGAAAAAGAAAAAAAGAAAAGGAAGCTCAAAACGGCCCTGCATATATACTAATTGATTCTTGGGCGTTTGGAGGCTTTTTGTGTTGTCCCTACTGATGAAGCTAGCTTTAGCTATTTGTCCTACCTTGTGCGTAACATCGCCCGCCACATATTTGGATCAGCGAGGGATTAACGTGTAAGAGAGAATGAGAGAGGGGTGAATGAGTTGTCCTTCGTGAAATACTTGAGACACCACAATTGACCAGAAAGGGTAATCGACGGTGGTGTAAAAGTAAAACCAGTGACCGGAAAACGGAGTCTCTAGGTTAACGTCCTGTCGTCCGCTCTGCATACGCGATGAAAGATTAACTGGAGAGAAAAAAAAAGGACTGTGATCTCGCGGAAAAGCGTCCTGTCAGTGTGTTTGGCTGCAGAATGTGCCAATGAGACCGCACCTACCTTTCCTGGTAGGGGGGGGGGGATATGTTTAATAGAGTGAAAAAAAGAAAAAGAAAAAAAAGGAAATGTCAGCCAGGCTATTGCCAGCTTCCAGGTAGGATGACAAAAAACAACAGTTCGTTAGCCACCTGGATCTGCGCGGCATGCTTGGTACTTTTACCCTTTGTGATTCATTTTCCCCGGTTCTGATGAAGAGCAAGTGCTCGAAACGTTAACCTCGACTTTTTCTCCAATTTTTTTCTTTTTTCATGTCCCTTAGCTGTTCTCCCCACCACCCGCCCCCCGTCTTGGAACCCGAGTTCCTTCGGGCGTGCTCCTCTCGCTATGGGAAATTACCGCCCGATCTGCCTTCTACCAGTGTTAACGCGAGTGATTGAAAAGTCCAAATTGCTTCATAGTTAAGTGAATGCCTGATGTTTCGACGCCAACTTGAGCTCCTTGACCATTGACCGTTCAGCCTGTCCAAAGTATTTGGCCCATGGAGGTCCCCTGCGCGTCAGTGCCCGGCTCTACGCTCCCTTTTTGCTTTCGTGCAAGCCACATGACACTTCGAAGAGCTCTATACAGAACAGAATTTAGACCTGTCGTCGCTTCGCGTTCACCATAATTCATCCTTTCATATTAACCTCTGTGAAGTGGGGTAGGGTCCTGCGGCTACAACGGGGAAACATCCCATGTCATCTTCGCTTCCCCTTCATTTATTGTTGTTGTTGTTATCGAAATGTCATATCGAAGTTTGATATATTGTCGATGGAACAGTACAGACTCATGGAAAGAAGTAGTATTACACTCCCAGAAGCTTTTGGTCAAATTCATTAGGCTCTAGACAATAATGAGTATGCAGCTGCTTTACTAATTGACTTTGACAAAAAATATTATCCGCAGGTTTACATTGACGTTCCTTAAAGTCATTTAAGAACTACCGGCCTCGGTGGCTCAGTTGGTAGCGTGTTCACCTTCTGATCCCGAGATCGCGGGTTTGAACCCGGCCGAGGACGCCAGCAACTTGGTGGCAGGGTACAAGTTGCTTAGACACACCGTCTTCCGCGAGGGACGTTAAATACGGGGTGCCGTGTGATGAGCTTTCATCGCACGTTAAAGAACCCTCAGGTGGGCAAAAACAATCCACAGACCGACCACTGTGGCGTCGCTCATGATCTCAGTTGTCTCGCGACGTAAACACCCAATTATTATTATTTAAGAACTATCTCAGCAATAGAACGCAAGTGGTGAAAATTAAAGGTAGAGTTCCACGATACACCTCAAGTCGGTGGTGCCACAGGGCTCATATCTATCCCCGCCTCTTTTGACATGTATATGTAAACGACCTCGTTTCCAACACAGACTCTGTTACGGTTTATCAGTACGCGGATGACACTCGCTGTCGCTATCTACAACACAAGAAACTGTCATAAGTGTCATTCAGACAGCTTCGTCAGCGATTATATAATGCTTCGATAATATCCATATTATTATAAACAAGCAGAAAACTAAGATGATTTGTTTCTGTTTGTCCCCACAATCAAAAATACAATACAACATACCGTGATATATGCACGCTTCAGAATGTAGAAACTGTTCTTGTACCCCTGTCGGTTACACTGAATCTGTGAAATATCTAGGCATAGTGTTTGACATGACTCTCTCTTGGAATACACATTTGACGCAAATTTCGAAGAAATTGAGAGCTGTCTCACGCACGCTGTATAATTTGCGGCGCTGCCCACCACGTCAGATCAGGCGATCAATAATGTATGCTTTAAGTTATTCTATCCTACGATATTCATGCAAAACCGTAACAACCGAATTCACAAGCGTGAAGCTAGAAATGTTCTTTGTGGCTTCCACTTGGGATCAGTTTTGCGGTGATGACATATTCAACACAGGTTCGCCTCTTTTCAAAGTCTGTATTTTGGAACAATCATAATATGACACTTTTGGAAATCACAATTCAGAACACCTCGTCACAATCAACACGTCCTGCGAAACAGTGGACACTGTACAGAGTACCAATAATTCTAGATACAGTAACGGTAACGCGACAGTTTTACATTCCAACAGCTTTTAATATTCTCCCTAGCCTGGCCCTAAAGATTTCCTCTGTTACGAAGCTGAAATCATTTTTAAAGGAATATCTGTTGCACAACCAATGCTGCAGCTTTAAAACCAAGAACACCCTGAGAGTTGTTTTTTTTAAATTTGTTGTTAGATTTGGCTCGCTTGCGTTTCGTGTGATACTTAGAAATACCTTCATTGTGTGTTCCGGTCATTATTGTGTGGGCATTGTTAAATGTTATTGTTACGCTTCGCTGTTGAAGTTATTGAATGCTGGCCAAGTCAACAAACCGTTATGGTTTAAGCGGACCTGATTTTCTGTAGGTTATTTCTATGTAAAGGAATATTGAGAAGTTGGCTAGGACACCAAACAATAGACACTTTGGCAGGCACTGTGCAGATAATGAATACATACACAGGCAAAGAAAAGCAGTCGGTGACTGCTCAATTAGTATACTGCCCGGGTAATTCGTGGTAGGCCACGCAAACTCATGCAGGGCGATGACTGCGAAACAGTGGCTTTAAAGGACCCCCTTCTTTATCTGCTCTTGTCACAGGAAGAGAGCGTTTATTTTGGAAGGAATTAATTCTTGCTTGCGGTCTGCAGATCCAGAGGGGTTTGGGTGCCAACTTGGCACCCTCGGGGTGTCTCTTCCTCATCCTGAGCGGCGATCAAACGTGGACCGGGGAAGCGACGTCGTCAGTCGTGTTTTAAAGATAGTAGATGAAAACGTGACCAGTGTATACTTGACATAGTTTGGGAGCCGTAGGAGGTCATTATCTCTTTCATATGGGCTCCAGTAATGTGGACTAGCTTGTACATAAGAGCGGACGCTTGCAGGAAGGACAACACGCGTCCTGTTGTACTTTTGGTATGTCCAGTTTTCCAAATGAACTGATCAGTGTGTCATAACCATAATTGCTTTGACTTGCTGATCACTTGAGTAAGTGACAAGTACAGTGCTTAATATTACTAACGAGTCCACGTGCTGCTTCCTACTATATCCCGCGGCTTCCGAGATGTCGCGATACTGATGGAATATGTTCCGTTTGCCCGTGATCCTGAGCCATGTAGATGGGGACGTACAAGAGTACCGAATCTTAAAGCCAAAGAAAAAAAAAAGTTCCTGGATGCAGGCTTTTCTGCAGAAAGTGAAAGTATGCTAGAATGCCAGCTTCGAAGGGGTTGCCCGCAACCGGTGCAATAGCCTATGTCTGCCAGCTTGCTGTCGCTTTTCTTGCGGAGGAAGCAGTGAAAAACTCCAGAAGCCTCTGAAGCGCTTGTGCAACGACGGTGAAAATGAATAACGAAAATAAACGAAAAATGACAGCGTGAAAAGCAAGAAACGAAAGGCCACTTTGAAGATAGCGGTGCTCGAAATACGCATATTCGTCGTGAATCGCTCGAGAGCGTGTGGTGCCAGGTCTGTGTGATGTACCGCTCGACAACATCCAATTTTTATAACTTTAAGAGATAGATGTAATCCGTATACAGTTCACTTGGGTATTTTTACTTTACTTCGAGTAATTCTGCTGAATAATACTTTCTACTTTCCTCGATGTACATTTTACTGTACTTTCGATTCAAGTTCAAGTATCCTCCTGTGAGCCTTGCTAGCTCGCTGCGTGACAGCTGTCACCGCCGTGTTCATCGTGGTATTCACAGCACTGCGCCTCGGCCTATTATAGCCAGTTCGCATTGCTTTCCATGCCGATAAATTGGCGTGCTTCAAAGTGGTCTTTCGCGTTATTTACTCATGCATATCGCATTCGTGTGTGGTTTGTCTGAGAGGTTGCGGTTGAACGTATATGTATGTGAATGCTCTGTAGTTGTTGTTATGGAAAGATTTATTACGTACATAACACACAACTTGTACTCAGTAGAGAGCTAAAAGATGCGGCACGAAAACAGTACGATGTAGTTGAGAGTACTTGATAAACACTTCAAGCACATTTCTCACTACTTTCTACTTTACTCAAAGTATTTAGCACAGGCAGGACTTTTTACTGTATTCAAAGTACATATTTTTGCAAGTACTTAATACTTTACTTCTTTGTACTTTCAGAATGGCACACATCTACCACTGCATTACATGGAGTGCGAGGCACTATGGGAAGGCGCTCCCTGATGCAATATTCGACATCGTTAACACGCATTCTGACCGCACGTCGTCATCGCAGTCATATAGCCTTCCTCATACTCATACCAAGTACAACAACACTGTAGCTTTTCCCACGGCATACCAGTGGCCAGTGGATAAATATTTATGTGTGCTCAAGGAAGCGGATCGCAAGCTGAACGCGAACAGAAAATCTTAAGCAAAGTTGAAGCGATAAACGTACCCAGGAGGCTCGTGTCGCTCAAGTAGATGGACAACAAACATGCAACGTTCTTGTGCTGAGCACGAGATAGTCGCTGGATGCACTTTCACATGATAGTTCGCGAAGGCGAGTGCCAGATTAAGGCAGTCAACGCCCGGGCTGCCATGTTATAGGCGTATGCTTGTCGATGGCAGAAAGCACCCACTACTGAGACGCGTTTGACAGTGCTAGCTAAAATTGTGTAGGATACTAAAACTCCTGAAATATGTAACAACGTGAGTGATGTAAGAACGAAAGAGAGAGAGGAAAGAGTGTTCTTCTTCAGAAATCTATGGGCGATTTTCGTTCGCACAGGACACGTGAACGCACTAAACTATCATCACAAGATTGGTACTGGCGTGTTCTCTTAGCTTTTCTCTAGTCAATGATATATTTTTTAGAGGACAAGGTTGTGCCGTTGATTTTTAATAAATTAAAGTTTGGTGCGTCTCGAACATGTGCTGCCATCTCGATAAAGTGCCGCACACTAAAATATTTGCGAATTCGGACTCAATACAAATCAACGGATAGTCCTGGAATTCTACAAAATGTGTCATTGGCATGGGTAAAGCAAGGAGAACACACCAGTGCTTCTGTTTTCACGATATTTTACGCCGTTTCTTAGCGGTGTGCGAACAAACTTTCTCTATTGTCTTGCGCAGAAGTGAAAGAAGCATCGGGAAAGTCATTAAGGATCTGGACAAGCGCTTCCTTTTATTTCCTACTCGCCTCGATTAACAGCTGGTAGAGGTACCGTACACTGCGTATTGTAAACAAAAACGTCCGTTCGTTCTGATTGTGCTCCGGTATTACGTAAGCATTTCTGCGCAGCCAACATCGATAGACAGCATATTCATCGCAGGTATTTTCTCTTTCTGGTGCAGATAAAACTGAGACAATGCTTTTCACAGTCTGAACATCTCTGTTGTATCAATAACTGCATTAATTTCGGTGGGGGAGCTGGTGAGATGAATAACTGAACTTCGCGACTATTCCCAGCAGGCAGACAGTCCCCCATATCAACTGCTTAACACAATGTGAAACGAGTCCTCACCGTAATTTCGGTTCCAACACATAATGCCCAATAGCCCAAACGACCTATCCACTCTTAAAAATGAGGTGGTGGTGGTGGTGCTGATGAAAGGGCTCGCCGTTGTCGGCCTCACAGAGGTGGGCAACGTCACGACTGACGCCCTGGGGGAATGTGCGTCCTGGGCCGACTTCTAAGGGAACTGTGCCGACATACACTCTTAAAAATGAACTTCACCGCATAGAACGCTCCTAGCCAACCATCATCTCGAATGATATCGCTATCTGCCCTGATTTGTTGAAAATGGGAGGCGTACGCCTTTTCTGTGACAATTATGAACAGCATAAGTGTTACAGAAAAGGCGTACGCCTCCCGTTTTCAACAAATCAGGGCAGATAACGATATCATTCGAGATGATGGTTGGCTAGGAGCGTGCTATGCGGTGAAGTTCATTTTTAAGAGTGTACACGCACACACACTCTTAAAAATGAACTTCACCGCATAGCACGCTCCTAGCCAACCATAATTTCGAGTGATATCGTTATCTGCCCTGATTTGTTGAAAACGGGAGGCGTACGCCTTTTCTGTAACACTTATGCTGTTCATAATTGTCACAGAAAAGGCGTACGCCTCCCGTTTTCAACAAATCAGGGCAGATAACGATATCATTCGAGATGATGGTTGGCTAGGAGCGTGCTATGCGGTGAAGTTCATTTTTAAGACTGCAGAGACCGAGAATAATCGAAAAACTTCATCTCCTATTATACCTGCACATGCTCACGAAGACCTTACCGAATCGAAAAATCCGTATCCGCTGCGGACAGTGGCTCGGCGAACTCTTCAAAGTCCTAGCGGCGATACGTAAGGGGAAACTCACGAAGCACACGTGGCCCCAGGGAGCCTCACTGCGAGATCTGCGACACGAAGAACTTGGACCTCACTGAGATCCCACCGGGCCAGAAATAGCTTTCGCTCCTCTCTCAATCTGTCACGTGGCCACATCCAGCTGTGATTCGTCCTTACCTGCTTCTTTTTTTCTCACGGGGAACACGGAGATAAAACGAAGCAGTACCAGGGCCAAAACGAAGCTTTTCCACTATGTCAGAGACTCGGAGTCCCTACCGTGATTCACCTCCTGTATGCAAGACTGCCAAGACTTGCATCCTTGAAGAAATATTGCATTCAGACGTCATGAATGAACTTCCATTGAAATGTTATGTATAGTAGTAACACTAGTCTCTGCACTTTCTGTTCACTACACAGCGTATGAAGTCTCGTGCCTGGCGCTACAGATAGACTCGTACAGCTCTGGTCAACCTTAATTATAACACTGGAAAAAATTCGGTCTCATTTCGCAGCGCGATAACAGCAACCCCTGGGGTACTGAGGGAAAGTTAAATGAACAAAATCCCTGCATTAAACTAACGGAACAGTTTTTGTTAAATTAAGATTTCCCCATGGCCCCAAGGGTGGCTGTAATCGCGTTCGGGAACAAGACCACATTTTTTCCAGTGTTATCGTTAAGGTTGACCGGAGCTGTACGTCGCCATAGATTAACTTGAACAGCTGTGTCACTCTATGCAATACTAATACTATTTACGTGCGCCTCGACAGTTAATCGCAAAAGGACGTAATTCATTGGTGTAATTCATTGGTGTAAGGACGTAATTCATTGATGGATAAGGGAGTGAAAGAGCGTCTTTTTGCGCTTCGCCGCGACCAGCCGCGACAAAAATACGTAAACCGAAACCAATTAATTACTGCAACAAATGACCCGCTTCGGTGGCAGATTTTTCTCTGAAAGGTGTCCACTGAAGGTCCCAAAAGGGGTAGTACCCATTTTAATACCGACAGCGCCCTGCTTTAGAAGTTACGCTTTTTTTACGAAACTCATTTGCATTTTTATTTAAATAATGAGCGCCTCCCGCTCATTAACGCGGTGCGCATCTTGTAGGCGGTATTGGACAGATACTTGTAAAAAAGAAAGTTATTCGATTGGTGCACCGGTTCGCGAATTATTTAGCCCGGGGATTTAACTGAAACACCCTGTATACGGCACATGCCGTATATAGATTAACCATTGCGTAATTGCAACGAATGGGTTCGTTATAACGTCAACAACTTATACAAGTTGACGTTCAATTGCGTCTTGAACTGACGATAGACTGACAGATTGAGGAAGGAATCAAATGCACTCTCGAATTAAGTTTCACATCATGCAGCAGCGTAATTAGGTAAGTGTGAATAGAAAAACCATTTAACAGGTACTGTTACATAATTTTAATGAAAGCAACGGAGAGCATGAGGAGTGATCTGCGTTAAAGAAAGCATAAAGCAACCAGCTCATCTGAGGTGAGTCATCAAGTGAGTCAACCATGGTCAAGACTCAACCAACAGTGCTTTAAAACACGTGCTATGCCTGCATAGTTGGAAGCATTGAAGAAGTAGCTATGGGTATACTCACCTGAAAAATGAATTATGTGAGCACAATCTAGCAACTTTGGCCTTCGTTACCCAGAGCACGTCTCGTGAGATATGCATGGAGAATAATAGGAAGAACAAAACGATGCCCCAACTTCTGAGCTTGGTTCAACATTCAATGATCAGGTTTCACATTAATGGATCGTTATGGAAAAAACTTGAACTACACACTTGAATGTGAAGCGTATGTACTTAAGGAATGACAACGATGCGATACAAATCCAATCTAAACGGTCACGGACAGTTGCAGTGAGAAGGAGGTTAACATTGGCAAAAGGACAGGGGCGTAGGAAAGTCCATTGCCATAAGAGAGGGCGAGCTGAAGTTCCAGGGATCGGAACGCTAAAAGACCTTCTCAGTACATGAAGCTGGCGTAACAGAACGACCATGGGCGTTCCGAGTGTTTATTTCAGGGAAGAGTAAAGAGGTTCTAAGAAGGTGCAAAGCGTGCGACCAATATATAACAGACAATAGAATAACGACAACGAAAAAACCTCTGACTTGCAGAGGATCTGGCGGATAAGGTTCAGAGTAATGATGACGACATGTGAGCAAATTTTGATGACCTGCGATAAAGAGCGCACACTTTGCACAGGTCACCTTGGAACTTCAGAGGGGGGGCATGGCCCTCCCTTGTCCCCCTATCAGAACGCCCAAGATAACGACACATGCTATACGGAGTGCAAAATGAATTGGAATTGGACAAGAGAGTGCAAAATGACTCCAAATACATTAAAGAGCTTTCACTTATGACATTCGGTTGAGGAAGGTAGTCTTTTTTTCTATGCGAGTAACAGATATAGCCATGTGTGTAAGTGATAGTGACGGTATCAGTGAATATGTTTATGCAAAATAAGGGGTTTTGCTAGCTAATTTACAAAACTTTATACTCGCAGTAAGCCAAGTTCACGCAAGTTAACATGCAAATCCTGTAATCACCTGTCAGTAAAAATACCAGGCACCCAGCCTGACCTCCGTGGATGAAGGGGGGGGGGGGGGAGCGAATCCCTCACAGCCTGAGATCGAGGGGGAGGGGCAGTCTACTTCTCTGCCCCCACCTTCTGACGTCGGTGTACAAAAATTGGCGTGGATTTGTTAGTTTCACCAGGGCATAGGATCCGCTGCAACGTCGCCCTCTGCGTCGAAACTCTCCGTATTTGATGATGATGATGATTGCAGTTTTAGTGGCGTATCGACAACAAAGGTCCTCTCCGTATTTGAACAAGTTGACTTCAGTATTTGGTTGAACGGTAATATTCCTACTCTATTGAAAGAAAGTTTTTGGTAGTTCCCTGACTGACTGACTGACTGACCGGCTCGTCTTTTTTTTTTCTTCTTTTCAATATTTAGAAATAAGACTGTTCTGGACAAGATCAAACGCACATAAAAAACGCCTGCAGGCTCAATCCGGCAGTCATCGACGCAAGTGTAGAGGCATTACCCGCTAGGGCATACCCAGTGTGTTACAAAAGCTTGCTCTATCAAACGACTTTTTTTTTCCATTATTTACGCAATAATAAGTTCGTTGATAGGAGGCTGGTCGCCCGCGCGCCCGGTTCAATAATCTAGACGTGGCGTCCTTCTTCGTAAGCCTCCTGTCCCCCTCAACGAGGAGGAGGCAGAAATAGCCACGAATAGACGAGCCACATGTTCTCGTTCGCAAAGGCGTATACGCTCTTCGTAAAGCTTTCCCTCTGGCTTCTTCCTTCTAAGGTACGGGGATGCTATTTCATGATCTCCTACTTTTTCGAGTCGTCGGTCCTTGATAGCGTATGTCACCATGTTCAAGGGACGGTTGCACGAAAACTTCTCTCATCAGGGTGTGGAACCGAAACGTTTTTCGTTCCGGTTCTATCGTAAACGGTCCGGCACCGGTTCTGCTCCGGAGCAAAAAAAAAAAAAAAAAAAAAAAACGGTTCATACCGGTTTTAACCGGTTCCGCTTCTGATGGGCATATTCATTCCGAGAAAGAAAAAATCAATGTTGCAAAATGTAAACCCGTTTATTCCGCATACATGGTACAGTCTAAACTCGTTATTACGACACTCGTTAATACGACATCCTCACTTTGTGACCGGTTTTCTAGGGAACCGTTTTTTCCCCATAGAAACACCATGTAACTCACCCTCGTTATTATGACAACTCGTTAATCCGACTGTGATCGAAATTTTGAGGACGGACCACGGAGAACACGTGTATTCTGAGCTCGTTATTATGACCGCCGACTGTTGACCTCGTCGACGATGAACAGAGTTTCGAGAACGAACGGCGGAAAACCCCGGTGTTCTGTCCCAATTTTGACCACCGACTGTTGACCCTGCGGCTTTTGTGATCCACCAAGAATATCAGTGGCCCCGTGTGACGCATGTGTGGACAATGTCGTACAGAGCACACCCCCGTCTTCAGAATTCATTAGTGAGTCATAGTCTTGCACCGAAAGTAGCGCTTAAAAGGCCAGGACGTTTCCTCCCTTGATCATTGCGTTTATCGTGCATATACGGGCAACGCGATGAGCATGGCTGGAAACAAGGACATTCAAAATGTGCATGCTATCTGTAACGCTATAGAGACAGTGGAGAGCTTGCGAATTGAAAGTGCTACGAAACAGACAGTTCTGACGGATTTCTTTCGCTAGTAAATTGTAAATCAGCAACTGAATCCTCTTCATTTTCGTACAGCATGTAGCAGTAGATCTACACAGGTGTATGTGTGTGAAGGGGGCGTTTTTTTTCCGTGTGTTTCTCGTTAATATGACAATTTCGCTTTATGACCAAAATCGGCGGGAACGGACTTGGTCATATTAACGAGTTTAGACTGTATATAATATCAATAGGCAGCTGTGAAATTGGTAGCTCCTGGTTCCTGTAGGTGACTGTCTGTTCAAATACGCTTTCTCCTTTCTTGAAGCACATGATACAGACGGACTTGTTTGTCATGATGGCATACGTAAAGTACTTTCTTGCTGGATTGGTGCGATCGCGTCCCATCCGAACAACTGTTGCTGCTTCCTAGCCAGCAAGCACCGCCACACGAGTACCACGCAAATCGAGGAACACCGCACACACTCACAAACGCGCTCGACGGCTCCGTTTTCTTTTCTTCGTGTCTTGTCCACAATATAGAGTCACTAAATAGGGGTACAGAGTATCGCATTCCTTTTCCGCGCCGGAGCCGCCGTCCGGTGTCCTCGATTGGGTCGATCGTGTCACGTGGTTTCTCCTTCCAAGAACGCGCCGTCCATGTTGAGTCCCCTCCATCCAAAACCGGTTTCCTCGTTTGCGAGCGGGCTCGACTGCGCGCAGTTCTCCGGCGGAGAAGCGGGAGGTTGCATCCTATTGTTAGGCGGCACAGCCGCGCTAGACCCAAAATGGCGCTCTCGCTCGCCCGCGTGACTCAGTGTCGCTACTCTGCTCCCTATTTAGTGACTCTAGTCCACAAAAGGGGCGCCACTTCGCACGCGCTTGCCCTCGCGGAAACGTAAATGTATTCAACTTCGCTGCTCTCAAACAAGGGATGCGTTGCCCGACATTACCAATAGAGAAGCAGTCACGCAGCCTTTAGTTGAGGAGAGTTTGGGCGGATGAAATTAAAACGAACACTACGGCACATTGGTAGGGAGTCACAACTGGTCACATGTACCTCTAAGTCTATGTGCGCGAACGATAAAACGTTACAAAGGGAGTCTAAGGGTCATCTAAGGGTCATAGTATACCGACATACATTCCACCGTAACCGTAACCCTCGTAAAGTATCCATTACGTGACTTCAGAACGCACGACGTCAGTTTCATTCGCGTATTCGTAGTCCAAACCGACGAAGTGTTTTCTTGGATCGAAAACCGTTAAATAAATTTTTCGGTTTCCCTCCTGCGCGAAAAAAACGTATACGGTTTCGATTCCGTTCCGGTTCGCACCAAAATAGCATTTTCGTCTTTTTTTTTCTTGGTTTTCAGTTCGCTCCGACACCCTGTCTGTCATAGACTGCCCAAGAAGCACGCATCTATTTTTGAACTTTTTTTTGTGTGTGTATATGGTGGGCATGCGTACAAAAATGCTCAAAACGGGCGTTGTCTCGAAAAATTCGAATTGGTTACATATTTACGCCTCTTCCGCTTCACTGTTCCTTTAGCGTTATCCATTCAACACAACAACCACAACAGATAAATTAATGATGATGAATGGGGAAATTCGCCACATGAGATGCGGCCCACTACCCCAAGGCACAATGGGCAGGATGAGATGTGTCCTGATGATGAGGTGATGAACGACGATGAATAGGGGTTGATAGTCAGTGGAGTCAGTGAGACTCCACTATTGCTTTAGCGTGTGTTATCCATTCAACACAGCATACAACGTACTGACCTAATTAAAAGGAAAAAGATGGGGTGTAATTATTCAGCTTATGAAGATAAAATGAAGCGAGGCATGCACCGTTCAACATGCGCAACCCCGCGGAGTAGTACCTGTCCATGCGATCTGTCCGTAGAGGACAGCATGCCAGACGAACGCGATGCATTCTGCACACTCACACGTCATTGCAAACGTCAACGTACATGCGGCCATAAAGATGGCGGCACTCATGCATGATCGGCGGAAAAACCGTTTGTGAACAAAGTAATTTTCGTTGGTGTGCGACATTCAATAACACCCTTAGGCCTGAGCATTTAGTTTCATCCAATATTCGTACAGCGAAAGAAGTAGCCCATATTTGCGAATGCGGCCTCGTACTGCTGGTCATTCCATGGGCGTTCCCAGGAATTTTTCCAAGGGGGCAAAGTACCCACTGCCCCCCCCCCACACACACACACACACTCCCCCCTCTTTCTCTGGAGACGGACGCTGCGGAACAGTGCGGGTGTTCAGAGGTTCGTGCTATTATATGGCATCTGAGAAAAATCATGTCGACCTATGACTTGCACAATTTTCTCATGTGCTCTTGAAGCGTCAGGGGTGGGGACACGGCCCCCCTTGCCCCCCTTCCTCTACGTCCATGGGCCGCTCCCAATCGTGCGATAACGACGCTGGTCCTCAGACTCATCGATGCACCTCGGAGGAATAAACTACCATGTCGAGTAACAGGCACCGTATAACTTAGCTAGTGAAATGTGCTCATATAAGCGTTCTATGTTGGCGGATAAATGACGGCAGCCGGACTGTAAACAGGGCCACATGACCTCAAAATGCAGGGTGCCAAATGGTAAACAAATTTTACTCAAAAGACACGTGCGCTTCCTATAGGAACCCTCAGTTTTCTTCAGCTGTATTCCTTCATTGTTTTCTTTTTCCAATCATCCAATATGCGTTATTTATATTATTTTTCTATTTTTGTTTGACCGTTGGTTACGCTGTATCCGTTTCGCTTCACAACTAGTTTCCTTTTGGAACTTCTGTATTCTCCTGAAAGCCGAGATGAATCTACTCACACTTCGGTGTTTTCTTTGTGCTAACCGTGAAATGAAATTCAGTTACGTGTGCATTTAGTGTGCGCGATAGTCGCCTACATTGTATGTAAAATTCCATCAACTAAATCAATCATTGAAACAAAAATTAAATCAATTTAAATGGGACGTACAAATGAACGTTACGGACCGTAAAGCAGGCTGTGTCACTTGGCGTACCATCGCGATTGACTTCATTGGTATTATGAATAGTACCGAACGGAAAAGATTGCCATCGTCGACAAATGAAAATGATAAGGGGAGGGCACTGTAATCGGAACGCAATATTTGTGCTGCTGAGGCGAACGTGAACAATACACACGGATAACAGGAATAACGAGAAATCCCAAACGCTCCTCTTTGAATAAAGTATGTTGCAATATTGACCGCAACAATTGGGAGTAGATTTCCACATACGTATATTATCTTGCAATATTATTCATGCAGTGTACATAAGGTGCTGCACAATGAAAGATGTGCTAGCTTGCGTTGCCCTCACCGAAGTGTTCCGAATTATGTTAATTCACACAATAAAATATCGCCGTCGCGAAACCCATCGTCGAAATTTTAGACGTATGCGAATGATTATTCTAAAACCGAAGCGAATAGATATATAGCCAAGGCCAAATACGAAACGAATAGTTGTATAACCGGATCGCGGACACACATGCAGCACATATGAGCATGTGTGCAGCATCTACTCGTATGCGCGATGCATTCACATGGATCAGAATATGAAGTAGCGCCGGCCTTACGTGTGCAACTTCTGAACTGTTCGAATATATATGGTTTGGAAGAACGAGAAAAATCTATTATAGAATTTAATATTCGATTCGAAAATGAAGTTGAATATAGAATTATGCTCTTTGGTTTTTGGCACCGTCGCAGTCTGCCAACAAGGATCTCCTCGTCTCTCTTCCCTAGTGAATTTCGTTATTCTCCTTCGGCGCCACCACGAATAAACAGTTCGCGAGCTATACACAATTTATGGACGCATCCTAGGTTAGTTTTCTCCCATCATCATCATCATCATCATCATCACCATCATCATCTCATCGTCATCATTAGTTACGCATGCAAGCACGACAATGCTACAGAAAGTGCGTATGTGAGCTGAATACTCCCGTCCAAATGGAAATACAAATGTTCGTAAATCTCGAATCGAACGTAAAAGGTTTAGGTCGTCCATAGCCGAAATTTTAAATATTCACATATCCAGAAAATAACAGCAAAGGCACAGTCAACGTGTTATTGAGTGCTAATAAATCTTAAAGTTTTAATAAATAAACTTCCTCGCTCTCAGTTTCAGCCCTATATCCACGGAGCCTTCGCTTCGCAAATATCGTATTGCCAGCCCCATCGCACTTTCAGCGCCCGTGCACTTCGCGTCAACAAAGTATAGAGAGCGACAAAAAGTAAAAGTGGAGATTCAAAATATTTGGTTTCCGTATTGGTTGCAGCTGCACGCCTTCATCGTAAAAATGCTTCGCACGCCGGTATTTTAGGAGGCAGGCTCGTGCTATATTCAAATGAAAATATTTTAGCGCATCGCTGCACCTGAAATAGATATTGGAATCTAGTCCGTAATTTCGAGACAGTGCGCGCTGAAAATGTACGAAACCGTAACTTTTTTTTTTTTTTTTTTGCGAAATTTAACGCTGACTTTTCTGTGATGATAAGATGGGGCTGAAGCCGGCCCACAGGCTGGGCGCTGGTCCAGTGCAAACTGCACTCTTAAAAAAGAGTTTCACCACATAGCACGCTCCTACAGCCAACTATCATCCCGAATGCCTCTGATGTGTTGATCTGTTCTCGCCCCTGATGTGTTGAAAACGTGAGACGGAGCCTATTTTGTGTGGTAACATGACATTCTCGGGCAGACATAAACAAGTCCCGCCACAACTTCCGGTGCCACGAAGACTTCCGGTCGCTAAGGGCGCTCGGAATCAGCCGACATGCAAAATTTTGTCTTTCGCTTTCCTGATTTGTTGAAAACGGAAGGGGTACGCCTTTTTGTGGCAAGTTGAATTGCCACAAAAAGGCGTATACGACCATCTCTCTCCTCAAATCACAAGCGGTAACTGGATCAATGGGCACAGTGGTTGGCGCAGAGCGTGTTTGCTGTGAACCCCGGATGTCGTTTTGGCACCAAACCGGAACTGGTGAAAACGGCATACCATTATCGAAGAAGAAGAAGAAGGAAAACATCGACACACATTGTGCAATCAAGAGCTCACATGATCTTTCTAAATGCAGGAGATGTACGAGCTCAGCAGATACCATTATCGGCAAGGTATCTCACTAGTGCAACGTTTTAACGATGTCGCTTGTGTTCGCGAAATTCTAATCAGTCCTCGATAAACACCTGCTTGTACATACAATGCTTGCCCGAAACAGCAACCTTTCAATTCGGTGACTGCGGATGAAGTTTATATTTTATCGGTTAACACTCAGCGAGTACCAACTGAAAGGGCAAAGTCGCCAATATGGCGTCCTCATAATTTATCACTCAATAAATGGAACGTATGAAGTCTACGACCTATGAGGGCACCGTACCGCAGCGGTAGTTGCAGGCATCCTGTATATGACGTATACTCGCCTATCTGTGCTCTGTGCTTATGGAAACAATGCATGAATGGCACACAACCTTATCCGTGCGGCTTAATGGCTTTTTTTTCTGTTATCGGAAACTCTCACATTCCTTCTGACAGATTATGGAGCGGATAACAATATCATTGCAGTCAGGAGACCTTCAGTATCAATGCAGGATAGCAAGCAACGGTAGTGCGGCGCCGAGCACAAGGTCGAGTTGACCATCAGCCAAATCTTCTGTTGGATGTTGCTCCTCTCCCGGTCGCCTCTGACCTCATGGGTACGGCATGAAAGAATAGGACATTGTGTGCATATTACTCCAGTATTGCTTAGCAAACGATAATGGTTCGTTTCGGTAGATATGTCATTATAGGTAGCAGCGAAAATTAATTCGAGCAGATATACGGCAGGTACGCTGTCTTGTTGTTTTTGAACCGTATTGTTTCTGTCGTCCTGCTTATCCCCAGTACGTCATACTATAGAAATTTGATAACGTTGAGCAATATTCTCCACCCACCCCACCCACCCGTACACACAAGAATAGGACACGGCCAAAAAGGGCGCAAAAGGTTCGGAAAGTCTGCAGATATGGGTGCTACGTCCCCATCACAGGCGAAATTTTTCTTACTCTACCTGATATGAAAATCCTACACAAATCATCCGCGATATTCGAAAACGAGTTCCAGCATAGAACAATGGTCATAGAGTACATAAAGAAGCGTCATCCCGTTAACTAGCAGCACTCTGATGCAATTACATAGCCGTAATCATTAGGCAGCAGTGAAGCATGGAGCAAACCAAGTCCTGATTAGCCCTGCGGTGTCCACCCGCATCCAGCTTTCACATTAGCTACGGTTACATGAATGCAACAGAAGCGTATCGTATCGAGTTATGCCATGGTCACGCCATTGTCATATTCACTACGTCACAACGCCTCACACTTCGTGATGGTCCTCTTCGGGCTTTTACCAGCGGCACCTTACCGAGCCACACGCTCCAGCACCGGTCGCGATAAGCCGCTGTCGACCGCACCACACGCAGCTTCTAGGCTAACGGTCCAGGAACCCAGCCCGCGTAACCTTTCCCACACTACCTTCCCACCTCGCCTTCCCCATTCATCCTCACCTTGGCAAAGCCAGCAGCCAATTACCACCCACTGGCAGACAAGGGGCACCGGGATCACGGTTCCACCGGGAACCCGGAGGGAGGTCACAATCAGTTCCGTTCCCATCATCCACCTGCTTCGCGATGGGCGATGGTCCACCCTGGCGCTTCCTTGGCGACAAACCTTCGAGCTCACCGTTCGCATACCGGTTGGACCAGCTCCAGTGGCATAGTGGTTAAGATGGTCGCATTCCACGCCGAGACTGAGAGGTGACACGGGTTCGAATCCTGTGACCGGCTGTGCTGTCTGAGGCTTTCCCTGGGTTTTCCGAAGACTTTCCAGACGACTGTCGGCACAGTTCCCCCTGAAGTCGGCCCAGGATGCCTACTAACCTCCTGTCCTCCGCTCCTTCCTGCTGTCCTCTCTCAATCTGTCCACGTATGTACGCCGCTCATAGCCACAGTTGCTTCGCGGCGCTAACACGGAATTTAAAAAAAAGCACACCGGTTGCGGTACTGTCGTCATCTCTCCCTGGGGCCCACACTGCTTCAGCTTCTCGCTGGAACCCGCCCCGCTTACATCGCGCCTGTCCATGCCATCATGTAACTGCTCTACCCTCTGCCATGATTACAAGCCGTGTGCCCAATCGTCTCGTCCATGTGTCGTCCCCATTCTACACCTCGCGGCATCGACGCGAACCTCTACTGCAAGCACCGCTCCGCGTCTGAGGGGAGGGAGTGATGTGACGGCCCGTGGACGACGACGATGTGGCCTTGCTGCCACGCGCTACTGCGTTGGTTGGTCGGTTCTATCGGTAACGTCCTGGAGTGCAGCCACGGGTTGAGAAGCACCCCAGCACATCCGGCCCTCAGGGAGATTCCATCATCGCCGATGAGGACTCATGTAGAAGAATAGCATTTCCTCTACACCATCCGGTTTGCTGGGTTTTCTACCCTTCTACACAAGTATGAATATGTCGCAACCTCTTTTAGTGAAGAAGGTGTCGCCGCCCAGTAAGGGTGCACCCGAAGTACTTGGACAGGGTTGCAAGATCTTGCTACTTTGCGACAAATTGGCTACTTTTTGACTGTCGTGGCGCCGAAATTTGGGCAATGGCGACTTGGCTATTTCCTGGCTATTTTGAATACTTCTTCGCGCTACATCTGAGACTCTCTTATCTGACACACTCTGATTATCTCTGGAGCATCTACATTTCTCCCACAATAGCAGTTAAACTGCGGTCATACTTCACGTGGTTTTATTCACGTGGTTGTATCCGCCTGTTTTCCCCGCCGATTTCAACGCATTATATTTCTATGGGCAAACCAGGATGTCGTGCGGATACGCGGATATAACCACCACCTGGTCTTTTTTTTTTATCTTCCGTCTTGAGCTCATTTTTCTTCTTACGTGCTTTTCATCGCGGAACGGGCTCACTTTACCGCTCTCGTGGTGGTGGTGGTGCTAATGAAAGAGCTCGACGTTGTCAGCCTCAGAAAGGGGGGCAACGTCATGACTAACGCTCTGGGGGAATGTGCGTCCTGGGCCGACTTCTCTGGGAACTGTGCCGACATATGTCTGACAGCGTCAACCCCAGACACCATAGCCGGCAACCGCGATTCAAACCCGGGTACCTCGCAGTCTCGACGTGACATGACCGGCACGCTAACCACTGAGCCGCGCGAGCTGGTAGCCACTCTCATAGTCCCCGCTCTCGTATAGTCCCCGTTCACATCGTTGCGTTGTAGTGTTACGTTCCTCCAATGAACTAGCGCAGTTCACAGCGCACCCCTACGGAGAAAAGGGAAACGCCGCAGTTACCGTAGCTCCCCGCGCATACAGTGCGCATGCGCTATATCCCCTTATATTGGGCACTTGGCTTGCGGTTGCTTGCTTGCGTCGAGAAAGTGAGAAGTTGGCTCAACCCCCTCTGTTCCGCTTACATACTTCATTTGCGGAAAGCGGGGCTCTGTTGCCAAGGCGACGATTCGCCGCAAGCGCAACCGTAAACGCAGCAGTGTGAACCAGCTTTAAGACATTCCCGTGACGCAAAACGTCAGAATGTGGCCAAGAATTTTGATGCTTATACAATAAAACCAAATCACCAGCACATTTTTAAATCGATTTTTTTCAGTTTAGGTGCTTGCTGCTTCTTGTTACAGTCGTCTTTATCCTGCCATCGAGAAGTCCATCGTCATGATCCAGGCTCTGGTGAGGCTACGAGCACAGTCCGCAGGGACAAAAACGGGCTGTTCGAGAGCTTATCATTCTGTTCTGTTCATTCTCGAGCCTATTCTTCTCCTGCTGGTTGCCCTACTTGATGAGCATACATACAAATTTCTCTCTAATAAAAAAAAGCCCAAAGTTGCGGTAACATGTGGCCCTGTTCATTGCAGAGAGGGAATCGCAGGCAGTGGTTCATGACGGATCGGACGGACGTCAAGCTTGTAAGGGTGAGTACTGACCGTCGCCGATGAGTTTTAACCAGGATTTAGCTTAACGTCCGAAATTTTGCTGGTTAACGTTACTGTCGAGGCATACGTGTTTAAACCGTTAAATAGTTGTAGGCAAAAATATTCCCCAGTGTGAGACTATTGAAAATTGCTCAAGGAGAGCGACCTGCTAGAAATATGGGAAGATCGACATTTCAAAATTTAAGAGAGAGCCTCAGATCATTCACGCCATTTTGAGATTGGACATAAATGAGGATTAAAAAAAAAAACCTTTGCAAATGACAGAGGAAAGAAATGAGAAGGAGAGAGAGAGAGCGTATTCTCAGCGAAATTTCTGGGAATTCAACTCAAATTGCAACTCGCATCCGGTTTAAAATGACAAATTTTATACTGCCGTAAGGATATTTGTTGGTTGGTTCTCGGCGAGAAAGGCTTCTCTACTGCCCCGTGAAGCTGCGAACATAATCGCCACGCCCAGAAAAGAGGACTCCAAATGATTCGGAACAGAGTGCAAAAAGTCGAATCAGGCGTTCGCCGAGTCCGCCTTTCTTTTAAAATTCAATATGATAGTCTGGTTAATGGAAGTGAAAGCCGTCTCTCCTATATGCCGTCAGTTCTTACGATAGTCGTCATCCACCCATCGCCACGAGAAACACGGTCCCAGGGGCACAGCAGGGCTGCACGAGCGCAATCCTCTTCTGTTCTGGAGCCTAAACTATTCTTGTGGCCATCACCATTCGTCTGGCAGGAGTTGGAAGTTCGACGTGGCGGCACAAATTTCGGTTTCGTAGTGTTCCATTCTTTGGTTTGCCCAACTATATTTTGACGTACTCAAGTGAGTGCACTTCATATTCTGAACATAAGTAGCGCAGTATCCATTTCTGCAAAGAATCGGGACAAATATACAGGGTGTTTCACCTGAAGTGACAAAAAAATTCTAACTGGCGACGTACTCTCCGGAGGATTGTGGGACTTTGGGCAATTACCTTCTGAAAACTTTTGCCGCCATTTAGAAAGGCCTTGGACAATTTTTAATTGGGAGAAATTTATTTTTCTCAATTGAACTTAGAAAACTGCCAAGCGAACCTCACTTTTTTTACAGTAATATGAAGTCCTCCACGGATTACCACAGACGCAACAAAAAACTATGCGCAGTATCACAACAGAAATAGTCGAAAAAAATTAGTAAAAATTCGGCTTTAGCCCAGCCTGCCTGATTGTCGCAAAGAAGAGCGCATGGAAGGTGCGTGAAGAGGAGGAAGTGTTCCCGCCTCTTGGTTTACCCTTCTTCCCCCCTTTGACCTTGACGCTGGTGACAACAGTCTTACCACAAACAAGGCAAAACAACGGAAGGTGGGGACACTTCCTCTGGACGCACATTTCGCGCGCGCTTCTTTGCGAAGATCAAGCAGGCGCTGCTAAAGCGTAATTTTTACAATTTTTTTCCGATTATTTCTGTTGCGATACTGTGCATAGTTTTTGTTGGGTCTGCGGTTATCCGCGGAGGTCTTCATATTTCTATAAAGAAAAGTGAGGTTCGCTTGGCAATTTTCAAAGTCCAATTGAAAAAATAAATTTATCCTAATTAAAAACTGTCCAAAGCCTCCCTCAATGGTGGCAAATGTTTCCCGAAGGTAATTGCCGAAAATCCCAAAATCCTCCGGCGAGTACGTCACCACTTAGATTTTTTATCACTTTTGGGTGAAACACCCTGTATGAGGGACGTTGTACTTTGACGAATTTGAAGTAATCTCAAAAGTAGTCAGTGTGATTACTAAAAAGATGGCGATATCTTTGGGCATTGTGACAAACACATTTCGATCTGGTAGATTTATCTATAGGACTGTTACGCAGCTACGTCACCACCACGTCACGTGGTCCTGGGCGTGAGGGTTGGCCCTATAGCTTTAATATCATATTCAACGACGAATCCACCTGTAGGCTGTGGCGCTGGAATCACACCAGGGCGTTTCTTACCATTTCGTTATTGTGTTTTGCCTAACATCATATATGCAAACCAGTTAGAGATACAAAATTTGCGACCTGCCCACTTTTTCTCCGACAAAGATCCCTCAAGGTGTCCGCTTTCTAAACAAAATAAAAATCGAATGAGCCCTTCGAATGACCACCAATGATTCAAGAGGATTGCGAACAAACCTGCACGTTGCACCGAATCACCAGTATGCGGCTCTTCTATGACAGGGGAAGTCCCTGTGTGTTCACATGTGCACCTCCCAAGGTGAACGGCAAACATTGCTCTGTCAATATCAAACAATATGCCGCAAACAATGCTCTAGTACAGTATATGTGCCTCTCACACGTACAAGTAGGATACTGGTACAAACTCCTTTACTCTGAACACAAGAAAGAGTGAAATTCGCAATGCGCTCTAAAAAAAAGAAAAAAGAAAAGAGAAGCCGGATATCATTATCGCGAGTCGCGTGTGGATAATGTTTCACAGTATAGAGCTTACCTGTTCCGAGATCAGTCTGAACCGCTTCCGTAGCCGGTTCCGTTATGTTACTAAAAATTCTTCCATATTTCCTACTATACATTATTTAGATATACGTATATGTGTATTTAAATTTTTATATTAAATATAATATAATTTAATATAATTAAATAAATATGTGTATTTATAATTTGTAATGTATAGAATGTTTAAATAAAGCACTTATCTATCTGTCTATCTAAAAAAATATCTCGTTTGCTGTGTTTCCACCTTGAAGCCCATTCACTGAGTCACGAGTTATGTCGAGATATTTAGGGCTTTGCTCCTTGACATTGACATGTGTGTTGGACATTTGATATGTGAAGCACTTAGGATATTGATTGCAACAGCCTGAAATCCTACGCTACACGCTAACATTTGCTTCCGAAGCGACCCGCTCTCCTCCAGTCTTTCCTCCAAAGCTGACCAGTAGCTCTGCCCACGAAGCGGCTATAGAGGGAGGGGGGGGGCTTTATTGGCAGAAAAAAAAAGAAGAAAAAGAAAGGGGAAAGGTCAGCCATGCAGCACGCCGGCTTGCTATTCCCTAAACAAAAAAGGAAAAATATAAACAAGAAAGAAAAAGAAATAACAAAAAGGCAAATAAATAAATAAACAAATACAAAAGAAAAAGACACTCGGCTCACAGGCGGCTATAGAGCGTTACATATAGCGCCTCTAGTGCATGTGTATTAACGTTAACGCTCGAAGCTACTAAAAAAATTACACACGATCGGCATTTGTTACTGGTATCATTTGTAGACTTGTGCAATGGAACGAGAAGTAGGTATTATCCACTGGGCAACAAAAAAACAAAACAAAAAAAACAAAAAAAAAAGAACAACAACAACACTTGCCTCAGTCCACGTCATGGCTCTGTCTAACTGGACGTAATCCACTCGACGCACTCCACAAATTCTACGACACCTTCTTCTACACTTCACCACCACCACACCAACACCTCAAATGCACGATCAGTTACAGTTACACGGTTAGCACTGTACGTCACCTCACCCGTGGACCCGCAATTATAGCTGACGTTAACAAACAGCACCAGGAATGTCTGGTGAAGTAGCGACGGTTTCGGTCTTTGGGTAGCATATCGTAAGCTTGTTCCAAACGTGCGCGCGTGAACAGAATAGTCGATCCCCTTTCTCTGTCGAGGGAAGCCTTCATTTGACGTATCTAGACAAACAATGGGTCACCTGCGACAATACCGATAAAGGATAGCGGCGGGGTAAAGTACTAAGAGTTTCATGGGAGAGCATAGTATTCAATTCACCGGAGCACATAATAGGTAGGTTGTTTCGCCGGAATTGCGGTTGCGGGATTTGCTGATGGCAGATGAACCGCGTATGCTGCAGCTACAGCAACGCGAAACAGATGGGAGATGTCGATGACTATGCGAAAGAACGTTATTTTCCGAACTGGGTAATAGAGATTTTTATCATTGCGTTTGAGCTTCTGCAGCGTTATACTCAAGTGCGTTCTCAACGTTATACTCAAGTGCTTCTGCGTTATACTCAAGTGCCCCGAGAAACATGATGTTCGCCCATTTTTCCCGATAGGATAGATCCTGAATATCACTGTCAATTATCATGAATTTGAGTAAACTGGGCACGCTCTTCCTGTTGGTGGGGTAAAAAAGTGACCTTTACTTGGTAAATTTCCGAGTTCAGTTCGCAAAAATTTACATAATTAAACTTAGGTTACATGACATGCACATCAGTTGCCGCTACGCAGAGTGCTTGCGGCCCATGGCCTGACAAGCACCATAGACAGTAGCTATGGTATAACATTGTATAAGGTTATAATGGTGTAACGTTATAAGGTGCAGTGCAACACTATGTCTCTTGAAACGTAGATGGCTACTGCGCCGTCTGGTAAAGACAACGCGACTGGTATTTCTGCTCTCAAGCAAGCAATGTCACCGCCAGAGGCGCGCGCGAACAACGGAAATCATTTTGTGCGCCGCGCGCAAACTTTCCAAAATAGCGCGTGCACGCAACGCGTAAATGCAGCTTTGCTTTCTGGACGTGCGCATGCGCAGTGCGGACGCGCGTACGTATAGGTCCGACTTTGCGCCATACTAGAACTCTCGTATGACACACGGGGAATATTCCGGTGCAAAAGAGGGAGAAATGATAAACAAAAGGAAAGAAGGCCGTCGTCGACGAATCCGGACAACGGCGGGACCCGGAGCTCGCACTTCTTGCTGCTAGGATTCCCCTGAGTCAGTGAAAAGCGGCAACTGCAACGCAGCATAAAAAGGCAACAGGAAGTACTATTACGAGTTCGGTAAAAGAGCGTACGAGCTCAAAGACAGCCTGAAAGTGATGGCGCCGCCAAGAGGTTAATCTTTTTCATCTTGGCTTAGTTCCGTTTCTTTCTCCTGGCCACAATAAACTCAGTCTGAAAAAATCGGCAGGAATCCGGTTTAGCAACGAAAAAATGTTGTATTACAATGATAATTACCGGATGTAACGTTTTAAGAAATCTCATTTGTATTGTTCTGCGGAAAGATGATGTTCGGCGGGATCGCTAAGAAAATTGTATCACTTAACTGGAAGATAGACAAACTACGACGAGGTAACAAAGAGATAATTGTCCATGAGGTAAGACGTATAGGAGAAAATTACCCAGATGTCGGCTCCTGGAACGACGGGCCCTCCAGAATGTGTCTATGCTTGTACATATATGTCTGTGAAAGAAGGAAAGGAATGGAAATCTATTAAACTGTAAGGAGCCGCAATGTCCATGTGATTCGGTCGCAGCATGTTCAGTTCGAATGGGCGGTGGTCTAGTCATTGTGACGCAGCCCGAAGCACACTTCGATGCATACTGTATCCACAACAGTGAATCAGGATGTGTGCTGTGGATTCCTTATCGCCGCATGTTCGGCGGTTTGGCAAGCTCGCCTTCTCAAGCTTGTAGAGGAACGAGAGACCTCTATATGTTTTTGTTTCTATCGAGTATTTATATCGAAAATCAGAATGTCGCACCCGCGCACACTTCTACCAATGTTGACCAAAATTGGCAGCACCAACGTTACTGAGATTACGCTTCCTCTCCTAACATTCTTCTCTCTATGGGACGCCCTTTATTCTACTGTGTTGTTTTACCAGACCTAGTAGTACCTGTACATGCATTCCCCAGTTGTTTGTCGTAGATGAGCCCGACAACCGCACAAAGCACCCAACAACAGAGCATTCTGTAAGAGGTTACAGAGTTCTAACACTGATTGGCTAACACTCTGCACACGACACAACTTATCATGGTTTACCCCGCCTTCAGTAGGTTATCGTCGAAGTCGTCTTGACAAACCTCACATCGATAAGAATGTGAACCGCAGAGTACGTAAACATATCGTCAATTCAATGAGTCACCAACACATGGGCCTGTGAGCAATGCCACGCTGTTTGTTCTCCCACAAGGGCGCACATGCGATAAGAGTGCGCCTGTGATTAAAATGCAAAGTTTCTAGGTTGGACACGTGGTCGATCTCTCTCTTCTCTTTTCCGGTTTGACATGCTTCGATCTTTCTTTGTATACCAGCTGTTCCACATAGATAATAATAATAATTTTGTTCTTGTTCTGTTCCACTAGTGTTTACACGCTTTGTATTATCCTGCTCCCCTCTTTAATGCTGTAAAGCCCTGAGGGTACTCAAATAAATAAACAAAAATAAATAAGTAATTGGGTGTTTACGTCGAGAGACAACTGAGATTATGAGCGACGCCACAGCGGTCGGTCTATGGATTGCTTTTGCCCATCTGAGGGTTCTTTATCGTGCGATGCAAGCTCACCACACGGCACCCCGTATTTAACGCCTCTCACGGAAGACGGCGTGTCTAAGCAACTTGTACCCTGCCACCAAGTTCCTGGCGTCCTCGGCCGGGTTTGAAACAGCGATCTCGGGATCAGAAGGCGAACACGCTACCAACTGAGCCACCGAGGCCGGTTGTTCCACATAGATACCTCGTAGAAGGTCGACCTGACTGGTGATTACGATACATTGGAAAATACTAGGTGCCGCAAATAATGCAACCAGTTGTACATTGTAGGAAATTTGCGACGGTGTTATGTGCAACACCGTGATGTGATGGTGTTATGTGTTGCGACGGCGTCCAAAAAGAAGGAAAAAAAAAAGAGGACTCAGTTATCAAAAATAGGTACGAAAGAACTGAACCGCGAAAGGTCTAATGCTTCATACTACCTCCATGATGTCCCAAACTGACATTTTAATCATATACATCTGTCGCTGACTTTGAAAAGCGAGCCGCGTTGATACTATCACCGCACACCGTAGGGACAATCTCAAATGCCAGATAAATGCAGTGAGCACCTCCGTCTTTTCAATGCCAACTAAAAGATGCCTGTCTGGCGAAACAGATGCCGGAACGACCGTGGAAATGACGGATGCGCAGCGGCTACCCCCGGCCTTCGCAACGTGCGTGGCTTCCTGACGCACTTGGCCAGGTTTCAAAGACCCTTGTCTCACATGCGCACTTCTCGCAGTTGTGTTGCAGCCGCTGAACTCCAGGTATACGCGATTGTCTTTCTAAGGGGAAAAATAAAATTTCTACCATAACCCATGCGCAGTATGGCGATCGCAAGACACCCGCGAATTTCATCATTCTCTAGTATCTTGGGCTTCTTTGCATATCTGGAGAGTCAAGTACTCAGTGAAACGCGGATGGCATAGTCGAGTGCACGCTGTATTTTGTTTGCGACGAAAATATTTCAACGGTGGCAGAGAATATAACACACTTGGTACAGTTGCGGACATGCAAAGTGATTAACACATCTCCATCTCTACTAAATGTCCGCTAACTCGAACTAACTCGATGAAAGTGAACTACTTACCGTCTTACTCAAACTCATATACCAAGAAGCAAAGAAGGCTCACTATTCCACGCGGAAGTAAAATCGGCAATCGCTCATGGGGTCACAGCTTAGTTTCAGGTTTCTGCTGCTTTGGGTATATGCCAGTCATCCCCATATCATCGTCATCATGTATTTCTCTCTCTATATATATGCCACGATATCCCATCGTTCTAAATCCCAGATCTCGAGATCTACGTTACCAAAATCATAAATTGCGAAATCAAAGCTTATATTTGCGAAGTTATGAGAATGAGCGTATTTAACTTTCAAAGTAGGGTATCATTGAGCAATGTGCCGGCTTCGCGCGTTTTAGATGTTCATCGAAATAATTTTAGCGAAGAAAAATACACATTTCAGCGATGGTTAGGCTTAGAAGAGCGGACACGCTGTGAGCAACACAAAACGAAGCATTGGTTAATTTATTGTCATGAGATGCTTATATACATAGTGCTGTGCCAAGACCAAGCTTAGTTCCAAGTTTGTCGACTACAGGTCCTCGCGCCGGTTCGAAGCGGTATACCAGCGTTAGAATATGACGATTTGGCATTTCGAACCTGTGGATTCTTAACGGTGGGAAATTCTGTGCCACATCTGTCAGTATAAGCCTCTCAATATGGCCGCTAAGGCGTCGTGTGCAAATTCTTCTCAGCAAATTAATCTACGACGCTGCTTGTTTGGCCGCAAACCGATATACGCAATCCAGGGACGATTCTGCGAAACAAAAGATTACTTCCTGTTTCCTTTTCAAACAGCTCGACAAAGCAAACGAATACGCCCACACGGATATTCGTCCTTGTTTGGCGGCGTTTTGCTTTGCCAATAAAAGTGAAAAGAACCAAGTTGATGTTAGTCTTCTTTGATAGTCTGTCGAGGGGTGCTGTGTTCGAATCCGACCACCGGCGGTGCTGTCCGAGGATATCCCCGGCTTTTCCGGCGTATTTCCAGACAGACACCGGCACATCAGTTCCCCCTGAAGTAGGCCCAGGACGTGTACTGACCCCGCGCCCCGCTCCCACTTATTCTTGCTCCCGTCTCCCTGTCTACCTACGCGTGCTCCACTTACAGCCACGGTTGCTTCGCGGTGCTAACACGGAATAACAAAAGGAAAAGAGGGAAAAGTTGTTCGTTTGCGGGAGGTAGTCGCGCACTCCGACTTGTCCCCATTATGCTCTCGCCCGTGCTTTAAAACCTGACTGAGCTGCAACGCAGTAGGTAGTTCAGAAGGGAAACGCAGTGGACCCCGGTAGGACCGGCATCACGTGGGCCTCCTCTTTCCTTGCATCAGCCTCTATATGTAGGAAGAGCATATCAGTCCGCACGCGCGTCCTTCAAAGAACGCCCCTCCTTCGTTTGTGGAGTTTCCGCACCAGATCTGGAATGCCCCGGTCACGGGTTATTGACATTTCTTCGGTTGATGTTTTGATACGATTGTTTTTAGTAACAGTGGTGCAGTATACACGCTCTTATTAAGAACGTTTTGACTCTCATGGAGCAGGCTTATAGATAAATAAAACATTTGTTGCCGTAATTTACTTGAAATGTTTGGGCCTGATTATAAGATGAAAGTTTTTGCCCCCGATTTTGCCAGTTCCCGTGGATTAGTGGATAAGTAGATCGCCTTCCACTCCGAGATTGGGGGAAGGGTGATTCGGGTTTGAGTCCTAGCTTGACACCGGTCGTCTGGGTGTTTTCCCTGGGTTTCCTGCGGAACTTTTGAAGCCGACCCACGATTGTGTCGCTACACTGGCAGGCAGACTTCTCCGTAATAACACTCCACCAACAAACTTTATTATGAACTTTCAGCGGTCGCCACTACTTTTTGCTTCTTCTGAATTTAAGAACGAAATGGACGTGCACACCTCAGCTAAGAGGATCGTCACACGCGCTTTGTGTGTAATATGTGTTATCTGTGCGTTGTACAGGCATTGAAGACAGTTTTGGCTCACAATACTAGGTATAGGTATACAAACACGTCAGGTACCCTTCGACGTAGCGCTGTCATCAAATGCAGTCGAGCGTACATGCGGTGCTATTAAAAGCGGACACATCATGGGTTATAACAAGCGCTGCGTACGTGTCGGCGTCCGTCTTTCTATCTTCTTGCTATTGTTCCCATGACGACAGAAGTTGCATACATACAACTCACACTCAACCCTGGGCATCCAACCCAACAACAAATGTCGCCTCTCAGTTTGGATTTAACGCGGGCAACGCATCCGAGCGCTTAAACACATGACCCGATAAACTATAATTATAACCCTTATCTCCCGAAATGCACAATACCAGATATCCGCTTTGAGATGGCGCACAGTTTTATTCCTTTGTATAACTATTGGAACATAGGGCTATCCACTACTGCCATTCTAGAGGAGTGCCGGCAGCCAGCATTGTCTGCTGGGCACATATCAAACGGTTGCTTGAATCCTCTATAGGACCAGGTCAAGAACCATCAGGCTCACGGAGCCGATTACAGTAATTGACAAACAGATATGGCACTGTCTTAGTTTGCATGTTTGTCAGTCTGTGCACTTTTGATTTATCTTTTTATCGTCGCGTTGTACTTGTATAGGGAGCTTTAGTAGAACCGAGGCACTGCAGGAAAGCGATACGATAAAGGCCCGTTCCGACATACAGCGCTTTGCTCCGGAGCACTGGAAACCAGCGCTGTTTTTCCCTCCTCTCCCGGCTGCGACTCGATGGAAAACAGCGCTTGGCGAAATTGAGCTTCGGTGAACTTTCTCATCGCTGTCTCCCAGCGATAGGCTCCCTGAACCAATGAGAACGCGGCGCCGCGTTCACGTGACGGGGCTGCCTTTCTTTTTTTTTTTTTTTTTCGTACGATGCGTGAGATCACCAAGTACAGCGCTGGGACGAGCGCTGCAAGTGCGAATCCCACAGTGGAAATACATCACTGAATTGCAGTGCTGTGGTGCAGCGCTGTGGAGCAAAGCGCTGTATGTCGGAACGGGCCCTAAGAAAGCTGTCAATTCCAGGCTCAGCAACGTGATATCAGTCACTACAAACGAATAGAGCGATGGCCGCGTTTGATTATCGTGTTTTCGAAACAGACCATCGGGAACACCTGTCGATAATCTAAAACTCCCTTAGATTTCCTCGCAATGGATTTGTTTGTTCTGCAAAAGCAAGCGCTCGTACGATAAAGCGATGACCACATGGGACGGCGAAGTTCGTTATGTGCACCAGCCCTTCTTTAAACCATCGCTACAAAAGGGTAACTAACTGGGTTTACACGCGCTGTACGCGTCGCATTTATGACTATACTCGCACATGGAAAACGCGCAAAGAAACACGCTCTTACCTTTCCGCAGAACGAGGAATCTTGTCGCACGAAGAAAATTCTAAACCCCACCTTCTCCATCCCAAATTCGGTTCTTGCATAAACACATTTCGTTCGCAAACTTTTGCACGTAGAGACAGCGAAGACATCCACACACCTCTAGTTCTCCTTCCTTCGAAACGAATACTACGAAATATATCGGGATGGATGATGCAAGTATTCCGTCCGCTATGATTACGGCAACATGTGTGGATGGGATTACACAGGGCTTGAGGGTCACGTGTCCACGGCGTCAGCTGGTCTGCCCGGTTCCCGGTCACAGCCCCAGTTTCATGTACTGGGAACCACATATGTTTGCTGCATGTACGATTGCGACAGTGAACGTCCTGCAAAGCGCGTCAAGCAGTCTATAGGAAAAGGCCTGCGAGTCATCAGCTGGGTTACGTAACAGGTGTGCAGGAGAGAGACGCAGCTGTACGGAGTTAATGCGCGGCGAAGGCTGCATTACGGAGAAAAAACACGGATGTTTTGTCTGATTCAGCGCAGGAAAATTTGTGAGACGTGATGCTTGCGATAAAGAATGTATAGGCTGTGAAAGGGCATTCACATTTACGAGGAAATGGCGCTACATTGAGATAAAGTAGTATATAGTATACGCAGGCAAACTGGTGGACCAGATTCACGACGACGAAGCTAGAGCTTGGGCACACTCTAAATCTTTTCACATCTTTAAAGGTGTAACAACGTGCATGGCGCACGCCTTTTTAGGTGTAATTTTGGTAACATCATAATGGAGCACGGTTTCGCACAAATTTTCTTGACTCAAGTGTTGTCTGTCCTCCAAAAATTCAGTCTTGCAACATCTCAACATTGTTCAACAGTATTGTAGACACTTGCGCGTGCTCGGTTATCGATAGCGATGCATATATGCATTAGCTCGTACCTACGATATCCAAGACATAATGAAAGCAAGATTTGCACTGACACTTGCACTTCTTTAGTAATGCTTTCCAAATTTTGTAAAATATCATCCTGGAGATGCAATGTTATGCAACCAGGTTGAATGTACATAGCGCACACCTTTAAAGGTGTGAAAAAGTTTACAGTGCACGACAACAACAAGGACGTAATAGCAACACAACAGGAGCTCAATATTTGAGCTCATGTTGTGTTGATCAGGCTTCGTTGTCATGAACGCTACACTCTAAGAAAGAAGGGTATGTAAAGGTGGTGACTTTTATAGTTACCACCTAGGTCAACATAGCGTCTGATAAGGGGTGTAAAAGGGCGATAAAAGCAATTATCATATATCCAAATAGCTACAAAAAGGCGTACACCCCCCTTGCTCACCGAATCAGAAGCTATAACCCTATAATTCTTAGGTAGCAGGTAGAACTTTGCAACCTTTTAGGCGCAACATATGCGACAACTATTACCTCCTAAAAGGTGTAACTGCTCCACCTTTTTTTCTGAGAATGGGCGTCCTTTCGAGACAATCTGCTGCACTTTTAATGCGTTAGCATTATAGGAGGGTCAAAATGGAAAAAAGCTGTATGTATGTGTGTGTGGTGTGTCTGTGTATGAGATGGTGAAGCCTCACCGAGCCTGAGGTACACTGTTAAAACAGAACTTCACCACATAGCACGCTCCTAGCTAACCAGCATTCAAGATGATATCATTCTGTGTCCTGATTTGTTAAAAACAGGGGGGAGGCGCCTATCTGGGACAGCATAATGTGTCCCAGATAGGCGCCTCCTCCCATTTTCAACAAATCAATACACAGAATGATATCATTCGGAATGATGGTTGGCTAGGAGTGTGCTATGTGGTGAAGCAGTGTATAAGTCGACAGGATAGTAAATGGAGGTAAATGATTTGAAATTGGAGTGGTTGAAGGTAACTAAGAGTATGAGGCTCTCCATTTTTTTCTTTTAAAATCAATCAATCAAGAGTATGAGGTGAGGGTAATTAAACGTAATTAAAGCAAGAAAATTGAGTTTAAAGTTAATGAATGTAATATATATGTAATTAAGAGAAAGATTAGATGAAATTAAAGATTACCAAAGGTAACCGCATGTTACTGGAGGTAATTAACGTGAATTAACGTGAGTAATTAACGTGAATTAAGGGAAATTGAGAGTAATTAAAGCAAGCAAATATAATTAGAGGGAATTAAATGAAACTCAATATTACCTCAGGTAACCTGCAGTTATCTTCGGTAATTAAAGGGTAATTGAAAGTAACTGAGGACAATTTAATTAAATGGACCTACATGTAGTAATTGAAAGTATCGAACGGGAAGTCAAGTACAGACCGGAGGTGGACAACCGGAAGTCAGTGGAGAACCGGAAGTCGAGTTGGACCGGAAGTGGACAACCGGAAGTTGGGTATAGAACGGAAGTGGATACCAGGAAGTCAAGTATGGACCGGAAAAGGCGCTTAATGCTAACGCATTTCTCTCGCATTTACCGTTAAATCGCCACTGAATTTTTGATTATGCAGGTGAATTCAATGATCATTACACTTTTCGATCACGTCGTAAGGATACAGGATGCTGCCTATCCCACCTCAAACTTTGCAGACTAATAGCCATGTGTGTGACGTTTTATTATGTTTTGTTGCAAACTTTATCTTCCTGTATAGAAACAAAACTAGCAACGAAGTGAACTCTCACCCTATTTTGAACCCTATCGCATTTAAAAGCCGGCATTGTTTCTTGTCTGTTTTGTCATGTCTTATTTGTTTCCCTGTTTCCATCACAGCACTCAGATAGCGCTGCCGGGAATAATGGGACATTGCGCACATCATACACCTATCCTCTTCTGCGCGTTGCGACGCCCGTGTGCGCTGATAACTGGAGCAGACGCGGAAAAAGAATGGCGGCTTTTGAGTAAGCTAGGCCGTTGAAAATGCGTGAGGTGAGATTTTATTTCATTTTGAGTTTTTTCTTTATTTTTTCTGCAGGAGGACAATGTCGGCAAAAATAAAATAAGGACAAATAAGACTTCTCAGAAATTACTCTCAGTCTGCGAAGTTTGAGACAGGACAGGCCCATGCATCTTGCATGTCCACAGTTTTTTTGCGACACGTGAGCGAAACGTGTAAATGTGTAATATTCTATCGCTGAATTCACCCTGTATATGACATGATTATGAGCATGTTAGGACGCATAGGTGCGGGTATGGAACACTCAACCTACGCGTCTATACTGCGCAGCATTAAAACGCATGTTTTTAAGATATTTTCTACATGCGAAAGCTTATTTACGTGTCCCATTACACTTCTTCAGAATTTCACACTGCACGTTCGGTGTACGACACATACATAGTATATGTATATGCGTACCAACCAGTGTTAACTATTAACCAGTGTTAACCAGTGCTACTATAGTTGCGCCACTACCGTATTCGCAACTTTTTCAGTAGCGGAGCAGCGGTCCCGCTACATTTGAAACTGGTAACGGAAAAAGTATTTCCACTACAAATATGGATAGAGCCAAAAGCGAGATATGGCGAAGCAGAACTTTTTGTTATTCCTTAGGCAGTCTGATGTGACGATCTTCCTCAATTTCACTAACTCTCACAAGCTAAGCACAATCGAATATTTAGGAATATAATTTGTGTTATTCTGTGCATTTCTTAACTTTTTAGTTGCCTAACGCACCGAGTTATTTTCTTACATTAAGTACGTTACAATGCAGCTATGTGAGCCACATAAAATGAAGAAATAATAATAATACTCGGAAATCAGCGTATATGCCAACATGCTTAGTGATGCGCTTTGCACACCTGGTGACGGTACGCAGGCGATTGACTTTAAAACAATCGATTGTTTACAGCGTTTGACATGTTTAGGGAAAAGTTGCATAATATATTTTTCTGTAAATGCTTCATTACGGAAGTAATCTCACACGGGTATATTCTTCCTGAGGAACTCATACTCCCGTAAAAAGCGTATTAAACATAATACTCGTGCAGTCAAACGGTTTATAAGAGAAGCCATCGTGCGGCTTGAAGAATAGAAGCAGGGGATAACAACAACAACAACAATATATAATGGGAAAAGTGATGATGACATGGGGAGGGGGTAAGCAACAACAGTAACTCATAATTCTTGTGAGACCTAAGCTTTGATGCAGCGTGCAAGCAGCACTCAGACAGAAGGCTGTCCATTCTTCTTGGAGACGGTCCGGGCGAATGTATGAGCAAACATTATGCCATTAGTTTGATCTTTTTACCACCTCGTATCTACTTGTTGACGACTCGATCAGCGGTCGCTTATGATGACAGTTGCGGTGGTGGTGGTGGCGAACCGCCTTGCCGTTGCTTGCCCCACGTATGTGGGCTGCGTCACGACTGTAGCCAGGATGAGATGATATGGTGTGCTAACAGATGGTGGTGTGATGTGATTGACCGCAGGGAAAACTCATCAATCCGATGATAGCAAGCAGACGGAAATGTTTGAGGTTGGGATTTGCGGATATCTCGAACAAAATACTGTTATTGCACAAAAACAGTATTGTGTTCGAAAGATTCTGACGAGAAAATTATTAAGAGCACATATGCGCTGTGTGCATTAAGTTATATCTTAAATGTGCATCACCTCAAGGTCAAAATCAAAGCGAATTTATATACCTTGGCTGTAAGTAGTGGTATACTTTATGCAGCATGGTGGCTATGTGAGTGAACATAAATATTGCAGCGTGTTTAGACACATTCGACAATGAGATGCCTGCGGTATGGTGTTGCCTAGAAGAGGGTATGTAGCGGAAAAGTAGCTGCATTGTATTTACGTTACTTTTATTTGGTAGCCGTAGCGGTATCGCGTTAGTTTTTCAACAGCGACATATAGTATTGCGCTGCTTTTTTGTGGAGTAGCGGGTAATGGTATTCCGTCACTTCTTTTTGGTAGCGGCTACAACACTGGTACCAACTAACGTTGTCGGAACAGTTCTCTGGTAAGTCGGCCCAGGACGCACGGTCCCCCTCCCCCCCTTGCGAAACATGCCGCCACGCCGGCAGGCAGATCTCTTGGAAATAGCACACCGTAGCACAATGTAAATTTTACAAAAGGACACTCGGATTTGGTAGGCAGTAAAACAATGTAAATGTTCCCTGTTGATTGCCCACACTACCAACCTTCCTACACTTTCCGGGTCTCTCAATAAGCTGGACGTTCGCCCCCTCTCTTTGTAAAAATTGCTTTGGCCATGGCCGAGTCCAGCCCACCAACGCTCTGCCCTCAAAGATCTTGCGACTTTACACTGTGGGGTGGTCCTCACTGTGAGGCGATCATCATCATCATCGTCATCATCATCGTCGTCGTCATCGTCGTCATCATCGTCAACATCGTCATCATCGTCATCATCGAAACTTGTTGTTAAACGCTCTCTGGTTGTCAGTAGTATAGTAACGACCCCTTTACGCGCAACACTTTTATGGAAGAAAGCAGCGTGCAGGGCGCGCGATCTAGATCACGCCCCCCTCCCTCCCCCCGCAATGGACACCTGCGGCTCCCCTGCGCTGACCCCGCGAGTCGACGCATTGACCGCAGATAGCATAGAAAGCGTAGACAGATGTACACTTGAATATAATTTTATTAACGAACTAATTATTTAATCTACATCCGGCGCCGAATCTCGGCGCCCACATCAGTGCGCCGACATGCAAAAAATACATAAATGCAAACTTCAAACTATTTTTGTTAAAGAACTGCCCACTCACACCTGTGTGTCAACATGCAAAGAATAGACATACACAGTTGTACACGTGAAAATATTTTTTATTGCCCTAATGGAATTGAATTCGAGCAACTCACATATGCAATGATCTTTTCCCAATGAACACAGATAGGTGTAACATTTTGTAACAAGTCATTGCAAGCAATATTTATCCTACTTAGCATAAACAGTATGTTTTAATTTTACAGTATGTTCATATCGACTGATGTCTGAGGAATAATTTCAAAGCAAGCATAATTATTCTATATCATAACACTCCCAACAATTTCTTAATCGAAATCACAGGAACAGAATCACAGCAAGTAATTATTCTGTATCACAAAACTCCCCACAAATTTTACACTGTTGGAGGCACTGTCTGGTCCACACGAAACGTAAACAATCCTTGTTCAGGGACGACATTACATATTACATTTTTTTTTTTACTGATAGCTACAGATGACATTACAGACAGCAGTTTTATCTATAATAATATACAAGTTGCAGCATCGGGGCACAAAGTTTAATAGACGATATTTTAGCAAATAAAGAGACTTACCATTTTTCTAACACTTCAAAACTTGCTCTAGCCCTAATGCTCGAAACACACCAAGCTCACCTTGTCATTAATCTTTTACAGCACAAACACAGCTGATGCAGTTCCAAAACCACACACACACACAAAAAAATACACTGACAGCAACCTGGAACTTCTGCACATCCCTTTTGGCATGCTTTCCCCTCTTTCCTGAAACGTCAGTGGGAACTACACAAGTTTTCCTAGATACGGGAGAGACGGCACTTTTTATGTCACTCTTTCTATTCTGCAAACTACCAATTGGCATAGAGAAGACACGAACTTTGATGATGATGATGATGACAGATAAAAGAATCCGGTGAACTCCTGGTTGAGGTTCTACGTGAATGTGAAACGGCGCGGCACTTCCTACGTTTGCGTGCTCGCATTCCTTGTCACCCGCTGCTCAGAAAATTCCATACCGCCCTGAAAGTGGCTTCTATCGAGTAGCGCAGTGGACACGCCACAGTCTCACAGGTTTCATAGCTAAGAACATGACACCGCCGGAAGCCCCTAATCTCTGCTGATACCACCGACCTTTGTAAGCCTTCCGAACCTTCTAGAAAAAAGAGATCAGGTTCCCTCTGAAGTCCTTTGAGCCCATTTTTATGCTGTGGTAGACGAGAAGTTTTCTACATCTACAGCAGCAAACAGATGGCGCATCCAGAAGCGGTAAGTCCGCCTCGGCATTCGTCATACCATCCGCAGACGTAGTGCAGGGACGACGTTTTTCGTATCCAACCCCATCAACAGCTGCAGAACTCTATGCTATCCTTTTTTTCTGTAGCACAGCGTTGCTTTTACCCCGCAGGAATTGGCAGTCTTCACTGACTCAAAATATGCACTGCGAGCTATGGAAAATTCTGGCATACGAGTCTCATCCGCACCCCTAGTCACGGCTGTGTTAATGGCTAACCACCATGTGTACAAAGCAGGCCACAGGTTGGTTCCCCAGTGGGTTCCGGCACGTTGTCGTGTGGTGAGGAATGAGCAGGCGGACCGCGCCGCAGAAGCAGCTCTCTCGTATCGAGCGACTGGTATTGTACTGCTGCGAGGAGACCGTCGTTCCATTCTCTGATGCCTCGTGACACTCCCGGCCAACCGACATTCTCCGTATGCCACGAAGCACTTCTTGTCAAGTTGCTGCATTAATTCATCGAATGCGACTCGATGTGGCTTTTACAGCTGAGTGGCATTACTGTAGAGGAGGTGGAGTTCCTCTACATGAGTCCTGACCAGTGACGATGGTATGCCACGGAGAGGCAATGACGGTGGCTGATCTCCATGGCCGCGCCGGAGGAACCTACGCAGGTGCTCCAGGCGCGTGTCCATCCTCGTCGTTGTCCACCCGAAGCCACATCACTCCCCCCCTCCGTGATAAAGCAGAAGATGTCCACGACTTCACTAGAGGAGAGCAGCGAGGGCGACCGCGGTTGACGTGCACGGTTGAACAGGTTGATTGCACGGCACATCTTGGCAAAGCATTACAGCTGATAAGTCGTCACGTTCCAGTAGTCCAAGAAGAGTGGGGAATAGAGCGAGGCACTGGCGAAGTGCTGTTCCTGGGGTGCCGCCACCGGCACGGGAGCCAAAGCTGTGAGAGTCCCAGGGGAGGAGAGGGTGAGGCTGTGCGAGCCGTGGAGAGATGCCGGGACGCCGGCTGAAGCGTGCCGTGGCGTCGGCTGCCGCGACTGGCAGGTGAGCGCGAGACTCGAATGTCGCGACCGGCCGTGAATGTGACGCTCGGAATGCAGTGAACTCGCCTGTGTGCCGATGGCTGTGCATAGCAATATGGCCATTAACTTGCCAAGTGCAGGCAGCCGTACAAGATTGTGACCAGAGCGAGGCATGTGCATGAGTGGGTATGAAGTCTGTTGAAGCAGCAGCCTGATAGCGAGCAGAGTCGGGGCAGGCGCAGTGACAGTACCAAGACCGGTACGGGAGCAACGATCTCCAAAAGCTGTTGCAGTTGATTGTTGGATCGTTGCACGATACTAGGGCGATCCTAGGCTGGTAGGCTTCCTGGGTTCGACGCTCGGCGGCATGCCATCGAAGCTGGTGCAGAAATTTGGGATGGTAGAAGGCCGAATTATGCCGAACATGGTATTCATTGTTCGGGTCACCAAATGTCCCTGTTTGCTCGAAGCCTTCGTCGATGCCTCGGAGTTCCAAGAATGGCTGAAACACGACAAGTACTGGCTGAAGCTGGTGAGCTCCCGATTGAAGTTCTCCGTGAACGGGAAACGGCTCGGCACTACCTCCGTTTGCGTGCTCACATTCCCCGCCACCCGCTACTCAGGAAAATTCGATACCGCCCTGAAAGCGACTTCTATCGAGTAGCGCAGAGGACATGCCAGACTCTCACTGGCTTCATAACTAAGGACACTATACCGCAGGAAGCCCCCTGGTCTCTACCGGTACCGGCCACTTTTGTACGCCTCCCAAACGTTCTGGAAAGAAGAGATCAGGTCCCCCCTCAAGTCCTCCGAGCCCATTTTCATGCTCTGGTAGACGCGAAGTTTTCTACGTTTACGGCAGCATATACTGATGGCGCATCCCGAAACAACAAGTCCGCCTCAGCCTTCGTCATTCCATCCGAAGGCGTCGTGCACGGAAGACGCCTCTCACATCCAACCTCCTCCACAGCTGCGGAACTCTATGCCATCCTTTTCTTTCTAAAACAGATCGCTGATTTTCCACCCCGGGAATGGGCAGTCTTTACAGACTCCAAATCTGCCCTTCAAGTAATTGAAAATTCCGTCATACGAGGCCCATCCGCACCCCTAGTCACAGACGTGCTAATGGCTTACCACACTATCTATGCCGCAGGCCACAGGCTAGTTCTCCAGTGGGTTCCAGCTCATTGTGGTGTCGTGGGGAACGAGCAGGCCGACAGCGCCGCAGAAGCAGCACTCTCGTATCGGAAACGGACCCGTATTGTTCTGCTGAGAGGAGACCGCCGTTCCATTCTGCGACGCCTAGTGACACCCATGGCTTCCCGCCAACGGACAACCGACATTCTTCCCCCCTCTATGTTGAACAGAGTTGATCCCACGCTCGCTTTCCGCATGCCACGAAACACCTCTCGTCAAGATGCTGCATTAATCCACCGAATGCGCCTCGATGTGGCCTTTACAGCTCAGTGGCGTTACCGCTTGAGACAAGTTGACTCTCCCACCTGCTGCCACTGTGGTGCTCTTGAGGATCTGGAGCACATTCTTCTTCATTGCCCTCACTACGAACCTTCCCGAACCACACTCTCTGAGTCTCTTCGTCAGCTGGACTCTCGCCCTTTCTCCCTATCGAAATTGCTTGGTCCCTGGCCCAATCCAGCCCAGCAACGCTCTGCGCTCAAAGCTCTTCTGACACTTCTGGACACCATCGGACTTCGATCGTTATTGTGAAGGGGCTCGTTATTTTATTCACCCCATTCCATCCAGCAATGGGGTAGAGTATCGCCTGTGGCGATGAAACTCCCCACTCTTCAAGGTCGAAAATAAAGTTGTTGTTGTTCACCAAATGTAAAGGACGATGGTCTTCCTCTACACGGGTCCCGACAGGCGATGATAGTATGCCACGGAGAGGCGATGACGATCTCCATTCCATGGGTGCTCCAGGCGCGTGTCCATCCTCGTCGTTGTCCACCGGCCGCCACATTCCCACTTGAGACAAGTTGACACTTCCAGATGCTCTCACTGTGGTGCTCTAGCGGACCTGGAGCACATTTTTGTTCATTGACCACACTACCAACCTTCCCGAACCACACTCTCCGGGTCTCTTAGTCAGCTGGACTCTCGCACCTTCTTTCTATCAAAATTGCTTGGTCCCTGGCCGAATCCAGTCCACCAAAGCTCTGCACTCAAAGCTCTTTCGACCTTTTTGAACGATCGATCCTTATCGTGAAGGGGCTTGTTATTTCACTCCCCACATCACCACCAGCAATGGGGTAGAGTATCATCTCTGGCGATGAAACTCCCCATTTATCATCTTTAAATAAAGTTGTTAGAAGAACAAAATGGGGAGGTAAGTCGCAACTAAGTCGGACTGGCTACCCCAGTACACCTATGTAGAGGAAAAAGAAAAAGAAAGAAAATGACGGTAAGAGGAATAGTTGCATCGGTGTAAGAAGTCGAAGAGCCACAATCAGCGCAGAGCGTATAGTCAAACACTTTGTGAGTCACACCACAGTGTCACAGCTCTCTGGGACAATCACAAGGTGCAACGTATAGATGCTGTAGTCCCGTAGCCCTAACGTACAGAAGTCGCAAGTTACAAAGGACTTCCATTAAACGTAATTTTATCACATGCTCGTCACGTGGTCACAGCGGGAAAATTATGATACTTTCTACGGAGACAACAATTTTTACCACACTAATATGTATAGGAGCTGGGCACACTAAATTAATTGAATGATGGCAATTTAAGAACACAACAACTTTATTGTGAGATGATGAATGGGGAGTTTCATGGCACCAGGGGCGATACTCTGCACCATTGCTGGAGGTGATGTGGGGAATGAAATAACGAGCCCCTACACAATCGAAGTCCTATGGTGTCCAAAAAGGCGAAAAGGTCGCATCATCCCAGCATGGTGAAGAATTAAAGGTCGGCGAAGTAGTTCAAGTAGGTAGCAAGAATCCACAACTTCTCTCGCCTGTGTGCCTGAGGAACTGAGAACAACTTATCTCTGCGTTTCTATATGGTGCTGTAACCAGCAGTGGGATTCGAAACCTTCTGACTGCCGTTCAGGGATGGTACTGTAGAGGAGATAGTGTCCCTCCACACGAGTCCTGACAGGCGGTGATGTAATATCCCAGCGGGCAGATGTTCGTCGCCTCACGCTAGGACGGTGCCTGCAGAACTGACTGGAAAGCGCAGTGGCGCGCCGGAGCAGAAGCACGTCTTCATCATCGTCGTCTGTGGCAGGAGCAGATAGGCCACTACAGGTACTCCCGCGGCGTCGCGGCGTCTGTGCAAGAGCGGAGGGAGGTTGGGCGAATTCGCAGTGCACAAAGCTCACGACGTCTGTTGCTGTTGCAGCTGACGTTCTTCATGGGGACGGGGTTGAAGTTGGCAGGGTGCCGTGAGGAGAGCGGCGCTCTCACCGGCTTCAGGGAAGGAGTGGAGTGCGGTCAAGGTGGCGATGTGCGCCGGGCCTGTGTGATGGTGGTGTTCACTAGGCACAACTGCCGAGACGCCAGCTCATGATGCCGCGTCGTCAGCTGCCGCGACTACCAAGACCGGTAGGCGAGCTCGAGGCTTTGGTGTCGCCGACGGAAGGGGAAGAACGCCAGGGAACAATAGACGTCGCGGGGTAGGGTCTCGATGGAGAAAACTGGCGTGGTGGCACACTTGCTTTATTAGGTGGACGGATGCTGGCTCTATGCACCGATGGTGTTTCTCTTATTGCCATTGATCTTGGATGACGAGGTGATGTACGCAGCAGGATGAAACAGGAGGATATTTCCGGAGCGGCGGTACGGTCTCTACGGCGTCATGTGGCGTTTTCTTGCTCCTTCGGGTCACCAAATGTAAAGGAGATGATGTTCGTCCACACGAGTCCTCACCGGCGGTGATGTAATGTCTCAGCGGGCAGATGTTCGTGGCCTCACGCTGACGAACAATTAGAGATAGTCGGTTCGCTTGACCTGAGGGAACGTCTTAAGACCCTGCTGGAACGAGAAAAATACACATAAAACATGCAACGCAATTTCGACAAGCGCTTCAACCCCATGATACTGGATATCAAAGAAAGAGATGCCGTCCTTGTCCTGCAAGAGTTACCCGGCTCTCGTACCATCTTTTGAGATACCTTACGAAGTCATCAAGTCCATCAGACATGGGGGGCATCTTCAAAGCCTTGAACTATATGGGGCCAAGAGGAGCCCTTTTAACAGCCGCTATTGGGAACGTGGTCCCTTACTGTTCCCGGAGGAACAGACCGCAAGCTGAGGAGCATGTAGCAAACATATGGCTGTACCACACGTGGCCGGCTCTTTGCCTGCGTCTAACCCTTCCTTTCTTTTTTTCCCCCTTAATAAACATATACCCCCCCCCAACCTTTCAAGCACTTCATATAATAATACGAATAATATAATACGAAAACTTGATGCTAGAAGGAACTTATTACGCTGTCAACCAGAATGGAAAAATGCGGTGATTTTCCATTACCGCAACCTCGCAACGATGCTCTGGACTACGGCGTCGTCGACAATGCTTAGACACTTGACCACCTCATCGTTTAGGCGGTTCTGAGCACAATAATCCTTTAGGTTTCTCACGCATTCTAGCGCATCTTTATATAGCACTTCCGATGGCGTCCCGTCCCAGACACCGTCGGAGGCGTCCTGCGGTGAGCACTCCTCCTCAGTACCACGCACAGCTGCTATGATATGTTCGTTCATAGCTGCTGCTTCACAGACGTTGATCTCGTCGCATTCTCCATTGAGGAAGTCGTCAAAAGTGTCCCCGCAGAAACGACGTAGTTTCTGACGAGGTCACGGCAGACGTCTTCAGCGTTCACACCCTCATTCTTGGCTGTGTTGTTGTCTGGCACGGTACAGTACTTGCTTATGGTTGTGGCTTTCACTTGCCACCAGGAGGCAGATATCATTTTGATAGCTGCCTTCAAATCCACCTTAAGCGGTTGATGTCACTGCAGGTTCAGGATGCCTTTCTCACAGATGCGCCTCTTGTAGTGTGCCTTCACAGTTGCTATGACACCCTGGTCCATAGGTTGGCTCTTGGCGATTGTGTTCACAGGCAGGAACTTCAAGCTGACGGCAGTCAGCTTTGGCTGTATGTTGTGTGCGTGTGTGGGGGAGGGGGAAGGGGGTATAGGCGAAGAGGAAGGCCCACAAACCCACAGGCTTGTGGGCTGTGCAGTTGCCTAGCATTAGCACCACCCGCCGTTTTTCTGTGACCACGTCGTCGTCAAACTTCTGTAACCAACTGGTAAAAAGCTCCTCTGTCACCCAAGCTTTCTTGTTTGTTCGGTACACTGTTAAAACAGAACTCCACCACATAGCACACTCCTAGCCAACCATCATTCCGAATGATATTCTGTATATTGATTTGTTGAAAATGGGAGGAGGTGCCTATCTGGGACACATTATGCTTGTCCCAGATAGGCGCCTCCCCACTGTTTTGAACAAATCAGGACACAGAATGATATCATTCGGAATGATGGTTGGCTATGAGCGTGCTACGTGGTGAAGTTGTGTTTTAACAGTGTGTATCATTATGCATCTGTATACTTGTACAAAACAGGCTCAGCTCCTTTTTAAGTGCGTATAACACGCTCTGCACAAAGCATTGCCTCTGAATATCACACTTCTCGCTTCTGATTTGAGGACAGACCGGGGCATGACAATGCGTAAGTGCACTCTTAAAAATGAACTTCACCGCATAGCGCTCTCCAAGGCAACCATCATCTAGAATGATATCGTTATCTGCCCTGATTTGCTGAACGGGATTTGCTGGAACGGTACACTGTTAAAATAGAACTTCACCACATAGCACGCTCCTAGCCAACCCCCATACCGAATGATATCATTCTGTGTCATGATTCGTTCAAAACAGGGGGAGGAGCCAATCTGGGACAAGCATAATGTGTCCCAGATAGGCACCTCCTCCCATTTTCAGCAAACAAGGACACAGAATGATATCATTCGGAATGACGGTTGGCTAGGAGCGTGCTATGCGGTGAAGTTCTGTTTTAACAGTGTAGGCGTACGCGTTTTTGTGACAATTATGAACCGCATAAGTGTCACACACACACAAAAAAGGCCTACTCCTCCCGTTTTCAACAAATCAGGGCAGATAACGACATCCTTCCAGATGATTGTTGGCCATAAGCGTGCTATGTGGTGAAGTTAATTTTTAAGAGTGTGTCTCAAAATGGCGTACATTCTTAGAAATGAACTTCACCGCATAGCACACTCCTAGCCAACCATCATCTCGAATGATATCGTTATCTGCCCTGATTTTTTTAAAACGGGAGGCGTACGCCATTTTTGTGACAATTATGAACAGCATAATTGTCGAACGGGAATCGCAAAGATTAGTAGGAATGTGCATTAGAACGAAAGGCCGCACGACACTCCCGAATGGTTCGTCATACTACGCTAATAATAGCCAGTTTTAGTGAATCGTTTTCAGTCAAATGGTTCGCGAACGGTTTCGGGGAGGACCATTGAGAAGAGCGACTGACTCAGAATGGGATCCTCTGATTGGACAGGGGCAAAACCGTTTGAGTGAAAACGATTCACTAACACTCGCTAATATGCGCCAATGTCATCACTATCACGAACTTCCATAGGTTCCGTTGGCGGTAAAACGATTAATTCAACTCTCTGAACTGTACATAATGCATTATTAGTATTGCATTACGGAGCATACATATGCATACAACGTTATTTCATGTCTAACCGTCAGGTGCCTCAGGATGCCCAGTATTTCACAGTCAACTTGAGTACATGATATCTCTTTCAGACCAAGCATAGCATCAGCTTTACATCCTATTCCACTCACCAATATACAACCTTGCTGATGACTCTGGCACGTTAGCTCTTACGTGGAAACTGCATGTCCGGACAGCATATCTAGAAGTCCTAATAGGCCCGTTTTTACACCTGTTCAGTGACAACACCACCGACTGATCACGCGGCTGCTATTTTTTAACTCCCGCTGTGTCACAACATCGGTGCTAAAAGCGACGGTGCAACAGACTTTTGAGGCCTTGTGAAGGACACAGCTGACAGATGGGAGAAACGGCCGGGTAAATATCCGCGAAGGAAATGTAAATAGATGGCTGACTCTATACCGATACAAAACTCTGCCAACACGGAGCCCATCGGCACACACATAGGAAGCTGTCCGCATACACATTCGCGTGTGCATCCATATGTGGAAGGCGCCCTCTGACTTCGCTGCGAATGGATTGGTTAGTGAAAGAAGAAAGAATGGAGACGTTATACCCCTGTCACACGGGCATTTTCGATCCTGCTCGACCGAACCTGCTTGAACCGAATGCAGATCGGAAGGTGCTACACGGCCGCTTCCAAGCAGGATCGAACTTTGATCAAGCTTGACTCAAGACATTTCCCATAACAGGATTCAGAATTTCAAGACGGCTCGAGACCGCCATTTGCATCCTCGACCTCGGTAAACTGTCATAACTTAAGACGGACATGCGCGCGAAGCTACAAATGATGCTTACATCGGTATGCGATAAATTACCACTAATATCGCTGTTATATAGGAAACGCGAAATTAATGAGTTCCGTTTATTCATTTGCGCAGGTCAACCATTCAATGCGCATTGAAAGTGGCCGTGTAGCAGCGTCAAAACTCGAGCGTGCTCGGGAAGTTCGATGCAGATCGGATTCGAGAAGGATCGAAATGCCTGTGTGACAGGGGTATTATTCTCGTTAGGCGGTCAGCAGTCGTAGTCGTAGCTAAAGAAACTAACGACCAAAACAGCAAGTCGAGACCAGGGGACCTGAATACACGAAAAACGGATGAACAGAGAAAAAAATGGTAGGCCTAAAAACACAGAACAACAGACAAAGGACACATAGAATAGACAAAGAAATAGGACAGATTATAGTATAAGCCATGAGTAAGCCATAGTATAAGCGCTGGGGACGAACACATGCGTCTGACGCCAACATGTCTGTCGCTGCTGATAAAGAAATGTCTCGTATATACCTGCATGTGTCGTGTTTTCTGACAAGACAATTTTGTTTTAGTTGTCCGTTGTATCTCTGTGCATGGCATAGCTTTGCTGAGTGACAGGTTTGAGGGGAGAAAAGAGAAACTGAATGGCGTCACTCGACGAACTCTGAACAACAACATGAGCCATCTTCCCACTGCCAGTCTTCTGTCTATCGTCGGAAGTTGTGACATCACATTTAACAGCTTGTCCTAAGGAACGTTTTGTTAAAGTAAAAGTTGCAGATACAGATATATCATTCGATAGGTACTGATAAAGTTCTGCTACTCCGATAACAAGGCACATTACGACGTTCCATAAAAATGGCACCCCCAATCCTCCCTACGCACCTCACAAACGCGCCTCTCCGAATTGCATCTTGCACACTGTATACAGAAACGCGATAACGCAACAAACGCAAGACAAGGAACAAAGCACTCGATGAGACACAGCTAGTACACGAACCTAAATTGTTCGTCTCCACAACCGAACTCATACCAGTACAAAGTTTACGAGCGCTGACAAGTTGAGTCTCTCTCCTTGGGTTTCCAAACACCCAGCACATTTACTCACATAATTTTATTTTCAAAAGCCTTTTTCAATGTAGTCCTTTGGCTCAACTAGCGCAATGTACTGAAAGTGCGAGTGCATAGGTGTGGATGGCTAGATCACGGTTCGTTTCTTCGCGCGCATTTTCTTCTAAAACTTGTATTCCCTTACGATACCAGCAGTTTGTGTTTTCTGTGTGTAAGCGTCCTGGGGTAGCCAGTTCTCCTTCGTCGTAACTCACATCCCCATTTGGGGATGAGGTCTATTGGCTCCAGTGATGCACACTCTCAGAACAGAGGGGGGGAGGATAGGCTCGCCGTTGTTGGCCACACAGAAGTGGGCGTCGTCACGACTATAGCCAAAAAAAGAAAAGGAAAACGCATAGCAAAACAAAACACAAAGGAAGGACGACGGATGAAGGATAGAGGAGGTTGAAGGATGGGGATGCGGTGAGGTGCACGAGTTCATCGATGAGAGAACAGAACAGAACTTCACCGCATAGCTCCTTGTGCGCCAACCGCTGCCACGAATGATAGGGTAGTCGATTATCATGTGAAGAGTGAGAGAGAGAGAGGGGGGCGTACTCCTTTTTTGTAGCAATTATCATATATCCAAACTGCTATAAATAGGCGTACTCCCCTCTTGCTCTTCGAATCAGAAGCGGTAACGCTATGAGTAGTGAGAGAGTGAGAGAGAGAGAGAGAGAGAGATTATGGGTTTAATGGCACAAAGGCAGCAGAGGCCATAGAGCGCCAGAACTATGGTGAGTGTGTGGTGGTGTGAGATGATTATGGGAGAGATGATGTGAGAGAGGGTGTGTGTGTGGTAGTTAAAAGCTATCTACAGGTATGGAGCGATGAGATGGACCAGGATAGGAGAGAGAGGAGAATGGCGATAACAAGTGAGTATGGCAGTTAAAAGCTATCTAAAAGTGTGAGCGATGAGGTGATCCAGGATGAGATATTTACATGAGGAGTTCGGTGATATTGAATAAAAGCGGAGCAATGCTTAACATCTACATCTGACTTAGTAGCCCACACATGGTCAAAAATTGGATGACATTATCAAACGGCACAAGAGGAGTGTCGCCCAGTAGAAGGGCTGGGTGGAGTGGGACATGGTATCTGTAGAATGCGGTGAAATACTGTTGGCGTTGCGGTTGGTGTTCGAAGTGAGGGCAGGATGCCAGTACGTGCAAGACAGTCAAGCTGTCACCGCAGTGCGCGCAAGCTGACGGATCCTGACCTCTGAGTAGGTGGTGATGCGTGAGCCATGTGTGCGCAATCCTCAATCTCGCGTAAAGAGCTTCGGAGGATCTGTTGATGTGTTCAGTCCAATGCGGGGGGGAAACGTGTGGCTGTGTGACGTGTAGCTTGTTATTTTCTTCCATGTCCCACTCCTGCTGCCATTGTGTGTAGACAGCTCTCTTTAACACTGGCAGGATGTCTTGGTAGGTTAGTCCTAGGTCCGACTCCTCTTGTGCCAACGCTCGCCGAGCCTCACGGTCGGCTCGTTCATTCCCCGGGATCCCAGTGTGGCTGGGGACCCAGCAGAGACAGATTGAAAAGCCTCGGGAACAAAGTTGAGTCGCAAGCGCTCGTACTCGCTTGACGAGGTGATTCTTGCTGTCATATAGCATGAAAGCAGCGCACGCACAGGGCTTAGCGAATCTGAGTAAATAACTGAATTTTGAAGGTCGTTTTATTGAATGTGGCGCAGAGCGAGGAGAATCGCGTAAAGCTCTGCGGTGAAAACTGTGGCGTTCGTGTTCAGGCGTGCAGTCCTAATAGAATCACCGCCGCAACGGCAACGGCCGCCACACCATTGCTTACTTTGGTCCCATCAGTGTAGATTGCATGGTGGTTCCCGAAGTTATGGTGAATCTCCAGGAACTCCTGGTGAATGACATTGTGTGCAGTGGATTGTTTGTCAAACTGTGTCATTTTTAAATTGGATTGTATTAGGTGTCTCTGCCAAGGGGCAGCATCAAGGACTGCCTGCTGCAGGGGAACGCCAAAGGGACTGAATCCCACAAGGGAACTCGCCGCCTGCACGGGAAGCGGAAACGAGGGTACAACAGAGGGACTTACAAGGAAGAGTCGCTCCAGAGCGGGATTCACGCTATAGTGTACAACTGGGTCATCGCCCTGGCACCTGTACTTTAGCGCAGCCTTCACATGTTCAAATTGTCTCCGCCTCTCGAGCGACCATTCATTGATTAGTGGCAATGGTTGGCAGACAACGTGCTATGCGCTGAAATCCTGTTCTGAGCCTGTTGAACTGCGCTACCCTGGGATACGGGACATCACGCACTATCATCGCCCCCTTCTCCACAAGAAAAACTTTCCTCGAAGCATACAGATCATGCTCCATAGGCTCCGCACTGGGTCTGCGTTCACCAACTCTCAACTATACTCAAGATCGGCTCTATAGGGGTGACGCCTGCTGTGGCCACTGTCAACAACCTAAAACAATCGAACACATCCTGCGAGACTGTCGAGCATACAATTCTGTGCGCGAAGCCCATCTCCCTCGCACCACTTCGGGTACGCTAGCAGACATCCTCTACCCCGGCGGTTCTTCTGCCGAACGTTCCGTTAAAGCAAGACACCTTATTCCCTTCCTGCAGAAGGCAGGCCTTGCGCAACGACCCATCTAACACTTTGCTCTCCCCGACGAACTCGTGCACCCTCTACGCATCTCCACCCTTCATCCTCTATCCTCCATTCGTCCTTCTTTCTTCTTCTTTTTTTCTTTTTTGCTATAGTCGTGACGACTCCCATTTCTGTGTGGCCAACAACGGCGAGCCGACCCTCCCCTCCCCCCCCGCCCCCTTCTGAGAGTGCAGTGTGATGTAATTAGGGCATCAGCAAACTATCATCATGTGCGACGCCACAGTGGTCGGTCTGTGCAGTTTGATGTACCACTGCCGCCTGTGCCCGGAAGAAGAGACCGCCAATTATGTTTCCATAGTTTTCATGAGCTGTTGTGATTCCTTTTTTTTTTTTTTCATCTTTCTTGGAGTACCATTTAGCGAACATTTGAGATGTGGGATCATCTGAATTGGGGAGTGATGCGAAATGATTATTCAAACAGGGGCTATACGTTCGCGAAGCAAGATAGCGGAGCGGAGCAAGAAAAATAATAATCCGACTGCTAGATTCTGAAACGAAATTTTGTAACTTCCTTTTTCTTTTTAGTTACAGTGACAAAAAGAAAATTTACTTTTCTTTTACACTGCGTCATGCGTTTACGGTAACCCTCGAACGCCTCTGATGCTTCATTGACAATCTGCTCGTTTCACGTGCTTCTCAGTGAATTAGTTTGGCGAGAAGGAGCGGTAAGAGCAAAATTCGTTCGGGAAATGCCCTATTACTGTTCAGGAACGGCTTATTTCTATTCATAACACGAAGGAAAAGAAAAGATTCGAGAATTGTTGTCTGTTAGGCCTTGCCGGCTGGCTGCTTTGAGCGTGTTTCCGGTTGACCGTGACAGCGACGATGCCTAACAGCGCTTCGTCGGCGTCGTCCCAGGCTGTCATGTCATTACCGCGTATCGTGTTCGTGTTCCTGCGTTCTTCTATCTGTTTGCCATTTCATTACGCGACGTTCCCACGTATTCCAGTCGTGTTTCAAATGTTTTCCTCCCCAAGAGAGTCATTGTGTCGGCAACCTGCACTTCACATACCCCTCTCATTTCTCCAAATACTCTGAAAGCGTTAGCCAGAGGTTCCGAAACGGTTACGATACACACGAAGTGAACTTTCCAAGAAAGACACAAGGCCTGCGACGAAAAAAAGAAAGCGAAAACTTGCGACAGCGGAAGCGCAAGTTCCAAGTACTGATGACGTCACTGGAGGTCGTTCTGCTGCCACCTGGCGGGTTGTGCTTTTTTTGCCAGCTGTTGGTTTTATTCTCTGGGAAGTCGTATGCTAGGGTTGCGTAACCCTGGAGCGGGCAGCGACGCCAAGATGCTTTATTTTCGCCGTTTATCTTGCTCCATCGCCCAAGGGCAAGAACGGCTCTTAATTACGTGTATTTTTAACCGGAGAGTTTGTGAAGAAATGACGGCGTTCTTACCAGGGAACAGGAATCCCTTACAATCATACGAGAAATAATAAATGACTTTTGTGACAGCAGTTGACAGTAACATAATGATCCACAGGAACCGCCTGTCTTCGCGAATTCTTCACCCTATACTACTTCCTATAAGGATCTGGATGATGGAGAAAAGGCATCTGAAACACAAGGTTGTCCTAAACAGAATACAATCCCCTTGAAATGATGGTTCATGCAGAATTCGCATTTTTGAAGAGTGTTTCAGAAACCCCCCGTCTGTATGTTGTAACACGTATATACCAAAGAGGTGTGCGACATAGGACACTATATCTACACCCGAATGGTATAAAAAAAACTCCAGGTACTCCATAGCAGGTGAGAGATTATACTGTTCGTACGGGAGTGAAACGGGATTTATTGAATTAACTCACAAGCACGAGCTAAATCTCCCATGGTGCTGTACAGTATGCAAAAAGAGGATACCAACAGAAACCACGAGATGTGACGCAAGCCCTCCGGGTCACCGGTAGTCGTCAGCAAATCCACAAATAATCGAAGACCCTGATTGTGTTGAACAGGATCGGGACAAAGGCCTAGATCTGCAGTGAAGCTGAATGACGCTGATATGGGTGAACAGAACCCGCAGTATCTGTTCCCTCGTGTTTGCCATTCATGAACTGACCAGTGATTTCCTCAGAAATTCACTACTGGGGGGGTGCCGAGCTTTCAAGGGGGGGGGGGGGTCATGCTTGATGATGGTTCCACTTACGGAATTTTTCTTAGACACGGAAAGAATCGTGGCACAATGGTGACATATCCGCACAGCTTTCCCGGTTTATTTGTACATGTTATTACTTTAGAACACAGTACATTAGAATAGAGATTCATCGTGAACGCCATTTCAACATTAAGATGCATAATCACACGACCGGCAAAGATAAGAGACTACCATCTTGTCAACGAACACCTAGCAATCAACGGTGAAAACCTTAGAATACCTCGCTCGGTTGAGTTGGGCGCAAATGGCTCTTGATGACCCACATTGAGTTTGCGTGCCCGCACGCATTTTTGCTCGTACATACGCGCAATATATGCATTGCACAGTCACTTTCAAATGATTTTGGAGAAACGCATGGTACGGTCACCTGCATGACTGTGGTCCTACAGCCCAAGTTTGACAGCACAGGATGTAATTCGCTGCGCCGGACTCACTACCAGAACGTGTTGGTGGCCGAGCTGGGTGGAGTCACCTGAGAAATTTCAGGGGGGGGGGGGGTTGAAAAAATGCAGGGAGGGTGTACACCCCCCCCCCCTGAGGGGGGTGTAGGGAAATCCCTGGAAATTACTAATGCCAATTACCGAGAGATAGCGATTTGTACAACCCCTACGTCGAATGAAGGGACTGAGCTTCAGTATAGCGAACTATAATTCTCTGCGAATTCGGTACACTCCCACACCCAGCCTGGGTGCCGTGTTAGCGCCGCGAATCAACTGTGGCTCTGAGCGGCGTAGAGATGTGGACAAATGGACATAGATTGAGAAGTTACCCGTCAAAAAGAACTCGTTACAAGTTAAGTGAACGCGTGCAAAATGTAACTAAGTTCATAACGAAGTTCTTCAACATGAAATCTAACTCGCAGTTACTGAGTTACTTAAAAAAAAAAAGAACGAGTTACTTCCAAGTTACTTCGGACACAAAATAGCATTACGCAGGTGCAGCGCGCGTGAGGAGTTGGGTTAGACCTTGAGTTACCTGCGGAGGAGTGCAACACGCTTAGATTGTTTTCCTTTATGCCCTACAATAGACCTCTCCCTGTTTGTAAATAAATGACGTCATAGTGTTCGACAGCGCCAAAATTTGGTTGAACTGAACTACGCTCGAAGTTAGAGGTGAACAAGGTCGCGCCCGAAAGCCACGGTCTGGAGGGGATTACGACATGATCCCTTGAATGGACGCGACCCTCGGTCCTACTTTTCTTTCAGTGGGAGGCAGCGAACAAGTGTCCGTTCGTGGAACCCAGCCGTCCTTCCGCTTTGTTTAGCGTTCAGTCTGCCTACCAATGTCATGATGACGTTTCTCTGGTAGAGGTCTATTCGAACGCTTTGCATCTTACCCCCTGTGGGCGCGCAATGGTTCAGCTTCATTTCAATGGCAGCGGTTCTTACTTCCTCAATAAAATACTGTCACTCATTGAATATCACGTTTCATAGCGGAATATGCGATGAAGGAACCGGAGAGAAAGCAAGAAAATGTGTGGACATGAGTGAAAAGCGAGTTAAAAGTAACTGGGAACTTAACTTAAGTTACTTGGGCAAAGTTACCAAAAAAAAAAGGAACGAGTTCCTCTGAAAGTTACCACGACGCAAAAGTACCGAGTTAAGTTAAAAGTTACTAAAAAAAGGAACTTAGTTACAGTAACGAGTTACCTCGAACTCTGCAAATGGAGGTATAGGGCATGAGGAAGGAGTGAGGGACCAAGGGGTTTAGTATGCGTCCTGGGCCGGCTTCAGGGGGAACTGTGCCGACATTCGTCTGGAAAGTATTCGGAAAACCCAGGGAAAACCTCCGACAGCACAGCCCCTTAGGGTCCAAAACCTTCCAGTCTTCAGCACGATCTTGGCTACCTCCAACGAGAGGGACACCTTAACCCGCTCGGCCATGGTTCCGAAATGTATAAAAAAAAAACTCCGTGTACCCGGAAGAAGTGCGAGGGCGCAGGCGAGCTGGTACATGATAATACGAAGGGAACCCAGAGACAGGGAACAGAAATCGTGTGTGTTTCGTGTTTTCTTTCCCCTGTCTCTGGGTTCCCTCCGTATTATCCGTGTACCCCATAGAATGTGAGAGATTATAGCATTCGTACTGGAGTGAAACGGGAATTATTGAATTGGCTCACAAGGACGAGTTAGATCTCTTAGCTGCGCAATATATACAGGAAAAGGATAACAACAGGAACCACGAGATGTGACTCAAGCACTCGGGCCACAGGTGGTCTAAAATATTTCCATAAATAATCGAAGACCCTGACTGTTTTGAACTAGATCGTGACGAAGGCCTATATAGGTTTGCAGTCAAGCAGAGTGGCTTCCCATGAGAACCCGTAATATGTGTTCCTTAGCATTTGCTATTCCTGACTAATGCTGATTGCTGACAGATAGCAATTTCTACAGCCCCTACACTCTAAGAAAAAAAAAAAAGAAAAATGAAAGAGAGAGTAATTTTAGTCCTTTTGGAGACTAAATGCATTGTCGCAAAAATAAATCCCGTTAGGGCGTAAATGCACGGGACTAAACAAACGTCACAGAGTTGGGACTGCATTTCACGCTCTGTTCAGGAGTCCCAGGTACATAATTTGTGTGCATGAATGAAATACTTTGGATGAAACCGTCAACCATGATACGCTGAGTGATATAAAATCTTGCGACATGCATAGGGCACAATTTTGCGAGAAATAACCTTTTTTTTTTCTGAGCGGGTGGAAAACTGCTAAGTTAGCTAAGCTATATAGCCTTATTCCCTGAAATTAACGAAGAACCCAGATTTACGCAGGCTGTTGCATCAAGAGACCATTTGCGAAGTTCAGTGGCAACAACAATAAATGATGACGATGAAATGGAATGTTTCACCGCTGTGGTGCGGTACCCTACTCCATTGCATGTGTAACATTATGTGAAGATGATGAATGAAGGATGAAAATACAAGAAAGAACTAAAGGCGTCTGGAGCAATCCAGTGGACGACACAGGAAGTCCATCAACAGGTGAAGAATCCGACGATGGAGTATAGGATCTTCATAGGGGCCAATGGGTGCAGCTAAATTGAGCGGCCTCTTGCTGATACGGGCAGGCTCATCACACAGTATCCGCCCCCTGCGGGCAGCAGAGTGCACATTCCATAAAGAATGTGCTGTTCAGGTACAATTTGCGGTCATGGGGAGCAAATTTCTGGGTTAGCGGACAAAAACGAGGAGTAATTGCAGTCTAGGGGACTAGAAGCTGCAATTACTCCACATTTTACTAATTTTACACTCCTTTCTAAAGTGTACGTCCAATGAAGGTGCTCCACAAAGCGAACTATATAATTCTCTTTCAATTCGGTGTACTGCGCTTGATCCAACTACAATGATAAGTTTCCCATTACATGTGACTCATCAGGCTGCGTCTTAGCTAGTACCCAGAACCATGACACACCGAGGGTAACTAGGGAGAAGGTGATCACTCAGCGGAAAGGGCGGCGAATTCTTGGCTGCGCAGAGTCATTGCTGCTTTCTCAGTTGGAACGGAAGCCCTCTCCTGTCGGAATCATCTTTCTGGTGGAGCAACAGTGGTCGTGCAGATCGCCTCACCCCAGGTTCCTCCACGAGGGTCTGTTAAATTTAACGAGCAAGCCCCATTCCATGGTTTCCGTGCGGCGAATCTTTTCATCCCCATCCTCACGTGATTTGAGCGTTGAGACATTGACGTTGGCGTTCCGGCCAAAAAGGATGCGTAACATTTGTTTACCAAGGTGGCATGGTATTCCTGATGTCAGCGAGCGAGGAGAGCAAGCGAAGTGTCTCAACAAGAAAGCTGTTTTGTAAATGAGCCGCATGAGTCGTGACTCACTGCCATAAGACGTGCTCTGTCAGAGGCGTCCTTCGCGGCAGGGTGGACTAGCCCTAACCTAACCCAACCCAACCTAACTTAGAGGAGAGCTCTACGGTGCATGTAGTTCTACTTAGATTGAGAAGTGTGGCGCCCCCCCCCCCCTGCCTCCACCTTCCGACGCCCATGTGCTCTGTTACTGAAGATGGCACGATAGATGGGTACGGGACGCGGGACAAGGTACTTGAACGTATATGGTTGATGCGAGGGTAGTAGAGTAGAGAACCATAGAGTAGATGAGAGGGTAGCTAGCAAGGTGACCTGGTATTATATCTCAGACCGGAAATCGGATGTTACGGACTCGAATCCCCCTGCTGGTGTCTTTTCGTCAACTGTCCATTCTTTAAAGTGAAAATGCCCCTCTAACAGTTAGCCTCCTTGCATTGTGGTTACACCCTTGCATCCTGGTACGGCCCGTACCAGCTTCCTGGTTACATCGCTATGGCTCCTACAAACCTGCAATGATCAAGGTACACGCAGTCCTCATATATGCCACAAAATATGGTTACAATGACGTTATAGTCTCGATTCGTCCGAGGAACAAGCGTTCACGCTCATATAGTCTAGGCGGTGTGCCTTTCAAATTGCGCGGTTAGCTGCTTGGAGAATGCCTCGTATAATATGCTTCAATGAACTTCTTCGTGTGAAGCCATCCTAGCAGGTGGACTTCAGCAGGTGGGGGCCTGCTATGCTGCAGCTGGCGCCATATATAAATGTCTGAATTCAATCAGTCGGTCAATCGTTTTTATTTCGTTCATTCATGGAATGCATACAATTGCCATAGAGCTGAAGGAACCAGAGGGAAAATCCCGGTTAAAGGTTCCTTCGTGAAAACTATCTAAATGTCAGTGGAGCACAGCAAGTTAAATAACGAAACATGTTAATGAAACAGTTAGTAATAATTTCAAGACTCCACTCATATGTGTTCATTGTGTACATTGACAACGTTACATTTTCTGTCCATTGACTGCGAACTTTCAAAGATTTGTGCTGCGCTCCGTTCGACAACGTGTTAGTAGCTATAGTGTGACGAAGTGTGCAAATCCTAACATCAGGCGTTTTTGACCTTCCGACCTTAAAGTAACCTCTTTCTAAGTATTCCATATAGTACTGTGGCCATGTGATGATGTTCGCTACAGCAGCATTGTTTCCAGGTTATCCTTGTGTCGCTTGGTCAGGCTGCTACATTTATTCAGATGAACTGCGGCTAGCTAGATAATGCCAAAATTGATTGACAAATATCCCGTTGCAGGCACTCGTGTTAGGCGCATAGTGTAGCTAGCGTGCAGTACACCTACGAAGTGTGCGGGTAACCAGTTAGAGGTAACTCGTTGCTGTAACTAAGTGTTTTGGTGATTTTTAACTTCGTACGTTACTTTTCAGTTCTAGTAATTTCTTGAGGAACTCCTCCCTTTTCGTGCAACTTTGTAACTTTAAGCAACTTGTAACCAAGTTCTACAGTTACATTTTCTACTGTTCTGACGCACAAGTAACGCGAGTTGCGCCCTCCCTCTCTAATGAGACAACTGTCATGTTCGAAGAGGTTGCACGTGCACGGTGTGCACTGCGCACAATGGCGGAATGCACTGTGTAGCTAAAACACACTTAGCTAGCACAACTGCAACTGTAGCTAGCTCGCTTGACGGAGTTCTACGAAATATGCGCAGAGGATGGCAACTCAATGGTATAGAAAGATGATGGAACTCATCTAAATTAAAATTCCGAGGCTTCCTTAGTGTTCCGTTGAAGAAGCTCATTAGTGAGAAGTTTATTAAACCATCAAACGTCAATCTAAGGAACTGCATAAAGTATCAAAACAATTATAGAACGTGCTGCACCACCCATTGTGACATCAACGTCTCAACTAATTGCACTAAGTTGAAAAACTATAGGTACACATTACGTAGCAAGTAACTTGAAAGGTAACTCATTAGTTTTCCAAAGTAACTTTGGAAGTTCAAGTTAATTTTCGTTACTTGTAACTCCGCAACAGTGAGTCCCTTTTATCGAGTGAACTTCCACATATCTGCATTTACGGATATCATAAACAATTACCGATTGTTCGATGTATCCAAACAGTTGGTGTAGTTGGGGAAGTTGGTCCATATTAACCGTAACCATCAGCGCTCCAGAAAACATGGGCTGAAAGACACGAGAGACGGGACGCATGACAGATGTTTATGCATCGATTTCACTTTTCAGATTTTTTTAAATTAAGAAAACCTTACTGCTCCTCCGAATTGCAAGATGGTTATGGGAACGTAAGGGTACATTACCCACTCAAGAGGTGTACTGGTCGTGGTGAAGCATTGTTAACGTTACACAGGACAGTCGTAATTTATAATCAAGTTCCAAGAAAGTGATTAACTTCGTAGTGAAAAAATGCGAGTGATGTAATTAGATAAGCTATTGTTGCTTTTTATGCATGCAACAGGTACACCATGGCTTACAATAATGCTCTATCCTGAATGAGGTTATAGCGACACCGCTGATATCGCTGATATCGCCAAGCCACATGGCTAAAAGACTGGAGCTATCGTCAGAGGACAACAATCAAAACCGCTAGACAACTACCCAAACGATACTGCCCTAAAGGTTTTTAATTGTGAGTACAAGCCCAGTAGAAAAAGAATATTTTATAGCTAACTGACGCGCACTTCACAAAACAAACGTTGCCCATGCATGCGTTCTTTCTGCGGAAAGCTGTTCCGACTCAACCCGTGGAAATAGTGTAGTGTAGACGTAAGGACAGTAACAGCTCTAGATTTATGTGGCTAACTACCAAAAGAACGGACGAAAACTACTGTTCCCGTTCTTCCTGCAAGCGTCTTGCAACACTTGTTAATCTTGGAAGCGCACTGCCTTTAAACGTTTACTTGAAGCGCGCAGTTCGTGTTATTGTTGTAATATAATATAAAATAAACAAACACAGCACAGGGAAATAAAGGAGGGGAGTAAAAGGACGCAGTTAATCCGGTTCAAGACATCTCGAAGAACGCGCAGAGCGCAAAATAGTGCAGGTTTCCGATGTGGCAGCCGGGAACGCTATTTTTAGCGCACTGCAGGTTCAGACCCCGCAGCTTGCGTGACGGGCTCTTCACAGTTGCTGGGCGTCTCGCTGCTTTGGCTAGTGACGTCACGACTACGTCGTACTTCTCAGTAGAGTTGAGGCTATGAGAATTGACAGCTTACGACACTTCGCGGTGAAACGTGAAAACTTGCCAAGGGTTGTCACCGAAGACAAACTTTGCTGTGTAGACAAAGTCGGTTCGTAGACGTTCCTCTTGTATATGTCTGGCTTTCGTGCAGGCGGCTTTTCCTGGGACCGCACCTTGCTTACAAGGCTTGCATCCATTTTATTTTCAGCTGTGATATATTAAACGCACATGCTATTTAAGCCTGCAGGATCTTACAATTGGTTGTTTTTCTACGATGGGCATGTTCGTCAGTTTGCATAGCTCGAATATAGTCTCACACGCAATGCCTTTGCTTGCACGGAAAGGCAAGTGCTCAGGTGCGAATAGAGTGTGCGATATTTCTGATTTCGCTTGATATCTGCAATTCTACGCTAAAATAAAGTACAATAAGATCGAATAAGATCAAATGACATTGAAAAGCAGTGAACCTGTGCGTTTGAAAGTGCTACTTTCTCCGTGGACCAACTCGTCCTTACAGCGCATGACCATCGAAGTTTCTGGACATTTCTTTGAGGACACGGGACTAGCCTCTCGTCTTTAAATCATGCGATCGTGTTGGTGCCGGTGCGGTGGGTTTAGGGGTTCATCGCATGAACTGGACACCCCTGCTTTCATTTGGGTAGCACCTGTCTTCATTTGCTGGCAGCTAACAGGCCCTGAATGCAGAATAGCCCGTCCTAATTTTCTATGAGCTTCCTCTCTGCATAACATTTTTTTTATATATCCCCCCCAGGAAACTCTCCATAGATTTTTTCTGTTACGCGTCTCAACAGCAATTTCTCTCTCTCTCTCTCTGTCTTATTTTTTGGCGTTGGAAAAGGGACTGGATACGTTGGGTAGCTATCCGCACTGCACACTTCTCCGAATATATAGCTCGATGGCACATCGCAATGCGAACGAATATACGACCAAAACGAAACATACAATTGAGACGGTACACCCTTCGAGTTGTAAGCCGCCTGTTTTGATGTCTGCCCAATTCCAATTCAGCGAGACCATAGAAGATGGCATTCTTGACACTAGAAATGTACATAAGTGGATTAGTTTATCAATCGACATTGAACACACGACTAGAGAAGTTAATAATAAGAAGCTAAAGTAATCGACTGGCCAATTCCTGATACTATACCTCTAACAGAAAGAAATATAAGCAATGCAACATTATGCTGTCCTTCCCTAACTTCTATCAAATGTTCTATTTCGTCAGCGACGCAGAAGCTACCGAGAACGCATTAGAGGCGAAGGCAATAAATAATATAGTACTTATTTCCCGCCATACGGTCCACAACAAAAGGTTACAAACGCGGAGAGCCATATCAAGATCACACATGTATTTTCGTCGTTTAATCAGTGAACACTCTACACGTTAATGTCCTCCGCTCAACGAACAACGAAAGACATTGTCTAGCCGTGTGAGGTGAATAACCTCGACTTAAGAACATGCAGTTCTTTAATCTTAGCTGCATAGTTGCTTTTCATTCCGGGAAGACGTGTTCCATGGCTGGCATCAAACTGAGGACAGGACAGCCGGCCGGTGCAACAGTGCTCTCTCCGTGCAAGAGCATCTGGCAAACAGCCACGTCCGATGCGTCTAAAAGAGAATGCACAAATCAACCGAGGACGGCCAGTGACTACACTGCTCCTAATGACGTCCAGTTTAAAAATAGAGGAAGATGCAAACTTAAGAGTGCATGCGTCGAAGACTGTGATTTTCGAAGATCACTCTTGGGTTTCATTAGAAAACGATCAAGTGAATACAATGGCATAAGAAGAGGAGTGCACGCATAGGGCACAAGAAGGGCAGTGGGAGTAGACGGAAATGAAAGGGGCATTGAGAAACGTAAGTTCGAATAGGGTCATTCCATGCCAAACGTCCCAGACATTGCGCTTGACCATCCCCGATTTCTTTCAAATAAATTGTGGTTGATCGTTCCCAAGCAGCCAATGCTCTCTAGGCTTACTTTTCCCGCAAAATTTTTTTTCGCGCCGTGGCCGTCCTCGTGGCGATTTGACGTGTAAACTACCTGGCGAAAAAACAATTATAACAAAATAGCTCTTGCGAAAATCCAATCAAATCTTTTCTGAGTGAAGGCAAATCATAATACTTTCGTGTGAAGACCTGTTGTGGGCTGATCTACACTTTTTTTCGAGAGTTTATGCCCCGAGGAAACTGTTGAAATGTTTTACGGAGCTCTGCAATTTTTTTTATACCTACTTAGACTGTTTAGAGATGTTGTGTAGGAGGTGTAGAAAGTGCTAAAATATTTTAGGCGCGCAGGCTTAGAAGAGTACCCAGAAAAAATTATGGATTTTGGAAATATTGCTTTTTTACCCCATATTCATGCAGCCATCAATTGCGCACTGAGGTGGTCATGAAAAAAATATGAGACAAATTGCATCTGATAGTATGCCCCTTGAACATTTATTCTATAAAGTTTTGTCGAAACACTTTTTGTTTTAGCATCGAAAACATTTTTTGAACTTGACCACCCCTGCATTCGTAAGGCATTGCTCGGCAAGGCTGCTTCACTCCAAGACGCATCGCCCCTGCTGCTCCCATATGTACAGATGGGGAGCTGCCCAAAGCGATTTGCGTTGCCTGCAAAAATATGTTGTACGTACAAATTAACTTTCGAAGTTCCTAATTAACTTCAGGTTCTCATGAGAACGGCCTTCTGCGGTGGCGCAGTACACTCTTAGAAATGAACTTCACCGCATAGCATGCTACCATTATCTCGAATGATATCGTTATCTGACCTGATTTGTTGAAAACGGGAGCCGCACGCCTTTTTTGTGGCAATATGCTGTTCATAATTGTCACAAAAAAGGCGTACGCCTCCCGTTTTCAACAAATCAGGGCAGATAACGATATCATTCGAGATGATGGTTGGCTAGGAGCGTGCTATGCGGTGAAGTTCATTTTTAAGAGTGTACACATGGAGCACTGTTGCCAGGGGTGTACTTCGACGACGACGGGTCTGCATCTATTACATTTGTCTCACTTTGATCGGAGGCGACACCATCCTCCCGAGCAGGCTTCTTATATTCAATGACGTCACTTGGACAGTCTTATGTCTTCCCTTTTGTGATTGTGTTCTTTGGTGGTAGCCGAAAGAGTGAGGTTGTCTGTGTTGTCGACTAGTGAAGGAGCGGTTTTATTTTATTTTTTTCATAACTTTCTGTGTCTCTGTTTCTACTTCGTCCTCTTTGTTCCTTTCCTTTGCTTTCGGGAATAGCGAACTGTCCTCGGTACCTCAGTCGGTAACGTGTCGTCTTGCTGTTCAACATCGCGGGTTCGATCCCGACCGACGACGGTAGCAGTGTGGGGGAGGCAAACGTTGCTTCCAGCACCGTCTGTCGGACATTTCCGGAGCCCCAGGGGGTCGAAATTATCCGCAGTCCTGCACTGTGGCACCTGGAATATGTCGCAGCACTGTGCCGACAAACTTTACGTGTAACTTCACGGCACTCTTATTAAGCCTCCATCATGACTCATCTTTCCGTCACTTTTTTTACCATCATTAAACATATTGCTCCGCCCCCTTTATTGCCTGGCGCCGTAGAATCGGTGCTAGTAAGCGTTGTGGGCGTCATCGTTCGAACAGATTATGGTCATTCAATAACCCACCTGTGCCGGTTGTTACCGAAGTACATCCCTAAGCCCAGTGCTCCTGCTGTACTGTGTCGCCGCAGTAGGGCGTTGTCGTGAGAACCTGAAGATTATAGGTTTATTTATCATTAATTTTCTTTTCGCTGAAGAACAAAAATCGTTCGGGCAGCTCCCGTGCGCGTTTGGCGGCAGCGGCGACGATGCGCCTTGGGGTGAAGCAGCCTTCCGGGGCAATGACTCTCAACCTCTGAGAAGAAGAAGAAGCATCCCGATGAGTGCGCGGGTGGTCAAGTTCCTTTTCTTTTTTTTTGGCTGCTAGAACATAGTGTTTCGATAAAACTTTGTAAAATAAATGCTCAAGGGGCGTATCTATGCCTCGTACACAAGAGGGCTACTGTGCAAATAGGTATGAAAAGATTGCAGAGTTCCGTAAAAAATTCCAAAAGTGCCAGAAATTTTACAGTGTTCTGGAGGCATAAACTCTTGATAAAAAGTGTACATCAGAATGATCAGACTTCAACGATGTTGGCACGGAAGTATTATGCTTCGCTTCCACTCAGAAGACTTTTTTTTTTCGCCAGGTAGGTTACATGTCTAATCACAAGCTTCAAGAAGCGGCAACGGCGCTAAGAAAAAAAAAAAAAAAAGAGAAAGAGAGAACGCAGCAAAAACACGTGGTTGAGCGCAATGTCTGGGACCAGTCTGATAGGCTGATAGGTAATCCAAGAAATCTGCGACATAATTCTTATCGGGTATACCGGCAAAAAAGGTAGGGACCAATATTATCAGTTGCACATGTGCTTGCTGTGGCAAAGCCAACCCGGCATCAAGGCGTTGTGCCACCAATAAGCACAGCTGCTGAAGCTGACTGCGGACCGAATGCGACATTGCAGATACCGTAGTCGACGTACCTTGGAGCGGAAGCACCGTTAGCACTTGGGTCTCATCGGCTGGATTTCCCGGTCCTGCAGTCACTGGGCCCCCTACCAGTCCTGCTGCCGGCCTCTCCTCCGAGCTGGACAACTGGTATACAGGGGATTGCGCATCGCGAGAGTGAAAGGGCCCCTCTTCACTGACACGGCGGCTTGACCGAGGACAAAAAGTGCATTAAAGAAATGCTCTCGCATTTACAAAATACTTGTGACCCGATGTCGTCAGGGTCACCGCGTCATGAGTGTGTGCAACGCCCGAAAACACCTGAAATGGCAAAAAGCGCTGTTCATGCGTCGACACAGCGTTCCTTCATTTCATGTGTAAGGCTCCCAGAAAACCAACTTATGGACGCCTTTGCATGCTCCAGTTTTTCTGGTGTGATCAAATCAGCTGATCCAACACTCACGCCCAGTAACTCGGCAAGCCTTTCCAGAGTGATGCGTCTGTTTTGACGGATGAGATCATCTGAGGCACGAGCAGTTTTGACCCGTGCAACAGTGTGCGGGCGGCCAGGTCGTGGCAAGTCGAGCACGTAAGTCTCGCCTCCACTTACGCGCCTACCCATACACTTGTTGTAGTAATAAGCACGCGTTCCTTATCTGATAGTGGGCCTCGGTTGGTGTCACCTCTTCACACACAAGAAAACGTATGACCGACCGTTGTTCCTCCCTGATACAGACCTGAGCGGGGGTGGGGGATAGCCGTTTCTAATCAGTTGTCGCGTGCGCCATGCTCAGGAGGCACAAACACAACAGTTATTAAGTGCGATATCGAACTCAGAATTTTAATTAGGGTTTTGAGACCACCCTCGTATATTGACGTGACAGTCTTAATGAACGCAGTGGAGGAGTTAGTCGTTCAACGAGATAACTAGAATGTTCGAGTACTAAGCAATTCACCTCGAGCACTCGCACATGATCCATAGCAAAAATGGTGCAGGTGGAATCATGCAGCACGTTCCCCAAGCATTGACCCGTCGCCGCAACGGACGAAATCTGACTTCGTGGCCTCTTGCTAAACGGGAATCTCAATATTACCGTGCCCTTGAAGAAACTGGTTAAGTGTGGGTTCCGGATGTCCTGACGCCATCTCAATTTGTCGTCACCAAATGTTTCAACTGATCTTGGGCACTGTATAGATATTATACTGCCACCCCCTCTCCTTTCTTTCCCCCTCTCTGCTCCTCTATCAGAAGTAGTGTGCATGAAGACATTCCACAATGATTGTTCGGAATATGAAAACGTTCAGTTCCGAACCTTTATTCACAAAACCATGTCACAACCAACCATATGTCTTCGAAATTGTTCCAAGATTGCAAAGCCTCCTCAGGTATAATATAGGTTGATCGAAGCAGGCTATACACTGGAATTGCGATATTTGGGCACTATTGGTGCACCCGTCAAACCGCTTCGACTACTCCGACGAAAATGACTTCCCTGCAATACGTCCACTTGAAATAATGTGTAGAGCTTTTTAAACACAGTGTCCACAATCTTGTACTTCAGGCTGTTGAGGCCATCCTTGCGAGTGCGGCTATCCCACTTATCCAGGATGGTAGCCCTGCGCAAATGACACACGATAAAGTCGTATTATACCTTGAGGTACGTCTGGTATGCAGTTACCTTCCTGAATTCGGCTCTACCGCAGTGTGATGCAGAGAAGCATACCTTCCTATGCTGCAGCTGTAACGGTGAATGGTATGTCCACTCGATCGAAGTCTAGAAATTAGGCAATGCAGAAGAATTATTTACTAAATGCGTGGAACTTCACGGATGATGGCTCTTTTGTACCCTACACTGTTAAAACAGAACTTCACCACATAGCACGCTACTAGCCAACCATCATACCGAATGATATAATTTTGTGTCATGATTTGTTCAAAACAGGGGGGAGGCGCCTATCTGGGACAGATTATCTTGTCCCAGATAGGCGCCTCCCCCCTGTTTTGAACAAATCATGACACAAAATGATATCATTCGGTATGATGGTTGGCTAGTAGCGTGCTATGTGCTGAAGTTCTGTTTTAACAGTGTAGGCATCAAGCACATGGTGGAAGCTCCCCCAAGAGAACAACATCCGTGTAATAACAATGCTCTCCTACCCTGTGTGCAGCCCAGCCTAGGGGGCCCTGTAACATTGACAATGTACCTTGCTTTTCTCTAAGCGACGCGGAGCTCACCACACTTCACCCGGTTGACCCCAACTTGTTACACAGTAAACACTTTTGTTTTCTATACTATGACCGTGCGCAGTGCAAGGTATTGTGTGTGTATTCATTATTAAAATTACGGACAAGCGTTGTTTGTTAGGCTCACACGTCTGACGAGAACTGCTGCTTTTTTATGTTATAATTTTTATTGATTATGAACGGACGATCCAAATACATATTGGAAAGAAAGACCTCTTTTTTTCTTGTTTTACGTAACTCGGATCGTAGTATCAAAATCTGAAATATGCAACCTAGTCATGTTTCCTTTCCGCACCATGTGTTTATCCTCTATCCTACTTTATCCTACTAAGCGTACGGGGGAAACCATTTATGCAACGTCCAGTGCAGCTGATCCAGTGCTGATCCAACGTCCAGTGCATGATGGGGGTAGGCTGCTAGTTTACAGTGCAGGGTGTACTGTACAGGGTGTTACCCTATAAAAGTCTACCCGTGCCGCCATGCCGTATTCGCCAATTACTCAGTGCAGTTGGCACATTGTGCGATCTTTATATAAAGCTTATAAGGACATTTAATCTTGGTAAATTTCACGGTGATTGAGTGTCGCAGCACGAGGTTATAACTCAAAACGTGCAATTCCCATAGTCAAAACAATCAAGATGGCGTCGTTGAGAAGAGCACTTGACATGCTGCTCCCCAGACGACGACGTGTCGCATATCCTGCCAGCCGGATGGAACTGCAGTTTTCATTTCGCTTTCGTGTAACTGTCGTATTTTGCTCAGAAGTAAGCAACGTGAGGAACCAAAAATGCCGACGTATACTCAGCAGACGACACCCAAAAGGGATGTCGTCTGCTAACTGAGAGGCGCCATCTTGGCTGTTTTCACTACAGGAACATCACGTTTTGCGCTATAACTTTGCGTTACGGTGCTCAATCACTTCGATATTTACCATGATGGAATGTCCTTATGAGTTTTATACGTAGGCAACACATTGTACCGCCTGCATTGAGTAATTGGCGAGCACGGCATGCCGGCGCGGGTAGACTTTTATAGGGTAACACCCTGTATATCTTCCTGACCGGCGTTGAATAACTTGACGCTCCTAGCCGGGCGGTTTTATTGGAAGGCTCCCATTGCGCAAAGGGTTAGCGTAAGGGTAAGTGTGAATCGTACTCGTTGGAGGCGGTATGCAAGAGGCTATATTACACTCGATGAAAATGGAGGGAGTCGTTTCCTTACCGACGAGACATGTCGTCGTCTTCAGCTCCCCAACCCCAGTAGATATTAGAATAGCCATTCACCCTCTCCATTTGCTCTCTTCCGACAGCCGAGACTCCTCCAAACATACTATCGTACACGAGCCTGCATTCCGTAATACATATTATGTTCACTTGCTCAAGTCTTGCGACTCCATGCATCCGAAACATGCATGGTTGCTACATACAATGTAAGTATTACATTCTATGAATTAGTGTGAAATATAGATATGTAGGCGATGTTTGAAGCATTACTCATTAGCGGGACACCGGTAAGTTGTTATAACTCGGGTTTCTGGCTTTTTGCAAAAAGTCAATATATGTCCCCTTAATTTGGAACTGCGTTCTGAGTGCTTCGGTATTCATGAAAAGTGTATTCCGGTCATTGTCTGAAGCGGTATAGCAGGAAATTGCCATTTTGTATGAGGAAATGTTTTCGCTTGTCATGTGCGCTAAACTCATAATTTTCAGAGTGCGTCATGTGTGCTTTTCTATAGAGAATGCCCTTCCCACTCGGTTTTAGGCTTGCTATGCTCAGACAAGGCCATGACCATCGAAATGAAATGATGTGTAAGCATCCCTTCTGTTCCAGATGGGAGAGCATAGTGATGCACTTGTGTGTAGTACAGCAAATATGAGGAGTTTCTTATTTTCTTCTTTTTTTTTTCTGTTGGGTCCTGCTGTTCGCCTTAACAGTCAAGTTATTTCCAGTGCTATGGTGTAGCCACCCAGATTGGGGCATTTGTTTTTAGCCTAATTATTTCTGGAAAAAAAAAATCCGGAACTCTCGCCTCCGAATTTCTGTAAAAATAAACTCTGATAAACCCCCACCAAATCTCTGTAACGATAAATGCCGAAGACTAAAAACCCTAGTTATAACATACTGGCATAGGTGTAGGAGAATAGTGAATCATTTACTCCATAATATACAAATATTTGATGCAGCTCTCTTCTTGTTATGAAACTTATTGTGCGCTTCGAAGCAGATAAGCACATGCATATCTGTGTCAAATATCACGCGATTGAAGTCTTGTTAGCGTACTTCGGAGTGTACACCATGTACAGTAGGGTTCGGAATCCCGAGCTGTTTTTACAGTCCCGGGATATCGGGATCTCTAAATAATATGAATCTCGGGATCCCGTTGTCGTGCCGGGAACGTATCGGAATTGTCGGCAACTATCTCCAAGATGCCGTACAGGATTTGTATCCGCCTGTATACATCCACCCTATCACAAACTGCGATACAGCGCGCGTTTCCTGTCATTCCCACGGAAGACTCTAGTGGAAGAAACCGAAAAAAAAAAAATCTCGCACCGTGCCGGAATATCGAGCGTTGGTCTCTTCTTGTCTTGTGGCTGCGCCCTAGGATACTTCTCGCAGTTATCAGAACACGAGAAGGCATGCCGTTCAGCACTGGTATACTTGCGCTGCAGCTAAGATCAATGACATTTTCCCGTCATCCGGTGGAGTATTCTGCGGAACGTCGCTTGTGAGAGTACATGGAATGGTGCGCTTTGCATTTCTCCCCTGTTATTGCTCCACAGTAACATTCATGTTCTCGTCTGGAGCAGCAGAGTCTAGTTTTCTGAAAAGGCTGTCTCCGTTTTCACTTTTCACTTTCAAGCCTATCGTGAGGATTTAAAGGAAAAAGATTTTCTGCGTAGAGATATAGATAATCTGGCAGTATTCTGTGTAGCCCTGTGGACTAGAAGACTCCGTCTGATTTCGTAGGGGCTTTAATGCTACTTGAGGGCTGTTCTTGGTCACGGCTTGCGCTGTTCGCATCAGTTGGCAGCCATGTTCAGTCGTGTGGTTCGGTTTCGGATTGCAAATGATATTTTTCGGTGAAGGGATACTTGAAACCAAAAGTTACGCCGTACAGCCTAGCATGCATTGTGAAGAAAGACGAAATTTATTATCCCTCAATCCCGAGACTTGGCCTCTCGAAATCCCGGGATTTTGAGACATGAAATTATGCCGAAATCCCGGGATCCGAACCCGAACTTACAGCCCAACAGACACGGAGACAACGAGACATGGAGCCAAAGGAACGCGGAGACATGTATTTTTACTCGCACATGGGTAGCATATCCGAAAGAACCGTAGGAGGGATCTCGAAGCTATTTTTTTTTCTAGCACTCGTGTGTGAACCCAACACGTGAAATACATTAAGAACATCCTGTGACCAGATGACCCCAAGGAGCATTAAACGTACAAGTTCTGCATTGAGAGTACCACGTCCTACAGCACTACGTCCCAGAAGCGCTGCTATTCCAATTCCCTTCCATTTGAGTGACGGCAATGACAAACACTTTCTGATTATTGGGGGCACTTCGGATGGCCAGTGACATACGTGCATTTCTTCCTGCTACACGTTCTCGGGCGGATCCAGACTCTGGGTTTGGGGGGGGGGGAGACGGTTTCTTTGTCAGAGCGCGTAGTGGGGGAGGGGAGAGAGGGATATCCAATGTATAAAATGACGTTGCGGGGGCCATCGCCCCCCCCCCCCCTGGATCCGCCACTGTACATGTTACAGGCATCACTTTCTCTTTTAATATTCGACTCAGCTCATACACGATGCATGTACACGATTTAAGACTATATAATCGTACCTATAGCCAAGTTTCTGGACACATGTTGACATGTGCCTGGGTAGGTCAGTACAAGCGTAGATGTTATGGTCCGTCTCTGGAAGGAGGTCGACGTCGTGGAATATAAAGCAGTCGTAATCGTACAGCTCCTTCGCCAGCTCAAAACCAATGTTGAAGAGTTTCGCGCGGTTGAAGTCACCTTTCCCCATCTGTAAAGTGCATGCAGTCGCGAAATTGTCAACATCTATTTATGTACGCTATCTATGGTATATAGGCGGCCTTGGGGCGCGCAGCACCTCCAAAGCGCAGACAGTGTTTTTAATGAACAGTGTCAGTCCTTTTCCGTACTGTCACCTCTGCCTCTCTCACGCCCCATTCGGAGCCTCACCCATTTTCTGATCAAGCTTCGTCCCGCCCGCCATACCCCGTTCCCCAGCCTGAGCAGGTAATTGCCTCTCGTGCTCCGTGATGTATTGTTGGCAATGATGGCAATAGTAGAGACGCAGTGTTGCGGATTTGAATCCACGGATTTGATTTAAATCCGGATTTAAATCCACCGGAGGGCTGGCGGATTTGATTTGCGATTTGATTTGCGCAAAAAAATATGGGTAGGATTTGGATTTGGATTGAATCGCATTTTCCACTAATGCTTTGGATTTGGATTCAATCGCATATTCGAGGTATGATTTGGATTTGGATTCAATCGCATTTTCCACGAATGATTTGGATTTGGATTGAATCGCCCCTTTTTCAGCGGATTTGCGTGTGGATTTCGCCAAGCTCCCTCACAAGATGCATGTATTTGAAATTGAGCGAAGCGCAGTTTCGCATTCTACACCAATTGATGTGACCTTGTCTGAAATCTGCACACGCACTAGCGGCGTCCTCTCTCCAGAGCGACAGGAGTAGCTGTTTTGTTCCATTCACTTCCCCTCACCGCACCGAGGGAACACCAGGTGCAGTTCTTTGAACGCAGTTAACGTTATTCTGTCGATTGGACGGCACCTTTCCCGTGGACCTCTAGCTGAGTCTTCAAGCACGACCCGTTTAAAGCTTGCCAAATCATGTCGCGAAATTCTTGGTCTTCGCCATCATATGGAACGCATATAGGTACACGCATTCACGTCAAAACAAAGTAAAAACGAACAATAAATATACCACATCCTATAATTTCGTGATTTCAGGAAGGCAAGCCTTTCCTACTCCCACGGATAATCCTGGCACTCTTCCTCGCATACCCTTTTTTTTTCCTCTTGATTACAACAGTCTGTACTGCGCGAGGAAAATTTTTACAAAGCCCCGAAACGTGAGCATTAAAATAGACCCATGGGCTACATGTTTAGTATAAGTACTGTAGAAGTGGTTTTTTCCGCGTGGAAAATATTTTCGCGTTTTCGAGCAGAGCTGCTTTGAGGATTGATTCGCGAGAACTTCGCGACACAGGTTTCCGGGAGTGCTTTGCTCTTGCATATCGTGCCGCCGTCAATACTCGGGCATATTTCGGCACGTACTAAGACATCCGTTGTTCACGTGGATTGCGGCATTCTAGGTCTATTCCTTTCTTCTCCTCACAGAGGTAGGAGGAAATGTCCTGTCAAATGGCCTTTAGGGTCCCTGTAGGGGGCCATAGTACTGGCCGTGCGCAAGTTAGCCGGTTTATTTTAGCAGTTCTTATTAATTCATTAATTCATTCAAGCTGGTTTTGAGAATGCGGGGAAAGACATGTTCTGGCTTCGTGGTATAGTGGTATATTCCATGTATAGTGCAAAGCGTTTATAGGAGTAACAAAAGCATAATGAATTTTCATTTCTTTTCATCATGCCTGATGGGACAAAACAATCTTGTACGCTAGGTTAAACTGCCTATGCTACATGGAGTAGAAAGGGTCAGGTAGTCGCGGTATAGCGTCGAACGCCGAACGATTTTCGCCATCATATGGCCAGAGTTATTCGCGGCAACTTAAATTCGCGATTTTGGAGGTGTGCGCGAAAAACGCGAAAAATAATTCCGCGCGAAAAAAACCACTTCTACAGTATTCGTAGCATGTTCCACGATTTATTAACGATCCAATTAGTTGTGACCCCCAGGGTATAGTAACCAACGACCTGTGGTCTTTCGAGTACTGATGGTACACTCTTAAAAATGAACTTCACCACATAGCACGCTCCTAGCCAACCATCACCCCCCGAATGACAACGTTCTCGCCCTAGATTTGTTGAAAACGGGAGGAGGAGCCTATTTTGTGCCGTGCATAATGTTCACAAAATAGGCTCCTCCTCCCGTTTTCAGCAAATCAGGGGCGAGAACGTTGTCATTCGGGGTGATGGTTGGCCAGGAGCGTGCTATGTGGTGAAGTTCATTTCTAAGAGTGTAGAAATCGACGCACACTCTTCAAAATGAACTTCACCGCATAGCACGCTCCTAGCCAACCATTATCGTGAATGATATCGCTATCTGTCCTGATTTGTTGAAAACGGGAGGCGTACGCCTTTTCTGTGACAATTATGAACAGCATAAGTGTCACAGAAAAGGCGTACGCCTCCCGTTTCCATCAAATCAGGGCAGATAACGATATGCAAACAACTCAGGGAAAAGAGGTGCTGACGCCAGGAATCGAACCTGGGTCTTCTGATTTCTGATTTTCTGATTTCTGGGCGTTTGAGGCTTACTTGTCTGTGTCGTCCCTAATTGTTGGTCTGCCTCGGCCAAATCTCGTTGTCTAAGGCAGATAACGATATCATTCGAGATGATGGTTGGCTAAGAGCGTGCTATGCGGTGAAGTTCATTTTTAAGAGTGCAGGCGTGTGTTTTTGGGCGTAGCTGAGCCTAGGCCCCCGATAGGAATTCCTTCACTCAGGCGTGTTCGCCCGGTGCTAAATGACGAGGAGGTTCCTGACCCAAAATCTGCTTTTGATAAGGTGTACCATACCTGTTCATGCCCCGTGAAGCCCGAGTCAACACCAACACAATACGTGATGATGGAGAAGGGGGTTGTGCACCGCCCCTCCCAGAGTGAGCCAGTCATCTACACTCTTAAAAATGAACTTCACCACATAGCAGGAGGAGGAGGAGGAGGAGGAGTGTCGTTGGGAGGAACCCGAGAGGTCTGTCTGCCTGATTAGGCGGCATGTTTCTCGGGAAGGGAAAGGTGGTGGAGAGGAGGAGAGGAAAGGGTGAAGTGGAAGACCGAGCGGAATCCGCTCGGGGGAGGATAGCTGCGTCCATGGGCCGACTTCAGGGGAACTGTGCCGGCATACGCCTATTACACATCTGAGGGAAACCCAGGAAAAACCCCAGACGGCACAGCCGGCCCGCGGATTCGAACCGCGGACCTCCCAGTCTCCAAGCGCACGCGTTACCGCTGCGCCACCGGAGCTGGTACCACATAGCACGCTCCTAGCCAACACCATCCCGAATGACAACGTTCTCGCCCCTGATTTGTTGAAAACGGGAGGAGGAGCCTATTTTGTGCCGTGCACAAAATAATGGCTAGGAGCGTGCTATGCGGTGAAGTTCATTTTTAAGAGTGTAGGGTGCATGATAGGGTACCTCATGAACGTCCCGGTTGCGTTCTCTGCGCCGGAAAAGATTGGTGCAAGATCACGGGCGGCGTCAGAAATACCAGTCAGTGTAGCACAAAGCATCTTACTAAGTATGTGATCTATGACCTCCCGCTGTCATGTAGAAAATCATACATTGGACAAACGGATCGATTCCTTAATGTAAGGCTGAGAGAACACGCCGCCACCTTGAGAGGAGCCCCTGCAGGCCACTTGGCGTGGCAATAGTAGTATTAGTAGTGGTGGTAGTATTAGTGGTGGAGTATCAGTGGTGGTAGTAGTAGTAGTGGTGGTGGTAGTAGTGGTAGTCGTCGTCGTCATCGTCGTATCCTTTTTGTGTCAGAGTGGCCTTTGGCACTTCTTCACGGTAGTCGTGTCATTGCCTCTGGGCTGAAAAAAGATGACCTTCTTGGTTCATTTCCTTCCTTGCTTGCATTCCTTTCACTCCTTGCACCTTCACTCCAGTAGGGGGCGCTTCGTAGTTTCCACTTCCGCCATTTCCGCTCCTCTGGGCGTCGTGCGTCATGGTGTGGTTGTGATGGGTGTCAGTTCTTTCCCCAGTATTGTGCTGGAATTCGCTGTCGGTGTTGCTCTTAGGGTTGCCTTGGTTGTCGCGAAACGGAGGACGTCGGCGATGTTGCCGTTCCTTGATGGCAGCGGTCCACAGATGCCGCTGTCTGCTCCCGTTGTTATTGGCATGTTTATGTTCACCGCCCTACACTGCGGGAACCGCGGAGTTTGTGTCGGGTTGTCAATAATATTAAATCTGAATTAAAACTTTGATTTGAACGAAATTTGCGTCGTTTGTATACCGAGCACCCAGGCTGTCAAATACGCCAGGAGTATAAAACTGTATGCCTCGCTTCCTGCTTTACAGCACCTTTAAACGATTCTGAGTTGCACTAGTTGACAGGCAGGCAGGATGCCTCGTTACAAGCAATTTTCCAACCGAACGTAAATTACCTGCTCGACAACGTAGATGCCGTAGTCGAGTTCGTGTTTCCGTAGTAGTTGGTGCATATGGTTCAGGAACGTACGCAAGTGGCTGTCTCGGTCACGATATGGCACTATGACGGCTACGCGATGTCGTGCTACACAGTGCTTGGGCATCCAGCGACCTCCGGGCTGCACGTCGGAGAACAGCACTTCTAATAGTTTCATTTCTTCTGGTCTTCGTATGATTCGCAAAATACCAGCTGTAAAAACCAGAGTGCAAGGATGCGTTGAGAGGTCAAGACACACTATGAGACGTGCTATTAGACAGCTCGTGCGTGGCCACGTTACTTCAGCAACTAATGTGCGCCTGTCTACGTGTTTTTCAGCTTCCTTTGGATTATTCATTTCCGTTCTGGATGTTCCGTGGCAGATCCTGCGCACGTGGAAGATCACGAACAATTGGTGGCAAAACGCCTCTGAGATTAGTGTCTCTAACATGGTAGAATTTGATTCGCGTTGTTCCAGTATGTACATGCAGCGAAACATGGCTGCGTATTCATATCCTTCATATCCTTCAAGGGTATTTTTTATCGAACCGCAATCCAATACGACCCCATTTACGACTATACAGAACTGAACCGAATTAGGTAAGCTCGATTTCATAACGACGCACAAAGATTCGGTGTACTTCGATGATAAAGTACGAGTCTTTCATCTCGGGACACGCTGAGGCACAAGATTAAAAACGTAAAAAAAAAACAGAAAACAGAACGACTGAGATCAGAAGTTACAGGAAAAGGAAATCTGTACCACGAATACCTACGGAAATTTCGAAATCCGGGTATTCCTTGTTATACTCGGAGTCCCAAGGCAGCTTTGGCTCGCGTCCCAACACATCCGTTACTCGCTGTCCTTTGAAGGAGTCTATTTGTGTCTCATACACCTGTCACACGGGCAGTCTTCAATGATCATCGAAACAAACTGCCATTGAACATGTGCGTAGCGCCACCTAGCGTGTAACGCGTCAACAGCATTGGATTCAATGTGCTCTGATAGGTTGACGCATTACATTCTACAGGGTTAGTCTCGCAAACGTTACACATTTTGATCGCATCATAAAAATAGAAGTCGGGGTTTATCCAACACCAGACTTTGCAGACTGGTAGCCATTTGTCTGAAGTTTTGTTGGAATTTTTTTGTGAGCATTACGACCCTGTAGAAGAAAAATTAAAAATCAAACAAAATTTTACTCTATGCATTTTCTATGGCCTATCTCACTCAAAAGCCGCCATTTTCTGCTGTGTGCGCTTCATTTTCATTTCACCGCACACAGGTGACATCAGCGTACAGAACAAGACTGGAACAAGAGGATTGGTGCATCGATACATACGATAGGAACTTTTATCACACCTAGCTTCAGATGGACGAAGTATTCCTCTCCACACTGCCTGTACGACACTTCACCACTGAGATTCTCGTCTGCTGTCAACGTAATCCAGTTTTCGTCCAGTTTAATCCAGTTTCATCCAGTTATCGTTTCATAATAACGTCAGAATCGGCATGTCACATCGTTGTAGGCAGCGCTACCTGTGTGGAGTGATGTGCACGTGAAGCAGACACAAGAAAAACTGGCGGTGTTTGTGGGGGATAGGCCATTGAAAACGCATGGGCCGAGATTTTGCTTTATTTTTAATTTTATTCCTACATGACCGATTACAATAAATTAGAATGAAACTTCAGATAAATGGCTATCAGTCTACAGAGTTTCGGGTGGGTCAAACCTAGTCTTCTATTTTTACAATGCGATCGAAATGCATAACTTTGCTAGAATAACCCTGTAGATTGCGCTACGCGCATGTTCAATGGCCGTTGGTTTCGACGGTCATTGAAGACTGCCCATGTGACAAGGGTATTATCTGTGGGGTTAACTTGGAAATTAGTCAATCGGTAACGTGCTGGCTTGCTGATGTCGAAACCGCAGGTTTTCATCAGATCGAATACTTTTGTTGGAAAGGGTATTGCATTTTATAATTTACCGTTCAGCGTTACTCTGCGTGAAGTTGTGCGGTGTAATACAAGATTGGAGGCCAATCTTGTGCAAAGCGCTGGAATCCTCGAGATTTGAAATTCTCGCTTACAGAGACGTGTGCGTGACTTTATGCGACGCCACTGTGACACCACGAGGGAGACGACCCTCTGTTTACAAACATGTGACGTCACGAGAAAAACGATATGGTTATCCAAGTCGTCGGCTGATAAGCTGATAAGGCTGATAGGCGGCCACCAGCATTGCATGCGATAACACTGCGAAGGGTTGGATCAAGAGAGGCCAACCAACCTTCCATGTCGCAGGGATTGGTAACCGGGGATGCAAAGCCATCTCGACGCAAAACGCACTGCTGAGCTCTCGTTTATTAGACCATCCGAAGGCGGAGCTTTTCGGATAAATTCGTATTGCTTTATTTTTTACTGAGGTACTCTTTTGCGATTTCGGAATAAATTCGAAAGCCCAAATACCAAACAGCTTGATGAATGCGCATGAGAAAACAAGGAAACGTTCCGGCCCGCACAAAACGCAAAGCAGCTGCTTAATACAACAGATCTAATACTATAGTATTAAATCTGTTGTATTAACAACATACGTATGTTGCGATAGCACGATTGGTATAAAAATGATCCGAGCAGATCGAATAAGTTCTTCCTTCGGCTGTCAAAAGATCTGCATTACATGTATGATATACTAATGCAGCAAAGTATCTGCATCTTGTCTTTACTTGTATGAGTTGGAAAACGGACGCTAGCAGAGGGAAGACACGAGCGAATACAATATTGACGCTTCCCAGTGAGAGTTGCAGCAAAGTAGGACTATTACTTACTCAGAAGAGGCGGGTATAACGGGCACACTGGTGTGGGTTCTGATTTCTCTATCGGCGACTCGAAGTAACCACAACGTGTTTTCACGTAGTCGGCACCCAGTACGTTGTATCCGACGCGGGCGAAGCGTGCGCCATTAGGTCTTTCTGGAGAACTTCGACGGTGTAATAGCGCTTTGCTCAAGAGGTAGCCAGTCAGAAAGGACGCCACGAACGTGGTGACGACAAGGTTACATATTACCACGGGAAAGATACCTCGTGCCCTCGTTGAACGTGGCATTTCGGCTACCTTCTTCTTCTTCTTCTTCTTCCACCACTAGGAACAGTGGCCGCCAGCCACACAGGGCGATTGGCCAGGGTTTGGTGCGGACTAATCTCTAGAGGCTCATGAGACCCACGGTGACACGCCACGGCTACCTCGTCGGACGCAGGGGCCACAAATAATTTTCTCCTTCTTCTTCTATCTTATAGTGTGGCGCAAATTACTTTGGTTTGGTACAGCTAGAGGTACAGCATGAACTAGAGTCACTAAATAAGCTACGCTTCAGAGTATCGACACTCAGCCGCCATGTTGTTTCGGATTACCTCCAGCCCCACCTCTATTTTGGCAGTTGAAATAGAAGAAGGTGAAGTTCAGCAGTGGAAGAAGACAACACTTCGACGAGCGCTAAATGGATGGCGCTGGAGGTCATCCGAAACAACATGGCGGCTCAGTGTCGATACTCTTAAGCGTAGCTTATTCAGTGACTCTAGCATGAACGATCGGAGATTCTTTTCTTCTTCTGCACAGTCGCTGAAGTGACCTACAACGATCTGTGTACGTGGGCATGATATGTGCAGTGGTTCTGAAACATTGCTTCAAGGTTAACTGCCGGCTGTTTTAAAATTAATAATACATTTGAACGGTATGCTATAGTCTTACACATTCTGAAGCTCTAATCCCATTTTGCAGATGTGCAGACACACCTTGTACTTCCGAAAGCAAACGAAAATCATGGTCGATCCGACGGAAATGCGTTGGCATTAAAACTTGAAAACCCTTTGGGAACTCACCTTCACAACGCTACACAACCCTTCAACGACGCTACACAACGCTAATGCAAGGCAGCTTTCTAAGCCAAACGAGCCTTTCGGGCTTCCTCCGATTCAGCTTGGCGGCGCTGTTTCGCAGCCTTAGCCTTCGTTCGCCGCCGCTCCTCCGCACAACACATGGCACGCCCATGCAGACACGTCTGAACTCATAGGGGTGAATCCGCCATCTTTGTAACTACCCTCAAGCGGGTGCTCTTTGCAAAGCCGCCACCTTGTCCTGGTCGCACGTCATAGGAAACGTCATTTTGAGGTCATGTGACTTCGTTTGCATGTCGTTTTGCCGCTTACAGACATATTTCCGTCGTCATAAAGCCAAGAGATGAACGTATTTTGCCAGCGTAAACTATGCTGCGCTTCTTCCGCAACATATGGTAGCCCATCGCATCGGCTCTGTGAGCCTTAAGGCGCGGTCGTCATCACACTTTTGAAAGTCGTCAACAGTACGAGGCGTCATGTGCAAAACTGCGCGTTTTACTGCGAGATTATCGGATAAAAATAATTACAGTGGTAGGAAGACATCCAAAATGTCGAGCAGAAACAACAACCGCATTGTTTACAAACGGTTTGGCCTCCGATAACGGGCGCCGCCATCTTTGAAGTCACGTGTGCCTTCATGTTTGCTGTGACGTGCGACCAGGACCTGTCCAGGATGCATTGCGTTCGCCCAGCACGCTTTCGGAGCAACACACTGGATACCACCCTGTGTCTGAACTTGCCGACCACCACAGCTGCACTTGCACTGCCGTGCCGACGTGCCGCCTCCGCGTCTCGCTCTTCACGCGCCCTGTCCTTCCCTCTCCACTCACCGCGCATGCGCGCTACGCAGTGGCCACAGACAGACGACGCGATTTTTTCCTAGCAAGCCGTCTAATGCTAACGCATTAAAAGATGAGATGACATAAAATAATGTATGTACTAGAACACCGCAAAGGGCCGGGCTGGCCCGAAAACCCGAGCCTGGCCCGGCCGGCTGGCCGAAATCAGGCCCCAATGTCGGTTTGACGGCGGGCTCGGGCCGGGCTTCGGTTCCAGTCCGAAAGTTATCTTGCCCGAGCCCGGCCCGAACTTTTCTGAGCCATTGTTTCACCTAATTTCATCCTCTACATTCGTTTTGAAAGCAAAGCAACTAAGTGCATAGCCCCTTCCTCCCTTTTCGCCTTGTTTGCGTATACGCATGTCCGCACGGCGTATACGCATGCCCATGTACCGCAGCCAACATTGCCAGGTACATGCTATAATAGGCGATGTTTACGCCCTTCCCTGCAAAGTGATAGCTTTCTGTTCGGCCGGCTTCGTGCCTATAGTCTCCAGGAGCACAGATCGCATCGGGGCTGCACACTTACGTGTTCCGGGTGTGTGCGATTTCCGCTGTATTACGAGTCCCTACCGACTGGAGTGAACTTGTTCGATTGATCACATTATAAATCTGCCTATACAACCGCGGTTCGGGCTGAGTTTTCGGCAGCCGCGCCGGGCTAAGGTCTTATAAGGCTCCGTGGCTCGGTTACAGGCAAGGTCGTGTCGGTAAATTCAGGTCCGTGCATTGCTCTATAGTATGTACAAGACACATCGCTCTTGGAACTATAATCTCGCTACCGCGTGGTTGGTTCACTTGCAGGCAGACTTGTGCCCGTTACTCGAAAAAGTAACTGATTACCGTTACCAGGTACTCGACTCCAAATGTAATTGTGTAACGAGTAGAAAAGTAACACGTTACTCCGGGCGTTATTCTGCATTCACGCAAATTATACCCGTTCAACAACGGAACAGCTGAAATAACACGAAAAAGAAATACGCGGAAGACAAGTAGATCTGTACGTCTACTGTATTTATCCCCCGGGAAGACGTTGATCCGATTGCGGGAGAACATTGCGTGGAACTTCCCTATTACTCACTAAACCTCCAAAGCTTCAGGAACCGCCACACTGGTGTAGGAAGAGATTAGGGAGAGAGACCCTGAAATTCCAGAACGTTATTACAATGACCTCCGCTTGCTATAGTAGAATGGCCCAACAAAGGCTGATGACACGAGGGGCTTGACTTGGTGCACATTATCTGAAAGATTAATCTCTGCCGGAAAAGTAATGAGTTCCTGAGAAATCGATTACTCAGAAAAGTAATTGATTACTCGAAAAATTACTTTGAGAGTAAAGTAACTGATGAAATATTACTCAAAACAGTAATTGATTACAAGTAACGCAGTTTCTAGTAATGCGTTACGCACAAGTCTGCTTGCAGAACAGGCTTTTCGGTGCATCAGACAGCCACTTCGCTTAGAAATCCTGTAGCTGTATTACTGATTGTCGTTCTTTCTTTACTGATATTAGTGACACATTTTTACCCAGTGCAGGGTCTGCTGCTACCACCTACAGCAACCCTATTTGTACGACATTAAACAGTTTTATTCCCTTCTTAGCGTAGAATATTTTTTTTTCCTTGGGAAGAGGGAGGGGGCACATGGTGTTCGTCCGTAATACCGCCACCATCTCACGCCTACATATCTTCACACACTGTCCCACCGTCCTAGGCCATGTGACGATACACCTCTACCTGTCACTGTGCATTATTTTGTCTTTCCCATCTACCATGCCCACAAGTGCTATATGCATGGGCATGAGTACGTAAAGAATTTCACCTAATGGGGAACAACCTTACAATCTTGCTAAGCTTTTGCTCGGGGACTGTGTACGTGACCTTATAGGTGCGGTAGGTTTTCATTGCTGGGTGGTGGTGCTGCTGATGAAAGAGTACGCCTTCGTCGGTCTCACAACACCAGAAGCATGAAGCACGAAGGTGTAGTGTCAGCGCAATCGTCATCCCGCCACCTTTTAGCTTCAAGCAGTGGCAACTGTGTCTGCGCCACGGAGTAAGAAAAACAGGTGGTGAAACTCCCCATAGAAGCAAGCGGCGGCGCGCGATCAGACAGAGTTAATTCTGGAGAGTGGCAGTGGGCGCAGCGCTGGTGCTCCCATCGTTTTTGCGCCTTCGCATAGAAATGTATGGAGAAACTGTTCACTTTTCGGGCTTTACTGCAGCTTGCACAGTGCTTAACAGATATAAATCTAGTGAGAAACGTGTATAATGGTTGTATTTATAACGCATATCCAGATATGGGCAGAATGGCAGCATGTTTATGTATATGTCTGTATGCATTCCTGTTTGTCGGTCCAGGTACCTCGTCAGGCTCCGCCTTCTGTACCTGGACCTCATTTCTGTATTTTTTGGAAATGAAATAAATAGAATGAGATAAGAAATAAGATGGCGCGCTTTGTTTTCCGCAATCAACGAGAAACGAGACCCCTCTGCCGGCTCAGATGGGCCGACGACGAGGCACGGCAAATGGCGGGCATCCCGAGCAGGGTAACGGAGGGGGGCAACGAGGCAATCGAGAACGGACGGAGCAACAAATGACCGGGAAGCCGTGACGCCGTCACGTGACAACAAGTTGGTGCAACACTCCGGACCTCTCTCTCCGGACCGCGGGAAAGAGTGAAGTTTAATCTCCTGTCTTTCCTCATCACTCGTTCCTCAGTACTCGTGATCAGAGAGAGACCCCAAGGTAATCCTTGTCTGGAGAACGGAACTGTGAAAGTCGCTGCTGTGAGGGAATCTGGCCTCGGGGTAGAAGACATAATGTGATATGTATTTACGCGGAGGACGCGGTGGGAAAGATGCCCCCTTTATGGGCAGACGAAAAGGGACGAAAGCTCCAAAAGCAGGGTTAGACCGGGGCAGAGGGGGTTGTCTGGATGGGCTGGGACTGTAGCGGTGAGTGCGCGACTGAACCTCACCTAGCATACTGCGCTGAAGCACCAGAGGCCGACGTTGCCCGGATCCAGCGACCTCGGACGTCACCCACCTAGTGAATACGCCTCAAGATCCATCCTGTGGTAGCATAGAAGAAAGAGCACCGATGCCCCACAACTGCCCGCAACGAGGCAGCACGCATGTTCCCGAAACAAGGCTTTGGGGCTCGGCAGGTCCGTTGCACGAGAATAAATTGTTCGCCTCGCTGAACCTCCGTCTCCCACTGAAAAGCGAATTCGGGTTTCATGCAACCATCTCTAGGAGACCACGACCGTCACACACCGCCCATGGCGTAACCTCGTAGCAGTGATAAGTGACAGTGATGATGGTACCATGCATTGCGAGGCACGACGTATGTGATCGTTACGCCAACGTAACAAAAAGTTCATTTTCGACTACATAAATATGCTCCATGTAAAAACTTCAAGCATTGATCAAGGATGCCCGCAATCTTTTACCATAAGCTTTCCCTACAATCCCGGCCAAAGGACGGACAGATAAGCTCACACCCAGTTTACTGAACTCTCCGGAAAGCCTCCTATAGCCAGTTTGTGAGAAGCTCCTCCAACGGTACTTTTGCCACCACAGAAACCATGCTGACACAAGTAAAGGAACTCTTACATCTGCAAATGATCGATGATCTGTTTCGCTATATGCTCTAGAGTCTTAACGCATGCACAGGCCACTGAAGCGCGACGATAATTATTAACATTTCCACCCTATAAATCACCTTGAGTATTCGAAGTGACTGCGCATAATTTGGACCACCTAGAGTTCGTCAAAAGAACGCCAGGTGGTAGAAATTAACCGCAGTGGTGCGCCATGGGTTACATCCCATTTCGCCTATTCCCATTTTGCCTAACCCGGATTATCGGATTAAAGAGGCGGGAGGGGTAACAGCCGTTAGGCGAAATGGGACTGCCGTGCAATCTCATTAGGCAAAACGGGACTGTCGGCAAGTGGGCGTTACTTACACGCTCCGACCCGATGATGACGTGTGCAAGAAATGAATGTGCTCGTCGGACAACTACCTTAGGTCGTCGGAAACAAAGACCCTTTACATTTGCAAATATAAGGTGTAAATATAATGTACAAATATAACAAAAACATTTTACAAACATTTTACATAGTGACTCCTGATGGACAGCATGACGAATGAAACAAGGCTTCGAGCCATGTTCAGTGTCACCTGAGCGATGTTAAATATGGAAACTGGTGTCACTATAGTCGTGTTTAATTGAACTCTTTTTTTTTTTTTTTTTTCGTGTTAGCGCCGCGAAGCTATGAGCGACGGCGAGGTGGCTATGAGCGAGATGTGGCTATGTGGAGATGAGAGGTGGCTATGAGCGACGTACAGATGAGAACAGATGGAGAGAGGACAGCAGGAAGGAGTGGGGGAATAGGGGGTTAATATGCGTCTTGGGCAGCCTTCAGGGGGAACTGTGCCGGTATTCGTCTCGAAAGTCTTCGGAAAACCCAGGGAAAACCTCAGACAGCACAAACGGTGGTAGGATTCGAACCCACCGCCTCCAAGATAGCACGACACCACCGAGCGAGACGCCTTAACCCACGTTCAACCTAACTACCGTATTTTCCGGTGTATAACGCGCGCGTTATTCGGTAAAAAGGTGCTCTGAAGAGGGCCTGCGCATTATCTAACGGTGGGAGTTATACACGGAAATATTTTCCGACAGGAATTTCTTTCCTGGTCGGTGTCGTACAAATTATAGTCTCCTCCAGGGTGTGCTGTGAATTTCTCCCAAATCACTTAGGGTCATTTGAAAAAGCCGGCGTAGGGCTTTGGAATTAATAAAAAGTTGTGATGCTACTTAAGAATGTCATTGAGCAGTCAATAATTCAGAACGGCGAACGGGACATGATGTCGTACCTCGATGCCGTGGGACATCTAATGCATATTGAGTAGAGCTGCAAATTTGGAAGAATTTTGAAGTGCAGAAAACAAAGCTGTCCTTTTAATTTAAAAAATGTAAATAAAAACTATGTTTTCACTCTTGCACAGTCTGTATTTGTGAACCAACAGATGAGGGAAGAAACCCTAGTGTAATATGAATTATAAATACAGACCTCATGCTTCAATGAAACCAACAAGGTTGCATGTAAAGTTATATGAAGATCCGAAATGGACTTTTGGCAGCATGCCAGAGGACCGCCTTCTTTCTTACGTAACACAGTTTAGTAGGCGAAGTGGGACTGTCTGCAGCATACATTAGGCCAAATGGGACCCCCTGCAGTTCAAGGTCGGTGAACCTGCTAAGGGATGGCGAGATAATCTGCTAAGAAGCATTAGGCAAAATGGGAATAGGCGAAATGGGAAGACACGGCGCCATGTAGCCCCCCTCACGTTACGTGTAAATCTACTCCCAATTATTAGTCCCTCTTTGCTGCCCAAACGGGAAAAGTAGTTTCACGCAACAAAGGAAAGTACGATCATCGTACACTTCCGTGCTGTTTGCTTTCCTGGTGTCATATTGATATCCCCTGCCATAATCACGTTATCTGTTCGTTTCAAGCCATTTGGAAACTTCCCAAATAAAATAACGGGTCGAAGATTGCGGAGGTCATCTGCTAACACCGTTATCTTACTTGCTTTTTCAGTTGTCCCCGAGGGACGCTAAGCGCGGGCGCTGTTTCTATGTCGATTTCAACGCACGTTAATCCTTAGTGGTGCGACACAGCGGGCGTCACCTCCTGTTTCACCACAACCATCGATCAGAACCACCAGAGGCATCTCCGACCAGCTTTCCAGCTGCTACCGCCACGGCGTCATCCTCGACCTCATCGTTGTGAAATTTTCTCGAGGCGGTACGCTGAAAATTTGTTGCCTGCCTGCCTGTGCGGCGCCATCTTGCCCGTGCCAACGCCACCTAGATATTGAAGTCCGGCTTATTGCCTCCTCTCCCTCCTTCACTACGTGGACATGTAAGGTCAGAATTCGTCTCTACGAATCACCGTTCTGCCGAAAGTGCGTGATGCTTTCCAGAAAAGAGTGGGACAGTTTTCCAGGAGTACCTTAGTTAGTACCGTAGTAACTTTATTTTCGGTATATAACACGCACTCATATATGACACGCACCAGCCCGCACGCGCCCTTAACGTTACACTCCTAAAAGCTTCGAAATAATATTCGAATAAATATATACGAATATACGAATAAATATTCGAAGCATGCAACACATCATACACACTTTTGCATCGTCTCCAGCAGCGGTCAGCACGACTGGCTGTAATGCACAAAGCACAGCTCTACACAGGGTGTTTCACTTAAGAGTGACCCCTAATTATTAAAAAAGTACTGGGGATAAAAATAGGAACCTCCTGAGTCATTCTTGTGAAGGTTTTTGCCGCCCATACAGGTGGTTTCCATCAGTGTACCTCACTAATTTGTCTAATTAGCTAACTAAAAAATTCCCAACGAAAGGTACCTTTTTTTTCCGCTAATTAGAAAGCCCATGGCCACAACACCCAATTTCAGTCACAATTACAGGATCTTTCACGATCTTTCCACAAAAATTTGACACCCGAAAACACGTAAAAACTACCCGAAAAACCGTCGCTCGTCAAGGCGCTCGCTCGGCCAAATTGCCTCGCCAAGTATGGGGAGGAGGAAGAAACGCGCACGGAGGACAGCCGATTACGGTGATTATTAGTAACTCATGGCTGCGAACAGATAAGCTTGTAAAGGCAAAATACGTGATTGCATCCAGTCCCCGCCCTCCCATTTTGGTCTGTTTTCTCATGCTGTTTCCATGCGCAGTGGGAGTGTCTTCGGGTGGAGACAATAGTCCCGGCGCCGCGAAATCCGAAAGTACGCTTGCAGAGGTGGCAAGTTTTCGGGTGTCGAATTTTTGTGGAAGTATCGTGAAATACCCTGTAATTATGACTGAAATGGGGTGTTGTCGCCATGAGCTTTCTAATTAGCGCAAACAAAGTTACCTTTCCTTGGGAAGTTTTTTTAGTCCAATTAAGCTAATTAGACAAATTAATGAGGTACACTGATGGAAACCACCTGTTTGGGCGGCAAAAACCTTCACAAGTATGACGCAGAAGGTTTCTAATTTTTATCTCAAGTACATTTTTCTTTAATAATTAGGGGTCACGCTTAAGTGTAACACCCTGTATATGTACCATGACACCCTACTGTTCACGATATACATAAGTTTTGTTAAGGTCAGTCGCATGCCTTCGGGAACGCCGGTGTCATCACCCTGCGTGTTATACAATGTCATTCGCAGCTCCATGTGGAAACTTATCGATGTATAGCGCGCACGACCTATTTTGTTCAACTTTTTTCGTGTTTAACACAGTGTCATACACCGAAAATTACGGTACGCGTGAGGCGTTCATTCACTACTCGCAGACGACGATGGTTCGTCTCCCAAGACTACGGCCACTGAAAGCTCGTTGGCTACCGCCTTTAGAAACACGGTCCCGGTTGGCTGACTCGTATCCGTTACGTCACGTCGACGACTAAGCAGGCTATCTCTATCTAGGTGGCGTTGCCCGTGCGCATAGGAAAAGTAGAGAGAGATTTGGTGCAGTCAGTTATTTAATATGTCTAAATAAAGCTTTGTGCATTCTAGAGAAAGATTTTGATACTCGCGTTCAGGAACTTGTAAAAATATATTCCACCTACTACTATTGTACGTCGCGTTTTGTGACGTGAAATCATTGTAACGTAAGTAATTCTTAGATTAGTTCGGAAGTATCCGGTACAGATCGGAAATACACAATTTTGGGTCTATCGTGCAATATCTGGCCGGATGAGTTCGGCCAATTCTTCGAGTTGGGTCCTTCGAGCTCTCATATAAACCGTGGTCTCCCATAGAACTCGAACGAGGAGCCGATTATCCGTCTCATTGAGGCTGACGTCCTCTGAGATGGGAGCATTGACGCGGAAGTAGGGCACATCAATGGCACTGCACCAAGCTTGGGCACGGTCGACAAGACGACCGTTCGCTTGCGTCGCTTGGTCGATGATCAACTGGCTCAGGGCCTTAGCTCCGAAAGCCATTTTGGCGGCACCGAAGAACCCAGTGCCCGTGTGCAAGGTGCCTGCTGCTATGGGCACCACAGGAGCCTTGCCCGTTCCGATGGACACCACAACTTCCATAGGCTGCACTTTTTCTTCCTGGCCCTGTGAAAGCAGGAATATACTTTGTGATATAGATTAGTAGCGTAAAGTTGTGGCCGACATGCGACAGTCTGCAAGAGCAATTGTGTAACTTATACAGGGTGTTTCACCTAACGTGATCAAAAATTCTAACTGGCAACGTACTCGCCGGAGGATTGTGGGACTTTTGACAATTACCTTCTGGAAACTTTTGCCAAAATTGGGGAAGGCTCTGGGCAATTTTTAGTTGTGGGAAATTTTATTTTTTTCAATTGAACTTTGCCAGGCGAACTGCCAAGCGAACCTCACTTTTTTTTACAGAAATATGAAGTCCTCCACGGATAACCACAGACCCAACAAAAAATATGCACAGTATCGCAGAAAAGAGCGCACTGGAGATGCGAGGAGAGGAGGAAGTGTTCCCGCCTTTTGTTTTACCCATCTTTCCCCTGCTGTGACCTTGGTGCTGGGGACAACCGTCTTATCACAAAGGCAAAACAAATGAAGGCGGGGACACGTCCTCTTCTACACTCTTAAAAATGAGTTTCACCACATAGCACGCTCCTAGCCAACCATCATTCCGAATGACAACGTTCTCGTCCCTGATTTGTTGAAAACGTGGGGCGGAGCCTATTTTGTGACACTTATGCTGTTCATAATTGTCACAAAAAAGGCGTACGCCTCCCGTTTTCAGCAAACCAGGAAAGATAACGATATTATTCGAGATTATGGTTGGCTAGGAGCGTGCTATGCGGTGAAGTTCATTTCTAAGAGTGTAGACGCACATTTCGTGCGCGCTTCTTAGCGAAAATCAGGCAGGCGGGGCTAATGCGTAATTTTTACACTTTTTTTTTTCGACTATTTCTGTTGGCTCTGTGGTTATACATGGATCACTTGATATTTCTGTAAAAAGAAAAAAAAAGCGAGGTTCGCTTGGCAATTTTCAAAGTTCAATTGACAGAAATAAAATTCCTGCAATTAAAAATTGTCCAAGGTTTTCCTCAATGGTGGCAAAAGTTTCCAGAAGGTAATTGTCGAAAGTCCCACAATTATCCGACGAGCATGAAATACCGTGCATAAATACGCAGCGTTCACTTATGGCTGTTGTATTTTTTTCAATCTCATTTTGAATGAACATTGTCATCTCATCCGGCAAGTGCATTCACTGAAATCCAGCAACATAGACATCAATACACTAGCACTCAGTAGCAGCTGATGTCTCAGTACACGACTCTTGGCAAGTCGTGCGGCCGTTAGGCACGATATACAGGGTGTCTCAGTTAAATCCCCGGGCTAAATAATTCGCGAACGGGTGCACCAATCGAAGAACTGTCCGATACCACCTACAGGCTGCGCACCGTGTGAATGAGTGGGAGGCGCTCATTATTTAAACAAAAATTCAAATGAGTTTTCTGAAAAACAACTCCTAGAGCAGGGCGCCGTTGGCATTAAAATGGGTACTACCCCTTTTGGGACCTTCAGTGGACACCCTTTAGAGAAAAATCTGCCACCGAAGCGGGTCATTTGTTGCAGTAATTTATTGGTTTCGGTTTACATATTTTTGTCGCGGCTGGTAGCGATGAAGCGCAAAAGGACGCTCTTCCTCCTCCTTATCCACCAATGAATTACGATATGTCGCATATCGCGGGATATGCTTGTGTGGATGTAGTTTTAAAAATTTAGTTAAGCTTTGTCAATAGCCCATGATGTAAGTGACATAAGTGCTCCACTTAAGGGACTGAATGTGCATTTATCACTTCTTTGCCAGACAATAGCTTCCTCTGTGATCACCACAAACCAGCGGAGGTTGCATACCACACGGAGGGATTCTCCTGGAACTCGCTTTTCAAGATGTACGGGCCATAGGACTTCCTTAACAATCGACACACCTAATTTCTGGTCGAGCAGTATGCCCGCATGTATAGGGCATAAGAATGGGGAGACTGTTGTTACAGTGCATTGTGATGATTGTGTGAGTGGTGGTAGTAGCAGTAGTAGTAGTACCGTAGCTTTTAGTGCTTCATTGTACTCGGTGATCTCCGTCATTGCATCGAGGGTCGGGTTGTTAGATATGAGACCACCGTCCAGGTAGCGGCCAAAAGGAGGAAAGTATGTCGGCGCTGCCCCGGATGCACGCGCTGCTCGCCACACCAGTTGCTCTGCAAATAAGAGCATTTAAGATTAATGTCCACAAGATGCATAGATTCTAAAAAGGAACTGTACCGAATTTCACGCCAGAGACGCGCACGCATGAGAGCAGCAGTTGTTTTGTTGAAAAAAAAAAAAAAAAACGGTCTATGGGGCGTCGTTCTCTGTTTCTGGGATACCGCGGTCAGCCTTCATACCCTGGTTTTGGGATGATACTACCTCGTTTCCACCCGAGTTTGCCTAAATTTATCATGGCTAGATCATGTCCAGATTCCTTTCTGAATTATTCATTTTTTGCTTCTGGAGGGTCATGATTGTTGTGCATGATTTCCACAAAAAAAAAAAAAAACATCCAACATGCCTATAGCCATTTGCACCATTCACGTTTTGTCGGTGTAGTGCGCCCAGGGAGAGCGCGTGCTTTCCTTCGGCCAAGCGGTCGTCCGGAATAAATGCTCCTTACCAAGTCTACCTTGCCACGTAAATAGCTGGTGACATGAACACCTACCGCTTGCGGCCTTCTGCAGCACTCTTTAGCCTATGACACGTCGTCAATGCCAGACATGAATCCTGTTGGCCCTGTCGCCTCCTTGGCTCAAGTGGAAGCCCTTCCTGTTCGCTTCCCGAGCCACTGCGCGCATGATCCACAGATGTGGCTTGGCCAGGTGGAAGCGCAGTTCGCTGCTCGTCGGATCACTTCGCAAGCAACTAAATTGGGGCACATCATTGGGGCATTACTCATGGACGTAGATAAGGAACTTCGAGATCTCATTATGAATCCCCCAGCAGACCGCCTTATGACACAGTGAAAGAAGAACTCATTCGGCGCACTGCTGTATCGGAGCAACGCCAACTACAACAGCTATTGGCCGCTGAAGATCTGGGAGACCAGAAGCCGACAGAGTTACTGGGACGCATGCTGGGACAAAACCATTGATGACGGCATCCTCAAAGAGCTCTTTCTTGGGGCATGGTCGTTTTGAATAAACGCTCATTACCAAGTCTACCTGGCCTAGTCACTAGTGGAATTGATCGGATGGGGGATAGCTTTCAATCTTGCCTAACAAACTATGTTGACATCCTTTCACCATTGCTGTCAAGTCTTCGGACTATTTTCTTTCTGATTGGTCTCGGTAACAGGAAAAGTTTCGGCGGTTATCGAAGAGTATCGCCTTGCCGTCGCCACCAGCGCTCTCTCGAGTTGACCAGCCTTCGTCTATCAAGAGCGAATCGACTCGAAGAATGCTACACCGCCAAAAACTGATGTAGACATTCTGGGAATGATGGAAGCACGACTATCTGTTGCAACTATACGATCAGTCCACCATTTTAGTGGAACAGCTACGAAGTAGAAGAGGGCGATGTGGTTCTGATCGCCAGCAACATGTCCAGATGTCTCTGGGACGCGGGACGTTTATCACAGCTTTACGACGGACAAGGTAATTATGTCGGGTCATGCCTCGTGAAGCATCAAGACGGCAAGACCGCTGTTCAGCGCTTGTACCACATTGAAGTATGACCATGAACTTTCGCCGCGGGAGGACATTGGAAACTACGGTGCCATAAGTAATATCTATGAGCACGAGCAGCATCTTTCCAAGTTTTCATTCTTTGCTCTTCCATTAAACCAGTCACTCGCACCTCCCTTCCGCCTTCTATTTCTTATCATATCTTGGTGTCGAATACGGTACCCAAGCATTAGTTGGTTTATTTCGTTCGAGTATGTGCCGCTGCCAATATGCCGTAAATAGGGTTCCGCATTTTCGGTTTTTAATAAAAACGAAAAACACCGAAAAACGTACGCTGGGTAATTTTTTTCTAATTCGGTTTTAACCGAAAAACACCGAATACAGAGGGACATTCCAGGACATGACAGAGATAAATTGCTGCATATGCCCTGCAGTTTGTTGATGCATATATCAGATAACCATACATAAATACGATGGTTGTGAAAAATGTCAATTTACTTTTTGGTTAGCCGTCAAACGCCACCGCAGCGTACAACGCTATCTTGGACGAATGTCGTGCGGAAATTATATTGTGATTTCTATTCGCCGATAACTGCCGCGTGAACCATGTACACGCCAGGAAAAAACATCGAAAAACGCAGATTTCGTGAAAATCAATAAACATCGAAAAGCACACGCCGAATCCGCTCAAAAATAAATACCGAAAATGCGTAACCCTAGCCGTAAGCGATAATGGTTACCGTTTGGCGGTGTGCAAGGCCTAAACTCCGAGTCGCTCGCAGAGAGACCGAGGATTTTTTTCGCGCAGTCGTAGTTCCGGAACAGGTGCAAGGCTGCAGGATGTCGATCAGCCAAAACTCCCGTTATAATCAATCTGCGGATAAAGAGAGTTGTACTGTAAAGCAATAAGCAGTAGGACACGGACACCGTTAGTGGGAATTAGACAACGTCTGTCCTGGAGTAAACTACGCCATGTTTTCTCGGCGGAGTAGGCACAAGGAAGCTTCGTGTTGGCTGCCTGCAATATAGCGCTACCCTCCACGAAGCACGCTACGATTCAATGCAATTTGCAAGTAAACTAACAGTCATTAGAGAACAAATGCGGCACCTTCCTCTCAAAGTCGCAGTCCCAAGCGGTACACCAACGGCGCGGCATGAATGAATACGATACAGGATATCCACTGCTTGGCAGTATAGCTCGAAGGTGGTTTCGAATCGCACACGAACAGCTATTTTTCTGGCACCCTCCACACCCCCTAGAAACATTTTCCAACACCCCTCAAACTTTTAGTGTCGGAAGGAATGTACACTGTTAAAACAGAACTTCACCACATAGCACGCTCCTAGTCAACCACCATACCGAATGATATCATTCTATGTCATGACTCGTTCAAAAAGGGGGAGGACCCTCCACTCTTAAAAATGAACTTCACCACATAGCACGCTCCTAGCCAACTATCACCTCGAATGATATCGTTATCTGCCCTGATTTATTGAAAGCGGGAGGCGCACGCCTTTTTTGTGACACTTATGCTGTTCATAATTGTCACAGAAAAGGCGTACGCTTCCCGTTTTCAACAAACCTGTCGCTTCATCGTCGTTACGGTCGTTGCAAGCTAACGAGTGGCGGGAAATTCAAAAAGGCGGGCGGGAAATTTAAAAAGGTGGGCACGTGATAAAACACGTGTACGGCGCTCTTCGCGCGATACGTGAAGGCCGTGGTACACGTCACGCGCAATGTGTCACGTGGCCACCTTTTTGAATTTCCCGCCACTCGTTAGCTTGTAACGACCGTAACGACGACGAAGCGATTAAGCCGATTAAGCGATATCATTCGAGATTATGGTTGGCTAGGAGCGTGCTATGCGGTGAAGTTCATTTCTAAGAGTATCTGGGACAAGCATAATGTGTCCCATGTAGGCGCTTCCATTTTCAGCAAATAAGGACACAAAATGGTATCATTCGGAATGACGGTTGACTAGGAGAGTGTTATGTGGTGAAGTTCTGTTTTAACAGTGTAGTCTCGGAGTTCACATTCACCACACTCATGAGCACACTCTTAAAACAAAGCTTCGCCGCTGAAGGCCAACCATGTTGTACAGACTACAGAGTGACGTCCATCACTCTTGATTTGTGGAAAGTTAGGGGCGTACGCCTCTGTGACAATTAACATTTCTGCATAAGCGTCCCAAAAAGGCGTGCACCTCCCGTTTTCACCAAATCAGGGGGAAGAACGATGGATGTCGTCCGGGATGATGGTTGGCTAGCTGCGTGCCATGTGAACTCTAAAAGCAGAACTTCACCACATAGCACGCTGTGCTCCAATCATTGCCAATAATGATAGGGTTATCGCTTCTGATTCGAAGAGACGAGGGCGTACGCCTTTTTGTGGCAATTTTCATATATCCAAATTGCCACAAAAAGGCGTACGCCCCACTCTCTCCTCGAATCAAAAGCATAACGCTATCATTCGCGGCAATGGTTGGCGCACAGCGCGCTATGGGGTGAAGTTCTGGGGTGTGGGGTGAAGATGGTACTTCCAAACGCAACATACGTCACGGACAAAATGATTGTTTTTCCTTACTTTGGATGCTTGATATCTGTCATGACTGTGTTCTCGCCGACCTCTTTCTGCAGGAATCGCTCCAATGACTCAGCGTCATGAGGTCTAGTCCCAATGAACACTTTGTCCTTGAGGCTGAAGTATAGCTGCAGACATCGCCGTGGTGTCTTACCTGCGAAACGCTATTCATACAGCACACGCCAGGTTTCAAGCACGAGGGGGTACGCGAACCGGCATTGAAATGTATAGTCTCAACAGAATTGGGAGAGTATTCAGTGTCAGTGAGAATTCTGCAGAGCATCTCTGTTGGCTGGCTGAAGTTTGCGACACGAGGCCTGCGAATGAATGCTCTGAGGAGTCTCATAGCGTCAACAATGTCTCTCTGGCGCAGACGTGCAGTCTACCGAACTTAACAGAGCCGTACACATACAGAACCGCATATCATACTCAGAACTAACAGCCATTCAGAATAGTTAGGTCATTACTGGAGGGAGAGACTACGCCCCTACGTCCTCACTATGCAAGCTACATAGTTTGCCAGCACGTTTTTCGCCCGGCATCGAAGCGACAGGGCAGCGGATTGCCAACTATATTCGGTGTCGTCACATCCGCATAGCGAGGGTGGAGAGGGATCTCATTGGCCCACACGTCGAAGTTCACGTGGGTTAGCAGACAACGGAACCCGAAGACGAGCGACTGCCATGCCCCTAGCCTAATCCAAGCGTCTAAAACTGAAAGATTGCTGTCACGTTCAGGTGGCAATGGTCACGTGATCCAACACCGGCTCCGACCTAACAATTTCCGAGCGCTAGGCCATTGCAACGTAATGACCACCGGAATTCGCCATTAAAATTCTTATTTCAACCCGCATTCAAAAACCACAACACCATTGTGTGACGTTTGGAGCGTGCCAACTTAAAGGGGCTCTAAAGGGGTTGATGTTTGTGGCTTTCATAGGCTATACTGGAAGAAGTCTATATTCTGTACTCGATGATCATTATTTCGGATACACTCACAAGTGGGCGCTATTTCGCGATGCGCAATGATTGAGAGTTGTGTGTAACGAAAAGTTTCACGTCAAAGTGATGTATGGTTACGTCCGAAATGTCCCATCTGTCAATAAAGATATCGTGTGGATCTTTCTTTTTTTTTCGAAGAATTGTCTCACTAGTATTTTTTGTATGGAATAGCATTGTGGAACGTGCAATACAAGAGATGGACGTCATAATCACATAACGGCGCTATTATAACCGTCCCGGCACCGCTCTAGCGCACACATCTGCAATCTGATCCATACTGCCCCGCTCGCAGTTGGTAGGGCTTCTCACGGTGCCTGGTAGCCTCCGTTTAGTAAAGTTTCGTTTTTCGCGCGTTGGCTATAATTTGTGTCTTTGATAATGTTGATTCTTTTCCTGTTGCCTTGGCGGTGGTTGCCTTGCCTTGGCGAAAGCTTCCGCTACAATAGAATAAGAGTATGATATGTGTCCCAGTTAGATCCCCAACGCGTCACAGCAAAGTCGGAGCTCCCCTGGTACCGCGTTGATTGGACAAAGAAATGTGGGAACTGCCAGTACCCGCAATGTATTTTCTTTGATAATTGGATGCGCTGAGGGTAGCGTACCCTTCACGTTTTGGGCCGATTGGGAGGAAGGAAAGAGGAACCTCCAAATTGACACTTTTATTCACGTTTTAATTACAAACGACGCAACGGGTGAATCTCGTTCCTTTTGCATTATTGTCATGATGACGGAATCTTTCATATTGCACAGAGAAATTTTTCCAACTTAATACCCCTTTGAAGGCGACAGTTTAGCAGGCTGACTATAATATATAAACATATAACTTGGTTCTTAGTTTACTTGACCGCATTGTAGTTGCGAGGCTGCAAATGAGATAATAGTTGCGCAGACAATTTGATCCGCGAGTACAAGAACTGGTTATGTTGTGACAGATCGACCCCACTTATGAGGTGACTGTTCGTTTGCGCAATATTTCTCCGGATAAATACTTCGCGGTTTGAACGTTAGGTGATTCAAGAATTAAGGAAATTATGACAGTGTTCGACCTACGGCAAGCCAGAAGCAAAGCAAGGACTCCTCCCGTACTGGTACCAGCCACCCAGTCGAAGCACTCAATGACAGCGCAACCGAGGATGGACTCGAGGGTGATCAGCATCTGAATAATAATTAGACCTCGGATGCCTCCGCCGTCAAGGCACAGCAGACGACCATTCTTGCGAGGACGGCCAGATCGCAGTTCTTCGTGACGACGATTTAGAGCGGCCTTCACGATCGTCGGTCCCAGGATCTTGTCATAGACTGTAAAAAAATAAAAATAAATACACTCTCTTTAGGTATCACCTTACTCGCTTGATATAAGCATTTATCGGAAGTTCAACCAGCGACATCATTCGGATTTCCTTTCTGAGGTTCAATTGACCACGCGAGGTATACATAGCGATGCAGGTTGCTATGTGTGCTATGTACGGCAGTGTTCGTTTGTTAGCACAGCACTACTAATATCGCCGCTACCAAAAGTCATTAAAAGCCTAAAGACTCTCCAACATTGCCGACCTCGGTTGTCGAGCACACACCTGTTATGTTCTGCCGCGTTCGGCTCGCTTTGCCCTATATGCGCGCCCACGTAAATTGGTGGGTCAAAAACTTTTGCCGGTCCCGACACCATCCAGCGTGGTGTTGGAAGATGCACTCATACGTAGGTGGCGTTGCTTCTCTTCCCCACGCCTGACCTCTGTCAATTGAACAATTTTTGCATTCATAGAGGCAACTTTGAACCAGGTCTGCCAATGGAATTTGCCATAAGAGACGGCGCTGTTCTCAAGGGTCGTTCAAGGCTGACCGAGACTGTAAATACATGGAAAATTCGGGGAGCACGAAACTATACGTCAGTTTTTCGTCAGTTTCGAACCTCTTTCCTCCAAGGGACGCTCTTTAAGGTGCCCAAACAAATGATAATCGCTTGGGGCTACATATGTGCTGTATAAGGGGTATGTTGCAAAACCTCCCAGCGTATTTCGGCCAGGGTTGCTACCGTCAAATTTGCCGTGTGAGGCTGGGCATTGTCATGAAGGAGAACATTTGCCCTTCCTGACAACATCCTAGGCCTATCCTTGCGAACTGTTTTCGCGCGGCAACCTTTATCAACGTGGGGTAGTACTGGATATTAATCATGATCCTTTGCTCGAAGAAGTCTACATGCATGGCACCTCGCATATCCCAGAAGACAGTTCCCATGGACTTTCCAGCAGACGGCTGCATCTTCCTTTTCTTTGGCGGCGGGGAAGCCCTATGTCGCCATTCCATGCTGCTTCTTTTTGTCTCTGGGTGAAATGGTGCATCCAGGTTTCATCACATGTGATCACTCTTTGCGAAAATTTGTCGCCCTTGGATTGAAACCGGTTTAGCAGCTGCTCAGAGACTGCCATGCGCGCTCCCTTCTGGTCACAAGTGAGGTGTCGGAGAACCCATCTTGCATAGGGCGTTTATCGCTCGGAGGCGCTCGGGCTCATAGCGAATACAGGGCTCGGAGTGCCTCCGAGCGAATACAGTATACACATAAATACTCAGACTCTGTGGAACAGCAAGTGCTCGTGAATGGTTGTCTCCACTCTGCCGACGTTAATATGCCACTCGGCTCGAATGTCCCAAACTCTTCGCGCCGGTTCTCGAGGATGGCTCGCTCAACGCCCGCGATGTTCACTGGTGGTGACTGCAGTCGGACAAACGTGTCCATGTGGTTCGTTCGTCAACATACCCCGTCCTTCGCAAAACTGTCTGCACCATTTGTACACTCTTCTCCTTGACATCGTTTGTTCCCATACTGTGACTGTAAACTTTGTAATCTCAGCTCGTTTGACATTCTTCCACATCACTCTTCCACAGTTACAGACACACGGCTAGCTGCCGCTACTACACGTGTACTGCTGCGCGTGCTGCTCACCCGAGAAGGATTGCATTTCATCCTACGAAAGTTTTATCCAATTACATTTACTAACCGATTTTTGTAGAGCGAAAACCTCGGTCAACATCGAACGACCCTTGTACACGTTTGCCGATGAACGCAGTGCATGTTATGCGATAGACGGTCCAAGTTGTTGCGCTTTTATCCTATAGTTAAAATGCGAATGATTGATTGCGCGGTGGGTGAATTGAACGTCCGCCAGCACCGTGTCGAGCTTATACTTTATCCGGATGTCGTTCATTGTTCTTTTAACGTTCCTAAATCAAATTCGAATGCAGTTTCACTAAATTTGTGCACAACTACCATTCCTTTCTGTGCAATGAACTTCAAAAGAAACCTCGCACTGCTGCATGTCTGCACAGAGAATAACCTGCAGGGCTTGCCGAAGATGGCGCGCGGACAGCAGAGCTCAAGAGAACGTAACTCCAACAATGCACTGCAGGGTTCTTGCGCTGCCTCACGGGATTTATGCAAGTCGTCTATTGGCGATTCTCGCACTGGTACAAGGGTAATAGTGAGACGTATGAACAATTTTCAACACGCGTGGTCCCTCGCGGCGGAAGAACGGCGGTGAACGTATAGGACTAGCACGTCCTGTGGCAAAGTATTAACGGAAGACATACAGAAAGGGTGACGGCGCCTCTCAGACACTACGAGTACGAAGTATCATAAGTAAGACAAGCACGTAACCATGAAGTCTAAGAGAGACGATGTCTTCCCGCAACTGACATGATGACCGCCAGCAGCTGCACATACGCGTACTTCAGGACGAACAAATTAATAAAGAACTCCAATAAAGATGTAGCATCCTATAAGTAAGAACCTATGTTTGCTCTTACATTTTCTGCAAAAGCAAAAAGCGTACAAGGTATCTCGGCATCTTAATGGAGACCTTGCGAGGGTGAAGTTTGATCATCGTATCAGAAGTATGCTACACATGGTTTTTCCCTCGCACATTGTACGAACTTTGCAGAAATGTGCTGTCAAAAGTGCAGTTATTTTAAAGGCTTTGTGTCTGCTTAGGACCAGGACAAGAGGGGCTCGATACAATACTCTTATAGATTAGAGTCTCCGCTTTGCCATTACATCAAGGTACAGTACATCACGCAAAGATGGCAAAGAACATTCTTCTCAAGCACACTCACACTGCGGCGCTTTGATAAAATTTGGCTTCTCCGGGGGTGTGCCGTCGTATGTGCCGTCAGGCGCGCACCCTTCAGCGCAACCTCTATTGATCTCGCAGCGTTTCGCACCGACGGCGTGCAACGTGTAGAGGACGCAGTGGTCCTTGCCAGTCTGCTGCTGTTGAGAGATGGACACCAGATGGCGTGCAGTCTCCCCACGTTGATTTGGTTGATTGACGTCTGCTCCAAAAATGATCAGGGCCTGGATCAGTGACACGTCGCTCTGGAAACACATAATGGCGTGGAAATTAAGTCCGATAATGGGGGACAAGGCAGCGGCGTAGCCAGAAAAATATTTCGGGAGGGGTACTCTGTGAACTTTACATGGGAGAGGAGGATTGCCCATAGTTTCCCTCTCACAAACGCACTACCAAAGGTACCATTTTCCAGTGGGTTTGAGCACCCAGAACTCCCCCTCTGGCTACGCCAGTGGGTCAAGGTGTCTCCACAAAGCCCTTACTTTTGGCAGTTCTGCTTTCGGCTTCGATTTCTTCGTCTTGGAAACCTATAATGGGAGTCGTTAGCGAGGAATTAGCGCGTTAGTCGAGCTAGACTGAATACAAAACGTTTTTTGAAGTATGACCTCTATTATGTCTTAAAAGGGTAGTGAAAAGAGAAGGGTAAGAAATTACAATTGTTCTTGCTTTAGTACGGCGCTGCTCAAGAGTTGCACTTTAATAACTCAGTCGTCACTATACTCCTTTCCTCTGCCGAGGTCACCCGAGGTCGAGTGGGAATGCCCTTACGTCAACGCAATGTACAGCTTGCGATATACTTGTCTGGAATCGACAACTTGCGGTTTATCCTGTCTGGAATCTACATGTGCTGCTATAGAATGTTTCTTCCGACTAATAAACACGCACGGTATGCTACCCTGTACGTGTTTATTAGCCGAAACAAACTTGCAACGCATGGAGATTCCAGGTCGGATAAACCGCAAGCTGTCGATTCTAGACAAGTATGTCACATGCTGTACTTTAGAAGGGGCATTCTCTATTACAAGCCGATGCCTGCAGTAGTCATGTGAGCGATACTGTAGCGACGGTGTTTCAATTGGATATCTTTAACAACGTATGTTCCTCTTTCTTTTTTTTTGGAGGGGGGGGATTATAGTCGTGACGATGTCCACTTGAGTGCGGCCAATAACGGCAAGCTACTTCGTGCTGTGAAGATACATAAAAGGCCATCATATCGTCAAGTGTGCAATTAAAACGTTCCGTGAAGCCGTCGGTCTGAGCAGAGTGGCGAGAAAGGAACATTCGTGGTTGCTGACGGGACCACGAGGCTCCCCGTGACGGAAGAGGAGGTTCCTGGGAGGTACCTGAAGCCAGCGGTCTCAACATAGCGACGAGCACGATAGGCACGATAGGCAACATAGGCAACACGATAGCACGATAGGCAACATACGATAGCACGATAGCACGATAGGCAACATAGCATGATAGGCACGACGACCTACCGATTTCCAGAAGTTGATGGTGGGAGAGGGTCGAACAGATCAATCCATACACCGTCAAAGCGTGCCACAGGTGACGCTTGCTTTTCTAACAAGGCCTATTAGGGGAGCCCGGGAAAAGGGAGATAGCAGAATGTGCAAGAATCCTCGTTGAAGGCCGTACCATTTTGAAAAATGCTGAAACGCGCACGTACGTTGAAGTATCCATCGCCCAATTATGCTACACAACTGAAACCGAAACTGACTACACTCAGGAGAACACTCACTCCACGTTAGCGTACCACGTGCTTTGGAACGGTGGAGATGATTGGAGCAGGTGCTCGTCTGCTGGTCAGATCAAGCGCTTTTCTAGCCCAGATAACGAAGGTCGTGCGCTCCTGTGGCACGTGGTTTTTGTTTCGCCCAGTCGTTTCAGGATTGTTAAAAGATAAAATGGGCTTTCAACGAGGGTTGTCTCCCATTCTGCTATATTGTTTTTGCTCAAAACTCCTCAACTACTCAACTGCTCAAACTAAGGAGTAAATTAGTGAATTTTGTGTAATTTGACATCTTGTAGGATGTCCGCCTTGCTATAGAACACACCTGCAAAAACAATATCTATGCTGCTTTCAAACTTTTTTATATATATATAAAACGTAAACGGATAAAAATGAACGCTCTGTATATTCGGTAGATAGGGGGTCCTAAGTCAGTTTCTGTATAGTTACGCATGTTCGTGCAGTGGGTGCACTGTGCTCTTTGCTTACTTGTTCCAAGAAAAGTAGTCTGTCATCGTTCGTAGGCATAGCAACCTGAAAGAGATATTCAGGTATAGTTCGCAGTGTGACGTCAGCATCATGCAATTAAATACGAATAGCCAAATTGGTTTATTCTGAAGAAACAAGAAGAAAATGTATCGACGGTTCATACACAACGCCGAGTGAAATTGTTTCATAAGACGCCTACCTACAACTTGTTACACTACAGCTACTTTAAAATTCCATGTGTATTTCCGTAATTTCAGAATTTAGTCGAGTCTTCGTTCACTCCCTGTTCGTTCGGTAAGACCAGTTGGGAGAGGAGAGGGCGACGCGCATGAGTTTTATCTCGTGGGGATTATCGTTCCCGTAGGGTGATCGTCCTGACCGCTTCGAGGTTGACGAGTTGACGTGGTTGGCAGTTAGGAGACACCGTTTTCCCTACCTGATGGAGCAGAAAGCCACATCAAGTCAAAGGCGATGAATGGGAGACTTCATTAATAGAAGGACAGAGGCTGTGGTTCCATAAAGTACTAAATCTGCAAGGCTGTGGCAGAGCAACGTCCCGGCTGTGAACCGTAGCGCAGAAATACGCTTGGAAGAAGACTACCGTCTTTTATTTGTCTGAGCCGCTTTAACTTTTGCTCTTTCTGATTAGAAACGTATGATTCGGAAGCATGAAGTCTGAGCACGAACAAATTTTGAGCAGTGTGCTACATAATCTGCGAAAAGATGCGTGCTCAGACAGTCAGAAAAACGGAACCGATACACCAGCTCCGAGATGAAATAAAGTCAGTTATTCGTTTCGATGCTCACTCTGACAGCGGTGTGCAGGGGTGTGTCGCCGTCGCTTCCCATCGCATTGGCATTGGCTCCATGACTGAGAAGACTGATGACACAAGCTAGCCTGTTGCGTGCCACCATGATGTGCAGAGCAGTGTTACCCTGGAAGTTCTTGGCGTCAACGTCGCATCCTAGGTCAATCATGGTCTCCAGGAACTGGATGCGTGATCCGAAAGCAACAACATAATGAGGTCAGATAACACAACATGAATGCATGCAACCGAATTCCTGTACGCAATTCTTAATACGTTATCCAGACCGTGTGGCGCAGGCACGAAGCCTCTCCTGTCGTATTATTCATTCATTGCACAGGCTAGCCTTCCATTAACGAAAACTTTTCTACTGAGCGATGTGTCGTGAGTTGATGTGCCATTAGAGCTACGATCATCCGGCTGTGCCATCACGGCAGGAGTACCCACCAGTGAAATAACGAGAGACATGAGTATGACCACCGAATGGGACTATGGAATCAACAAATAAGTTGCTGAAACTTGAAACCTATGCTTGAATCATGAAAAATAATAAATCTGTGCAAAAAGGCAAAGTGAGAGGCGAGGTTGAAAGGGAGTTGTCACACTTTGATGAATGCAGTTAATTACATTATGCACGCATTGTACTGCGCAACAGATTACGGAGGAACAAATAAATTGGAGAGCTATGACCATTCTACACTTAGTCCTTCCCATGCTTCTCAACGGAGTCCCCAACTGCCGGGCCCACCACACTGCACCGAACGCTATGAGATGCACCATTTTTCTCCGCATTTCGTTGCAAGTGTAGGGGCCTTGAGAACAGTCACACCTACCTGGTGTTACAGGCGGAGTTGTCAGAGGTGGGATTCGATCGAAATACCAACCTTGGCACAAAAATAGCTCAAACGTTAACGTCAAAAGTTAACGGCCAGTTGTCGAACCACAACGAAAAACAAATGACGTGTGCTTTGAAATTACTGCTTTGAGATGATCGCTCAGAACCAACTACACCACTACACAAGTTAGCTCAGAAACTTTGCGCACTAGTTGAGTAGCCTACAATTCCCAGGTCTATCTAGACGCCCACATCAGACAACAATGACAGCTACATTCCACTTGCAGCATCGTCCCGCCCTCAGCCAAATTTGACATATTGCCTTTTGGCACTGCGAACAAGCTAGTTATCACGCGCCCCACTATTTCCTGGTTAGAACTATCAATAAGGTTAGGTCAACACCAGGGTGTACTGCGTGAAATTGGGACGCATTTGTGCGTGCAGAAGTCTGGGAGCTATACCTTACGGTAGATTACTGAACAAAACAAACTGCGGGTACACCTGAGTGGTCTTTGCCCAATGCAGTGGCGTTCCTCCGTGCTTCATATCTTCAATCTGAAAATTGTGCTCGTTCTGTTCCACGTGGTCTCGCCCAACGCTGCGGAGAAGGAGGACGTCAATAACCTTAGCACTGCAGCAGCGGACGCACTAACCAGACAGTGGTGGTGGCATTGTTGCGATCGGGACACAGGTTAACGGAAGCAGAATTAACGTCGGCGCCTTCCTTGAGGAGTTCCCTCACGCATTTCGGCTTGTCCATCAGGCAAGCCAACTGCAGCGGGGTGTAGCCGTCCTTGTTCACTTGGTTAATAACGGCAGAAGGCACAGGGCGTGATGACAGAGCCTGCAAGGAACAACAGATAATAGTAATCAGGTGACCTACGAGGGCGTGCTAAAAATTCTCGGCCGGACCCAGTTCCAGATATTCGAAGGGGATCTCGTTATCGTAGACACAAAAAAAGAGAGATGGACAAGGAGAGAAACTGCAGGTTTTTAACGCGAAGCGCTAATTTTGCCTGGGCTATCAACAGAACCATGTCTACTACAAGCGTGAAATTTTCGAAGGTTAAACTTCGTGCTGTCATGACGTTCATGCAGAAGAAACTTCCACGGGAACACATGATGCTCCATGGGAGAACTGTAAGGAAGTACTATGAGCGCATGACGCAAACATGACAAGTGCCCATCATATTCAACCGTGAAGAAGTGATGTGCCATCTTTCAGTGTGGGGATTTTGACACCGGAAAAGGCGGAAGATTGGGGAGGCATCCAACGGTATCAACAACCGAGACTGTTGACTGTGTCCATGGCCTCATTTTTGCAGATCAGCGGATCTCGGCTAAAACAATTGCAGACCACCAGACAATTGCATATCCAGAGAACGCAATGGGGTTGTAATTCATGAAGAGTTGAGTGTGGGGATTGCGGAAGCTGCCAGCCAAGAAGGTTCCGAAATATTTGAATGCCGATGAGAACCAGCGCCGAATGGATGCCTCCAGTTGCAGCATTTTGACATTTCTTCACTGACTCGTTACAGTTGATGAAACATGATTGCATCACAAACTCGAGTTCTCCGCAAGGCTTGACTGATCACAAAACAGGCAAGCTAATGCAGGCTCTGAAACATTTGCGATTTGAAGTATTGAACATTCGCCGTACTCGCGATATCTTGCCCCATCGGTCTAAGTTTTGTTTCCAAACCTGAAAAATTCTCGGAGGACTCTCAGATGATAGGAGCACCCGAAGCTTATTTCGGAGGGCAGACGTCGGATTCTTTTTCCCCAAGGGGTTTAAGAAGCTTCAGGAACGATATAATAATAGTAATAATGATAAATGGGTGTTTACGTCGCGAGACAACTGAGATCATGAGCGACGCCACAGCGGTCGGTCTGTGGATTGCTTTTGCCCACCTGAGGGTTCTTTAACGTGTGATGAAAGCTCATCACACGGCACCCCGTATTTAACGTCCCTCACGGAAGACGGCGTGTCTAAGCAACTTGCACCCTCCCACAAGTTGCTGGCGTCCTCGGCCGGGTTCGAAACCGTGATCTCGGGATCAGAAGGCGAACACGCTACCGACTGAGCCACCGAGGCCGGTACGGGAACGATATGCGAAGCGCTTCGAGATGAACGCGTCGAACTGGAATAAAAGTTTATGAGTCCAGGACTCGTGCTTCATTGTCTTGACGATAAGTTTTCAGCACCCTTTCGTACATTTTCCTCTCGTGTGGTATGGAGAAGTGAAACGGTTAAATATGCTGCGCTAAAAGGACCTAACTCTAAATACATTGTACGATTTAATATAAAGGACCAAGCAGTACTGTCTCGTCGTTCTCTACAGGCGACGAATACACGAGGAGACAAGGCAGTGTATTCAAGTCACCCTAGGGGACAGACGTACCTTGATGATATCTTTATTGGTGACAGCGGCGGCATGATAGATGGTATCCCCGTTATGGTCAACGATGTCTAGCCTTGCATCCATGGCCATTAGTACCTGTACGGATGAGAGTTTCTGGGCCCGTATCGCCACGTGCAGAGCAGTCACGCAGTTGTCGTTGGTCACCTCGTTGATCTGGCTATGGTACCCAGAAGTGTGAGTGTGTTAAGTGTCAGTATGCTTTAGCTTATTAATGTTATCATGCGTATCTACGTGAAACGTCCTATACAGCTCCTCGAACACTAGGACATGTTCAGCATCACAAATATACGTTTTGAATTGTTAATGGCGAATACGTGCCTAATTGAATTGAAATGTGCACTCTTAAAATAGAACTTCACCGCGTAAGACACGCATTGCCTACATTCATTGTTGTTTTGATTTTTTTCGTTATTTGTTGAAAACGTGAGCTAGGTGTACGGCTTTTTCTGGCATTTATGTGGTACGTTAATTGTCACAAAAGGCCGTACGCTCTGCGCCAGTCTGAAACGTTATCTCATACGCTCAATAGTGCAGCGCACGCATTTTGACGTGAAAACGTCCGTAAATTCGGTTTGGTAGCCAGGTCAAAATTTACGTTGCAACCAAAGTATGCCGAATTTCATGACGAGATAACTTGGTGAGTAACAAAGCGATAGCAACCAACCGGCTAAATCCATATAGCTTACGCGTGTGACATTCTAGCCAGCAAGGTCGTTGCCGCGGCTGACACAATCTCTGGGTGTGGCGTGCGCGTGCGACAGAGGCGGAAATATAGGGGTCCGCGTACCTTCCCAAGCAGCACAATGTACTGAAAGTCGAGTGCAATAGGGGTGGACGGTATGTGTCTTATCAATGTTCTTCACGACTCTGTTCAAGGCCTTCCACCTACCCGTCCACCCCTATTGCACTTGACTTTCAGTACATTTTGCTGCTTGGGTTGCGGGACAGGACGCCGGAAGCTAGGACACCGATTGGGGTGTCCTTGGAAAGTGTTTGAAAGTTCTACCTGGACCTTGAGCGATATCGGCTTCAACAACAATAACAAAAACAAAAATATAAATTTCCAACGGTGAGATATCAAAATTTTGCCATACTGTCGGCATATATGAAACTAAAGTATGTATAATCAGAATCGAAGGAAACGGCAATCAGAAGAAAGGGCGTCTCGAGAGGGACCCAAAAAGCACCCAAAGTATCGAGGGGTAGAGAGCTACGAGAGCGCCGAAGAAGATTAGTGGCGGAGGCAAATTCGACTTCCGGCGCCCACAGCGAGCCCTTACCCTCTTGAATAAATGAACAGACTTGTATTTCCTTCACTAAAATCCCGCAAAGGAGCAAATGACTCGGTGATCGTGACGTTCTCGTGTACATCGCTACTGCTTGGACATGATTGAGCCCGGCCCAATTTTTTTCCTTTTTTGTTTCTGCAATTTATACTTTGCGTCCCGCGTCTGACATAGAACAGTCGACCGGTCCCCTTGCTACCGTACTGCAGCAGACGATTCTCGGAAGCCAATAAAAGTGCGCGGACGAGCTGACGTACAACACGGCAGCTTTGAGAGTACGCCGCCGCTGTCCGCATTCCTATAAACTAATTTTCTCGGGAAATGCACGTTTCCCAAAGGAAATACTGTGCGTGACAGTTCCTGAAAGTAGTATGTTCTCGTCACGCGGTAAAAGTCTATGTTCGAGGTGAGCTCGATGCCCCTATAAAACGACAAAGTGTCGCTCACGCTGCCACTCTAGGGTCCTTGAAGCAGTCGATGAGACCAAGGTGTGCCGCTAGGTGAGCCGGTGTCCATGAGGGGTACGAGTGGACCAAGGCAACCGCCTCCTGCACAAGGTCTCGTGTCGTCCCATCTGATATTCTCTCGAACAGCATCGGTAGCTTGTCCTTGAGCTGGTCAAACACCTCTTCGGCTTCTTCCAATTCCTTGGTGCGTAGGAGGCTGCGGCAGTTGAAATGTTTGCATGTGGAATTGCCTACTCGCTCGGTACGGCTGTACACTTTTTTATATTGTGTTCCATCGTTTGAGTGAGTAAGGTTGCAACGAGCAACCTTACTGCGAGGGCAACAGACTACAAATTGTTTGAAGTCTTCTTCATATTATCTCGTCAGACAAATGTTCCGAGCACAAGGCTTGAGCATAGAAAACACTGAATGGCTCGAAGAAAAACCCTCAGGTACGGAACCGCCTTGCTATAAGGCTCCAATCTACCTTCATCGAATCGCTGGAATTTCCACTTTTCAACATACTCAATAGCCGACAATTATACTCCGATATCCAAGAGCTTTGCGCACCTGAAAGCTGTGTGCGGGAAGCGGCTAACATCGCGGTGTAGAATAATGCTGTACGTCGAATGCTCCTTTTTATGGTCACCGTCAGAAGCGCAGCCATACAACACTAAGGAGTCTTCGCGGGCAACCACGAGGCATTGGGTGTACTCCTCTGGCTTCACTTCCACGACCTGCAAGATAAAATGCGATAAAATTGGATAAAATGCGATAAAATTATGTTCTTTCACCTTTAACGACATACATGTATTTCGCGATAATAACGATACAGGTAAAGACGTGCCAGAGAGGGTTGCGACACACTACAGTTGGGCGTAACTAGTGCATTTCGCTTCAACAATGCATAATTTCACTTTACGAGGGCAAACGCATCCTCGTCACGAATGTGTAGGTGTGACGTTAACATTGCGCGTCATTAGTCAAGTACTGTCTAATGCGCAGCGGAGATTGCAGTTTCAAAGTTCAACTACAAGCAAGCTGCATGCCGTTTCGGTAGGGTGATCTCACTGACTGAACCAGGACGAACGTGATCGCGTTCAATGGGCGTGCGTGAGGTAGTCGGTTATGGTTGGGTTCCCTCGTGAGAGCAGAACCTGCTGTGGTGTGCTTTCGAAAATCGTAACATTTGTGTCGGAATTTAGGGATACATAGAAGGTTCTATAGACATGCGTCCAGGTTCTGCTCCTGCTCATCGAGAAGTGGAACTAATGGCACCGCTTGTGTTAAGGCAGGCGTACTGCCATTGAGGCCAGACCATAAACGACAATGGTGAGGAATGACAATTACTTCAGCGAAGTCTTATTCTATGACGAGAGATGCCACTCAGGCGGAAGTGGATAGTATGGTGGAATCTAAAGGGAGCAGTAGATGTGAAGGTCTCGAAACTACGTTCTCGCTGTGTTGTACGTTCCAACGTTACGTTGTGCCGCTGGCTATTCCGACGAGACAATTTTGCCTGTGCAAAAGCTATTCAGCACCGCGCGGTCCTTCAGGGAGTATCGATCCAAACTGATCTCGTAATATCACGGCGTGAGCACGATAAACGGCACAGAATGCCTTACTTACCAGCGCCTGTCCAGGGAAACATGAATTCCACAGAACTTGTCTAGCGAAAGATTCGTGGCTAGTGTGCGAAAGAGTAATTTAAGGAGATATATGAGCACGATCGGCGTGTGCAGGGGTTTTCAACTGTTCTCACACTGGACAATTTCAGATCCGCCAGAAGGCCGGTTGGTCTCGCGAAGAACCCGTGCACTCAGACACGGACAGGTATCGTAAAATAAATATATTAAATAAATATCGCAATGGTATATGTCTCATGGATAGCCGTGGTATACAATATTTCATGGCGTCGCCCCGGCTATTTGGTTTCCCGACGGTTTACGGTGTTGCAGGCAGGCTGAGACAGACAGAGGCAACTAGGAAATTTCTTCACCGTAGCTTCAGAACCGCTAGTGCACAGTTGAAAGGTGCAGCAGAATGGACGTACGCACACCAAATGTTGAGGAGAAGGAGAGCTAAAAGGCTAAAGGACAAATATTCTTAATATGCGATTAATAATTTGAATGTTTAATTGAATTTAATTTGAATGTACCCGGAAGGAATCACCAGGCACTTTGATGCCGCAAATCCTAACATTGAGCCCTTCAACACAAAAGGTCATTCTACAAACAAGGGTTATGTCAGATTGCATTGAGTGTCGTGGGACTAATTTCGTTATTCATGATTCGAGACATCAATATCATTTACGAACCCTGTGAGGCTCCGGTTCCATTCGAGGCGATCGCAGGTTTCCCAGAAACCCTCTCAGAAACGCCATATTGTGAGCTTTCTGTGGCAACCTAGCAGGATAGAAAACATTAGCTCAAATATAAACATTGGTTCACAACGTCATTCAAAAATTCCGACGATACATGCTAAGGATAGTTCCCTTGAGGACTGAACATGACCTACAGCTTCCATGCTATCTTTCACTGTTCCGATGACAAAATGTTTCCGTTATGCTGTAACATATGCTGATGACGGAGCACTACTTACCTGGTAAGTGACAGTGTTGAGAAAAATTATGACTGATTGACAAGAAAAGTTCCTAGCAGAAGAATTTTGCGCTATCATGGACTGGCGACGGCGCAGATGGAATCGCCGCTCATGAGGCCACTCAGCCTACCAATAACACGCGACCTTCTGCCACGCAGACACAAGCTTCCGAATAAACAGGCCCAAAAAGAAGACGAGGAGGACTGCGGTGGCGATGGTCACCGTGGGTGTAGACGAAGACAGATGAGATGGATCAGACTATAGGGGTCACCATACTAGGGGTGCATCTAAATCATGGAGTGGTCTTCACGGCTCCTGAAAAGTGAATGTTACCGTCCTGCTCTTATTGGGTGCTCAAGGATCAGTCGAGATGCTGTTGCGCCCTTCGGGCCCAACTATGTCTATCTATAAAAATTATCTCCAGAATTTATGTTCTAATATATGCGTGCGTTGTACTTTAAAAGCAAAACTTCCTCACGCAACACACTGAAAACAAACCGGCATTCTAAGTAATGTTACTCTGTGTTGTGGTTTGCTGAAGACATGGTGCGTACACTCGTTTAGGGCTGTTGCCTTAGAAGTCGGCCCAGGACGCACATTCCCCCAAAGCGTTCGTCGTGACGTCGCCCACCTCTGTGTGATCGACAACGGCGAGCGCTTTTCCCTTTTATCTTTCCCTTTCCTTTCTCGTTTTTTTTTTCTGCCAATCAATCCCCGCCCCCTTTTTCAGCAATACCACGAGCACCTAGGGCTGTTGCGCTAAAGTTTGAGGAGGGCGACCGGAGTGCAACTCTGACCACTACCGTCCGAATGCTGAGAGCCACAGCCGCTCCTGGCTTACAGCCACAAATGATAGCGACTGCTAGGACGCATCGAAGAGTTAGCAGTTTTTGCGAAATGGAAAACAAAACAGAAGAGCGTAAGCCTAGGCCGAATTATTGCTGTGTCGCACTGTGCCATTACAGCGAGAAGACGGCTAAGGGAATGACATCTTTTTTTGGGGGGGAATCATGAACAGCGTCGCCCAGTACGTTCTATCGTTTCCCCGGAAGAAGCTACGAGAAGAGCAGACTACTTGGGCATAGGGAAGAATGTCCCCGCAAAAGATTACCCGGACTAGCAGCGCTATTGTTACCAGCTCGCTTGTCTTGTTGTTGTTGTTTTTTTTTTCGCAATTGTTCTTTGTTTCAGTCAGTATAGATACTCCATAGCCTTGTCTATATGTACACAGCCGCCTATCTCGTGTGTTTGAAGTTTTAAAGGTACTGTAAAGCAGTAGACAAGCATGATATGCCTGTGATGTGACTAGAGACTTTGTTGCTTCTAAATACCATATGCGGAACCATACGACCGACAACGCGTTATAAAAAATTTTAATTTGCCATGAAAAATGCGGCGTAGTGGAGCGGTGCGACGCCTGGTGTCAAACAACCCCCTGTACAGCGAGCAACACTGAAAATTGGTATTACACACTATTACATCGGAACTTCGTTATTTTAGTAACCATATTATTAGTTTTCCTGTTTACCTATGTATTCTGAAACCCATGTTAACAGTCTAACCTGTTAACCCCTGTTTTTGCAAAGTAACCCAGCGCTGGCCGCTGCCCGATGGAGGCTCTCCCTACTTCTCTGCTGCGCCTGCGCGCACCTTCTGTTCGCGGCCTGTTTCGAACGAACAAACTCTCTCTGTGAATCTCTGTGAACAAACAAGTCCCGACGCTGTCTGGCTTCTTGAACGTCTGACACATTTTTTTCAACGGCTCAGCATTTCATTTCAGTTCGCTTATCCGTTTATCCTCAGATGCGGATCGTTGTGTGGATTACAGGGGCGGATTGTTATGTCGAGCCCAGTGTTATACGCATGCAATGTGGTTGCCGCCGTATGTGTCAGGATTACGAATTCATCTCGAATACCTAGTACAGTGTTGCCCGTAATCTTTAATTGTAATTTTCTAATTAATTGCACCGTCGATTGGAATGAAACTTGCGCAGTTTTTGTCCTGGTGGCTTGGACTGTCGAATAGCCACACTAAATGACATTTGATCGGTGCTGCTTTACAGTACCTTTAAATACAGGTTTCAAGTAAAAGATCAGTCTTGGTTGAAGTTCAGTGCGTGTTCGTCGTCCTTCCTTTCGTCTCCTTGTTTTACCTTGTTTGTATATCAAGCACTCGGGTTTTTAACGCTTTTAACACGATCTGCCTGTCCTAGAATAACAGGAACAAGCAGATTATACGACGGGCAAAATTTTGAACCCGAACTTGTACCACATTGGCGGCGTGTTGTTGGGGGAGGGGGGGGGGCATCCGACTTCACAGGGGACTGGCCGACATTTGTCTTACAACGCACGAAGAAACCCCAGGGACTTGTACAGCTTGCTGCAACGTTCACTTAAACGCAGCGTGGCATCAAGCTATACCAGCAGTGCACGTGCTTTACGAACAAATGACATGTTTCAAAGGAATGTGACTGGGATCACTTGTAAAACGCTACTCCTGACTTCAATGGCACTCCACATTTAGCACAGAGGTAAGCGTTAGAAAGAACGATAGGTTGATTTTGAAGGCGCTCGCATGGGCTGATTGACTACAGGCAGCGAGGCGTATGCTCTATGGTATGTCGCGCACGTTCTCTGCTGACGTCATGTATAGCTGCTACTTCTGGTGCCAAGTTGCCAGCGCGCCGATCGGCCCGTTGCCAACCAGTTTCGCTGTTTCTCTACAGGTATTCAAAATGTCTGTTTTTGTTTGCTTGACGTGTGCTGAGAGGACGTTTACGCTTATACGCTGTATACAAATCGTCAACACAAGCCAACGGGGCGATGAAAGCTGCAGAAAGAATTGCAGTTCTGTAAATTCAACGCGAAGACTGAACCGTTTTCTAGCACTACGTTTGGGCAGCAGCGCGTGACTTTGAACAGTGACTCTGCTTTTCAATGCGAGCTTCTGTGATGTCGTAAGATGTTCCGTTGTGTTGGTGCTTCATACTGTTGAAGACGTACAAAGGAGATAAGGATATATGCACACAGTCCCGTATCCGCTTGATGCCTTGCCTTACCGCGTTGCCTTGAGTTGGAGGAAAAACACAGGATGAGAAGAGCGCACGACAGACATCAGTCTGACACAAAGGTCCTCTCACCCTAAGAAGAAGAGCAGGCTCCCTTTTGCCCACCTCCACCGCATACGCGGATTTGAAGGGAGACCAGAGCATGCTGTAAAGGTCGTGTATTGTCATTGAGCAGGAGCAACTGTAGTGTCGTTCTCTGCAGAAAAACGAAAAAGCAGGTGACTCATTTGCTGTAATAGGCCCCATAAGCCATCCTGTACTGGAGATTTTCGCGCTACAAGTATGCCCAAAATAAATTGCAAAAGTTCTGCATTCTCATTTTCAGATATGCCTGTTGAAATTATGGCGAAACACTTAAACAACACTTAAGCTATATCTATAACATATGTACACAGAACTGTATGTTACAAGAGTGCACTTCTTCAGTTACACGGCAACTTTTATTGTTGTTTTACTAGCTCGTAGAACGAGACGAGCTAAAGAAAGAAAGAAAATTTAAGAAAGTTTGCTTTCACACTCTTACACTATTTATGTTTGCTTATTATTATATTATGCTATCTATGTTTGCTTACACTATTAAGGTACCGCCGGACCTATACTCAGATATTTTTGTCGACTTGGCAGTTCGCTGAGGGTGGGTGGTGTGGCAAAAATGGCGTGGCATTTTCGAGCGATCTGCCTGCCTTCCTGGCGGCGTGTTGTTGGATGGGAGGAATTGTGCGTCTTGGGCCGACTTCACAGAGAACTGCGCCGACATATGTCTTAAAACGTCTGAGGAAAACCCAAGGGACACACACCCAACAGCATAGTCGGCGCACGAATTCGAACCAGGGTCACCTCCAAGTCTAGGCGTGGAATACCATCTCGTAGGCACACGGGAGCTGGTAGTTTCCCTCAGTTTGCTGAGGGGCGAAAATAAAGTGAATTTAATTCACTCAAACGAGGCCCTTCCGGTGTCGTGCGTGAGCAAAGACCACGAGCAAGACGGAGGAAGAGAAAGCAGGAGCTCCTGGATCGGTGATTCTTCGTTCTGCGCGGCTTCGTTATGGATAGCAAATCTTCCAGTAGTCGAAGTGAAACAGAAAGTGAACCATTGTCTCCGTCAGCTCTGCCCTCTGAGGCCGTCTTGCAGATGAATGACATGGGCTTCTGGTTTGTGCAGACGTTTCCCGACGTCACGAGTGTCGTCATATCGCCTTACGCGATTGCCAACACACTTATGATCCTCTACCAGGTAAGACTCTGTCGGCTGTTTTTAGAGTCATTACAGTTGTATTCCACTGTGAGTAGCGTTTAGATCCTTTTTTTTTTTGTTCAACTGCATAGTTTTGGAAATAAACACAACATTGTATTTAGGGTCGTAGCAGCGAGCATAACAGCTTCCAACATTAGGAACTCCACGCTCACATCTAGTATCTATACTGTTGCGCATAACTCAGAAGGGACATGCGTCCAAGTTCTTCCGAATAAATTCCCAGAATACGCGGCGGTTGTCGCTTCAGGTTTGGATTATTGACAAGTTGTAATGATAGAACAGTCAGGAAGCAAGCCAGCTGGTGATATAGATCCATTCTGAAGAACCCCGAGACGAGGGACACGGAAACGAGGAACAAACACAACGAAGTGTCAAACACAGCTGAAAGTTTACCTTTTCCGGTGTCCCTTGTCTCGGGGTTCTTCAGTATGGATCTGGAGTTGTAATGCAACGTTTGCTACGATGTTGCAAACTAACTAACAATGATGATTACATACGGATAACCTATTGTGAATCATTCTTCAATGAGTAAAAGAACGGTATGCCTTAATATGGTACTAGAAAACAGTTTAGGGACCTACGACGCAAAGGTAGTTCAGGAAAAATCCAGTGAGTGCCCGCCGCAGCAATTATGCCTACGAGGCTCTTCGACAGAAAATTACGGGTGGAAAGAATTGCTGATGGCCACCCTTCGTTCTTGAGACACTGTTCGCGCAGTGGAATTTTCTTTCCAGATCAGGCAGGGTTCACCCGTATACTACCTCAAAGCCATTCCGGTGACCCGCGTATTTTTCTCACAGTTTCGCGCATAAAAGTGAGTGCTAGTGATGGGGAGGATGATAACACCCTAGGCACTGCCGCACCGGAAAGAGAAGACTTGCTCTGACGGCCCTATAAAATAGCATATGCGCAGGCAAGCTGGTGGACAAGATGACTACGAAGCCTGAGCTTGGGCACAACAACTACAAGGACGTGCTTTGTTGTTACGTTACGTCCTTGTAGTTCTTGTGCCCGAGCTCAGGCTTCGCCGCCATGAAGCAACTCCTTAGGGGTACGCGATAAGGAGCAAATCATTGTTGCTATAAATAAATTTCGAGTATGCTGAGTGTGGACCAGTAAGCTATAACGTTAATTAGCTTATGTCTGCTGAGTCCCGAGATCGGCATCGCCCAAATGCACGTGTCTCCTTCTTTATTAATATAAAGAAATTGAAAAAGTGTATACTCCTGTGCAAGTCGCATGTACGAGTACAACCTTTAGAAAAGGAGACTGGCCATTTGCGTTACACTTTGGCAATGCAATTTCAAATTCTTTCGGAAGTCGCGTTCTTCAAGGGTGTAAGGCAATGTTTCGATGCACATAATTACGTACACTGTCAGAAAGATGCTTTTAATATTCATATTATATCTCTGCACCTGCAATGCTTGTATAGGCTTCAACTGGTGCAACGAGAGACCTCCTTGAGAAAGTCACTCACTACGCTACCCTGGAACAGGATATGAGAGCATTATTCCGTGAGTTGTCAACGGAGCTGTTCAACGACCCCGAAGGAGACCAAGAATTTAACTTGGAAAGTATTGTACTCGTTGGAGGTCTTTGTAACAAGGACGATGACGTAGCGGAATACTTGGCTGATACCCTGCAAAGCCGCATTCAAGATATCCCAGAGGAGCTCTTCCGCGTTGAGGTTCGTGAGTGATACGAATTCCCAATTAAGCACGCAATCATTGCTTACTTTTGCAGAGTCAATCCAATGCCCAAAATGCAATGATAGCTTGCTAGTGTCGTAACACGGCCCTGTTGCTTGGTACTTCAGCAGTTTGGAAACATGGACGACACACAACGGCCAAAAATGTGCGAATATCTCAGTCCGTTTTTGTCTGCTGTGTATCATTCGTGTTTCTGAGCTCCAGAAGTATGAAGCACGCAATAGTAGTAAACTCTCCTTATAAAAATATTTTTCATTGAATTATCGCTTTGTACGAAGTCTCGCGCTCTATTGCCCGAAACGCGTGCATTTAGATCCCGATTATTCGAACTGCCCTGCCAGCCGCCTCCGCTTAGTGCGAAGGCGAGCCGGCGGAAGCCCATTTAGCAGACCCTGCTTGCATGTTCCTCTCGCTCTCAAAGTTTTCAATATAAGCTAAAAGGACTGCCAAGATGCTCACCACCAATGTCTGTTTGCTTGATTGAATGCTTGTCTTGAGGCTTACGTGGTGCTTCTGAGGCCACTGTCACTATTTTCGTGGTACATCCGCTTTTACGGAATTGCTGACTTTATTGAATATGATTCAGGTCCTGTTCACTTCGTTCTAACGAGGGCCAAGTGCATTTGTGGGCCCCAGGGGTAGTGCCCTCGCAGCATAACAGGGACGCGTAAGGCATGGTTGGTACTGGTTTGAACCAAAGAGAACGCTAGAAAACGAGCACCACAAAAACAAAGCTTGGTCATTTCACGGGAGATGGTCCAATCTATCGGCACTCGATCATCTGCAATTTCTTCCTCGAATCTTTGCGCGTAGAGGACCTGTGTAGATGATTACAACTGTAGATTTTTGCTCAACGTGTTGCCCCGAATCTTACGTCTTTCCTTTCTTTTTCTTTTCACCACAGTGCGGCAGTAGATTGCAAAGTTGGATACGCCACGTAAGTTGTGGAGAGATCAATCAAGTGATGAATGTGGATTTCTACTCGCAAGCTCCCGTGATTTGTACGACAGCCCTCTACTTCCACGGTCGTTATGATGTGCTCATTAATCCCAAACGGAGTCGAACTGCAACGTTTCGTAATCTAAATGAAGGCTTGATCTCCGTGGCAATGATGCAGTCGCGGGGCATGTTCGGCTATTTGTACTCCCGCCAACTGCGAGCACAGGCTGTGCTTGTTCCTTACGACGGGAACCTGTCGCTTCTGCTGCTGCTTCCAGCCCAGCCGAGAAATCTGGGTTTGCTGGAGAAGGTCGTTGAATCTCGACTTGTATGTTGGCTTCTGGAGCGTATGAACAACTTGTTCGTCGACTTGATGATGCCTCGCTTCGCATTGCAGCAGGCGACTGGTCTCAGAGAGTTCTTCACCAAGCTGGGTTTAGGTAAATAAACTTTGCTAGATAAAATCACAATCGGAAACGATTACAGTATAGTAACGGGGATTCCGAGAGTTTCATCCGAGTTCAACATGCGGGAATGCCCTCGGTCACATTGCCACGGTATTGCCGCGCTAATGAATTTTTGTAACTGGCCCACATTAGGGACTATACAATAGACCTTTCCCTGTTTGTAAACAAATGACGTCATAGTGTTCGACAGCGCCACCAATTTGGTAGACTCGAACAACGCTCGAAGCTAGGGCCGAACAAGGTCGCGCACGAAAGCCACGGTCTTGAGGGGATTACGATGGTCCCTGAAAAGGACGTGACCTTCGGTCCTACTTTTCTTTCAGTAGGAGGCAGCGAACAGGTGCCCATTCGTGGAACCCAGCCCTCCCCTACCGATTTGTTTCGGTTTCAGTCTGTCTACCAACGTCATGATGACGTTTCTCGGGTACAGGTCTATATGAAGCACACACGGTGGAAACCACTTAGTCGACAACGCACGCTAGTCTGAAAGTAATAACAGGAGCGCTGTTTCTGCGTCATCTAGCCCAAACAGTAAGACTCTCACACCCACAACTCTTCGCGTCAAAGTTAAGCCATAATCCGACACTAACAACAGTAAGAAAAATATATGCCTCAGATGGGATGACCGTTACATGTGCTCTTTCCCAAGTATGGGTGAACTGTGATCAGACCAGACTTGTCTGTGTAACCGGAATCCGGTTTCCTCAATCTGTATGGTTTTCTTCACGAGACAAGAAATAGAGTTTGCCTTCAATTCAATAAAAATTTCACTTTTGAAGTTATTTTCTCTGAGTTGGCCGCAAAAGTATGCAAACCCTCCAAAACAAGCCAATTTACATTATGGATGTCGTACGCTAGTTCTGACACATGCACCTACATAACAATAATTGGGACTATATTTACACGTAAGGTAAGTCAGCGTATTTGTATACGTGCCGCTGGATAGGACTGCTTATAATTTCGACCACCTGGGGTTCTTTTGACGTGCGCCGGAAATCCCCGACACACGCTGCTGGAAGCAATGCTTACCTCCCCCACATGAGCTACCGTACTCAGCCGGGACTGAACCCGCGGTCTTCAGCTCAGCAAGCTGACGCGTTACCGACTGAGCTACCGAGGCCGGTACATTTGGTACCGAGGCCGGCACCTACATTTGGTGGTTCAAAATATTCATTTACTGTAAGATGAGCACTGTCGGAATGGTGTGCTAATGAGCCTAGCTGTGTTACGGCTCATACGACGGTGTCCAAAACAACTTGTTTGTAATTCATCAATTCGCGCGTACTGATTTTCGTGGCGATTGCAGTGAATTATATTCTAATTTTTTAGACTTACTGATGTTTATTTTCAAGTGTTTTGGAGTAGCCGGCTCCTGTGTTTTGTAGGAGCTACCATTTTCATATTTTTCTGTCCTAACTCCAACTCCACCTTCCGTTACTTGACTCGGAAAAATGATATTCTGCTTTGTATAAAACAATATCGAATATTATTACTAAGTTCCGTTCTGCTGATATATTCAGATATTCAGTATCCGAATTCAAACCAACCAGGAGGTGATGATGCTTCTCCTCGTTGTGCTTAAACCAAGTGCGAATAGCCATGCATCAAGTAGCAATGTGTTGCCAGCTAGCCTAAAGAACGGAAAAATTATGAGTACACGTGAAAGTAGGTCTTAGAAAACGTGTTAGAAAACGTATCGCAAGATATGCGCTGCTTCTCTATAGTCTGTAATATATACGTTCTCTTGCATTCCCAGGATCCATCTTCTCTACGTCAGGACCAGGACCCGATTTCAGTGGCTTGCACGGGCGCCCGTATGTTCCAATGGGCAACTTGTTTCAGGTCGTCCGCATCCTCATGGACGAAGGGGGCGAAGGCGGCCTATACCAGGGTGAATGCATGTTCAACTGTGCCGCCCTTCGACCTGGTGGCCGGCAACCCATTCGCTTCCACGCTGAACATCCGTTCTTGTTTTATGTAATTCACATGAAAAGCAAAGCAGTGCTTCTCCTTGGGCGCGTCGTACGGCTCTGAGGACATGTCGCGCAGCGCATGGTTAAGAAAGATGTGGAAGCGACTCGGGATAACACTGATGGGTAGCACTGATCGCTGCAGCATACATTGCCTAAATTGTACATTTCTGTATTTGAATAATATGAGTTTTAACGCATCTGTCTGTAGACTGACTGGCGTCCTACAAATTATCGTCGCTTACTGTTCGTTTTTGCGGTAAATAAAAATGTTCAATATATTAGAATGCATGGAATGCTGCCCCCAAGAGAAGCGACGACGATAAATCAGGCGACTGGTTTTCAATTCTTAATTTCGTTTCTTTCCTTTCTTAATAGTTCTTTTCTTTAATTTCTCTGGTGGTACTTGTGAGGTAGGTGCTAAATACACATCCTACCAAAAAAAACTTAATGTGATTGTAGTGGGTCACCTGTGTCTCGTATGATCTATGCACTTTGTCACAAGATTCGAACAGGACCTGCAAATTGTCAGTGCTATTCACCTTCATATCTTATTGAGCACCAAGGAATAACTATACAAAACTACACTGGTGCAGAGTCCACTCTTCAAAGTGCTTTTGTGTTACGTCATGTTAACCAGGTGGGTCACAAGAGGAGTCATCGTGGTGCTTCGTTAGACACCATAGCCGCCCTGTCGCAGGCCCATCGCGAATTCTATGATTGTGCGCGATCGTCAAGACTTCTGCTACTGAAGGCACAGTGCATTTGTGCCTTGCCCTAATAAAGAGACTAAGTTACCAAAGTCCTGCATATTGTAAAAACAAAAAATTAGCGGTCTCCCTGCTGATGCAACGAGGAGCAATGCAATAGCAATCCTTGAATTTCTAACACAATGCGGGGATAATTTGAAATTATGCGTAACTGCAATGAGTTATGATGAAATCCTAGAGAGGATAACGCGCTGTGGATTTGGCGTGAAGAAAACTTTTTTTTTTTTTTTTTGACCGCACCATGAGTACATTAAGCCAGTCAACACAACATTGTAAATTCAACGTAGAATACACGTTGTAACCTAACTAAACGAACGCATAATCAACGTTGAGAGCGAACATCGATTTGACCTTGCAAATATCGCCGCGAAAACGCATGATATTAAAACCGACCAATGAACGCATATTCAACGTAATCGAAACATTGTGAACGAGGCGTTATGCTTGGATCACACTGCAACTTTTTTCCGTTGCGGTTACGGTACGGATCCAGGCGGCGTTTGTCATACGACACGTTGTTGAGACACATGAGTTCTTGATACGGCAGACGCTTGTGTTTAACCAATCACACGTACACTCCACCACGACCCTATTCCATAGACAGTCATGAACGGGTAACAGTGATGGGGTCGCCGAAACCTTGAGTTGTATAGAAGCGTATCTGCGTCAACGTGCTTTCAGCGGAGGCAGCCATGTTGGGAAAAGGAAGGGCGGCAGCAGAGCAGCGATGTGCTTTCCCGGTGTGCCTTCACTCACTAAGCGCATTCTTTTCACTTGCACTGGACTGCACTACCTTGGACTCCACGCAAGACAGGTTTTCGGGAGCTGCACTTTCCAGCTGAAAGGAACTTTATTAGTAATGCCTTTCTTTTCAACAGGAAAGTGCAGCACGCAAATAACCCAGTTCAGATCTGGTGCAGGCGGTGCAAGCGAAAAGAATGCACCTACTGATCAGCGGCATAGACGGGGGTAACGCGTACCCGCATGGAGTTCGGTCAAGCTCTACTCCTGCGATGCGTATGCTTTTCGGTTCGCCGTGCTTCGTTGCCATGACAGCCTGCCGAGACGCATCCGTAAAGCATGAAAATGCAAGAGTAAACCAGGCATAACACCAGGCGTGGTTCACACTGTTACCACACCATATTTGCTGTTGAAGCACTGCCAGGAAAGATTTCTGGGTAAAGAAAGGGAATACCTTTTTCCTTGCTTTGGTTGTAGCTGATGTTTTCGGTAACCTTGGTGTGCAAAACCTCCTTCCACTTAAAGCAAAACCTTGAGTAAGAGGTGTGATCACTGGAGCAGTTCAGGTAACAATCACGCCCTCTACACTGCTTAGTCTCATGGCCCTGCTGGCCTCAATGGGCGCAAAAGGGGCGATCCATGGCAGACGTCAGCAGCACGCCCAAACCGGTTGCACCTAAAGCAAGCAAGAGGGTTCTGGATGTACGGACGGACATCCGCAGACAGATATCCCACTTTCAATATATCGGGCAGCGAGGGACGGTTGAATGTACGAACTACGTTTCTGGTGCTGATGTATTCATTGTTTTTTCGTATCTTGAGTGTCCGAACGTCAACTGCTGTTTGTCGTTTTAGGCTTGCAAGGATTTCTACTGTGACATCGATCAATTCAGTGACAGCTACCACCACACGACATGTATTCGGGGCCTTATGCAAGGACGTAGATATCGGGACACCAAGCATTTCTCTCTCACTCAGGGTCTTTTAGCCGTCTGCCTCTGGTGTACACTTGATGAGAAGGTCACCAGATCGGAGTTTCTTAATTTCCGTGATGTGTTTCGACAGGGAAGACACCACCACCTCAATAAAGAAGAGTGGCATTTTCCCAAGTGCACTCTCAGAAAAAAGGGAGCCGAAAAGGAGTCAAATGACGCTTTGACACCCTAAAGTGCACAAGGGGTGTTGCTGTGATACCCCTGAGTAGCCGTATTCGAAGTGGGTGTTATTCGAACTCTCTCGCTAGTAGGGTGTTAGGCGAATTCCCCATTGGAGGGGTGTTAGCAGAACTCCTTCACTAGTGCAGTGTTGAGCGAACTCCCGCCCTGGTAGGGTGCTAGGTGAACTCCTCATTGTGGGGTGTTAGCTGAACGCCTTCACTAATGGGGTGTTACGAAAACTCCTTCCTGGTAGGGTGTTAGGTGAGCCCTAATCGGTGGGGTGTTAGCTGAACTCTTTCTCTAGTGGGGTACTATGCAAGCTCCTTCCCTGGTAAGGTGCTAGGTGAAGTCCCTAGTGGTGGGGTGTCATGGTGAACACCGTCACTGGTGGGGGTGTCTGCTGAACACCCTGCTGATGGGGTGTTCGCTTGATGCTCTAACTGAAAGTGTCTTTGCTCAAGTTGTTCACTGGTTGGGTGTTAGGTAAACTCTTCACTGGTGAGGTGTTATGCGGGCACTGCAGAGATAGGGCGTTACCGGAACTCCGCACGGGCCGAGCTACACTCCCTTATTGATGAGTTGTGGCCTGACTCCCTAATTTCTGTCGTATGAAAAAAACATGCATCGTTTATTTATTTATGCATAATCATACCTGAGGGAAGCGTATGTAATTGCGCGTAAAAAATTTTATTGATGCCTCAAGGTTATTCAATGGACACAGAAAATGATCTTCAGAAGCAAGTGATGTACAACTACGTACAAGAAGGCAAAAGCGCGATGCCACCTAAAAACAGCAGTGGAATATGGAAATGTGTTTGGCTGCAAAAAGTCACACATACCAGCAAGCCCAACAATATCATCAAATCCTCTGCAACGAAGCATTACTGCATACTTTCATGCTACTGTGCAGCTAAAAGAGTATTTCCCATTTTGGTTCAATTATCACACCAAAGCAAACGTGTAACGTCTGAAATGATGCTTCCTCTCCAGGCATACTGAGCACAACAATACCAGTACCACGGAACTTATAAGTAAAAGAGTGTTGAGAAAAGGCTTCAGTGTGCATGTGCTCCAACTGAATATACAATCGGGAGGAAGAAACGATCAAGTGCTGCACCCGTGAAACTTTTGGCTCATTCCCGGTGGCCGCCACCAGCACATCACCTTTCGAGTATTCAGGGCCGTCAACCTTATCAGAATCTGCAGTGTACACGGTACCAGATAACACAGCCTTCACACAGACGTGCAATGTTGAGTGATCAGCAGGCCTCAAGTTTGTCGTTGTCATGCTTCTTTCTAGGAAACAACTGTTCAGGTGATAGCTCTCAAACAGAAATCTAGACAGAAATTCCGCTATCTTTCTCTCTAGATACTCTGGGCATCTGGACGGTATCTTGTCAGATGGTATGAGATATTTCTCTGAAGCGAAGAAACGTTTCCCACTTTTCGTTTCCTTCAGGGACTATAGCACCGAGAATCAATGGCAACAAACGGAATAGGCACCACTTCTGTGAGGCAGTACCTCGTATCGCTTTGGTATCATTTAAAAAGGCGGTGCTCATATTTTGGGTTTGTTTCTTTTATCGTTGATGCCATATGGGAACATGTCCATACGAAGGATGTCATCGGAATTTAGAACTTCATCTTGCACACGTCCTCGCAGGGTACGATGCATGAAAAAAATGAACGTTCCGTCAAGCATGTCATGCATGATGTCGGGGGGAAGTTGATGTGTGACGTCAAAGTCTTGTATCTGTAGCAGCGCGGACTTCTCGCGTACACCATAAATGTGACTCAAATCTGGATTGACTTGAACGACCTCAAGGTGAGCCGCATGCATTTCCGCATTACGCACAACACAGTTCACTTCACTCCACTTTTGATTCACTTCACTTCACTTTTGAGTGCCAGTTAGCTTAATAGTGACGTTTTAGTGACATAGTAGTCGGGACTAATCGTGAGAGTAATCGGGACCACACTTTCTCAACGGCAGCGCGGCAGAGTCCGGTCTCCTTACTTCTCCTCCGGGCAATAAACGATATTCCTGCGCGGGACCCGTGGACACCATGTGACTATACTGAAGCTTTTTTTTTTCCCTTACAGTGGCCAGGAGAACCTGAGCTCGTGCCAGAGTAATATCATTGCATGCTATTCCTGATATGCTTTACAGAATGGGGACGTTTCAGCGTGTCACGCTCACAATCAACCTCAAAGAGAATAGTCGTGCCGTTGCCAGTAGCAAACACCTCCAGTGAATGATACACACTAATTTTACAGCGTCAGCTGTTAACGGGAAGGTTTCAGGAGATCGCCGTGTCTGTGGAACAAAACCCCCCTCGCCTCTCCACGCCAGAGAGGAGGAAAACAGAGTGTGACAGGTTCGCCCGCAGCTGTGGAACAGGCAAGCGGCGCAAGAGGGCGGCAGCTGCGTGCGGGGCAAGGGATTCAAAAGGAAGCACACATTAGGGAGTTTTAGCACATCGAAACCGTTCCACGGAAGCGAAACAAAATAAAAACAAAGCGGAAGCTTTCGAATCCAAGATCAGCAACGTGATGCCAGCCACTTCAAAAGAAAAAGAACTTTATTTGTAGATAATGAATTAGAAGTTTCATCGCTATAGGGGCGATACTCTATCCCATTGCGGGTGGTGATGTGTGGAATGAAATAATGAGCCCCTTCAAAAGGGGGAGGGGAATCAGGTACTTGGTGTACTATATTTTTGGAACTGTTATCGAAAAGCCCTTCTAATCTGCTAAATCTCTTCTAATCCTTCCACTGCCGGCGTCTACGCGGGCAGTGGGGGCGAATTCTCCCCTCAGCCCTCCTAAAGGGGCGCACCCCCGATATTCCTGGAAGCAAGAATACGGGGGGGCGCAAATTTTCCACTTGTCCCCCCGGCAGCGAACAGTAAACGCCGGTACATCCTTCCAATCCTTCTAAACAAATCCATTGCCGTGATGTCACACGTAAAGTTCTGTCTGCCTAGTGTGGCGACATGTTGCACATGCAGCCGGGTAGGACTGCGGATAATTTATACCACCTGGAGTTATTTTGAAGTGCGCAGGAAATATCCGACACACGGTGCTGGAGCGACGTTTACCCTTCAACATCGCGTCTGATACGAAGAGAGACGGACGCGTACGCCTCTTTTGTGGCAATGATCACATATACAAATTGGTTATCCCAGCTAAGGTTAACCCAGTCTGCAACTCGGGCGATATTCTTAAAGTGTGTTACTACCGTCCATTTTCACTGTTGGCCGTTGCAAGTACAATTCTAGAACATGTTGTGTATAAACAGATCCTCGATTTTCTCGAGAAACATGTTTTTTTTTTTTTTTTTGCCCAGTTCAGTATGCGTCCAGAAGACGGTTTTTGCTATGACGCAGTTACTCGCAACTGCGCACAGTCTTGCAGCCACAATCAATCTGCGTAGACCAACTTGTCGTTATATTTTCCGACTTTTCGAAAGCTCTTGATTGGGTTGCTCATACTACATTGATCGCGAAATTGAAATATTTACTTAAGAAATGACAGCTTGGTTGCTTGGCTTAGTGATTATCTTTCTGGCGGGCAACAGTCGGTTCAGATAGGGGAAGACAGCTCCCAGTTTGCCTCTGTGGTGGTCTTCCACAGGGGTTAGCTCCGGGGTCTCCGCTTTTCTTGAGTTTCGTTAGCGAGATCACAAAGCACATACCAGTGCGCATTCGACTCTTTGCAGGTGACTGTATTCTGAGGTAAAGAGTGTGGCTGACCAGTTACTTTGGAATGAATTGTCTGAGGAAGACTGCCGATTGGTGTTCTGTATTGGCAAATGATGCTAAGCTCTGATAAATGTACGTATATGCATGTCACAAGAAAACGAGGAGTTCAAGCACTCCATTACGCGGTTGATGCACAAGTGCTAACTGAAGTTGTTTCTAGTACCAGTAAGCTTCTTAGCAGCCGCAATTATCAACAGAGTAATGACTCAGTGCGTCCGACCCAGACAGGACACGTCCGTCGTACTAGTTACACCATTCTTGAACTTGTTAGGATGTACACTCGCGTCTGACACATGCAACCGTGCACCCTTTTCGCCCAATGGCAAATTTCCAGCGGTATCGTATTCCAGCGGTGTCATGACATCATGTACCGAAACTTGCTATTTTCTTCGTGCACGCTTCCAACTGAATGGCCATCTTTAATGGTTTCACCATCGCTGCTGTAGGGCAGATTGGCCAGATCTAGTGGGTGCTCTAGCACCACGTACTTCAGAGATCGACAAAATTGAAATGGTGCTGACAAGCTGGTAGTGGTACAGAGAGCACCGGACCACGCTACAACGCTCTGCTAAGCCTTCGATATTTGTCTACACATTTAGGGTTTTCACCTGAATCACCCCCGTACCAGGACTGCGCCCTGCAGCGTATTGGATGCATTGCAACCAAAATACGGATACTTAATACGGAGCCCCATACGGGGTGAACACCGCGCAGCAGGTGACAAACCACAATGACGAAAAAAATTATAGCAGAGCGTGGTTTCGATCCACGGACCTCCGGGTTACGAGCCCAGCGCGCTTCCGCTGCGCCACTCTGCCACGACGTTTAAAAGGAATAATTGGATATAATAATAATACTTTATTGAATAATGGGGACATGGTTATTAAGAAAAAAAAAGAAAGGTCAGCCAGACGCCTGCCTGCTGTCCTATATGCACAATAGACGACGACTAGCGCGAGCTGGTCAATGCTGTTAACGTCACTAAACGTTCTGCCGTTCTACGGGCTGGTCGTCTCCTTCACTTCTGTCCTCTATCAGTATACGACCGACCATGACATGGTGGCAGCGGTCAGTGGTTACTGCTCCCACGTCTCAGCCTACAATACTGCCGCGACTGGCCTGCGCAGCCCTTCTGCATACCAAGCCGAACGAGGACCCGACTCCAGGAACTTCTGCCACGTCGACGGTATCGCACACTTCCTCCTCCTTCAACTCCTTCGCGATCGAACTCCCTGAGAGGTTCGACGTCCGCCATCCCGAGAGTTGGAAACAGACATATGTTGGCCGAGACATATGTCGGCACAGTTCCCATAGAAGTAGCCCCAGGACGCACATTCCCCAGGGCGTCAGTCGTGACGCTGCCCACATCTCTTAGGCCGACAACGGCGAGTCCTTTCACCATCACCATCACCACCACCACCACCAGAAACGGTGGATTGTGAGGTGGGAGCGGTACCGCGTCATATCGGGCCTCCAGAAGCAGAGTGTCGACACGCACATCAATACGTTTCTGTACGCCATGGGAAGCGAATCGGTGGATGTCATGGTCTCTCAACGACTCGGCTATGAGGAAGTGAAGGACTACAACAAGCTGAAGTCACGTTTCGAGAAACACTTCATTCCGAGGCGCAACGTCATTTTCGAACGCGCGCGCTTCAACCAGCGCAGCCAGCTAGAATATGAGGTCGTCGAGGATCTACATCGTCTGGCAGAGAGCTGCGACTTCGCATCCCTGAAGGACGAACTTAACCGATATCGGTTAGTCGTATGACTCCGGGACAAGAATTTGAGCGAGAAGCTTCAGTTGGACGCTAATCTGACTTTGGAGAGAGCAGTCAACGCGGCTCGCCAGTCGGAAACTGTGAAGGGCCAACAGCCTGTTGTTCGGAGAAATGATCTCTCTACCTCGACAACCACGCCTGCGCTTAACGCGATAACTCAACATCTCAGCCAGCGGACCAACAACGCTCGACTGACTCACCGGTCCACCCCTCGTCACTCAGCTGGGCAAAGCGTTCAGCAACGGAGCGCCTGCCGGTGGTGTGGGTCAGCGCAGTTACACGAAGGAGCACAGTGTCCGGCACAAGGAAAGCACTGCACGCCTTGCCAGAAGCTTGGACATTTCGCAACGGTCTGCCTGTCGCGCAAGGCCAACGAGTCAGGCAAAGAGCCCCGCAGAAAGCGTGCTGGTCCCTCTCAGGGACTAACTGTGAAGACCGTCTTGGAGGAAGTCTTCCTAGGCACGATCAGTAACACATTGCCCACCACCGATCCCTGGTTCATCACAGCTCGGGTTCAGGTCACCGACGTCCGGTTTAAAGTGGATACAGGCGCGGATGTGACAGCTGTACCGGCATCAGCTCTGCCGCCCAACGTTCTGTAATGCGTGATACGGCTACTAAGGTACTCTACGGACCCTGAAGGTCCAAGATTGGCACATTGGGACAGCTTGAAGCCGACATAACATGGAATGAACGGACAACCCGTCAGGACGTTTTTGTCATCCGAAACCTACAGCATGCGCTTGTCGGACGTCCGGCCATCCAATCACCCAACGTGCTTCGGCACATCCTCGCAGTGGAAGAAAGCTCTACAAGCGACCCCATTGCGTGCAAGTACAGGAAGTTGTTCGGACCGTTAGGACATATAAATACGGCGTACGACAGCAGGCTGCAACGCCACACGCAGTGAATTATCCCAGACGGGTACGCATTTCCATACTGCACAGTGTGCAGGCAACCTTAAAGCGGATGGAGGGTCTCGGTGTTATCCACCAAGTCGACCACCCTACAGCTTGGTGTGCGCCGATGGTCGTAGCAAAGGAGGAGGATGGGAAAACTACGTATCTGCGCAGACTACGCAGAACTGAACGAAGAGGTCATGCGCGAGAGCCTGATGCCAGCGAGAGCCGAATGCCAGCGGTGGAGGAGAATTTATGCCATATCAGCGGCACCAAGCTCTTGAGCAAGCTTGATGCAAACACCGGGTACTGGGCAGGTGCCTCTTTCCCCCGCCATCTCCGAGATCCCAGCTTCGAGATGTCCACGGTGTTAGGGCGATGCCTGGGATTTCCACAGGTCCCGAATTTTTTAGGAGGGAGATGCTACGCATCTTGGAAGGCTTGGAAGGCGCGTCCTGTCATATGGACGACATTCTGATCTACGGCAAAGACGAAGCCGAACACGATCGAGGCCTGGAAGCCGTGCTGAGGACGCTAGCCAAAGCGAGTGTGACACTCAACCCGCAAAAGTGTCACTTTCGGAAAACCAGGATGGAATTTCTTGACCACATCCTGGATGCCGAGGGTATATCCCCGGACCCGGCGAAAGCAGAGGCAGTATGTCGTCTGCCACCGCCGAGAAATGTAGCGGAGCTACGATCATTTTTCGGCATGGTGAACCACCTCATGAAGTTCCTACCTGGGCTAGCGGTAAAGACCAAGCCATAAAGCGACCTCCTGGCACAGGACACGGCGTGGCTGTGGAACCCCCTTAAGAGAGCACCAGCAAACTCAAGTCCTAATTTACTTTCAATTATTAACGTTTTAATTATAAAATCTACAGGGTCATCCCAATGAGAACATCTAGTCCCTTCGGTCACCTGATACCGTTACTGTTTTCAGAACAAAAATCTGTTCGATAGATCGTCCGCGAAAAATTCGAGAAGGAACACTATTTTCTTCTTTATTTTGTTAATTGTGCATTTTCGGAGACGCGTCTTTCACTCCCAATGTGCGAGAGTAAAAGAGCCACTATCGCCTCTCGCGTCCTGGAAAAAGATGAAAGAAAGCAGAAAATGAAACCCAAGGTACGGGCTGTTCCGATAGCGTTACCCGATAATTTTTTTTTTTTCTTTCCGCAAGTTCATCATGTTCGACACAGGAGGCGGCACTCTGCTCCACTGTGGTGGAAGAGGGCAGGGTTATGAAAATTTCATGGAGGGTAATAAAATGCGCCAGTGTATCAGGACGTTTCGGTTCATAAGCAGCTGGAGCTCAGAACTGCTGAGCATAAATGCTGAAAAAGCTAAATTGGGGAAAATCATTCACGGTGTCCATCACCTGCAGCACTTACACTTCATGGTTACTTCAGTCACACGGGAGGGGGGGGGGTACCTAAAGTTGTCGTCTCACCGCATAACACATTTCCTGATTGCATCGAGTGACTTTCACGACTGAACTGCGCTGCATCATAGCATTGCCCAAGTCGTGAATGTCGTGCGTATAGCATGCAACAACAGCTTTATTTTGATGGCGATGACGGGGTGTTCCATGGCCAGAGGCTATGCTCTACCTATTTATAATCGTAAGGAAGATTGTATTTTTAGTAATCATGACAACAGATATTACAAAGCACCTCTAAGATTCATATTTTTCACGGTCATATGTGCTCCGTACCAGTGGCGGATCCAAGGGGGGGGGGGGCACAAAACGTCAGTAGTTTATACATTGGATTTCCCTCTCCCCTCTCTTCTACTACGCACTGGGACAAAAACTGCCCTCCCCCAAACCGAGTGTTTGGATCCGCCCCCATCCAGTACATAAAGATGAATCTCTTTTGATGTCAGAAGTGTTCACAATGTTGGTCAGTGTTACTCATCTAAACTAAGGTGCAGACAGGTGCTTTCTCGCAAGTGTCTAAACGAGACCATGTGAGTAAAATACATTTATTGTGAAGTGGCATAGAGAACGATGTAGAACTGAAAAGCTGTCAGTATTGCACCACTGTTCTCACATAGTGCAGATTCCACTAGCAAGCCAAGGCGTACTCCTCATAGACGAAGGACGCGGCCCACAATAAGGGCTGCTTCACTAGTCGAGTCGATGACGTAGAAAAGGAAAGGATGTGCAGCGTGGAATTCCACAGGAGGCCTGCGGACTCCGAGTAAGTTGCGGCAATGAAAGACGCAATCGCCCAGGTTGTACCCGATGCCGTTCTCATCCACCAGCACACGTACTAATTGGAAAGCATTTCCCAGGGGCAGAGAAGGACAACCATGTAAGCCACGGAAGTCGTGCCCCTGAGGAATTTTCTTGAACAGGTCACCTAAAACAGGTACAATCCGTTCAATGAGGTTGTTGGCAACATAACGAATATCCAGCCTATAACTAGTGTTGGGCGATCAGCACGTGAATTTTTTTTACCTAGATGCCTTCTCCGCACCAAGAAAGCGTTGGGCACTAGTGAGAGACGCTGGACTGTGCACGCGTGTCGATATTGAAATACGTTCTATACGGGACATTCCATGACTACGTTATCCGCTTGACCCAGAAGGAGGTAGCTGACTTGATTTTTCAAGTTAGTCCCGGCCAACGCCCACACACTTTGCCCAACGGTGCTCCAGTGCTAGGATCCCCACAGGAAAACCACTGAGATGTTTAGACTTCCAAAAAACACGTCATGGTACCAAAACAATAAAATAGAATGCTGATTTTATTACAATTGCAGGAATGAAGCCAAGCGAGAGACCGCTAAGCTAACCTGTGTTGCGGTCACTTTACGCAGCACTATATACGCAGAATAATACCTTGTAGGATAGTCCCTAACATAGCAATCAATTAAAAACAGTCGCACGAACTTCAGTATTGTGAAAACATGATTAGTTTATTCAAAAGTGTTATATTACAATATTTCAAATAGGTAGGCTAGACACAGCTTGCTTCTTGCTCCGAATGATATCGAGTTTCATATCCTGGCACCAAAGTAGCTCGTGCTACATAAACCGTAATTTGTTCTAAACAATTGCAGACATGGCTGCATATTATCTGACCTTACGGAATATCACGTTGCTAGTGTCGATAGTTTAACAGAGTCAATAGTGCTGTAGCCATAAACCAGATAGCGCATAAGTAATACAATCTGACACATCATTAACTGAAAAATCGATGAAAAATCGCATAGCATAACCTTAAACGCTTTCTTCCTGAGTAGTTAATTCGTATGGTAATCCTTTTACCTCTCCAGCGTACTGACGTCATCGTCACTGGTAGAGTGAACACCAGAGCGCTTTTTTTATATCTCGGGGGCAGATGTGAGATCTGGACAGTACTTTCTGTGGTGACCACAGGAAAGTCGCAGGAGTGGATGACAGCCTTCGCCACAGCAGTAAGGTGTGGGGGCGCATTGTCCTGGACCCTCTTCCGGAGTGTCAGTTCGTGTGGCATTGACCGATAAATCAGAGTTGCGTAGTAGTGTATGCCCTTTCTTAGGTAATCGATGTGTAGCACGCCTTTCAAATACCCAAAAACCTGACCGTTGCTTTGTACAGACCGAGCCTCTGGGAAGTGGTGGATCCATATTTCGTCCACAGGCAAAAACTGGACACGGAAGACCACGGTATCTCCTTGAAATCTACTTGAACAGCTGAAGATTGTCACTGGATGCGGCGCAGCACATGTGGTTTTGACCATACATAAGAAATCTTGGGACCTATTTGGCAGTGTTCTCTTGCGTGTTAAGATATCGGGTCAAGATGCGCGGAACTTCCTTTTTTACATGCTTGTGATTTAAGCGATGTCGACCAGGTGATCTGCATTCGTGCACACTAGGAATGTATTCTTGAGCGATCAGCTCCGCAGGCCAGCCAGGACGGGAGGATTCTTCAAGGCTGTCCCGCGTTCCTTTCAATAGCGCGACCCACTCCTACGCCGTGCTGCAGAATGGTTGATTGATTCGGTTGGGTTGATTCGCTGTATGATGAGGCATCCTCCCAAAACGTCGCCACAATGTCCTGATGGATGCGCGCCGGAGTGCCCGCGCAAGTATTCAATGACCGCGCGTGCCTTCACTTTCATCATTTTAGATAAACTCCGTGGATCGCCACGTGCCGGCGGACACCACAGGAAAACCGCGTAGCGCGCATGCGTCGTTTTGTGGTGGCATCTTGAAGAGTGCCTGTGTCCTATGCTGAAGTTTCGTGTCTGTGCGCGCACTATACTCCTGTGTGAGGCCGTGAGCTTATGGAAGTCCTTCGTAGATATGTATGAGCCTTGAAGTTGACCAACTAACTCCGGCGTACACAAATTGCAGGATCTTTATAGAAAACGTTCGTCTTCGTACAGTCTGTTTGCCGTATCAATAAGGTTCTGACGTTATGAGGTAAAAGAAACTTTTCTAAAACTCCATAAGCACAACCTAAACGTGCCAAAACGTGTCAAATGCTATAAGCAAGGTGAACTCTTTCCTCACCTGCCTGCAAGACAGCACCATTGACATGCACCGTTGATATTAACGTGGATTTACGAAGTACTGTGTATTTAGGTTCCATGTCGAGGAACACCATGCACCTCCTCTACAACTGCATGTATCACGAAGCAGCCGACCATAAATGACCCGTGCACTTACCTAACCCAAGGCCGATGAAGAACAGTTTGAGACTCGTTAGCTGTTCCACAGAGAAACGGGGCAGACTGAGGTCAACAACCATGCCGCGCATCTGTCCCAAGAGCCAGTTGAGCTTTTGAGGGTTTACATCCTTCTCCAGTTGCAAAATTTGTCGCGGTTGCGAAGGAAGCAGGAACAACATGGATAAGTCGGCATCGTAAGAGACTCGTACCGCTTGAGCACGTAGTTCTCGTAAATACACATAGTTGTAGACTCCGCGTGTCGTCATCATGGCCACCGGGTCGATGTCCCCCTGGATGTTGCGGAAGGGCTGCACCAGAGTACGCCTAGGGCTGGACCGTGCGCAATGGCGACCACGAAAGTTGAGCGCAGAAGCTACCACGACAGGTTCATCGGGACCACATTCCACATCGATGATGCGGTCGACCTCGCCTCTTGTCGCGTGCCGTGCCCAGAGTCGAAGCCGCTCGCTGGCCTGAGGCAGACCACGTGCAAATGCGAACATACACTGAGCAAGCTTCGAACAGTCGGATGGCCACATGTAAGAAAACAATGATCTTGTTCTTCGGTTTCCTTTCCTATCGCCGTTCATTATTTCCCTGTACATGAACAGCGTAGGAAACCCCCAACACACACGCACGTTTGTTCACGGACATTTATCCGTGCCGAGAAATTCTCGTCGTGTCCTATATTCTGGCCTGTTATTCACGCACTGGGGTGTAGGTGCGCCCAGTGTGCACGCTGACGCTGATAAAAATACGAGATAAATAAAGAAGGGGAAGAGACGTACACTGTTAAAACAGAACTTCACCACATAGCACGCTCCTAGCCAACCATCATTCCGAACGATATCATTCTGTGCATTGATTTGTTGAAAATGGAAGGAGGCACCTATCTGGGACATATCATCTTGTCCCACATAGGCGCCTCCCCCTGTTTTAAACAAATCATGACACCTAACGATATCATTCGGTATGATGGTTGGCTAGGAGCGTTCTATGTGGTGAAGTTCTGTTTTAACAGTGTAGGCCAGCCTCAAGGACAGCGACCTTACAAGGTAGGGGCATAGTCTCCTTACTACATGCCTGCCCAATGATCCCGGAACACACACACTCTTAAAAATGAACTTCACTACATAGCACGCTCCTAGCTAACCATCATCCCGAATGATAACGTTCTCGCCCTAGATTTGTTGAAAACGGGAGGAGGAGCCTATTTTGTGCCGTGTATAATGGCCACAAAATAGGCTCCTCCTCCCGTTTTCAACAAATCAGGGGCGAGAACGTTGTCATTCGGGATGATGGTTGGCTAGGAGCGTGCTATGTGGTGAAGTTCATTTTTAAGAGTGCAGGCACAGGTCGTCTACAATAGTGGCGCTAGTTTCCTAGGTCGGTGATAGCTACCTCGATGCGATACCAGCAGTATTGGTCATGACGCCGTCTCCCTACACACAGATTGCAGATTACAACCGGTGGCGTCTGACAGGCGGAGAGATGACATGACATCCAAAAGAGACTGTACCAACGCTAACTGGCACGGCGTCTTTCGATAACCACTGACTTATCGAGCAATAACACAGCCTGCACAGCATGCGCCCATCCAGGACGCTTATCTGCGCAAAGAACTGTAGAGCAACATATGCACCGAACACACGGCACCGTACACTTAGGTGTAGGCAAAGGTTGTCACTGCTCTGACTGTCCGTGTTTCCGACCTAGGAAACTGGCACCCCCGCACGTTTGCGTGAACGGTCGCCTTTGCATCATTGGGCAGGCAGTAAGGGACGGGTGTAGCACGATTCCCCCGTCCCAACTCCCCCGTCTCATTTCCCCCACACCGTCTCCCCCGTGTGTCAATTCCCCCTGTTCCAATTCCCCCGTGTCAATTCCCCCGTGACACTTTTCGCGCAGTTTGCGTTTCAGAAACGAAACAAAGACTTTGATAGGCGTCGACAGTGACGCATTTAGTGTTTGAGCCGTCGGTATCTAATCAAGTGATCTCATCAATGGTCATCTATACGGGCCGTTTTGGGCGATACTCAGCATTTCATGAACACTCTTCCTAGAAATACCTGGCAAAACCACCAATCATATGAAGGTACAGCTACTGTGATGACTAGAGCCTGCATATTTAGGCATGAAAAAATTTTGGTTTCAGGCGCCTATAAAAGGCAAAAAAAAACTCTTTTAAGGCACTACAAAGGAGTTGTAGGCATCACAAATTACAGCCCAGTTTTTCGTGCTCTACGTAGAGCCCTACTCCAGTGTGGAAAGCAGAGAAAGGAGTGGATCTTGATGACACATGGAAGACAAAAATCAGCCCTGCAACTACGGTCTCAGGGCTACCGGAAGCAACATAAATGAGTCGTTACATGACATCTGTATACATAGAACTCGAAATACTCGAACACGTTGCTTTTAACCCAAGTGACCCGTTCCATCTAATGGCGCTATATTGATACTAACCAGTCCAATCAATCCAATCAAACCCCAAGCTTGTTATTTATCAGCAATTTTGTCAAAAGCGCATCTTCAAGCAATAAATGAGTTCGAAAACGCGCGGGCAGGTATCGTAGAGCGACGCCTTCCACAAGCCTTACCTGTTTTTGCTGCCGAATAGTAGGAATAAAGCTTGTTACAGGCGTTTATATCAAAACAGGCACTAACGCCGAAATTGAATTCCACAAAAAAATTCAGCATTTTTGCTGCATATAGACATGACACGCTTTAGCCTCGCCGTTTAAAAATAAGAGATGAATAAAATTCAGTGGCGATTTAGCGGTAAATGCGAGAGAAATGTGTTAGCATTAAGCGCCTTTTCCGGTCCATACTTGACTTCCGGTTGTCCACTTCCAGTCTAAACCCGACTTCCGTTTCTCCACTTCCGGTTGTCCACCTCCGGTCTATACTTGACTTCCGGTTCGACACTTTCAATTCGTATACGTAAGTCCATTTAATTAACCTTTAATTACCCTCAATTACTTTCAGTTGCCCTGTATAATTACCCTTTAATTACCTGAGGTAATCTTAAATTTCATTTCCTTACCTTTAATTACGTTTACTTGCTTGAATTACTCTCAATTTCGATTTAACTGACGTTAATTATCTTTAATTACATTTAATTACCTCCGGTAACCTGCGGTTACCTTCGGTAATCTTTAATTTCATTTAATATTTCTCTTAATTACATACATCTTACATTCATTACCTTTAAACTCAACTTTCTTGCTTTAATTACCTCTAATTACCTTCAATTACTCTTACCTCTTACTTTTAATTACCTTCGACTACTTCAATTTCAAATCATTTGCCTCCATTTACATTTGCTCTTGGCTTTACAGGGTCGTCATGACCGTTCTTGGGCACCAATAAAACATTATTATTATTATTATTATTATTATTATTATCTCCCCTTTGCATGTCCACTTATACCTCTGCCTCGGTGAGGCCGAGGTATCCATCGGAGGCCATCTCATACAAGGACACACACACATACATATAGCTTTTTCAATTTTTAACACTCCTAGCGCTAACGCATTAAAAATTGTGTTATCTCCCGAGCCATTCTTCTGTTGTAACCGTTGCGGGTCACTGCATTACGGCGGAGGAAATCCGACGGGTGAATTGGGGGCGGTGGAGGTGAGCCGGTTGCTTCGTGCCGGGGGAATCGGGACGGGAGAGTTTAAATCGGGGGAATCGTGCACCACCCGTAAGGGACGTGCGCTTCTCTAGGTGGTCCTTCGAACACTGTTCGAACACACTTCGAACACTTCGCCAAAGTGGAAGAAGTTTAACTCTTCGATCGCTTCCTGCATTGCCTTTTCATCACTACGGACTTCACTGCCATTCAGAAGAGAAAAAAAACAGATAAGGGAAGCACACGAAACGTGGATGATTCTAGTGGACAAAGCACGGCCGCTCCACGTTCGTGAGTGTTCGTTTGCGGAAGCTACACGACCACTTAGCGCCTGCTTTCTCCGCTCCGAAACTTTACTGGCAGAGTGACGAAATTTGGGCTTGTTCGTATGAGACCATTCGAGAGATTATACAGGCCCAACCAATTAAGGATTTGGGTCAGGCCCGTGTCAGTGTTCCTTCCATTGCATTATCTGATAGGGAGCTAACATACCTCGACGCGTGTAAGAGTAGGAAAAACAACCGGCAGATGGCCAGGAGTGTTTTAGCAGCTGATGGGGCAAGTTCCATTAAAGTGTTGGAAGTTAGCGCATGTGTTGCGTGTGTCCCTCTCTTATGTCCTTGTGTTTATAGCGCTCAGCAACAATATGGAAACTTTACTGCATGCCCCCTATAGGCCTAGATACCAGTTTATGCTGTTCCTGCAGAACGGTAAGGTCCGTCTCTATGGCCTGTACATGAACCCAAGTGGAGCCTGTGAAAAGTGAAAACATAAGCGCACGTCTTGAACACGGTGAGCACACGGATGATCCGAGAAAAAAAAAAGCGAAGTCAGCTCACGGACGCGAAAAACGTCACGTTAGTGTGAAACAGGGGTCGAAACCGGAACTCAACCGGAACCGAAAACCACAAAAAATACAATAAAATAAAAATCCCTCTCCTTGAACAAACCGGAACTGAACCGAAAAATATGATGCGGCAACCGGTTCGCCAGTCGGTAAAAACTCATATACCTTCCAAGTCTATTGTTGCGCAGGTTCCGCACCAGCTCCCTGCATCGCTCGGAATCTTGCCGCATTCATAGAGCGGACAAACTGATAACCACGAAGTGGTGAGTCCATGCACCTCCTGCAGCCTCACCTTCACGACATCCCTGTACATTTTTGTGACTCGAGGTGTAAAAAAAAAGACATGTGCTACACGACGGCTACACTTTGCATTGTTGTCTCGGCTGGTTCCTTTCATTCAGCATTGCTGTGTGAAGGCGACGTAAATTTTAATAGTCCACAGTGATATCCACATGCAACGCAGACCTCCAGCGACCACGGGAAAGAGGTTCGCGTGTGGTCCAGAGCATGGAGGAAGGAAACACGGGAGCGGCCTCTCGCCATCTTTTCAACGGGGAGCAGCCTGCCGGCCTGCGCGTGGGACACTGGGACACTCCTATCTACCACGTGACCGCTTTCTTCTCTTTCTTTTCTTTAGAAATTGGCGATAGCCGTTTGCAATGGAGTTCAATGGTATGCTGAACGTCATGTCGCAGCACTTTTCGGTACAGTAAAGAATGATGTGCTGTGAACTGCATGGTTCTTTGTATACCTATGAAGTAGGCGAGGGAGTATGAGGAAGGAAGGAGGAGCAAGCCATCGCCGGAACCTGATATTACTTCTCACATGTGGTACACTGATTAGCAGGGCACACGTAAGCCGGTTCGAACCGATTAATATCGGTTCAAACTGTTATTTTGATGACGCTGAACCCGAACCGAACCGATAACCTTGAACCGAAACTCGAACCGAACCCCCCAAAATAACGGCTCCGAGCCCTGGTGTGAAACCGGTCTAAATCTCCCTACTGAACCGGCGCCGCGAAACAGAAGCAAAGGAGGGAGAGAAGTCTGACGCGAGGCAGACACCGAGGCGCCTAAAGTGCATTAAAGAAATGCCATCCCATTTAAGGTACCACACACCGTACCCGATCTCACTGCATGAAAAGGGACGGGCGGTGCCCCTGCAGCCTGAGACCATGGGGCGATGAATGCATGTCAGACTTCATCTTCCGACCTCCGTGGACCTCCGTGGACAGCATGGAATTGTCCATACCTTTTCACGGAAATTTTCTTTCGGGACGCATTCCGTTCGTCCATTCAAGTTTTCCACGAGGTAGCTGGAGACTTCCGGTGTTGTCTCGCATTCACACCCAACCATGACAACAGTGGCAAGGTCGAAGTCGTGTGTGCCCTCTGGATCGTTAAACAGCTCTCCAGACAGACGACGGAAGATGGGGCTGAGATCCCTGTCCAGATTGCCGCAATTGGTTGCCTTCTCCAGCATCGCCCTTGTGTCACCGGCCGATCCCTACACATGAGGAGATTACAATTTTGTGTAGTTTGTATGGATTAGTTAGTTCACTTTTTGTAAGGTAGTCAGTCATATGACGCCAGTGTTGCTCTTTGTTGTAGGGTTGGGGCAAGATGAGACAGAAATTTGCAATTGAATATGATTTTTTTATATTTTTCGTGTCAAAAAGAGAGAGGAAAAAAAAAACTAGCCATAGGCACATTCTCAGGGGTCTAGAGCTTCCGACTTGTAAATGCAGAACGGGCGTAGCTGTTCTAATAACACAGAACAGGAATGCAAATTGTCTCATCTTGCCCAACCCTCAGGACAAGACGGGACATCGTGTGGGGCAAGATGAGACACGCCGTGCTAGTGAACTGTAAAAAATAGTTTTTGCAATCCAAGCAGACAAAGTAAAGTGGGACCCTACACAACCCCCTTGAGCCCACCGCCCATATGATGTGCAATAAAACCACACAGAGGTCCTACTTTGCTCCACGGTCCTTTACAGACAAGGGAACCACCAGTCTGATGTGTCGCTGGTGGCTCGCTTTTGCGCGCGCTTCTGCTTTGGAAATAACCTAGGAAACAGAAAATTTCCTGGAAAATCCTAGGCAATATGTAAAAAATCAATCTCTGAGGAACAAGCATAAAGCCACCTAATAGTTTACTTATTCGTTTCTAAATTACGTTACATTTAAATTGCATTAAATTTAAATTACATTAAATTGTCGCGTCATGCCCCGAGCATATCATTTGATGCATTTTTCTGTTCAACACCGGATAACCAATATTGCCCATATTTTGCATATATCTAGATAAATGAATAAAGAAATAGGATGTGGGCTTACATTGAAAGAATAAGCCTCCGAAACGCTGCTGCACATATGACAAGATTAAGGACTACAGAAAACCGCGCCTTTTTCGCGGGTCTTTACATTCCAGGCAGAAGTAACCGATTTTTTTTCTCTCTCTCTCTCTTCAACGCGACCATCAGTCCGGACAATTCTCACACGCAATAAAACGGACATGCAGAGCCACTTATGAGTAAAGTTTGAAGTCCATGAAGCAACGCGTCTCTGAGACAGGCGTCGTCGAGCAAAAAATGTCGCGTTTTGTCTCATCTTGCCCCACCTTGCCCTGTAGGCCTTCATATATACACAAGAGCTGAAAGGAACGTAAGAAAAAGTATGGTTGCATTGCGATGGAGCACCAAGCACATACAAGGCAACACGATGAAAATCAAGCTAGAACCGCATGTATTTTACGCACTGAGGCGGCTGTAGCAACAGCATGAAGGTGAACGCATACGGGGCATAATCGGAGTAAAGGTGGATTTCAACAAGATTGCTTCACGATCCTGATACTGCCTAGGTCGTAGAAAACTGACCCTCGTGCAGGGGTGGGTATAGGTGTATAAAAGGTCCACGTGTTAGGAGACACCGGTGCTGCTACGGTGCAGTCTGGCTTAAAAGTGGAGACGGTGCAGTCTGGCTTAGAAGTGGACAAATAGGCCGGGGACTGTTGTAGCCTTAGTTCGTATTGATGATATGCAACTTGCTCGAGGCGCATACGGAGGAAAAGGTGGTTGTTAGGCGGCACTTTGCACGTTGCGACACATGCAACGCTCGGTCCTCGTTTCTTACTTCTTCCTATCGTAAATTTTCCGAACTGCCAACCTACTTCCTCCTCACCTCAAACAATAACCTATCCTATTGTACAACTATGCACGTAATTACGATTCTCGATCCAGTTGTCCAGTGCGAGAAACCTAGTAGCTACAATGCCCATTAACCCCAAACCCAAACGCAAAATTGAGCCTCTGTATGCAATAAGGGGATAAGTCGAAAAATCCGAAACCGAAAAAACTGCAAGTGAATGTTTAGTAAAATAATTACAGATGAGTTTCCTAGAATAACGCAAATACAAAATGTGCAACATATATGCATGTGTCTACTCTACATGCATGTCTCGTTAGCCTCGTTTCTGGGTGTGTGACTTAGCAGAAATTGAACAAAACCCAGGAGCATGACATATCCCCTTTTTCTATATAACACCGCACGCACAGGGTTTACCTGCAGGAAAAAACAGAGTCTGACTTTCATGGTGACGCCAAGACGGGCGAAGTTACCTTTGTGCAGTGGAGCAGCCTTAGATCGTGATTATCATACTGCTAAACAAGCCCAATCTTGAAAATCATGTTCTTTATGGCCAGCAAAATATGACTTATTAGCATTGTGCACACGTTTTCCCGAAAACAACGCTCAGTAGCACTGCTGACACGGTCACGTGAAGTAGGAAGAACACGGTTTTCGAGTGGAAGTCGAAGATCATTTCCGCATCGTAGCAAAATTTAAGCTACACCATTTGTATGCGTGTGTAGAAAAGGGGCCTGATCTTGCTGTCCATCCCATTGACACGCATGCATTTCCCGTTTCTTATCCTCCTATAGCGACTCAATAAATTGCAATACAGTCCTAAATTTTCTTTGACGAGGTACATACTGGTATGCAGACGTCATTGCAACAAAAATACTAAAAAGGGGATAATTCGACTTATCCCCTTATTGCATACAGAGGTTCAATTGCACTACGCATGGTTTACATTACGAATGACGTACATTTGGAAACGGTGAGCGTGACAATGAACTTACCTTATGTAGTAAAACTAGCATATTTGCGATAGTGTATGGTGACACGACGATGTTCCTGTCGTTTGGGAGAAATTGCACGCAGCGGTAGCCCATTTGATTCATCTGATGAACAGCATCGCTGGACTGCATCGTCGAAGATGGTTCGGAAGCATCCTGCGTGGGCTCCGGGTGACTCATAATCAGCGTACTCGTCTGCACGACGGATCCAAGTTTCGTTCTCCCTAGCCTCTGCTGTGCATGGTTCTCGTGTCTTTGCTCTGCTTCTTCTTCTTGCTGTAAACTATGCGGAACAGAGAAAATCGGCGACCACTGCGCGAAAGACTATTAGGTGAGAGTAGACATTGAAACCGATGTGTTGATGAAATGAATGCCATATTACCGCACAATGTGAGTGTCCAAATGACGGTATAGTGTATCAAGACAGAGATGGAAAATGGTCTGAAATAATTTACCAAAAATTTACGACGTGTGGAAGGAGTGCAATCTCAGTCATCCACAACGCCACCATCGACATCAACATCAAATGGCGTCATCATCATCATCATCATACTTGCATCTATCAAAGAATTCCGAAACTAACGCGGACTTGAGGAAGTCAATTTCTCGTAATCTGTGTCAAACTCGTTTAAAGAGTCAGTGCCCATAATACACGATGTTTTTTAAAAAATCTTTTACAGATTGTGTAGAAGAAAAAAAAGTATGAAAGCAGCATAGGATACCGTTTTTGCAGTTCAGCCAGGCGGACATCCTCTCGAAGTGAGTATTAAACTGGTCAATAATTACCTAAAATTAATTAATTATAACTCTTTAATTAGGGTAGTTCGTGCAAAAAAAGTGAGACTTGGTGATCCCGACATTGATTATCATGGTCCGGTAGAAAATTTGACCCCTCACCATCCCAAATGTTGCATCGATCTCAGACAACTACCCCAGAGTTCATCACTGAAGGTACGGTGCCTATAGTTCCCCCGAGGACTCGCTAAGCGGTGACCCTACAAGCTCATTCAACGACCTGGCATTTCACGGTGCTGCTTCGATGCCGCCTCGACCACCTTCACTGCGCCTCTTCACGCCACCTCACGCTTCGCGATCGTCTTCCTCGGGCATCAACTAGCGGCGCCGTTCCGAACCACACGCTCCTGTACCAGTCGCGGTACGCCACTGTCGATCACACCACACGCATCTCCTATGCTAGCGGTCCACGAACCCAGTCGCTACCTTCCCACCAGGTCTTGCCCATTCGTCCTCATCGTGGCAAAGCCAGCAGCCAACCACCCACTGGTGGACAAGGGGCACCTGGACCGCTGCTCCAGTGGGGACCCACAGGGAAGCCACTGTGAGCTCCCGTTCCCAGCTTCCATCTACTTCGCGATGGTCCTCCCCGTCACTTCTCTGGCGACACCACTCATTCAGAGTTTACGCTCACGTACCAGTCGCGGTACTGTCGCTCACTCGCCCTCGACTTCATGCATTTACTCCGCTCTTCATTGGAACACGACCGGCTCACAGTGTACTTGTCCACCCCACCATTCTGCTGCTGCATCTACTTAGATAACAAGTTGTGTGCCCAGCTGTACCTCATCCACGTGTCGTCCTTATTGTCCTCCTGATGGTACCGACGCGTACCTGAACAGCAAACACCGCTCCGCGTCTTAGGGAGGAGTGATGTGGCGACCCGTGGACGACGACGACGCCGCCACTATACTACCGCGCGCCCTGGCAAAAGTCAGCCCGTTCTATCAGCAACGTCCTGGAGTAAAGCCACAGCTTGAGAAGCTCTCCGGTCCTCCGGGACATTCCATCATCGCCTATCAGCAGGACTCTCCTCTACGTCATCTTTACAAAATGAACCTCGCGATTGGACGTCGCGCGGGAGCTCGTGACGAATCGCATACACAACATACACACATCATACACAAAAAATCACACAACATACACTCTACGTGCAGCCAAAGAGCTCCGGCTATTTTTTGTCCTTACACAGGGAAGCGATGCATTTATAGCGCGCGGTATGGAATAACGAAAAGTTGAGCATCCAGCTGGTCACCTCCCAGTCCTGGCGTCAAAGGGCTAGTCTTAACCGTGGATATGCGTCGGTCAGCAGTTGGAGCGCTTCGGCAATTCGGCGCTGACGATTTGAAACACAGAAAACCTGCGGGCTATCACAGGCTTCCACGCGGATCATGGCGGGATGCTTCCATGGGAACGGCCCACGGAGAAGAAGTAAAGAGACCGAACTCGGCTCGCTAGTGGCGACAATAAATCCGCGAATTTTCTGCGTCTGCGACGCGGCGCTTGCGTTCCTTTCGAGCCTTATCTCTTCGAAGTTCCCGTTGTGTCGATGCTATGTTCTACGCTTGAATACTCTACGATTACGCGCACAAATGGGAAATTTGGTAAATAAACATGCAGTTCAACTACTATATGGAAATTAATGACTCCCTCTTTTTGTTGGCAGCTTTGTCGTCTTAACGTTTTGTTCAGCCCTCTTTCTCTGTTATGATGGGAATCCGGCTTCAATGATACTGAGTAGCGACGGAAAGCCACCTGTCGAAACCTATCGTGCTAAGCAAACTTGTAGTCGTGCTTTAACGTTGGATACTGACGGAAACATATTTTGGATGAGGCGCGTAAAGAACCAACTTGCACATGAAATTTCCCTGACATTCACTAGAGGTATTTGCAGGTCTGTAAAACACAAGCAGCGCAAACATTTTGTTATCTGCCGTCCGATACACGGAACTCTTGCCATGGTCACCACAGAGGCGGCAGCATTCGAGACTTCTCAAATTATTTTGCTGAACACAGTAGACATTGTTCATGTTTCGTTTTGTTACTTTTTGTGCAGGCAAGAGCTTCTTGGTATGTTTCGACTTCCTTCCTTCTCTGACGACGAATAGTGTGATCAAGATGCTGCCTTTTTATCGTGTATAATGTTCCATAGAGGCAGGGGCGGATCCAGGGAAGATCCTCGGGGGGGGGGGGGGGGGCACTAAAAAAAAGAGAGGAGACGGGGGGGGGGGGGGTCGCCATGTAAGACGGCGAGCTGCTGCGCTTTCATTTCACACCAGAACTTTATTTCTGATCTACAAGGTGCACGCGGGATTGGCGGGAAAACGGCGCGTGCGGCAGGAAAATCTGCCGGAATAGGGGGCAGAGGTATGTCTCGTGGGGGAGGGCCGGGCCCCCAGGGCCCCCCCCCCCTGGATCCGCCCCTGCATAGAGGGGAGTAGTCATCCCTCATTTTTCAATTGGTGACACTTTCTTGAAGCAGTTGTACATATGGTCGGCAGGTATTCATCGTAGCTGTCCTCGTGACGTAACCGCCAGGTGTGCATGTACGTCAGCCGCGGTGATATCAGCCGCTCACTCAGCGGATCGAAATGTGGTAACGCACATGACTTGGCGGGTAAACGAAGCCTTTGGTTTTCGACAGAGTCGATCGCTTCCTGCGATTCAACGGCTGGTTGCGCGTAACGGACAGCTGCAACTCTTTCAACGTGTTCAGGTCGTTGGAGAGGTGTGAGCTCGAAACCTCGACATGGTTGCTATGTCCACCTTTGTCAAATCTCTCTCAAACCACAAGCGATCGTACAAACTGCACTCCAGCTCGAACTCGTTAATTGTTGCTAAACATGTTTTAAGACGTGTATTGCTGCTTTCCTATCTCGCATCCCCCAACTCGCATATACAGTTGCCGGAAAGAGGGGTGGTCAGCCGGGGATGGAGCCGCGGAGCTCGGGAATCTTCAGGGGTCCGCCCGACCCAGGGCCCCACGGTCACGACGGCCCCCAGCGCCAGGCGAAGCCGCTACGTGAGTACGGGCCAGGCAGCACTCATCCCCGGGGCCCGTAATTTCTCTCACCGGCCCTGTGCACTGGAAACTCTTCCGACCGGAAGAGTTTCATTCATTCATTACATTCATTCATATGAACTATGTGCATGAGTGCGGAGGGGATTAGGTGAATGAAGTATTCACTTCATTCACATAGTCCCCTCTACACTTTAACAAAGCGGCCATTCACTGCGGCTGTAAAAGCCTGAACGGACCCTTTCTTCCACCCGGGCTGTTGAGCCACAATTCGCATGAATCATTAACACGTCATTCCTAACCCTTTAAATACATGCCGATGATGACGAATGTGCCCAGAAGAAGACCAGTCTCTGTTCGAAATATCGGTGACCCTCGTTCTGAGGCAATTCCCTTCATACTTCCTTACCGGTTTCACTGGATTTATACCCGCCTACTGTAGCTCAATCGGCTCAATCTTCCCTAAACTGTGGGTCACGTATCTCAGGCTAGTCGTGACAGAGAGGGCCCATGTAATAGCTAGGGAATTGGACAAAAGGGGACAGCCAATGATGTCATTAGACCACGCCCCGCCTACTATTTTCCGCCACAAAAACAAAAATCTCGTGGCAGCGGACTTCGAGGTCTAACAAGCCAAACAAGCTCAGTACTATGCAATTATACATGAAGGTCTGTGACAGGCCACCTGAAGTCAGAGCCGTTTATAGAGAGAGTTTGGCCATTGGGAGGAGCCTAACTTAAAGCGCGTCATGGGACGTCACGGCCGAACGACCTCCCTCGTCGTGCTCTATTGTTATCCATTGTTACGCCATATTGATGCTGATCGTAGTTTACAATCCAAGGAGAAAAGACACGTGCGTACTTCTTGCTTGGAAAGCCTTTCGTCCTTGAACTATTTCTGTTCGGCAACAAAGCCCCCCTTATCACTTACGCCAGTGGGTCATAAGCCGGTTATTCCTGTAGATTACATTCAACATGGCCACGAAGGTGTCGACCAGCTGGCGGACAGCATCAATATGGCGCGGACTAGATGGCTGATAAGGGGATTCCGCTCGGATTCAGGCTTTTTGGGCGGCGCAACGACGACTCTGACGTCAAAATAAGCTCCTCCCATGAGGCGGCAAAAGATCAAAGAATGGCCAAACTCTCCCTATAAATGGCTCTGCCTGAAGTCACCAACACACAAAGAGACTGTGGACATGTTTTTTCTACATGCAGGATGGAGGTCGGCGGCCGGCTCAGAGGATACAGCGCTTGCTTCTCATGCGATGGGTGCCGTGATCGATGCCTCGTATGCTCAATATTTTTTTCTGATCTAACACACAAAGAGACTGTAGACATGTTTGCACCTCAGTTGTTCTCCATGCAGATACACGCATGTTTCCAAGGAGAAACGATGAGGAGGGTGGGGGAGAACGAGTTCACGGACGCGAGAGTGGCTACGACATGGCTGGGTTACCACATTTATTTGCAAGAAGCACGGGAATTCTTGTGATAAAATGCACTTCTTCTCAGGGCCATCGGCGCGGGCGCGGCGTTCGTTTGCCTGCTCCTGCTATGTTCATCGTTTGCTCGTCTGGTATGGTATGGCCGCGTCCGTTAAAGTGGTTTTCATACCTGGCGCCCGTTATTCCAAAGTAACTAAGACATTTTTGATAGGCCTGACAAAAACGAGGAAACAGAGATGGAGGCCGAGCTGCTTGAAGCAGAGACGCAGGACAACCATCGTCCACCTAGTCATGCTGTTTCAAAGGACGTTCATGACTGTGGTGCTGATGCACCAACTGCGCTCAATTCAGTGGGCGCTGCAGTGGCACATGCTATCCGCTGTTGGGACTGCTGGTGGCAAGTAGTCTTATATTTCTGCTAAAATTAAGGTTGAACATGCCCCATGTGTATCAAGACTTATTCTTTCACACCACGATTGACTTCCAGTTTATTTCAAAACAATCTTAATGATTGTTGGCTTGAGGTTTTGCTACCTGAACAACTTTAAGGGCCACACACTCTTCAGCTGGCAAATGGAATCGCGGTTCAACGTCTGCAGTATATATCTACGTGGCCCGCACTCAGCGCATCGAATAAAGCAGCGGCAGCACTCGGATGCCTCCGTGCCGAGATTGAAACCACTTTGCCTGAGGGCATCATGGCACATCTGGGCAGGTTAGGGCAGCTCTGCACATGCAAGGAGAGAAACACTCATAATACAGAGGCTGGGAAAGCAAGAGAAAATATGCTAACCATCAATAGCTAACAAGAAAAAGAATTAGTTACAGAACAGCAGTCACGGGGAACGCAGAACGATGCGACTGCTCCATCCATGAGTAGTAAGGAATAACCACGAGTATCCGGACACACACAAGGGGCCTGGATACCATTAAATTGGCAATTAATTAGCAATTAGGACCCCCACAGTAATTAGGACCATGCAGTGAGTCACCAACTAAATGGGGAGCATCTAACTCGTGTCTAGACCAACCTGCATGTTTCCGGATACGTGGTCATAACAAATAACAAATAGACAGAAATAGAGTGAAGACAAACAATTTATTTGAAAATCAACAATGCCAGCTCGAAGAAATCGCTCTGGAACGGGCGGCTGACCGCAGACTGCCATGTTGCTCGTTGGCGGCTGGTAGTTGCAGAGGTTGATAATAGGTGGCTACCTGGTTGCAAGGCATCACACCAGATGGCGCCATGGTTCCCAGACAGAAAAATGATGAAATACTAGCAGCAGTAAAAATTGCAACAAGAAAGACACTGCTAAACAAATGCTCACTATTAAACAAATTATCTGAGACCGTGTGTAAAACATCGGGGAAACGGATTAAGACGAGTCCTTAGGTCTAATCGCAGTGCGAACACAGCGTAACAAAGAATACGCAAAAACACAACAGACATTGCTAAACAAGTCATGCAGAGCATGCAGAGAAGGCTTAAGACCAGTGCAGAACTAGGCATCGGAGAGCTTAGGCCTAACTGCTGCACACCGCTACGAAATTGAACAGCTAACACAAGGTGACAACCACAAAAATCCTAGCAACAGGGTAAAAATCAGTGATGGCCTATAACTACTAACTACTTTGCAATGGAGTAGTTTAACTAGTAGTCCAACTACTTTTCAGGGGAGTAGTTAAAACTACTTCTTTAGCTACTGCAACGTATTTTAACTACGTCGCTTAATTCACATACTGTCGTAAAGTCCACTGCCTGTCCCTTGTATATTACGTGCTGACAAAAGAGCTTGTTGAGGAAATATTTTCTGTTGCGGAGTGAAAGCTTCTGCTATAAAGGTACGTACAACATCCGACGGACCATGTACAAAAGATTTACACTCAGGCTCCTCGTTACAGATCAATGCGCCATGCACAAATATTGTAGTGGCTGCCGATTGCGCCACTGTGGACCATAAAATATTTTTGCTTAGCCGCGATGATCGATCATGTAGCCATCCTATGCAGTTATGTGCACACCAGAACGGTAACCAAGGTATTACGCAGGCCGCAACGATCGTCAAATACAAAGCTTGCGGTGGGATTCTTTCTGCGCCTACGTTATAAACTAAGTTACAGAATTATTTCACAACAAATGAGGCTTCACTATACAACCATTAAAAGTGAAGATTTAGTACACATGCACAGCACAATTGCTCGGCATCTCCATTCTCATCTAACCAGTAGCTCAAGGTAAAAGTCGGAAGAACAATCGTGTCGTAAAGCTTGCGGCAAAATCGGAAGTAGTTTACGCCTGCAGTAACCTAACTACTGTAGTTAACTACTCAATAGTAGTTTAACTAGTAGTTTCCACTACATTTCTGCAAGTAGTCGATAACTACTTTTGAACTTCAATCAGGTAGTTTAACTAGTAGTTTAACTACGTGTAGTTAACTACTGGCCATCACTGGTACAAATGAATACCACTAAACATGCGATAGCATGGAGAAAAGGCTTAGGCCGCACAATGCAACGAAACTCAATGGAGGTAACTGCAAGAAAGTCACTACTAAACAAGTCCAGTCATGCAGTGAAAAGGATTAAGGCGAGCGCTGAGCTAGGGGAAAATACACCAAGACCAGACACATCGGGGAAAAGAACTAACCATTACGGCATATCACTCATCTTCCCTCACAGCGACGGAGCGTCCACTCCCGTCAACAACCAGGCTCCAACTGATATGGCGCAGTAATAGCGGAGCAACCGACCGCACGTCCTCTCCCGACGAGAGCCAGCGCTCGACTGAGAAAAGCACCCATCTGCGCCGATGCACCCGCATCCAGCAGTGAACTCCCTCAAGCACCGATTTTTGGTTTCGCTCTCCTTTCGCTGCTGTAGTACCCAGAAGCACTCAGTACACAGAATAAGCCACTGTTTCCTCGTCCATTCCCCCCCCCCCACCTATATGTAGCAACTTGTGCAAGGATCTAACTTCACTGGCAACATAGCGCAGAGAGTGAATCTCAATTGAGTCACACCAAATTTGTTTTGTCATTCGTTTATCTTCTTGTGATTCACTAACTCGCGCAAGTATCGAACTTCGCCGACGAAGCAGCGTTGAGAATGAGTCAGAATTGAAGCAGAACAAGCAACTGCTTTGTCGTTCACTTGCCCCCTTCAATGTAGAAACTCGCGCAAGGATCTAACTTCACTGGCGAAACAGCGCAGAAGGTGAGTCACAATTGAAGCTCACCAAACTTGTTTTGTCATTTGGGTATCTTCTTGCAATGCGTGAACTCGAGCAAGTATCGAACTTCGCCGATAAAGCAGCGCTGAGAATGAGCCAGAATTGAAGCAGAACAAGCAACTGCTTTGTCGTCCACTTGCTCCCTTGAATGTAGCAACTCGCGCAACGATCTAACTTCACTGGCAAAATAGCGCAGAGGGTGAGTCACAATTGACGCACTCCAAACTTGTTTGTTATTCGTTTAATCTCATGCAAGTCATGAACTCGCGCAAGTATCGAACTTCCTCGATAAAGCAGTGCTGAGAATGAGTCGGAATTGAAGCAGAGCAACCAACTGCTTCGTCGTCCATTTGCCCCCTTCAATCTAGCAACTCGCGCAAGGATCCAACTTCACCGGCAAAGTAACGCAGAGGGTGAATCACAGTTGAAGCACACCAAATTTGCTTCATCATTCGGTTATCTTCTTGCAATGCGTGAACTCGAGCAAGTATCGAACTTCGCCGATAAAGCAGCGCTGAAAATGAGTCGGAATTGAAGCAGAGCAAGCAACAGCTTTGTCGTCCATTTGCCCCCATTCAATGTAGCAACTCGCACAAGGATCTAACTTCACCGCCAAATAACGCACAGGGTGAATCACAGTTGAAGCACGCCAAATTTGTTTTGTCGTTCGGTTATCTTCTTGCAATGCATGAACTGGAGCAAGTATCGATCTTCGCCGATAAAGCAGCGCCGAGTATGAGTCAGAATTGAACCACAACCACCAACTGCTTTCTCGCTCACTTACCACCCTTCAATGTAGCAACTCGTGCAAGGATCTAACTTCACTGGAAAATAGTGCAGAGGGTGAATCATAATTGAAGCACACCAAATTCGTTTTGTCATTCGATTATCTTCTTGCAATGCATGAACTCCAGTAAGTATCGAACTTCGCCGAAAAAGCAGCACTGAGAATGAGTCAGATTTGAAGCAGAACCAGCAACTGCTTTGTCATCCACTTGCCCCCCCTTCAATGTAGCTGCTCGCGCAAGTATCTAACTTCACTGGCAAAATAGCGCAGAGGGTGAACCACAATTGAAGCACACCAAATTTGTTTCGTCATTCGATTATCTTCTTGCAATGCATGAACTGGAGCAAGTATCGAACTTCGCCGATAAAGCAGCGCAGAGAATGAGTCAGAACTGAACCACAACCACCAACTGTTTCTCGCCCACTTGCCACCCTTCAATGTAGCAACTCGAGCAAGGATCTAACTTCACTGGAAAATAGTGCAGAGGGTGAATCACAATTGAAGCACACCAAATTCGTTTTGTCATTCGATTATCTTCTTGCAATGCATGAACTCCAGCAAGTATCGAACTTTGCCGATAAAGCAGTGCTGAGAATGAGTCGGAATTGAAGCAGAGCAAGCAACTGCTTTCTCGCCCACTTGCCACCCTTCAATGTAGCAACTCGCACAAGGATCTAACTTCACCGCCAAATAACGCACAGGGTGAATCACAGTTGAAGCACGCCAAATTTGTTTTGTCATTCGGTTATCTTCTTGCAATGCATGAACTGGAGCAAGTATCGAACTTCGCCGATAAAGCAGCGCCGAGAATGAGTCAGAATTGAACCACAACCACCAACTGCTTTCTCGCCCACTTGCCACCCTTCAATGTAGCAACTCGCGCAAGGATCTAACTTCACTGGAAAATAGTGCAGAGGGTGAATCATAATTGAAGCACACCAAATTCGTTTTGTCATTCGATTATCTTCTCGCAATGCATGAACTCCAGTAAGTATCGAACTTCGCCGATAAAGCAGCGCTGAGAATGAGCCAGAATTGAAGCAGAACAAGCAGCTGATTTTTCGTCCACTTGCCCCCTTGAATGCAACAATTCGCGCAACGATCTAACTTCACTGGCAAAATAGCACAGAGGGTGAGTCACAATTGAAGCACACCAAATTTGTTTGTTATTCGTTTAGCTTCATGCAAGTCATGAACTCGCGCAAGTATCGAACTTCCCCGATTAAGCAGCGCTGAGAATGAGTCGGAATTGAAGCAGAGCAACAACTGATTTGTCGTCCATTTGCCCCCCTTCAATCTAGCAACTCGCGCAAGGATCGAACTTCACCGGCAAAATAACGCAGAGGGTGAATCACAGTTGAAGCACACCAAATTTGCTTTGTCATTTGGTTATCTTCTTGCAATGCGTGAACTCGAGCAAGTATCGAACTTCGCCGATAAAGCAGCGCTGAAAATGAGTCGGAATCGAAGCAGAGCAAGCAACAGCTTTGTCGTCCATTTGCCCCCCTTCAATGTAACAACTCGCACAAGGATCTAACTTCACCGCCAAATAACGCAGAGGGTGAATCACAGTTGAAGCACACCAAATTTGTTTTCTCATTGTTATCTTCTTGCAATGCACGAACTTGAGCAAGTATCGAACTTCGCCGATGAAGCAGCTGTGAGAATGAGTCCAAATTGAAGTGGAACAAGCAACTGCTTTGTCGTCCACATGCCCCCTTCAATGTAGCAACTCGCGCAAGGATCTAACTTCACTGGCAAAATAGCGCAGAGGGTGAGTCCCAATTGAAGCTCACCAAACTTGTTTTGTCATTCGGTTATCTTCTTGCAATGCATTAACTCGAGCAAGTTTGATTTAATTTGGGTTTTTCTGGCGCGTTAGCTACTAAGGCCATAATGCGCCAAATACCAGTGTAAGTTTTATCTGTGTAAAATTTGTGTATTTACTAAAACAGTGTTGAGTGCTGGGTTAGTAATTAAAATCACAGATCCTTTAAAAACCCGGTATCTCTAAAAAACATATATATCTTTTCAAAGGGTATGAAACTTTCATGGCCCAGCAAAAGCGCCGGGTGCAGTGGTAAGAAGTTTCTATAGAATAAAACAAAATGACGTTCACGAAGATGCTGATACGCTGGGCATACAATGAGGATATGGAGGATTGAGAGTTGTTCCCCACAGAGATTGCACTCGGGAGGGTCTTCTTCCCGTAAGAGATATACATGTGTTAAGTATGTGTGTCCCAAACGGAGCCGACAAGGTAGCACCTCATACAGTCGATTTGATGCAGATGGAGAAGGGCCTATCTTGGGTTTTATAGCATGTAATTTGTTGCTTGTCTGTTGGTCCCAAAAGCTCTGCCAGTGTCTGTTAATGCTGCTTTTTAAACGTAGCCTGAGATCTTTTGATGGAATGTCGAAAGTCGTAATGTCGTTTGTTAAGGCAGCAGCAGCTGCTCGATCGGCCTTTTCATTTCCAGGTATTCCAACATGGCTGGGTACCCAGCAGAACAGTAACCGATAAGCCCTGTTAGCTATAGTGCTTGCAATGCGCATTGCACGATGGACTTTGTACAATGAATGCTACAGATAGTCTGCAAGGAACTCAAAAAGTCTGTGTATATGACTGATGATTTGATACGATTTTGTAAGATATAATTCAGGGCTAAAATTATGGCATACACTTCCGCTGTGAAGACAGACATGGTGACCTTCAAACGATGTGACCTTGTAACTGTGCCAGTGACCATAGCGCACGATACCCCGGAAACGGTCTTTGAGCCATCAGTGTACAACTCTACATGGCTGCCAAAGCTATCCTTTAACACCTCAAATTCCTGCTGGAGTACACTGTTAGCAGTATCACGCCTGTTGTATCTGGAAAGGGGTACGTTGCATTTTGCAGGGGGCTGCCATGGAGAGATTTTCTTAGTTGTCTCAAGAATATTCTGGAAAGCCATAGTGTTCAACTGCTTGTGACATTCTAACGCTAAAAGAAGGCACAGCTGAAGGTCTGTTCAAGAAGTGCTGTCTGAATTGTGTATCTTTCACACATTGATATGCTGGGTTCTCGGGGTGACCCCTGATTCTAAGTGCATATGAAGCAGCGAGGTAAAACCTACGTCTCTCTAAAGACCACTGATTAGCTTCTATGTATAGACTTTGTATCGGAGAAGTTTTGAATGATCCGAGTACTAAACGCAGTCCTTGGTGGTGTATTGGATCGATGATTTTGAGTGTAGATGGCCGTGCTGAACCATACACAGCACACCCATAATCCAATTTGGAAAGAACAGTGGAGACGTAGATCTTCTTGAGTGTGTCACGATCTGCTCCCCAGGACCGGTGAGAAAGCACTTTTAGAAGATTTAGAGATTTAATGGCCTTTATCTTGAGGTGTTTGAGGTGAGGAAAAAAAGTCAATTTCCGGTCAAATATAAGTCCAAGGAATTTATGCTCAGGCTTTACGTTAATGTCGTGGCTGCCCATTTTAAGTGTTGGTTCGGGAAACTCTCCCCGTACCCTAGAGAAAGAGACGCATACTGTCTTTTCCGGAGAAAACTTGAAACCATTTTCATGCGACCATTTGACCAACTTGTTTATTGTGAGTTGGAGTTGACGTTCGCACCTAGCAACGCTGGAAGAGGAACAAGAAATCTGAACGTCATCTACATACAGTGAATACCTGACTGAAGGTGGAATGGCACTTGCTATGGAGTTCATCTTTCCGATGAATAGAGTTACACTTAGGACGGATCCTTGAGGTACACCGTTCTCTTGTATGAATGGGCGAGAAAGTGTCGATCCAACCTGGACCTGGAATAATCGTCCTCGAAGGAAATTGGCAATACAGCGAAACATGCGGCCGCTTATTCCCAGACTGTGCAGATCCTGCACAATACCATACCTCCAGGCGGTATCATAGGCCTTTTCAATGTCGAAAAATACGGACACACAATGCTGCCTTCGGACAAATGCTTCCCTGATGGCAGTCTCTAGCCGCAACAGATGATCTGTTGTCGAGCACGCAGCTCTGAAGCCACTCTGGAATTTATCTAGGCATTTATTTTCCTCAAGGAAATACATCAGGCGATCATTAACCATGCGCTCAAAAGTTTTCCCTAGGCAACTTGTGAGTGCTATGGGTCGATAACTGGAGGGGTTTGTGCAGTCTTTTCCAGGTTTTAACAATGGGACAACGGTTGCCACCTTCCAGCCAGACGGAAGACAACCCTCTCGCCAGACAAGATTAAAGAAATCAAGAAGGGATTCTAAAGATGTGGATGATAAATGCTGGATCATGGAGTAGGTAATGCGATCAGGACCTGGGGCTGTATCTTTACTGAATGACAGAGCCCTTTGTAGCTCAGTCATTGTAAAGAGTGAATTGTATGGGTACCTGTCACCGCCCTCACTTGGAATAGTCTGTTTCTCAGCAGATGATTTTATTTTCAAAAAATCCCTGCTATAGTGAGCTGAGCTGGATACATGTTGCATATGTTCCCCAAGGGCATCGACCTGCTATTACAAATTCTGACAAACTACGGCATTTACCTGCAGTAATGGGACACAGAAACTTGTGTAGTCTCCTTTGATTTTCCTTAGCCTGTCCCATATAAGTTTTGAAGGAGTGTTACAATTCAAAGAAGATACAAAACTTTTCCAAGATTCTTTTTTTTTGCCTGTCTTCGTGTCCAGCGTGCTTTTGCACGTGCCTTCCTGAATGCGACTAAGTTTGGTGTGGTGGGGTGCCTTCGAAACACACCCCACGCCCGATTTTGTTCTTTGCGTGTAGTCTCGCAGTCGCTTGTCCACAAAGGCTTGGAGCGCTTAGGGAGGCGACCGGATGTTTGTGGGATGGACTGTTGAGCAGCATTTATAATGGTGTCCGTAATAAGGTTATTGACATCTTCTATACTTAACCCTTGGAAAGATGGTGTTAGGAGATTGGCTTCATCCTTGAAGAGATTCCAATCAGCCTGTGACAGTTTCCACCGACGTGGACGTGTACCTAGGGTGGTTGGGGCATTATGCACTTTCAGAACTACAGGAAAATGATCGCTACCCCGAGGATTCTGGTCCACTGCCCAGTCAATGCTTTGAAACACTGATGGGCTGCACAAAGAGAGGTCGATAGCGGAGAAAAACTGACTAGCGCTACTTACATAAGTGGGACTTCCTTTGTTAAGAAGACAGATAGCTCTAGAAATATCTTTTCCAACATTTTTCCTCGCCTGTCGACTCTCGAGCTTCCCCATAAGCAGTTATGGGCATTAAAATCTCCCAGTAAGAGGAAAGGCGGTGGGAGCCCGTCAATTAAAGTTTCCAGTGTGTTCTGGTCTACCACAGCTGATGGTGGTAGGTATACGGAACATACAGTTATGACCCCCTGAAGACATATTTGAACGGCAACTGCCTCAAGTGCTGTTTTCAGTGGAAGGTGCTTTGTAGGGAGGGTTTTTGGTGTAAGGATAGCAACACCTCCAGATGTACGTGTTGCATCAACCCGATCGTTTCGGAACAGGTTCCATCTGCGGAGTGTATGTATCTGTTGCGGATTAAGATAAGTCTCTTGTAGTGCAAAGCAGAGTGTATCATACCTGTACGAAAGATCATTGACATCATCAAGATTAGTGAGAAGCCCTCGACAATTCCACTGAAGGATCGCCATAGTATAGAAAATGAAAAAGGTGTGCACAAGAGGCGTCTTCGTCATTGGAAAGAGTGTACTGTGTAAAGAACCTTTCATTATTTCTTCTTTGGGGGCATTATGGGCTGCCTCGGAGTTTTCTTCCGAGCAGCCGCAAGTTCCTTAGGTGATATATCGGGGAGTGAGCCACTCCCCGACATACTGCTCTTAGGCTTCCTTTGTGTTTGCGAGCTCACGCTCGTAAAAGAGCCTTGCGAGCTCGTGTCGTCATCGCATTCCATGGAGCTTGCCTCCACAGTTTGCGATGACGAAGGCGGTGTCTGTGAAAATGACGCCGCGGAAGAGGATTGCGAAACTGTGGTTACTGCTACAGGAGTTGGTGTTTGAGAAAGAGTTGTACATGTTACTTCACTTTGTATGGTATTCTCTGTCTGTGTTGCACATGACATCATCCTTGGTTTCTCTTTAACAACAGATGAAAAGGATTTCTGGAACGAGAACTGAGATGCCTTCTTCCTGGCTTCTGGATAACTGAGTTTCTGTGTGACTTTGATGTGCATCACCTCTTTCTCAAACTTCCACTTTGGACAAGACCTAGAGTACGAAGGGTGGTCACCTGCGCAGTTGACACAGTGATCCGGCCCTCTGCACTCCTTAGAGTCGTGGTCCTGTTTGCTGCAGCGGGCACAGCACGCAGAACCTCTGCAAGCATCGGAAGGATGGCCAAAGCAGTTACACTTGAAGCATCTGAGTGGATTAGGGATATATGGCCGCACCTCTGCAGTCAGATGCCCTACCTTTAGCCTTTCTGGTAAAGTCGGATAGTCGAACGTGAGGATTGTGTTGCGCGTTGTTATATACTCGTTGTTTTTCCGGATTTTTATTTTCCTGACATCAATCACTTTTTGGCTTTTTAGATTTTCCAGTATCTCTTCTGATGGAACGTCAATGAGTTCCGCTAGTGACACGACACCACGGCAGGTATCAAGGGTCCTATGCAAGGTTGCTGATATTTTGATCCCGTGCATCTCCTGTGTGTTCAGTATACGCTCGCAGTCGGCTTCAGAAGTGCATTGCAGCAGTAGGTCACCTGATCTAAGGCGTTTGATTTCTTTCACGTTCTTTGACAGAGATGCCACCGCCTTTTCGATGAAGAACGGTGACATTTTCCCGAGTGGAGTGTTTTTTTTTTTTCAGTCTCTGTGTTCACACTGCTTACAACAATGTATTTAGTTTGAAAGGCGTCAAACACCTGTTTGAAAACTTCGGTCCGCGAGCGCTTTCCGCCCGCGATCGAGGAAGGAATAGAATTTTTACCCATATAAGGTTTAAGTAAACGAATGTTCCAGATGGTCACCCACACTTCACATTCATACATGTGGGAAGGTCCCGGAGTTTTAAAGAAAACCCATCGGCCGGTGCTTGACCAAGACCCCGACCGCCACCGTTCAAGGTTTCTACCCTTCACCTTAAATCCCCTCGGCACGGTACGGTTAACACCTTAGGACTGGCGGCTGGGGTACGTGGTGGCGCCACTCACCAAACACCAGCCGAAGCCGGTGCCCCCTGCGGGGAACTCGAGCAAGTATCGAACTTCGCCGATAAAGCAGCGCTGAGAATGAGTCCGAATTGAAGCAGAACAGGCAACTGCTTTGTCGTCCACTTGCCCCTTTTAATGCAGCAACTCGCGCAACGATCTACCAAAATAGCGCAGAGCGTGAATAACAATTGAAGCACACCAAATTTGTTTTGTCATTCGGTTATCTTCTTGCAATGCATGAACTGGAGCAAGTATCGAATTTCGCCGATAAAGCAGCGCTCTGAATGAGTCAGAATTGAAGCACAACCACCAACTGCTTTGTCGCCCACTTGCCACCTTTCAATGTAGCAACTCGCGCAAGGATCTAACTTCACTGGCGAAATAGCGCAGAAGGTGAGTCACAACTGAAGCACACCAAATTTGTTTTGTCATTCGTTTATCTTCGTGCAAGTCATGAACTCGCGCAAGTATCGAACTTCCCCGATAAAGCAGCGCTGAGAATTAGTCGGAATTGAAGGAGAGCAAGCAACTGCTTTGCGTCCATTTTCCCCCTTCAATGTAACAACTCGCGCAAGGATCTAACTTCACCGGCAAAATAACCCAGAGGGTGAATCACAGTTGAAGCACACCAAATTTGTTTTGTCATTCGTTATCTTCGTGCAGGTCATGAACTCGCGCAAGTATCGAACTTCCCCGATAAAGCAGTGCTGAGAATGAGTCGGAATTGAAGCAGAGCAAGCAACTGCTTTGTCGTCCATTTGCCCCCCTTCAATCTAGCAACTCGCGCAAGGATCCAACTTCACCGACAAAGTAACGCAGAGGGTGAATCACAGTTGAAGCACACCAAATTTGCTTTGTCATTCGGTTATCTTCTTGCAATGCGTGAACTCGAGCAAGTATCGAACTTCGCCGATAAAGCAGCGCTGAGAATGAGCCAGAATTGAAGCAGAACAAGCAACTGCCTTGTCGTCCACTTGCCCCCTTGAATGTGGCAACTCGCGCAACGATCTAACTTCATTGGCAAAATAGCGCAGAGGGTGAATCACAGTTGAAGCACACCAAATTTGCTTTGTCATTCGTTTCTCTTCGTGCAGGTCATGAACTCGCGCACGTATCGAACTTCCCCGATAAAGCAGCGCTGAGAATGAGCCAGAATTGAAGCAGAACAAGCAACTGCTTTGTCGTCCACTTGCCCCCTTGAATGTAGCAACTCGCGCAACGATCTAACTTCACTGGCAAAATAGTGCAGAGGGTGAGTCACAATTGAAGCACACCAAATTTGTTTGTTATTCGTTTATCTTCGTGCAAGTCATGAACTCGCACAAGTATCGAACTTCCCCGATAAAGCTGCGCCGAGAATGAGTATGAATTGTATGCAGAGCAAGCAACTGCTTTGTTGTCCATTTGCCTCCCTTCAATGTAGCAACTCGTGCAAGGATCTAACTTCACTGGCAAAATAACGCAGAGGTTGAATCACAGTTGAAGCACGCCGAATTTGCTTTGTCATTCGTTTGTCTTCGTGCAAGTCATGAACTTGCGCAAGCATCGAACTTCCCCGATAAAGCAGCGCTGAGAATGAGTCAGAATTGAAGCGCAATAAGTAACTACTTTGTTGTCCACTTGCCCCCTTCAATGTAGCAACTCACGCAAGGATCTAACTTCACTGGCAAAATAGCGCAGAGGGTGAATCACAATTGACGCACACGAAGTTTGTTTTGTTATTCCTTTATCTTCGTGCAAGTCATGAACTCGCGCAAGTATCGAACTTCCCCGATAAAGCAGCGCTGAGAATGAGTCGGAATTGAAGCAGAGCAAGCAACAGCCTTGTCGTCCATTGCCCCCCTTCAATGTAGCAACTCGCACAAGGATCTAACTTCACCGCCAAATAACGCAGAGGGTGAATCACAGTTGAAGCACGCCAAATTTGTTTTGTCATTCGGCTATTTCTTGCAATGTGTTAACTCCAGCAAGTATCCAACTTCGCGGAAAAAGCACCACTGAGAATGAGCCAGAATTGAAGCAGAATTAGCAGCAACTGCTTTGTCGTCCTTTTGCCCGACCCCCCTGCAATGTAGCACCTCGCGCAAGGATCTAACTTCACCGGCAAAATAACGCAGAGAGTGAATCACAGTTGAAGCACACCAAATTTGTTTTGTCATTCGTTATCTTCGTGCAAGTCATGAACTCGCGCAAGTATCGAACTTCCCCGATAAAGCAGCGCTGAGAATGAGTCAGAATTGAAGCAGAGCAAGCAACTGCTTTGCGTCCACTTTCCCCCTTCAATGTAACAACTCGCGCAAGGATCTAACTTCACCGCCAAATAACGCAGAGGGTGAATCACAGTTGAACCACGCCAAATTTGTTTTCTCATTCGGTTATCTTCTTGCAATGCATGAACTCGAACAAGTATCGAACTTCGCCGATAAAGCAGCGCTGAAAATGAATCGGAATTGAAGGAGAGCAAGCAACTGCTTTGCGTCCATTTTCCCCCTTCAATGTAACAACTCGCGCAAGGATCTAACTTCACCGGCAAAATAACGCAGAGAGTGAACCACAGTTGAAGCACACCAAATTTGTTTTGTCATTCGTTATCTTCGTGCAAGTCATGAACTCGCGCAAGCATCGAACTTCCCCGATAAAGCAGCGCTGAGAATGAGCCAGAATTGAAGCAGAACAAGCAACTGCCTTGTCGTCCACTTGCCCCCTTGAATGTGGCAACTCGCGCAACGATCTAACTTCATTGGCAAAATAGCGCAGAGGGTGAATCACAGTTGAAGCACACCAAATTTGCTTTGTCATTCGGTTATCTTCTTGCAATGCGTGAACTCGAGCAAGTATCGAACTTCGCCGATAAAGCAGCGCTGAGAATGAGCCAGAATTGAAGCAGAACAAGCAACTGCCTTGTCGTCCACTTGCCCCCTTGAATGTGGCAACTCGCGCAACGATCTAACTTCATTGGCAAAATAGCGCAGAGGGTGAATCACAGTTGAAGCACACCAAATTTGCTTTGTCATTCGTTTCTCTTCGTGCAGGTCATGAACTCGCGCACGTATCGAACTTCCCCGATAAAGCAGCGCTGAGAATGAGCCAGAATTGAAGCAGAACAAGCAACTGCTTTGTCGTCCACTTGCCCCCTTGAATGTAGCAACTCGCGCAACGATCTAACTTCACTGGCAAAATAGTGCAGAGGGTGAGTCACAATTGAAGCACACCAAATTTGTTTGTTATTCGTTTATCTTCGTGCAAGTCATGAACTCGCACAAGTATCGAACTTCCCCGATAAAGCTGCGCCGAGAATGAGTATGAATTGTATGCAGAGCAAGCAACTGCTTTGTTGTCCATTTGCCTCCCTTCAATGTAGCAACTCGTGCAAGGATCTAACTTCACTGGCAAAATAACGCAGAGGTTGAATCACAGTTGAAGCACGCCGAATTTGCTTTGTCATTCGTTTGTCTTCGTGCAAGTCATGAACTTGCGCAAGCATCGAACTTCCCCGATAAAGCAGCGCTGAGAATGAGTCAGAATTGAAGCGCAATAAGTAACTACTTTGTTGTCCACTTGCCCCCTTCAATGTAGCAACTCACGCAAGGATCTAACTTCACTGGCAAAATAGCGCAGAGGGTGAATCACAATTGACGCACACGAAGTTTGTTTTGTTATTCCTTTATCTTCGTGCAAGTCATGAACTCGCGCAAGTATCGAACTTCCCCGATAAAGTAGCGCTGAGAATGAGTCGGAATTGAAGCAGAGCAAGCAACAGCTTTGTCGTCCATTGCCCCCCTTCAATGTAGCAACTCGCACAAGGATCTAACTTCACCGCCAAATAACGCAGAGGGTGAATCACAGTTGAAGCACGCCAAATTTGTTTTGTCATTCGGCTATTTCTTGCAATGTGTTAACTCCAGCAAGTATCCAACTTCGCGGAAAAAGCACCACTGAGAATGAGCCAGAATTGAAGCAGAATTAGCAGCAACTGCTTTGTCGTCCTTTTGCCCGACCCCCCTGCAATGTAGCAACTCGCGCAACGATCTAACTTCACTGGCAAAATAGTGCAGAGGGTGAGTCACAATTGAAGCACACCAAATTTGTTTGTTATTCGTTTATCTTCGTGCAAGTCATGAACTCGCACAAGTATCGAACTTCCCCGATAAAGCTGCGCTGAGAATGAGTCTGAATTGATGCAGAGCAAGCAACTGCTTTGTTGTCCATTTGCCTCCCTTCAATGTAGCAACTCGTGCAAGGATCTAACTTCACTGGCAAAATAACGCAGAGGGTGAATCACAGTTGAAGCACGCCAAATTTGCTTTGTCATTCGTTTGTCTTCGTGCAAGTCATGAACTTGCGCAAGCATCGAACTTCCCCGATAAAGCAGCGCTGAGAATGAGTCAGAATTGAAGCGCAATAAGTAACTACTTTGTTGTCCACTTGCCCCCTTCAATGTAGCAACTCACGCAAGGATCTAACTTCACTGGCAAAATAGCGCAGAGGGTGAATCACAATTGACGCACACGAAGTTTGTTTTGTTATTCCTTTATCTTCGTGCAAGTCATGAACTCGCGCAAGTATCGAACTTCCCCGATAAAGCAGCGCTGAGAATGAGTCGGAATTGAAGCAGAGCAAGCAACAGCCTTGTCGTCCATTGCCCCCCTTCAATGTAGCAACTCGCACAAGGATCTAACTTCACCGCCAAATAACGCAGAGGGTGAATCACAGTTGAAGCACGCCAAATTTGTTTTGTCATTCGGCTATTTCTTGCAATGTGTTAACTCCAGCAAGTATCCAACTTCGCGGAAAAAGCACCACTGAGAATGAGCCAGAATTGAAGCAGAATTAGCAGCAACTGCTTTGTCGTCCTTTTGCCCGACCCCCTTGCAATGTAGCAACTCGCGCAAGGATCTAACTTCACCGGCAAAATAACGCAGAGAGTGAATCACAGTTGAAGCACACCAAATTTGTTTTGTCATTCGTTATCTTCGTGCAAGTCATGAACTCGCGCAAGTATCGAACTTCCCCGATAAAGCAGCGCTGAGAATGAGTCAGAATTGAAGCAGAGCAAGCAACTGCTTTGCGTCCACTTTCCCCCTTCAATGTAACAACTCGCGCAAGGATCTAACTTCACCGCCAAATAACGCAGAGGGTGAATCACAGTTGAACCACGCCAAATTTGTTTTCTCATTCGGTTATCTTCTTGCAATGCATGAACTCGAACAAGTATCGAACTTCGCCGATAAAGCAGCGCTGAAAATGAATCGGAATTGAAGGAGAGCAAGCAACTGCTTTGCGTCCATTTTCCCCCTTCAATGTAACAACTCGCGCAAGGATCTAACTTCACCGGCAATATAACGCAGAGAGTGAACCACAGTTGAAGCACACCAAATTTGTTTTGTCATTCGTTATCTTCGTGCAAGTCATGAACTCGCGCAAGTATCGTACTTCCCCGATAAAGCAGCGCTGAGAATCAGTCAGAATTGAAGCAGAGCAAGCAACTGCTTTGCGTCCACTTTCCCCCTTCAATGTAACAACTCGCGCAAGGATCTAACTTCACCGCCAAATAACGCAGAGGGTGAATTACAGTTGAACCACGCCAAATTTGTTTTCTCATTCGGTTATCTTCTTGCAATGCATGAACTCGAGCAAGTATCAAACTTCGCCGATAGAGCAGCGCTGAAAATGAATCGGAATTGAAGCAGAACAAGCAACTGCTTTGTCGTCCACTTGCCCCCTTCAATGTAGCAACTCGCACAAGTATCTAACTTCACTGGCAAAATAGTGCAGGGGTGAAGAATCACAATTTAAGCACACAAATTTGTTTTCTCATTCGGTTATCTTATTGCAATGCATGAACTCGAGCAAGTATCGAACTTCGCCGATAAAGCAGCGCTGAGAACGAGTCAGAATTGAAGCAGAACAAGCAACTACTTTGTCGTTCACTTGCCCCCTTCAATGTAGAAACTCGCGCAAGGATCTAACTTCACTGGCGAAACAGCGCAGAAGGTGAGTCACAACTGAAGCACACCAAATTTGTTTTGTCATTCGTTTATCTTCGTGCAAGTCCTGAACTCGCGCAAGTATCGAACTTCCCGATAAAGCAGCGCTGAGAATGAGTCGGAATTGAAGGAGAGCAAGCAACTGCTTTGCGTCCATTTTCCCCCCTTCAATGTAACAACTCGCGCAAGGATCTAACTTCACCGGCAAAATAACGCAGAGGGTGAATCACAGTTGAAGCACACCAAATTTGTTTTGTCATTCGTTATCTTCGTGCAAGTCATGAACTCGCGCAAGTATCGAACTTCCCCGATAAAGCAGCGCTGAGAATGAGTCAGAATTGAAGCAGAGCAAGCAACTGCTTTGCGTCCATTTGCCCCCCTTCAATCTAGCAACTCGCGCAAGGATCCAACTTCACCGACAAAGTAACGCAGAGGGTGAATCACAGTTGAAGCACACCAAATTTGCTTTGTCATTCGGTTATCTTCTTGCAATGCGTGAACTCGAGCAAGTATCGAACTTCGCCGATAAAGCAGCGCTGAGAATGAGCCAGAATTGAAGCAGAACAAGCAACTGCCTTGTCGTCCACTTGCCCCCTTGAATGTAGCAACTCGCGCAACGATCTAACTTCATTGGCAAAATAGCGCAGAGGGTGAATCACAGTTGAAGCACACCAAATTTGCTTTGTCATTCGTTTCTCTTCGTGCAGGTCATGAACTCGCGCACGTATCGAACTTCCCCGATAAAGCAGCGCTGAGAATGAGCCAGAATTGAAGCAGAACAAGCAACTGCCTTGTCGTCCACTTGCCCCCTTGAATGTAGCAACTCGCGCAACGATCTAACTTCATTGGCAAAATAGCGCAGAGGGTGAATCACAGTTGAAGCACACCAAATTTGCTTTGTCATTCGTTTCTCTTCGTGCAGGTCATGAACTCGCGCACGTATCGAACTTCCCCGATAAAGCAGCGCTGAGAATGAGCCAGAATTGAAGCAGAACAAGCAACTGCTTTGTCGTCCACTTGCCCCCTTGAATGTAGCAACTCGCGCAACGATCTAACTTCACTGGCAAAATAGTGCAGAGGGTGAGTCACAATTGAAGCACACCAAATTTGTTTGTTATTCGTTTATCTTCGTGCAAGTCATGAACTCGCACAAGTATCGAACTTCCCGATAAAGCTGCGCTGAGAATGAGTCTGAATTGATGGTCATGGTCATCATTGGTCATCATGATGGTCCGACTTCTGTCTGTGAAGAGAGCGTAGAGGACAAATTTAATCGCTTTTTTTGTTCTGTGCACACAACAGATAATTCTGTCACGCCGAGTCTTTCTCCTTACAGACACTGTATCAACGATCTAATTATTAGAGAAGAGGGTGTCCTAGACAGTTTGCTTAGATTAAATCCGAGAAAATCTTGCGGACCGGACGGCGTTCCTAATACTTTTCTGCGAAGGTATGCTGAGCGCTGTTCTAAGTTTCTTGCAGTGATATATTCTTTTAGTTTGCAGGCCGGGGAATTTCCAGATGATTGGAAAATAGCTAAAATAGTGCCAATATTTAAAAGTGGAGATAGTGCGTGTGTCACTAATTACAGACCGGTATCGCTGTTGAGCACGTGCAGCAAGGTGCTTGAGCACTTCGTTGCTAAGCACATAATAACATACCTAGAGACCAACTCGTTCTTTACAAAGGAGCAACACGGCTTTCGGCGGGGTTTCTCAACAATAACTCAGCTTGTGCACATAATTAATGACTTTGCCACCGTTGTCGACGACGATGGTCAAGTCGACGTGGTGTTCTTAGACTGGTCGAAGGCCTTTGATAGAGTTTCACACCGCAAACTGTTAATCAAACTGAAAACCTTGCTTCAGAATGACAGGATGTTACGTTGGTTGGACTCCTATCTGACCAACCGGAAACAGTTTGTGAGTGTTGCAAGCGGTGACTCCTCGCAGCTACCTGTGATTTCTGGCGTCCCACAGGGTTCAGTGCTAGTGCCGTTACTCTTTTTAATTTTTATAAATGATCTTCATACAGATAACACAGCAATACAGTGCCGATTCTTTGCAGATGACTGCATAGTGTACTCCAGAATTTTTGTCGAGGGCGATCAAGCGAACATGAATAACTCATTGCAAACGATATCTGCCTGGTGTAAGAAGTGGCAAATGGTTTTCAATATCGATAAATGTGTGCAAATGAGAATCACTACTAAGAAGACACCACTCGATTTCTTGTATAATATCAATAATGCAATACTGAAACAGGTCCATGAATACAAGTATTTAGGAGTCATTATCACGTCTAATTTGAACTGGTCTGTTCACATCGAAGCAATGGTGTCGAAAGCGCTTCGTAAGCTCTGGTACTTACGCAGGACAATGAGACATTGCACTCCACGAACGAAGCTCACTGCCTATACAACATTAGTTCGTCCATTGTTAGAGTACGCGGATATCGTGTGGGATCCCCACACGACTATTGACATAAACCGCATAGAGAATGTACAGAAAAAGGGCTTAAGGTTTATTTACAACGCGTATGTAAGGGAATCATCAGTGACAGCGCTGTACGACACTTCTCGACTCCCCCCACTGGCTCTTCGAAGGAAACTCATGCGACTGAAATTTTTGCATAGTATCATATACGGCGGATCAGGGTTAAAGTTTGATGACTATTTGACATTCAATTCCAGTCGGCCAACAAGGCAAAAACACAGTAAATTGATACGGGAGCTTCGTTCCAGGAAAAACGTTCTCAATTTTTCATTCTTTCCACGCACAGTGCGGGATTGGAATTGCTTGCCTACCAGTGTGACGGAATTAAATAATGTCACTTCTTTTTTAAAGGCAACTCAATCTTATATTGGAATTCCTGTTGAGTGATTTTATTGTGTTTGAGTTTGTGTGTAATCCCTGCCTTGGCGGTCAACAGGCTGCCGGCAGTATTAGCAAATAAAAAAATAAATAAATAATAAATAAAAAAATTGATACAGAGCAAGCAACTGCTTTGTTGTCCATTTGCCTCCCTTCAATGTAGCAACTCGTGCAAGGATCTAACTTCACTGGCAAAATAACGCAGAGGGTGAATCACAGTTGAAGCACGCCAAATTTGCTTTGTCATTCGTTTGTCTTCGTGCAAGTCATGAACTTGCGCAAGCATCGAACTTCCCCGATAAAGCAGCGCTGAGAATGAGTCAGAATTGAAGCTCAATAAGTAACTACTTTGTTGTCCACTTGCCCCCTTCAATGTAGCAACTCACGCAAGGATCTAACTTCACTGGCAAAATAGCGCAGAGGGTGAATCACAATTGACGCACACGAAGTTTGTTTTGTTATTCCTTTATCTTCGTGCAAGTCATGAACTCGCGCAAGTATCGAACTTCCCCGATAAAGCAGCGCTGAGAATGAGTCGGAATTGAAGGAGAGCAAGCAACTGCTTTGCGTCCATTTTCCCCCTTCAATGTAACAACTCGCGCAAGGATCTAACTTCACCGGCAAAATAACGCAGAGAGTGAATCACAGTTGAAGCACACCAAATTTGTTTTGTCATTCGTTATCTTCGTGCAAGTCATGAACTCGCGCAAGTATCGAACTTCCCCGATAAAGCAGCGCTGAGAATGAGTCAGAATTGAAGCAGAGCAAGCAACTGCTTTGCGTCCACTTTCCCCCTTCAATGTAACAACTCGCGCAAAGATCTAACTTCACCGCCAAATAACGCAGAGGGTGAATCACAGTTGAACCACGCCAAATTTGTTTTCTCATTCGGTTATCTTCTTGCAATGCATGAACTCGAGCAAGTATCGAACTTCGCCGATAAAGCAGCGCTGAAAATGAATCGGAATTGAAGGAGAGCAAGCAACTGCTTTGCGTCCATTTTCCCCCTTCAATGTAACAACTCGCGCAAGGATCTAACTTCACCGGCAAAATAACGCAGAGAGTGAATCACAGTTGAAGCACACCAAATTTGTTTTGTCATTCGTTATCTTCGTGCAAGTCATGAACTCGCGCAAGTATCGTACTTCCCCGATAAAGCAGCGCTGAGAAGAGTCAGAATTGAAGCAGAGCAAGCAACTGCTTTGCGTCCACTTTCCCCCTTCAATGTAACAACTCGCGCAAGGATCTAACTTCACCGGCAAAATAACGCAGAGAGTGAATCACAGTTGAAGCACACCAAATTTGTTTTGTCATTCGTTATCTTCGTGCAAGTCATGAACTCGCGCAAGTATCGTACTTCGCCGATACAGCAGCGCTGAGAATGAGCCAGAATTCAAGCAGAACAAGCAACTGCTTTGTCGTCCACTTGCTCCCTTGAATGTAGCAACTCGCACAACAATCTAACTTCACGGGCAAAATAGTGCAGAGGGTGAGTCACAATTGAAGCACACCAAATTTGCTTTGTCATTCGGTTATCTTCTTGCAATGCGTGAATTCGAGCAAGTATCGAACTTCGCCAATAAAGCAGCGATGAGAATGAGTCAGAATTGAAGCAGAACCACCAACTGCTTTGTCGTCCACTTGCCCCCCCCCCCCCTTCAATGCAGAAACTGGCCCAAGGATCTAACTGCACTGGCAAAATAGCGCAGAGGGTGAATCACAATTGAAGCACACCAAATTTGTTTTGTCATTCGATTATCTTCTTGCAACGCATGAACTCGAGCAAGTATCGAACTTCGCCGATAACGCAGCGCAGAGAATGAGTCCGAATTGAAGCAGAGCAAGCAACTGCTTTGTCGTCCATATTCCCCCCTTCAATGTAACAACTCGCGCAAGGATCACGTCAGTCACGTATCCATCTTGCATGATCTGTACCAAGCCGGTCTCTCGCATCGTACACTATGTTGGCTTCAGGACTTTCTCCAACAACGGTCCGTCTTCGTCCGCACATCACAAGGCGACACCGACTTGTTCCCGGTCCCTCAGGGTGTTCCACAAGGAAGCGTCCTGAGCCCGCTCTTATTTAATGTTGTAATGGCGGGCATTAAGAGTTGCATTCGAAGGAAGGTCAACTTGTCCCTTTACGCCGACGAATGCATCTGGTCCACTGCTACATCTCGCCCTGCCATTCGACAACGCCTCCAGGCTACATTGGACGACATTCACACTTACCTGCTCCGAGCAGGGGTGGAAATATCAGCGGAGAAAAGTGCGGCACTCGCCTTCTCCCGCAAATCCATGCAGCGATGCCGTCTGCACATTGGGGACAGGCCACTTATAAATGTCCAGCACCACAAATTCCTCGACGTAACCCTAACCACTAGCCTCTCTTGGAAACGTCACATCGATGGCATGGAGAAGAAAGTTCAGTGCTGGACCGCTGTCATCCGTCACTTCGCTGGAATGAGGTGGGGACGTGATGAGAAGGACCTCCTGAGGCTGCATAACGCCTTGATTCGTGCCACAGTCGCCTACAGTCTGCCTGTGCTTCACGATCTCCCCAGCACCTTAGCACAGAGGATCCGCGCTATGCTGGCACGGAGCCTACGGGTGTGCCTCGGTGTCCCCCGCGGGGCCGAGACAAGGCTAGTGGTTGCGGAAGCCCGCGACATCCCTTTTGAAGTTCTCCGAAACACAGAAACTGTGCGCCAGTATCTCCGCCTGATTGCACACCATCGCCACCACCCGCTCATCCGGAAGCTTCGGGCAAGGCGCAGCACACCGATCCACGGATGTATGTCATTCAAATCCCGCGTTCCGAAATTCGTGATCAGCCCCGCCGCTGAAGGCACGGCCCCGTGGACACTTCCGTCGCCAAGCGTCACCGCCTCTGTCCCAGGAATCACGGACAACAAAAGGAGCTACCCCGACCTCGTACTACAGCAACTGACTATGGATTTCATCGGCACCGCATATGACGGGTTCTGCACGGTCTTCACGGATGGCTCCTCAACGAAAACTTCGTCATCCTCATCTTTTGTGGTACCTTCGATACCGCTCACCCGGGGTTGCCGGTTGTCCCATCGCACCTCTTCGACCTCAGCCGAGCTGTACGGGATCCTGCTGTTTTTACAATATGCTGCCACCTGCGATCCACGGCGATGGGTAGTCTGTACGGACTCCAAGTCAGCTCTTCGATGCCTGAAAACCTCAGGTCTCCGCGGCTCACTGGCCACACTTGTGATAAACATTCTACGCCTACTGAAGTTCATAACTGCCCAGGGCCACACCATCGCTTTTCAATGGATTCCGGGTCATTGCGGAATCTCTGGCAACCACGTTGCCGACGCTGCCGCAGCGGCCGCTCACCACCAGGGCAAGTGTGTTCCGATTGTTCTCCCAAGGGGCGACAGACGGTCCCTTCTTCATGACTGGGCTGCCTCCTCATCCGTCGAACAATGGCGTCGGGATGTCCCGGCCAGTACCATACTGGGAATTGTAGACCCAACATTCTCGTGTCGCTTACCGACATCTTTACCGCGCGTCATTAAGTCCCTCCTACATCGCTTACGGCAGAATGTTGCCTTTTCGCCGTACTACCGTTACCAGATAGGGTGTGCCAGTAGTCCCTTGTGCACGGAGTGTGGTGTGCCAACGACCGCGGACCATGTCTTGCGACCGCGGACCACGTCTTGCGACCCTTCATCAAATTCCTGCAAACTACCGGCCTGATCGACTCTCTCTAAAACCCTGTCAGCGTCGTCAGCATCATCCTTATCACCATCCTCCCATTTTCCCCCAATAGCAATGGGGTAGCATTCTGCTCAATGAGCGGAAGTCATCCCCATATCATCGTCATCATGTATTTCTCTCTCTCTCTCGCGCGCGCAAGGATCTAACTTCACCGGCAAAATAACGCAGAGGGTGAATCAGAGTTGAAGTACACGAAATTTGTTTTGTCATTCGGTTATCTGCTTGCAATGCCTGAACTCGAGCAAGTATCCAACTTCGCCGAAAAACCAGCACTGAGAATGAGTCAGATTTGAAGCAGAACCAGCAACTTCTTTGTCATCCACTTGCCCCCCCCCCCTTTAATGTAGCAACTCGCGCAAGGATCTAACTTCACTGGAAAATAGTGCAGAGGGTGAATCACAATTGAAGCACACCAAATTCGTTTTGTCATTCGATTATCTTCTTGCAATGCATGAACTCCAGCAAGTATCGAACTTCGCCGATAAAGCAGCGCTGAGAATGAGACAGAATTGAAGCAGAACAAGCAACTGCCTTGTCGACCACTTGCCCCCCTTCAATCTAGCAACTCGCGCAAGGATCCAACTTCACCGACAAAGTAACGCAGAGTGTGAATCACACTTGAAGCACACCAAATTTGCTTTGTCATTCGGCTATCTTCTTGCAATGCGTGAGCTCGAGCAAGTATCGAAATTTGCCGATAAAGCAGCGCTGAGAATGAGCCAGAATTGAAGCAGAACAAGCAACTGCTTTGTCGCCCACTTGCCCCCTTGAATGTAGCAACTCGCGCAACGATCTAACTTCACTGGCAAAATAGTGCAGAGGGTGAGTCACAACTGAAGCACACCAAATTGGTTTGTTATTCGTTTATCGTCCTGCAAGTCATGAACTCGCACAAGTATCGAACTTCCCCGATAAAGCTGCGCTGAGAATGAGTCTGAATTGATGCAGAGCAAGCAACTGCTTTGTTGTCCATTTGCCTCCCTTCAATGCAGCAACTCGTGCAAGGATCTAACTTCACTGGCAAAATAACGCAGAGGGTGAATCACAGTTGAAGCTCGCCAACTTTGCTTTGTCATTCGTTTGTCTTCGTGCAAGTCATGAACTTGCGCAAGTATCGAACTTCCCCGATAAAGCAGCGCTGAGAATGAGTCGGAATTGAAGAAGAGCGCAACGGCTTTGTCGTCCATTTGCACCCCCCCCCCCTTCAATCTAGCAACTCGCGCAAGGATCCAACTTCACCGGCAAAATAACGCAGAGGGTGAATCACAGTTGAAGCAAACCAAATTTGTTTTCTCATTCGGTTATCTTCTTACAATGCATGAACTCGAGCAAGTATCCAACTTCGCCGATAAAGTAGCGCTGAAAATGAGTTGGAATTGAAGCAGAGCAAGCAACAGCTTTGTCGTCCATTGCCCCCCCCCCCTTCAATGTAGCAACTCGCACAAGGATCTAACTCACCGCCAAATAACGCAGAAGGTGAATCACAGTTGAAGCACGCCAAATTTGTTTTGTCATTCGGTTATCTTCTTGCAATGTGTGAACTCCAGCAAGTATCCAACTTCGCGGAAAAACCACCACTGAGAATGAGCCAGAATTGAAGCAGGATTAGCAGCAACTGCTTTGTCGCCCACTTGCCCCCTGCAATGTAGCAACTCGCGCAAGGATCTAAAGTCACTGGTAAAATAGCGCAGAGGGTGAGTCACAATTGAAGCACACCAAATTTGTTTTGTCATTCGGTTATCTTCTTGCAATGCATGAACTGGAGCAAGTATCGAACTTCGCCGAGAAGCAGCTGTGAGAATGAGTCCGAATTGAAGTAGAACAAGCAACTGCTTTGTCGTCCACATGCCCCCTTCAATGTAGCAACTCGCGCAAGGATCTAACTTCACTGGCAAAATAGCGCAGAGGGTGAGTCACAATTGAAGCACACCAAATTTGTTTTGTCATTCGGTTATCTTCTTGCAATGCATGAACTGGAGCAAGTATGGAATTTCGCCGATAAAGCAGCGCTCTGAATGAGTCAGAATTAAAGCACAACCACCAACTGCTTAGTCGCCCACTTGCCACCTTTCAATCTAGCAACTCGCGCAAGGATCTAACTTCACTGGCGAAATAGCGCAGAAGGTGAGTCACAACTGAAGCACACCAAATTCGTTTTCTCATTCGTTTATCTTCGTGCAAGTCATGAACTCGCGCAAGTATCGAACTTCCCCGATAAAGCAGCGCTGAGAATGAGTCAGAATTGAAGCAGAGCAAGCAACTGCTTTGCGTCCACTTTCCCCCTTCAATATAACAACTCGCGCAAGGATCTAACTTCACCGCCAAATAACGCAGAGGGTGAATCACCGTTGAAGCACGCCAAATTTGTTTTGTCATTCGGTTATCTTCTTTGCAATGTGTGAACTCCAGCAAGTATCGAATTTCGCCGATAAAGCAGCGCTATGAATGAGTCAGAATTGAAGCACAACCACCAACTGCTTTGTCGCCCACTTGCCACCTTTCAATGTAGCAACTCGAGCAAGGATCTAACTTCAGTGGCGAAATAGCGCAGAAGGTGAGTCACAATTAAAGCACACCAAATTTGTTTTGTCATTCGTTTATCTTCGTGCAAGTCATGAAATCGCGCAAGTCTCGAACTTCCCCGATAAAGCAGCGCTGAGAATGAGCCAGAATTGAAGCAGAACAAGCAACTGCTTTGTCGTGCACTTGCCCCTTTCAATGTAGCAACTCAGGCAACGATCTAACTTCACTGGCAAAATAGCGCAGAGGGTGAATCACAATTGAAGCACACCAAATTTGCTTTGCCATTCGTTTGTCTTCGCGCAAGTCATGAACTAGCGCAAGTCTCGAACTTCCCCGATAAAGCAGCGCTGAGAATGAGCCAGAATTGAAGCAGAACAAGCAACTGCTTTGTCGTCCACTTGCCCCCTTGAATGTAGCAACTCGCGCAACGATCTAACTTCACTGGCAAAATAGTGCAGAGGGTGAATCACAATTGAAGCACACCAAATTTGTTTTGTCATTCGATTATCTTCTTGCAATGCATGAACTGGAGTAAGTATCGAACTTCGCCGATAAAGCAGCGCTGAGAATGAGCCGGAATTGAAGCAGAACAAGCAACTGCTTTGTCGTCCTTTTGCCCCACCCCCCTGCAATGTAGCAACTCGCGCAAGTATCTAACTTCACTGGCAAAATAGTGCAGAGGGTGAATCACAATTTAAGCACACCAAATTTGTTTTTTCATTCGGTTATCTTCTTGCAATGCATGAACTCGAGCAAGTATCGAACTTCGCCGATAAAGCAGCGCTGAGAACGAGTCAGAATTGAAGCAGAACAAGCAACTGCTTTGTCGTTCACTTGGCCCCTTCAATGTAGAAACTCGCGCAACGATCTAACTTCACTGGCGAAATAGTGCAGAGGGTGAATCACAATTTAAGCACACCAAATTTGTTTTCTCATTCGGTAATCTTGCAATGCATGAACTCGAGCAAGTATCGAACTTCGCAGATAAAGCAGCGCTGAGAACGAGTCAGAATTGAAGCAGAACAAGCAACTGCTTTGTCGTTCACTTGGCCCCTTCAATGTAGAAACTCGCGCAACGATCTAACTTCACTGGCGAAATAGTGCAGAGGGTGAATCACAATTTAAGCACACCAAATTTGTTTTCTCATTCGGTAATCTTCTTGCAATGCATGAACTCGAGCAAGTATCGAACTTCGCAGATAAAGCAGCGCTGAGAACGAGTCAGAATTGAAGCAGAACAAGCAACTGCTTTGTCGTTCACTTGCCCCCTTCAATGTAGAAACTCGCGCAAGGATCTAACTTCACTGGCAAAATAGTGCAGAGGGTGAGTCACAATTGAAGCACACCAAATTTGCTTTGTCATTCGGTTATCTTCTTGCAATGCGTGAACTCGAGCAAGTATCGAACTTCGCCAATAAAGCAGCGATGAGAATGAGTCAGAATTGAAGCAGAACTACCAACTGCTTTGCCGTCCACTTGCCCCCCCTTCAATGTAGAAACTGGCCCATGGATCTAACTGCACTGGCAAAATAGCGCAGAGTGTGAATCACAATTGAAGCACACCAAATTTGTTTTGTCATTCGATTATCTTCTTGCAACGCATGAACTCGAGCAAGTATCGAACTTCGCCGATAAAGCAGCGCCGAGAATGAGTCAGAATTGAAGCAGAACGACCAACTGCTTTGTCGTTCACTTGCCCCCTTCAATGTAGAAACTCGCGCAAGGATCTAACTTCACTGGCAAAATAGCGCAGAGGGTGAATCACAATTGAAGCACACCAAATTTGTTTTGTCATTCGATTATCTTCTTGCAACGCATGAACTCGAGCAAGTATCGAACTTCGCCGATAAAGAAGCGCCGAGAATGAGTCAGAATTGAAGCAGAACCAACAACTGCTTTGTCGACCACTTGTCCCTTTTCTATGTAGCAACTCTCGCAAGGATCTAACTTCACTGGCAAAATAGCGCAGAGGGTGAATCGCAATTGAAGCGCACCAAATTTGTTTTGTCATTCGATTATCTTCTTGCAACGCATGAACTCGAGCAAGTATCGAACTTCGCCGATAAAGCAGCGCCGAGAATGAGTCAGAATTGAAGCAGAACAAGCAACTGCTTTGTCGTTCACGTGCCCCCTTCAATGTAGAAACTCGCGCAAGGATCTACCTTCACTGGCAAAATAGTGCAGAGGGTGAGTCACAATTGAAGCACACCAAATTTGCTTTGTCATTCGGTTATCTTCTTGCAATGCGTGAACTCGAGCAAGTATCGAACTTCGCCAATAAAGCAGCGATGAGAATGAGTCAGAATTGAAGCAGAACCACCAACTGCTTTGCCGTCCACTTGCCCCCTTCAATGTAGAAACTCGCGCAAGGATCTAACTTCACTGGCAAAATAATGCAGAGGGTGAGTCACAATTGAAGCACACCAAATTTGCTTTGTCATTCGGTTATCTTCTTGCAATGCGTGAACTCGAGCAAGTATCGAACTTCGCCAATAAAGCAGCGATGAGAATGAGTCAGAATTGAAGCAGAACCACCAACTGCTTTGTCGTTCACTTGCCACCTTTCAATGTAGTAACTCGCGCAAGGATCTAACTTCACTGGCGAAATAGCGCAGAAGGTGAGTCACAATTGAAGCACACCAAATTTGTTTTGTCATTCGTTTATCTTCGTGCAAGTCATGAACTCGCGCAAGTATCGAACTTCCCCGATAAAGCAGCGTTGAGAATTAGCCAGAATTGAAGCAGAACAAGCAACTGCTTTGTCGTCCACTTGCCCCCTTGAATGTAGCAACTCGCGCAACGATCTAACTTCACTGGCAAAATAGTGCCGAGGGTGAATCACAGTTGAAGCACACCAAATTTGCTTTGCCATTCGTTTGTCTTCGTGCAAGTCATGAACTAGCGCAAGTCTCGAACGTCCCCGATAAAGCAGCGCTGAGAATGAGCCAGAATTGAAGCAGAACAAGCAACTGCTTTGTCGTCCACTTGCCCCCTTGAATGTAGCAACTCGCGCAACGATCTAACTTCACTGGCAAAATAGTGCAGAGGGTGAATCACAGTTGAAGCACACCAAATTTCCTTTGTCATTCGTTTGTCTTTGTGCAAGTCATGAACTAGCGCAAATCTCGAACTTCCCCGATAAAGCAGCGCTGAGAATTTGCCAGAATTGAAGCAGAACAAGCAACTGCTTTGTCGTCCACTTGCCCCCTTCAATGTAGCAACTCAGGCAACGATCTAACTTCACTGGCAAAATAGCGCAGAGGTTGAATCACAATTGAAGTACACCAAATTTGCTTTGCCATTCGTTTGTCTTCATGCAAGTCATGAACTAGCGCAAGTCTCGAACTTCCCCGATAAAGCAGCGCTGAGAATGAGCCAGAATTGAAGCAGAACAAGCAACTGCTTTGTCGTCCACTTGCCCCCTTGAATGTAGCAGCTCGCGCAACGATCTAACTTCACTGGCAAAATAGTGCAGAGGGTGAATCACAGTTGAAGCACACCAAATTTGCTTTGTCATTCGTTTGTCTTCGTGCAAGTCATGAACTAGCGCAAGTCTCGAACTTCCCCGATAAAGCAGCGCTGAGAATGAGCCAGAATTGAAGCAGAACAAGCAACTGCTTTGTCGTGCACTTGCCCCCTTCAATGTAGCAACTCAGGCAACGATCAAACTTCACTGGCAAAATAGCGCAGAGGGTGAATCACAATTGAAGCACACCAAATTTGCTTTGCCATTCGTTTGTCTTCGTGCAAGTCATGAACTAGCGCAAGTCTCGAACTTCCCCGATAAAGCAGCGCTGAGAATGAGCCAGAATTGAAGCAGAACAAGCAACTGCTTTGTCGTCCACTTGCCCCCTTGAATGTAGCAACTCGCGCAATGATCTAACTTCACTGGCAAAATAGTGCAGAGGGTGAATCACAATTGAAGCACACCAAATTTGTTTTGTCATTCGATTATCTTCTTGCAATGCATGAACTGGAGTAAGTATCGAACTTCGCCGATAAAGCAGCGCTGAGAATGAGCCGGAATTGAAGCAGAACAAGCAACTGCTTTGTCGTCCTTTTGCCCCACCCCCCTGCAATGTAGCAACTCGCGCAAGTATCTAACTTCACTGGCAAAATAGTGCAGAGGGTGAATCACAATTTAAGCACACCAAATTTGTTTTTTCATTCGGTTATCTTCTTGCAATGCATGAACTCGAGCAAGTATCGAACTTCGCCGATAAAGAAGCGCTGAGAACGAGTCAGAATTGAAGCAGAACAAGCAACTGCTTTGTCGTTCACTTGGCCCCTTCAATGTAGAAACTCGCGCAACGATCTAACTTCACTGGCGAAATAGTGCAGAGGGTGAATCACAATTTAAGCACACCAAATTTGTTTTCTCATTCGGTAATCTTGCAATGCATGAACTCGAGCAAGTATCGAACTTCGCAGATAAAGCAGCGCTGAGAACGAGTCAGAATTGAAGCAGAACAAGCAACTGCTTTGTCGTTCACTTGGCCCCTTCAATGTAGAAACTCGCGCAACGATCTAACTTCACTGGCGAAATAGTGCAGAGGGTGAATCACAATTTAAGCACACCAAATTTGTTTTCTCATTCGGTAATCTTCTTGCAATGCATGAACTCGAGCAAGTATCGAACTTCGCAGATAAAGCAGCGCTGAGAACGAGTCAGAATTGAAGCAGAACAAGCAACTGCTTTGTCGTTCACTTGCCCCCTTCAATGTAGAAACTCGCGCAAGGATCTAACTTCACTGGCAAAATAGTGCAGAGGGTGAGTCACAGTTGAAGCACACCAAATTTGCTTTGTCATTCGGTTATCTTCTTGCAATGCGTGAACTCGAGCAAGTATCGAACTTCGCCAATAAAGCAGCGATGAGAATGAGTCAGAATTGAAGCAGAACTACCAACTGCTTTGCCGTCCACTTGCCCCCCCTTCAATGTAGAAACTGGCCCATGGATCTAACTGCACTGGCAAAATAGCGCAGAGTGTGAATCACAATTGAAGCACACCAAATTTGTTTTGTCATTCGATTATCTTCTTGCAACGCATGAACTCGAGCAAGTATCGAACTTCGCCGATAAAGCAGCGCCGAGAATGAGTCAGAATTGAAGCAGAACGACCAACTGCTTTGTCGTTCACTTGCCCCCTTCAATGTAGAAACTCGCGCAAGGATCTAACTTCACTGGCAAAATAGTGCAGAGGGTGAGTCACAATTGAAGCACACCAAATTTGCTTTGTCATTCGGTTATCTTCTTGCAATGCGTGAACTCGAGCAAGTATCGAACTTCGCCAATAAAGCAGCGATGAGAATGAGTCAGAATTGAAGCAGAACCACCAACTGCTTTGCCGTCCACTTGCCCCCCCTTCAATGTAGAAACTGGCCCAAGGATCTAACTGCACTGGCAAAATAGCGCAGAGGGTGAATCACAATTGAAGCACACCAAATTTGTTTTGTCATTCGATTATCTTCATGCAACGCATGAACTCGAGCAAGTATCGAACTTCGCCGATAAAGCAGCGCCGAGAATGAGTCAGAATTGAAGCAGAACGACCAACTGCTTTGTCGACCACTTGTCCCTTTTCTATGTAGCAACTCTCGCAAGGATCTAACTTCACTGGCAAAATAGCGCAGAGGGTGAATCACAATTGAAGCGCACCAAATTTGTTTTGTCATTCGGTTATCTTCTTGCAATGCGTGAACTCGAGCAAGTATCGAACTTCGCCAATAAAGCAGCGATGAGAATGAGTCAGAATTGAAGCAGAACCACCAACTGCTTTGCCGTCCACTTGCCCCCTTCAATGTAGTAACTCGCGCAAGGATCTAACTTCACTGGCAAAATAGTGCAGAGGGTGAGTCACAATTGAAGCACACCAAATTTGCTTTGTCATTCGGTTATCTTCTTGCAATGCGTGAACTCGAGCAAGTATCGAACTTCGCCAATAAAGCAGCGATGAGAATGAGTCAGAATTGAAGCAGAACCACCAACTGCTTTGTCGTTCACTTGCCCCCTTCAATGTAGAAACTCGCGCAAGGATCTAACTTCACTGGCAAAATAGTGCAGAGGGTGAGTCACAATTGAAGCACACCAAATTTGCTTTGTTATTCGGTTATCTTCTTGCAATGCGTGAACTCGAGCAAGTATCGAACTTCGCCAATAAAGCAGCGATGAGAATGAGTCAGAATTGAAGAAGAACCACCAACTGCTTTGCCGTCCACTTGCCCCCCCCCTTCAATGTAGAAACTGGCCCAAGGATCTAACTGCACTGGCAAAATAGCGCAGAGGGTGAATCACAATTGAAGCACACCAAATTTGTTTTGTCATTCGATTATCTTCTTGCAACGCATGAACTCGAGCAAGTATCGAACTTCGCCGATAAAGCAGCGCCGAGAATGAGTCAGAATTGAAGCAGAACGACCAACTGCTTTGTCGTTCACTTGCCCCCTTCAATGTAGAAACTCGCGCAAGGATCTAACTTCACTGGCAAAATAGTGCAGAGGGTGAGTCACAATTGAAGCACACCAAATTTGCTTTGTCATTCGGTTATCTTCTTGCAATGCGTGAACTCGAGCAAGTATCGAACTTCGCCATAAAGCAGCGATGAGAATGAGTCAGAATTGAAGCAGAACCACCAACTGCTTTGCCGTCCACTTGCCCCCCCTTCAATGTAGAAACTGGCCCAAGGATCTAACTGCACTGGCAAAATAGCGCAGAGGGTGAATCACAATTGAAGCACACCAAATTTGTTTTGTCATTCGATTATCTTCTTGCAACGCATGAACTCGAGCAAGTATCGAACTTCGCCGATAAAGCAGCGCCGAGAATGAGTCAGAATTGAAGCAGAACGACCAACTGCTTTGTCGTTCACTTGCCCCCTTCAATGTAGAAACTCGCGCAAGGATCTAACTTCACTGGCAAAATAGTGCAGAGGGTGAGTCACAATTGAAGCACACCAAATTTGCTTTGTCATTCAGTTATCTTCTTGCAATGCGTGAACTCGAGCAAGTATCGAACTTCGCCAATAAAGCAGCGATGAGAATGAGTCAGAATTGAAGCAGAACCACCAACTGCTTTGCCGTCCACTTGCCCCCCCTTCAATGTAGAAACTGGCCCAAGGATCTAACTGCACTGGCAAAATAGCGCAGAGGGTGAATCACAATTGAAGCACACCAAATTTGTTTTGTCATTCGATTATCTTCTTGCAACGCATGAACTCGAGCAAGTATCGAACTTCGCCGATAAAGCAGCGCCGAGAATGAGTCAGAATTGAAGCAGAACCACCAACTGCTTTGTCGTCCACTTGCCCCTCTTCTATGTAGCAACTCTCGCAAGGATATAACTTCACTGGCAAAATAGCGCAGAGGGTGAATCACAATGGAAGCGCACCAAATTTGTTTTGTCATTCGATTATCTTCTTGCAACGCATGAACTCGAGCAAGTATCGAACCTCGCCGATAAAGCAGCGCTGAGAATGAGTCAGAATTGAAGCAGAACGACCAACTGCTTTGTCGACCACTTGCCCCTTTTCTATGTAGCAACTCTCGCAAGGATCTAACTTCACTGGCAAAATAGCGCAGAGGGTGAATCACAATTGAAGCCCACCAAATTTGTTTTGTCATTCGATTATCTTCTTGCAACGCATGAACTCGAGCAAGTATCGAACTTCGTCGATAAAGCAGCGCCGAGAATGAGTCAGAATTGAAGCAGAACGACCAACTGCTTTGTCGACCACTTGCCCCCTTCAATGTAGAAACTCGCGCAACGATCTAACTTCACTGGCGAAATAGTGCAGAGGGTGAATCACAATTTAAGCACACCAAATTTAATTTGTTTTCTCATTCGGTAATCTTCTTGCAATGCATGAACTCGAGCAAGTATCGAACTTCGCAGATAAAGCAGCGCTGAGAACGAGTCAGAATTGAAGCAGAACAAGCAACTGCTTTGTCGTTCACTTGCCCCCTTCAATGTAGAAACTCGCGCAAGGATCAAACTTCACTGGCAAAATAGTGCAGAGGGTGAGTCACAATTGAAGCACACCAAATTTGCTTTGTCATTCGGTTATCTTCTTGCAATGCGTGAACTCGAGCAAGTCTCGAACTTCGCCAATAAAGCAGCGATGAGAATGAGCCAGAATTGAAGCAGAACCAGCAACTGCTTTGCCGTCCACTTGCCCCCCCCCCCCCCTTCAATGTAGAAACTGGCCCAAGGATCTAACTGCACTGGCAAAATAGCGCAGAGGGTGAATCACAATTGAAGCACACCAAATTTGCTTTGTCATTCGGTTATCTTCTTGCAACGCATGAACTCGAGCAAGTATCGAACTTCGCCGATAAAGAAGCGCCGAGAATGAGTCAGAATTGAAGCAGAACCACCAACTGCTTTGTCGTCCACTTGCCCCTCTTCTATGTAGCAACTCTCGCAAGGATCTAACTTCAATGGCAAAATAGCGCAGAGGGTGAATCACAATTGAAGCGCACCAAATTTGTTTTGTCATTCGATTATCTTCTTGCAACGCATGAACTCGAGCAAGTATCGAACTTCGCCGATAAAGCAGCGCCGAGAATGAGTCAGAATTGAAGCAGAACGACCAACTGCTTTGTCGACCACTTGCCCCTTTTCTATGTAGCAACTCTCTCAAGGATCTAACTTCACTGGCAAAATAGCGCAGAGGGTGAATCACAATTGAAGCGCACCAAATTTGTTTTGTCATTCGATTATCTTCTTGCAACGCATGAACTCGAGCAAGTATCGAACTTCGCCGATAAAGCAGCGCCGAGAATGAGTCAGAATTGAAGCAGAACGACCAACTGCTTTGTCGACCACTTGCCCCTTTTCTATGTAGCAACTCTCGCAAGGATCTAACTTCACTGGCAAAATAGCGCAGAGGGTGAATCACAATTGAAGCGCACCAAATTTATTTTGTCATTCGATTATCTTCTTGCAACGCATGAACTCGAGCAAGTATCGAACTTCGCCGATAAAGCAGCGCCGAGAATGAGTCAGAATTGAAGCAGAACCACAAACTGCTTTGTCGTCCACTTGCCCCTCTTCTATGTAGCAACTCTCGCAAGGATCTAACTTCACTGGCAAAATAGCGCAGAGGGTGAATCACAATTGAAGCGCACCAAATTTGTTTTGTCATTCGATTATCTTCTTGCAACGCATGAACTCGAGCAAGTATCGAACTTCGTCGATAAAGCAGCGCCGAGAATGAGTCAGAATTGAAGCAGAACGACCAACTGCTTTGTCGTTCACTTGCCCCCTTCAATGTAGAAACTCGCGCAAGGATCTAACTTCACTGGCAAAATAGTGCAGAGGGTGAGTCACAATTGATTGATTGATTGATTGATGTGTTTAATGGCACAAAGGCAACAAAGGCCATAGAGCGCCAAAACCATGGTGAGCGTGTCGGAGATGATTATGGGAAAGATGATGTGAGAGAGAGTGTGTGGTAGTTAAAATCTATCTACAGGTATGAGCGATGAGATTGACGAGGATAAGAGAGAGAAGAGGATGACGACAACAAGCAAGCTAGTGTGACAATGTGTGACAAAAGTGTGACAATGAGATATTTACATGAGTTCAGTGATATTGGATAAAAGCGGAGCAATGCTTATCATCTACATCTGACTAAGAAACCCACATGTGGTCAGAAATTTAATGACGTTATCAAACGGCACAAGAGGAGTGTCACCCAGTAGAAGGGCTGGGTGGAGTGGGACATGGTATCTGTAGAATGCGGTGAAATACTGTTGGCGTTGGTGTTCGAAGTGAGGGCAGGATGCCAGTACGTGCAAGACAGTCAAGCTGTCACCGCAGTGCGCACAAGCTGGCGGATCCTGACCTCTGAGTAGGTGGTGATGCGTAAGCCATGTGTGTCCAATCCTCAATCTCGCGTAAAGAACTTCGGATGATCTGTTGATGTGTTCAGTTCGATGCGGGGGGGAAACGTGTGGCTGTGTGAGGTGTAGCTTGTTATTTTCTTCCATGTCCCACTCCTGCTGCCACTGTGTGCAGACAGCTCTCTTTAACACTGGCAGGATGTCTTGGTAGGGTAGTCCTAGAGCTGACTCCTCTTGTGCCAACGCTCGCCGAGCCTCACGGTCGGCTCGTTCATTCCCCGGGATCCCAGTGTGGCTGGGGACCCAGCAGAGACAGATTGAAAAGCCTCGGGAACAAAGTTGGGTCGCAAGCGCTCGTACTCGCTTGACGAGGTGATTCTTGCTGTCATAGAATGAAAGCAGCGCACGCACAGAGCTTAGCGAATCTGAATAAAGTCACAATTGAAGCACACCAAATTTGCTTTGTCATTCGGTTATCTTCTTGCAATGCGTGAACTCGAGCAAGTATCGAACTTCGCCAATAAAGCAGCGATGAGAATGAGTCAGAATTGAAGCAGAACCACCAACTGCTTTGCCGTCCACTTGCCCCCCCTTCAATGTCGAAACTGGCCCAAGGATCTAACTGCACTGGCAAAATAGCGCAGAGGGTGAATCACAATTGAAGCACACCAAATTTGTTTTGTCATTCGATTATCTTCTTGCAACGCATGAACTCGAGCAAGTATCGAACTTCGCCGATAAAGCAGCGCCGAGAATGAGTCAGAATTGAAGCAGAACCACCAACTGCTTTGTCGTCCACTTGCCCCTCTTCTATGTAGCAACTCTCGCAAGGATCTAACTTCAATGGCAAAATAGCGCAGAGGGTGAATCACAATTGAAGCGCACCAAATTTGTTTTGTCATTCGATTATCTTCATGCAACGCATGAACTCGAGCAAGTATCGAACTTCGCCGATAAAGCAGCGCCGAGAATGAGTCAGAATTGAAGCAGAACGACCAACTGCTTTGTCGACCACTTGCCCCTTTTCTATGTAGCAACTCTCGCAAGGATCTAACTTCACTGGCAAAATAGCGCAGAGGGTGAATCACAATTGAAGCGCACCAAATTTGTTTTGTCATTCGATTATCTTCTTGCAACGCATGAACTCGAGCAAGTATCGAACTTCGTCGATAAAGCAGCGCCGAGAATGAGTCAGAATTGAAGCAGAACGACCAACTGCTTTGTCGACCACTTGCCCCCTTCAATGTAGAAACTCGCGCAACGATCTAACTTCACTGGCGAAATAGTGCAGAGGGTGAATCACAATTTAAGCACACCAAATTTAATTTGTTTTCTCATTCGGTAATCTTCTTGCAATGCATGAACTCGAGCAAGTATCGAACTTCGCAGATAAAGCAGCGCTGAGAACGAGTCAGAATTGAAGCAGAACAAGCAACTGCTTTGTCGTTCACTTGCCCCCTTCAATGCAGAAACTCGCGCAAGGATCTAACTTCACTGGCAAAATAGTGCAGAGGGTGAGTCAATTGAAGCACACCAATTTGCTTTGTCATTCGGTTATCTTCTTGCAATGCGTGAACTCGAGCAAGTATCGAACTTCGCCAATAAAGCAGCGCCGAGAATGAGTCAGAATTGAAGCAAAACCACCAACTGCTTTGTCGTCCACTTGCCCCTCTTCTTTGTAGCAACTCTCGCAAGGATCTAACTTCAATGGCAAAATAGCGCAGAGGGTGAATCACAATTGAAGCGCACCAAATTTGTTTTGTCATTCGATTATCTTCTTGCAACACATGAACTCGAGCAAGTATCAAACTTCGCGGACAAGGCAGCGCCGAGAATGAGTCAGAATTGAAGCAGAACAAGCAACTGCTTTGTCGTCCACTTGCCCCCTTCAATGTAGCAACTCGCGCAACGATCAAATTTCACTGGCAAAATAGTGCCAGTGTTGGCATCCGTCTGAAGTTCATCCTCAATATTCATTTTACTGGCTTATGCGTTATGTACTCGCAGATCCACAAAATTTTCTTCCCACCTTTTCCCACTTATGCACAGCACTTCGGTCAACAGTCCAATTAGTGTAAAAAACTATCGGCTTTCCAAAATTCAATAAATGGACTGTTTTGAATGCATTGACATACCAGGCAAGCTTTACCCCCTACTGTCAAAGAACAAGTGAACGGAATTCAACGACTCTCGACATATTTCCAGTGGGTAAGTGTAGCTACAAGGTAACGGCATGCACCGCTCTTTATCATGCTTTGGTCTCGTGCCAGGTGAGACTTGCAATCCTGCATTGCTTCCCTGCCAAACCTCACACATCGGCTCTGTGATGCATTTGACTGCGGAAATTGTTTGCCTGAACAATTTGATGAGTCACATGCCAAGTGTAGTAGCATGTGGTGTAATAAGCAAAAGCAGCGAAAACAAAACATTTTTGTCCAGCTTGCAGCCCCATCCTTGCTACAAGAGACAGAATTTTATTACTTTTAATTAGAAAATAATGAACAGAAAGCAATGGGCCTGACACAAATAGGTAAAAAACAGGGAGACAAAAAAAAAGAATCATTACTCTGCATATCATTCATTCCCCCTTCCAAAACAAAGACTGTAACCCAGTCTTCTTCGCTGCTACGCAACTGTACCACCGTGCTTACACTTCGCGTGCTTGGTCACCACTGTTGCCAGACAAAGGGCCGAAACAGCCTTTGCTGCTGCCGGTTACAAAAATAGTCTGTGTGTGTACAAAGGCGACAAGGGAAGGGCATTTGAAGGAAGATGTCCCCGACAGTAGAGGTGGCAGACGATTGCACGGTGGCAGGCGTAGAGTGCGGGTTATCAGTGGAGCCTGCTTCCTCAATCTTCACCTTCAGACTCTGAAAGAAAGTAGCACATGCTTTATCGTGATGACATGTGCCAAGCCAATACTTTGTGCGGCAGAAAAATACGCTGGTAGACGATGCGAATTAACAGTAATGTCGCAGTAATGTAATTGAACAGTATATGGTGGTTTCTCACGCAAAATAGGTAGCTACCATTGTGCTCTCTACACACGAAGGCCTAAGCTACTGCTGGGCTGCAAACACTGGAAGCCATTTTGCTTGTAGCCTACAGCACACATGGCATGGTGTGGACTGTATGCAAGAGTCCCAAAATGATCTGCTCTAAAGTATGATAGCACCTTAAAGGTGCAGTGAAAGGCTAACCTGAATGGCGACAAACTTTGTCTGTTGCATCTCAATGAGAGACAAGCATGATAACGAGCACAACACTGTACCATGAAACATACCTGTGCTGCTTTGCTGCTACTGTGCCACAGAGTAGCCTCGTTTACATGAACCCCAAAGGAGTGGGTTGAGTTGACTAGCAGGCTAAGTCAAACCCTACCTCGTCTACACAAACTCACCCCAACGGGAGGCAACCACAGCAGCGCTTGGCAAGTCCAGCTTAGCCCGAGTGAGTCACCATACCCGTCTTACTACAGTAAAATCTTGATGATACGATCATGAATGATACGAATTCTTTTCCGGTCCCGGTCAGAATGCCTATTCTTCCCATGTATTAGAGTTCGGATGATACGAACGCGTTATCTTGCCTTTACGGATGACACAAATGAGCCGAGGATGCGACAGAGGTCGTTCCCCCGTGACGCGAGAGCGCGCAAGTCATGCTGCCGCGTCTTTCGAAAAGGGAGGGCGATCCTCACCACGAACTCCCTTACATCATGGAGCGCAATGCAAGCAATGACTTTCCTTTTGGTGGTGGCGGAGATAAGATCAAAGGGAAAATTGAACGGCCCAGAACCTTATCTCTGTTTTGACCTTTTAACCCCCTCGCAACAATAAACCGCGAAGCTGTGTGACATCGCTCTAGCGGAAAACAGCAAACCCCAGAACACGTGGAGGGAACATATCCGGACAACTTGTGGCAACATTACGCATCACCATTCTGCAAGTCGGCTTTGCCTAATGCCTGCTTGCTTAAGGAGAAGCAACCTTTAGACCACTGTCGCGCGACTCGCGGGTGAAAGGCACGTACTACGTCTCTTGAATCATCTTGCGTATTTGGGCAACATTGACCAAAAACGGAGACACAAAAGCATTACAATCGACCCCTTTCATTGACAGTAACGGAAAATGCACAGTCACTGTCTATTTTCTTGCCTCAATTTTTATTTTGGTTTAATTCATTTGATACGAATTTTTTCCGCGACCCCGTGAGATTCGTATCATCGAGATTCTACTGTATCGGGTTGAGTCACCTCGACGTCAACGCGACCTGACAGGGTTTACGTTACAGAGTTGGACCCGACAACCTGATACAGCTTGCTCCTGTTGGGTTAATGTAAACGAGGCCAGTGGATGTGTTCACACACCTCCTGTATCAAATGCAGTGGATGTGTATGATGGACCACCACCCAATCAGCTTCTCCAACAAAATTTTAGTAGCAATGACAAGAAGGCAAGGGCATTTCAATTTGCAGCTTCTCGAAGTCAGAGACACAGTTGTGGTGGCTTATTGTGGCTTTCCCTATATGGCACACCTTACAACCCTTACCTAAATGCCTATTTGTCTCCTACCCTCCTAATTGTAGGATGGTGCATGAAAGAATGAATCTTTATTGTCGTCGTCTACACAACAGTCTGACTTCCTCTTCGTCAGTCGTAACCCATGTTACATCCCCCTTTCCAAGATATAAACAACCAAACAAAAAAAAGAAATGTACGTGTATATATAGAGAGAGACAAAAAGAAAAAAAAAAAGATTACAGAACAACAAGAACCTAACTTAGTCGTTTTCTGGGTAGCGTTTAGGATGCCTCCTTTCACGGTTTGACCTCCTGTATGAGATTTCAGCTTCAGCTCTTTGGCTCTGGTGATTTGTTCCTGCGGTTTCAAGAACATTCTCTGTTCTTGGTTCGTTATCTTGAGTTACAGGTACTGTGGATGTTCTCGCTTCTCGAAGGTGTTCTCGGGTGCGAACACAAGACTTTTCAGGAGTCTGTACAATGTACGATCTCGGTGTTTTGGCTTTGCCTACAACAACCGCTGGCGCCCACGTCTTGCTGAAGGTGTCGTAGAGTGTGACGGTGTGAGTTTCTTTCAAGATCCGGTGTGCTCTTGGAGGATCGATCGTAGTAGAACTTTTGCTGTCTTCGTATTTCTTCCAGTCTTCTTTTTACAGCTGTGGGTGGAACGACTCGCGGTTCTAATTGCTTTGCACTCGTGGGAAGGAGAGTCCTTGCCGTTCTACTCATGAGTCGTTGTGTTGGTGACTTGAGAATGTTATCTCTTGGAGTGTTCCTCCACTCCAGGATTGCGTAGAAAAATTCGTCCTCAGTTTTTGTCTTCCGCAGAAGTTGTTTTGCTTGGCGCACCGCTCTTTCGGCCATCCCATTTGATCTTGGGTGGTATGGGCTGGAGTAGACGTGTTTCACTTGCATTCTGGTTAAGAAGTCGTTGAATTCTGCGCCGGAAAACGGTGGACCATTATCGGTAATCAAGGCAATTGGCAGGCCATGTGTTGCGAATGTCGTCCTACAAAAGTTGATGATGGTACTTGCAGTTGTGGTTCCCAACTTTTTGACTTCGAAGAAGAAGGAATAAAAATCCACCATCACAACGTATTTTTCTTGATTGTGAGTAAACAAGTCCATTGCGACACGTTCCCATGGTAATGTGGGGACTTCGTGGCTGAGTAATGGCATCTTGATGTTCTTCACTTGGTATTTTTGACATTGGCGACATTCGTTGTACTCTCGTTCGATGTCCGCATTCATTTCGGGCCAAAATACTGTCTCTCGCGCCCTTCTTTTCATTTTCTCTACTCCTGCGTGCGCAGCATGAAGCAACTTAGTTACAGTCCTCCTTAATTTGCTTGGTACTATGATCCGGTTTGATCGAAGCAATATTCCGTCTTCGAGATGAATGTCCTCTTGATAGGACCAATACTGCTTAGCTAGACGATGCACGTTGTCTTTTGTAGTGGGCCACCCTGAGGTCGTATACTTGTTGAGCTGTTGTAACTCGTCATCTGTATGGGTCGCTTCCTTGATATCGCGAAGCCTTTCTTGTGAGACAGGCACGAATTCCAGAGCATTCACGTATACCTTTTCTTCAAGTTCGACCATCCTCTGGGTGTCTGGAAACCTTGACAAAGCATCCGACAGAACTTGTTCCTTTCCTGGCCTGTACTTTACTTCGATCGAGTAGGCTTGTAGTAAGAGCCGCATACGCTGAAGCCTCAGTGGGCACTGATGAAGTGGCTTCTTGAAGATATTCTCCAGAGGTTTGTGATCCGTTTCCACCGTCACTACTCTGTGTCCCAATAGGTACTGGCGAAACTTTGTGCATCCATGAACTATCGCCAGCATTTCTTTTTCTATTTGAGCGTAGTTCTGCTGAGTCTCAGTCAACGTTCTCGATGAATAGCTGAGAGGCTTGCCATCTTGCAGTATCACTGCGCCAACACCGGTCTCGCTTGCATCTACCGATAACGTGATCGGTTTGGTCGGCGTATAGTATGCTAGTACGGGTGCCATCGTTAGACCCTTTTTTAGGTCTTCAAAGGCTTGTTGGTGGCTCTCAGCCCATACCCACGCTACGTCCTTCTTCAGTAATTCTCGTAGTGGCTCTGCCCTTTCTGATAACCGCGGGAGAAACTTGGACAGGTAATTAATCATTCCCAAGAATATTCTGAGTCTTCTGACGTTGGTTGGCTCCGGAATTGCTTCTATGGACTTTGTTCGTTCGGGGTCTATCTTCACGCCGTCAACCGTGAGAAGATGTCCGAGATACTTCACTTCGCTTTTTCCAAAGTGGCACTTTTTAGGGTTCAGCTTGAGATTGACTTCTCGACACCTCTTCAGCACATTCCGAAGGTTTTCATCGTGATCCTCCTTTGTGTCACCCCAGACCAGGATATCGTCCATGACGACTTGCACCCCTTTCAAATCATGCAAGATCTCGTGCATTATTCGCTGGAAAACTTCAGGAGCCGTGCATATACCAAAAGGCATTCTGTTGAAGCGGTAGTGCCCAAACGGCGTGCTCATAGTACATAGCTTAGAACTTGTAGGATCGAGTAGTATTTGCCAATACCCAGAAGCAGCATCAAGTGTCGAAAACCACTTCGGATGACCAACTTTTTCCACTACATCTTCTAACGTCATCATAGGATAGTGTTCTCGCAATAAGGCCTTGTTGAGGTCGACTGGATCAATGCATATCCTGACTTTGTTTGGTTTAACCACCACCACCATGTAACTTGACCATTCTGTTGGTCCCTCAACCTTTGAGATAACACCATCCTGCTCCATCTTCTTCAATTCTTCGTATACTTTCTGTCTCATAGCGACTGGAACCTTCCTGGCTGGCCGAACGACGCCTTGCACTCCAGGCTTTAATTTCATGCTGTACACGACGTCTTTTACTTTTCCCAATCCGTGGAAAATATCGTCGTACGGTTTTGCTACTGGATATTGCACTTGTGGATTGGTATCTGTCTCTGATATCGCTTCAATTCGTTTTAGCAGACCGAGTCGTTCACACAAGGATCCACTGAGTGTAGTTGGCACGTCTTCCTGCACCACGTAGAAGTCTTCAGTAATACAATGACCAGCATTCTGCACCTGTAGAGCCACTTTCCCTACAGCTTTCTTTCGGTGTCCGAAGAACGTACTGAGCGTTGTTGAGCAGTTCTTAACCTTCTTTTGAGTAAGCAACTTCACCAGTCTTGATGGAATAACTGAACAGTTGGCTCCAGTATCCAATTTGCAGTGCACGTCGTCTTGTTCAATTCGCAATCTCATTGACCAGCGATCATGCTTCCTTACGCCCCCGATTGACAAATGATTCAAGAAATAATCCTCGTCGCTGTCATCTTCGGTGTGCGGACTACTTTGTAGTTGCCTCACCCTCTCCCTTTCATGGGTCTTGCGAGTAGCTGCCGGTTTCCTTGTGTGACCCCTCATTATGTGCTTCGTTCTGTGCTCTTCAGGTGGGTTGCGACAAACTTTGGCGAAGTGGTTTAAGGTCCCACACTTGCTGCAGATCTTGCCTGCTGCAGGGCAATAATTAGTACGGTGCTCCAGGTATCCACATCTGGGGCAGTGTGAGGTCTTCCGTTGCAGGACGTTTACAGCTGCACATGCCTCGGACTTTCTTTCGTCGCTCGAAATCTCTTTAAACTGTTCTTGTGACCGCTCTTTTATGCGGCACCTTTCGAGAACTTTCTCGTAGGTCGGGTTTTCAGCTATCAACTTCTGTTGCAATTGTTTATCGTTCGTCCCCAGTACAATTCTGCTCTTTAGCATCCGGTTTTCGAGATCTCCATATTCGCAGTTGCGTATCATTGCTTTCAAATCCGTGAGCCAGTCATCGAAACGCTCATTCGGTTTCTGGTCTCGTTTACCGAAGACATACTCATGGTAGGTAAGATTTTCAGCGGGCTTCAGGTAGGATTGAAACTTTTCCTTGAGCACTTTCAGCTTCTTTTTATCGTCTTCGCTGTCGAACGCGAACGTGTTGTAAATTCTCCTACCTTCTTCTCCGATGCAAATCAGAAAGGTGGCTGCCTGCACGCTGTCAGTCTGCTGCGCGAGGTGTGTCGCCATCGCAAATAAGTCGAATTCCATGATCCACTTTTTCCATTCTTGCCAGATGTCGGCCGCAGTTGTGTCCAGGGCTTTGGGTGGCGGTAGTAAACTTGACATCATGACGGGATTGAGGTGTTGTCCGGGGCTGGACTCGCCGTTTCCATCGGCCATTCCAAAATCGAATGCTTCGCAGCTCGCGACACTTCTGACACCATGTAGGATGGTGCATGAAAGAATGAATCTTTATTGTCGTCGTCGTCTACACAACAGTCTGACTTCCTCTTCGTCAGTCGTAACCCATGTTACACTAATGACTCAGACTTCCAGCGTCCTGTCCCAAAATGTCCCACGTCCTGCCTATCCCCCAACCTAGCACCCTTCAAGGTGCCCGTGAAGTCAAGAATGAAGTGCACGGTTGGCTACACACACACCCTAACGACTTTTTCCACAGGGTATTCATGCTTTAGCGCATTACTGGCTCAAGTACATTGACGTTTGAGGTGATTGTGTCGGACAATACAAACCTGATTTCACCCACGCGAAATATACAGGGCGTTTGCTCTAATGTGTCCAGAAATTTTATTTAAAGCGAGCGATAAAAGAGAAACGAGCGCTACTTTTCAGCTACTTGACTAAGAAACAAGTGCTACTAGTAAAGCAGTACCTGTTTCTTACTCAAGTAGCAGAAAAGTACCACTTTCTTTTCTTTTATCTCTCGCTTTAAATATAATTTCTGCGGGCACATTAGAGCAAACACCCTGTAGTTGGTGCAAATTCCTTAGACGTTTTCATTGGAATCAACCTCATATATACAGGGTTCGTCAATCACCACGGTCCCTGAGACGCTCGTGCCAGATATCCACGAGCAAAAATGGGGGTGCGCGAATTACGCAATTTTGTTTTCTTGACATTTTTAGTGCAAGACTAGAGGAGCCCGAAACATGCGAGTAAAGACGTCAAAGGGTCACGTGTACCCTGGAGCAGTTGGGAGCGACGCGCTCCTATCGGACGCCCTTTTGCGTGAGCGTGCAATACAGCTCCTCAGTCACTGCACGTCGTAGTAACCGTCAGGGATGGCCGATACAGTCGAGCCCACTTATAACGAACTTCACTGTCGCGCGGTATTTGTTCGTTATATCCGAGCATTCGTACTAAGTGAACCATCCATAGTGAAGTGAGGAAACGCCAGAATTCACAACTATGCATGTTTATTTTGAGAAAAAGTCAGTGATACGGGCCTGCGCGCCGAAAGCCGAGCTTATCACGGTGCTCTCGAGCTTATTCAGTGCGGCCAAATGATCGTCGCCCAGTTCTTTGCTGCACACAAGTCGCTTCAGGGAAGCAATATACTCAAATCGCTACCGACGAACTTACTGTCGCCGGGGGACGCTCCGCGTTTTCGTCATTCTCGTCAGAATCCTGTGGGTCACATTCTGCCCTGACCTCACTCACGATGCCTTCATCGGTGAACGGCTCTGCAATGTCAGCGCCGTCGTCTGCGCCAATAAAGTCGTCCCAACCAATGCTGGGATCAGCCAGATCCGCATCTACGACGCGCTTCCACAACTCTTCGTGGAGCCCATCTTGTTGACAAGTATCCAAAACCACATCGTCTTCGTTGACAGCATCCATGAATCCCGCCTTGCGAAAGCAATGGAGAATGCACTGACTGCTGATTTCCATCCAAGACGCCTTGATCATTTCCACGGCACCAAACAAGGAGATGCGAAGCGGGATGTCAACAGTTGGACGATCGATGGCAACCAGGAGTCGCTGCACCAAACGCCGCCTATAGCACACTTTAAACGCATGGATGATGCCTAAGTCCAGCGGCTGAATCTTCGACGTGGCGTTCGGCGGCAAAAACAACACTGTGACCGCCGCCAGAGAAGGCTTCACGTGGTGCGCAGCAAAGTTGTCCAGCACAAGCAGGACCTTCCTCTTTTGTCGTGCCATGTCGCGGTCGAACTCTACAAGCCACTCGGCAAACAAGTCGCGGGTCATCCAAGCTTTTTTGTCGTGGCGATAGCGCACTGGCACGTAGTGGCCGAAGCATTGCGGCTTCTGATACTTCCCGATTACAAACGGCAGGCGCCGGTCGCTGCCGTCCATGTTCGTACACAAGAGCACAGTTATGCGAAGCTTGCTGTTCTTGCCACCACTACACTTGTCCCCCTTCAGTGCATGCGTTTTTGCAGGAAGCATTTGATAAAATAATGCAGTTTCGTCGGCATTGTACACATCCTGCGCACTGTAGCTTACGATCGTAGCAATGTTTTCGTCGAGCCACGTGTTGACATCCTCCATGTTGACAGAAGCGGCTTCTCCGGCGACACCCTTGAAGACGATCCCATGGCGAACCTTAAACCGATGGAGCCATCCATTCCCGGGGCTAAAATCAGGAAAGTCCAAAAGGAATGCGAAGTCTTTTGCCTTTGATAGCATCAATGGCCCACTGATCGGTATGTTCCGAGACCGGGCGTCCACGAACCATTTCAAGAGGGCATCTTCGACGTCTGCGTAGGTCGCCTTGCGAATCCGCTTCCGTGTCGTGGGGTCGGCGTTGATGGTGGCGTGCAAAAACTTCTCTTTGTCCTTTGCGATTGTCGATATCGTGGACCTGGACAAACCATACTTCCTAGCCAAATCCGAGTTCTTCTCGCCCCTCGCCAGGTCAGTAACGATTGCAACCTTTGTTCCAATGTCCACGGCTTTGCGTTTGGCACCGCATGTTGACGCCATGGTGTCTCCAATCTCCTACTCTTTCACCGTCGTGCACGGGACTGAAACAGACTTCGAGACGCGGGTGACACGGGCTTGCCGGCGGTCTGAAGGGAAAGAGAGGCCAGCACGTGACCAAAGCCCGTGCGGCGCCTGACGTGCAGGATTGGAGGCGCGCCTCAGGAAGAGGTGGAGGAGGAAAGGGCGCATAGAAGAGGGGAAAAGGGCAACAGGGAGCACTTTCCTCGGCTTTTCATAAAAGTTTTATGCACGTGTCATTTCGCTGTAAGCGAGCTGCGGGCGCGCAATTGTTCGCTGTGTCTGAGAAAAAAATACCATAGGCTTAATGCATATTTTGACGGTCGCGTCATTGTAGTTCGTAATAAGCGAGCATTCGTTGTAGGTGTGACCTTTATAAGTGGGCTCGACTGTAACTACTTCTACAGTAGTTTAACTATAACTAATAAATACTTTGCGATTGAGTAGTTTAACTAGTAGTTCAACTACTTTTCAGGGGAGTAGTTAAAACTACTTTTTTAACTACTGCAATGTCGTTTAACTACATCTATAACTACTTAACGTTGTCCACCGACACCAATCCCTTGTAGTGTTCTTGGACACCTAAATATGAATCACGAGCAATAATAAACTTTGGCGCAAGCCATTGCTACGATCGTCAAATACAAAGCTTGCGTCAGGATTCTTTCTGTGCCTACGCGATAAACTAAGTTTCAGAATTATTTCGCAGCAAATGAGGCTTCACTAGACAAGCATTAAAAGTGAAGATTTAGAACGCATGCGCGACACAACTACTCTGCACCTCCGTTCTCATCAAACAAGTAGCTCAAGGTAAAGGTCGGAAGCCCAATCGTGCCGTAAAGCTTTGCGGCAAAATCGGAAGTAGTTGGCGCCTTCAGTAACCTAACTACTGTAGTTAAGTGCTTAAAATAGTAGTTGAACTAGTAGTTGCCACTACATTTCTGCAAGTAGTTAACTTCTTTTTAACTACAATCAGGTAGTTTAACTACATGTAGTTAACTACTGGCCATCACTAGTAACTGTACACATCGCGCCAATCACATCCTTCAATCCAATCGGATTTCCGCTTAAAATTTCGTGCAAAATAAGGTATTCCGGGAAAATCCATCCAAAACGAAGGATGCCGTGATCGATTGCGGATTCAGTGAAATTTTGCGGAAAACCCATGGCCCCAAAGATGGGGCAACCCTGCTTCTAAGGGTTCTGGTCGATATTGTTATTTTTGTTTTGCTAAAAACCTCCAAAGGTTACTTCTTTTACGTTAACTTTCCCAAGTACAGTGAATACAGAATTGGACATATGAATGCACCATGAATCAGTATTCTCTTTTGAACATTGTTTGTTGGCATTAGGTTTCTCAAAAGAAGCATCTTGACCTACCTTCTTCTGCATTCTGCAGCCATTCCACAAAGCGCTTCATCTGATCAAGAAAGATGCTTTTACCCTTGTGTGAGTGGGATCCCTTGTACCATTTGAGGATTGCATCCTCACTCAGGACATCAGCTGCAATGTAATAAACGTTACACTGAGACAGTTAACAAAACGCAGCAGCACAATATCACACAAATGCAGTAGGGAACGCTGCTTATACCCTAGAAGACACAGAAACCAGTTGTGGTACAAAGTGATGGCCGGTAGCTTAAAAAGAACTGTAAAGTAAATGGCAGAAACTGTCTGCTTTTCTGAAAGCTTGCAACTTCAGGAACGTAATAGTTCTGCTCTATATTGAGCTTTCTTTTTCTTCTAGCAGTACAGTGAAACCCGCGTATAACGATATTGACGGTAATCGCGAATTCCATCGTTAAACGAGGGCTGACCTAAATAGCGCGTCCCCGAAAAGTCGCGCGCCACCCTGCGTGTAGCAAAAGAAAAAGAAACAGATGCTTAAAAAAAAACGCGAAGCTGTGTGACATCGCAGTGGCTTCGGAAAACATCGATCAGAACTTGTGGAGGGAACCAGACAACATAGCAGGGCAACTTCTGGCAACACTACACGTCACCATTCCGCAAGTCGGCTTCACCTAACGCCTGTGTGCTCTAGGAGAAGCTCACTTTAGAACACTGTCGCGAGACTCGCGGGTGGAAAGCACGTGCTAGGCCTTTTGAATCATCTCGCGAATTTGAGCAGCATTGGCCAAATACGGAGACATAAAAGCGTTACCACCTACCTCTTTCACTGACAGTATTGGAAAATGAACAGTCGCTGTCTATTTTCTTGCCTCAATTTTTATTTTGGTTTAATTCTTTTGATGTGAATTTCGGATGATACGAAGTTTTTCCGCTACCCCGTGACATTCGTAGCATCGAGACTCTACTGTATCTTATCGCGGCGACAATCGCCGCGTGGTTACGCGCACAGGACAGCGTCCAACATCGTTATACGAATACTCGGAACCGCGGTCTCCATCGCTATACGCGGGTCGTTTCCCCATAGAACCAACGTATATTTGGACGGTAAAATCATGAACCATCGTTTTACTAGGGATATCGTTATACGCGATATCGCTATCCGCGGGTTTTACTGTAGTAGGCCAGTAATAAATCAATCGTTTGGATCAGAATTTTTGCAAACAGCAGGGATACCGTGACAAAGAGATGCGGATGGTGAGAAAGGCCAATAGATGGCGCGGATCACACAGGCACGGAGCTCATATCGTGGTTACAACCGCTAATAATTTATACCAAACTTCTCTTGGGTTGCAGTTGGCCTTACGGTTATTAGTAGGGGTGTGTGAATATTCGTGTTCTCGAATTCGAATCGAATATCAAACGCGCAACTATTCGATTCGCGAATCGAATATCCAATATTCGATTTTTCGAATATTCGACTATTCCACGAATACGAACGACACAACCCGAAAGCGGGCTTCACCTGATGCTTCCGTGCATGAGGTGAAGGCTCCTTTACGAAATTGCCCTTGCTGCAGGACCAACACAGGCAGGACAGTGCTTAGTTTAAGGTAACGTTATCCAAAGTTAGTTCTGTAGACATCGTCTGTGGAAGGGGTGGCGCCCCTCCCATATGCAGTTTAGCGGTGCCGACGAGGGACTTTGATTTGATCTCTGTGAGGTTGCCTTTAAAAAGTTAGGACTCTCGAATAATGACTACAGCCCACGAACAAGAAGGGTGTCTTAAAGATGTCCTTTGCATCTAAAATTTCAGTAGTGCAACTTCCTAGGGCAAGTGCAAAGAATCTAAAGGGTGTTCATGGCAAAGCTGAGGCAGGATGCCAATTCGTTTGTTTCACAAATGGCCTGTGATTGCCTGAAACAATTACAGCCTCATCCGTATAATATGCTACTGCCTGGCATAAAATTTTGAAATTAAGGTAACCACTCCAGTAAGTGTAGGCTCACCCGAAAAGCAGGAAACACTCTCACGTAACATTAAAGAGTAGGGGCTTTAAACAGAAGAATTGCGTGTCTCTCTTGTAACAGTTAATGCTAGAAAAATTACACTAAAGGCATGGGCTACGAAATGGAAACTTTTAGTGCGAAAGTCACATATTGTAAATTTTGCACGAATATTCGATATTCGATTCGGTATTCGGAATTTTTTCCCCCCATTCGATTCGACTTAAAATATTCGGATTCGCACACCCCTAATTAAAACATATTTCATGCCAAAGTTTGCAAGCTAGCGTGCAAAAAAGACCATCCGCCAATCCACCTTGCAGGCGGGTCGTAGCAGCCGCCATTCACGGCCGTGGTAAATATCGAATAATTTCGCTACACGAACGATTTTCAACTTCATATGAGACAGGTCGAATTCTTTAGTACAGAGCAACAAAATGATTGTAGGCTCGTCAAATATCGTTTCATGGTCCCTTTAAGCACCACTGTCTTATCCAACCTCAGAAGCCACGTTTATCGATCTCTCTCCCTCTTTACGAAATGGAACGCTCACCTTTGTAGAGGAGGATGACAATCTTCTGGAAGACCTTCATGAAATTCATGTTGTCGTAGCAGAACTCTTGAATTCGCACCAGCAGGGCCACCTCCGCTTTTGGGGTTGTGGCAAATGCCTGCAGTAGGGATGTATACTGCCTTAGGTGCTTCAGGGCTTGGTCTGCCACAAGCTCCTCTTTCTTGTTCCAGTCCATGCCGGACATCTGTGTCGTCCATAGGAGAACCACCACTTCATGCTCCGGAAGGGAATACTTAGTCATGTATTCTTTCACGCTCTGGATTATCTGGAAAAAAAAAAAAAAGTTTGAATCTTGGGACATAGGAAGTGTGGCCCTGTTCGAAGTAGTGTGGGAAAGACACTGACACTGCATACAAGACAGACTGATACAATCAGGCAGAGTACAAGCTCCCAAAAGAAGAAAGTGCACAGAAAACAGGAGGCCTACCTCTTTAACAGGCACATCATTCTTGAGAAAACTGTTAACTTGCTGCTGCAGGTCCTTTTTCACTGTGGCACTTATTTGAGCTCTCTGCAAGACCACATTACTGTAAGCACACGCTTCATCACTGACAAAGAAAAAAATTGTGTACCTGATAGTCGAGCAGCTGGGAAATTTTGTGAGTCTTGAAAGTGGCCGTAAAATTCTCCGTGCTCCTCTTGCTTACCGGGAAAAACTCCTGCGGGGCGAGATAAATTACTACGGCTCTGGCAACCATAGCTTGACCAGCTAGAGCACACATGCCTAAACCCATATTTCTTTTTTTTTTTCATGTACGGCATTCACATTTCAGTTAGAAACACAACCATAATGACTGCGTTTGCATCCTTTGCAGCCACTATCCCAAAAGAATAAAGTAGCAAAGAGGTCAGAAATTGGGCTAGTTGGTGCAGATTAACGTTTTAAATAAAGCACAAACACAGAACATAGACAAAAGAAAGAAGATGACGAGGTACAGCACTGTCATCACTGTGCTATTTAATACGGAGCAACATTTGAAGCTTGGGGCGCATTACTAATGCATAAGGCCCTTCGTTTTCCGCGATTCCGTGGAATTCGGAATTAATCGCGGAATCCTTCGTTTGGCACAGAGTTTCACGGAATCCTTTATTTTTAAGGGTGTGTGGATATTAGAGTTCTCAAATTCGAATCGAATATCAATCACTCGAAGTATCCGATCCGCAAATCGAAATACCCAATATTCGGGTTTCCGGATAATTTGACTATTCGCCAAATACGAACGACACCTCCCGAAAGTGGGCTTCACGTGACGCTTTCCTGCATGAGGTGAAGCCGCCCCTACAAAATTGAAGCCTGCTTTACGAAATTGTGTATGCTGCGGGACAAAACAGAATAACATTAGCCCAAGTTTATTGTGTATACTTCACCTGAGGAAGGGGCGGCGTCCCTCCCGTATGCGGTTTAGCAGTAGCAGTGGGGGATTTTGATTTGATATCTGGGAGGTTGCCTTCAAGAAGACTTTTAAATAATGGCTACAGCCCAAGAACAAAAAGGGGTGCACTAAAAATGTAACTTCCCCAGGGCATGTATTGTAAACTCCTTCCTATAAAGTTCCTATGAACTCTGTAGATGCTAAAAGATCTTTCAGCAGGCATAAAATGATTTCGGGCGACAGACCACGTCAGATGAGAACACAAATATCATGTATGTAATCCTGAGCCACAACAGTGCTTTGAATGCAGCTGCAGCTGCATGCAGCTGCATGCAGCTGTTGCTCGCCACGGAAAATCGCGGAATTTACAAGTCAGTGCCGCGGAATTTTGAATTTGCCGCAGCAGAAAACAGAGGGCCTTACTAATGCATATAAAGCTACAATCTCTCAAACAAAAATAAACAAATATCCTGCAAAAAAAAAAAACCAGTCAAACCTCGTTACAACGAAACGCGATATAACGAAATTCCCGATAGAGCGAAATAATTTGGATTCCCCGGCAGAGGGCCATAGAGATAAATGTATTTTAACTCCCGCTACAACTAAACACTTTTTAGCCGCCGCCTCGATACAGCGAAAGAACGAGATAAGGTTTATGACCCCAAAGCCGACTTTAGGGTCACGAAAACAAAGGGCGCAAGCAGCGCCCTGTTCCCGCAGCGAAAAATGGCACGCGCAATTAGGGTCAAGAGGAACCTGGTGCCTACAAAAGGAAGTCTGAGTCATTGGAAGGTTAGGGATTTTCTTCCGAGGCTTCTCCTTTTCGCGCTTGTTTTGAACTGTCCGGTTGCAGGCAAGTAAAAAGAGCACGAGACGCAAGGCACCATCACGCGCGTGAGAAACGCTTTGTTCGCGTGGCGCCGTAAGTGACGAAATCAGCCTAGATGATTTTCTTGACGGGGACAAACATGCCGTAGCAACGGAAACACGGAAAACACACTGTCATAGACGTAGAAGGTTTGCGGGAGATCGCAACACGATATGGAGAACGCTGCGGAGGCTTCGGCAGCGTACGAACAATGCGTGACAGCGCATCTTCTAGGCATGACGCAGACGCAAATAAGCGGCTATTTCACGCAAGAATAAAATACCGTAGGTGCACTTTGGCGCTGTATTTGTAGTTGTTGTCATTTTTCACGAAAAACTTTTCCGCATCGTAGCGGGAGTTATTGACCCTTATGTACAGCGCGCGCCCTCGCAAAGGTCGCGATCCGTGACCTACAATTCGGTACAATTAAAGAAATTGCAGTCCCCGTGGGTTTCGTTATATCGAGGTTCGACTGTATATATATACATATTTCTGGAGCAGGAAGCTTTACATGGTCACCACATTAGAGTAAACCACAGCTTGTGCACTCTTTATATACAACATTGGTGGAACGTACCATCAGCCTGGAGTCCATACCAGACTTGCGAAGCACAGCCCACAGAGTGGAGGGATCCTTTTCTTCCAGCCATGTCTGCAGAACATCAACCAGATACTGCAGAGCAATGCCGTCCTTTACGAGGTGATCCTGCAGTGCATTTGCCAGCACAGATGCAGGCAACTGTCCCCCGGCCAACAGGAGAGCGTTCACCCGACCCAATTTTTGTCGCTGCTCGGGTGTGAACCCCTTCAAGAATATCAAAACCTGAAAACCATTTATCGCAAATGTTAATCGCGAGAAACTACAAAAACAGAACTGCAAAAACGAAAAGTGTGTGAAAAGGGCATGGTACCTTCTTGAACTCGTCTTCAAGCGTCTTTTCCAGGTACTTGTACCTTCGGATGAGCTTAGTGATGAGCTGGGCGTAGTTTTTGAGTGCGTCAATGCTGTTGGGGGCAGCAAAAATGCAGGTGTCCGTCTGTGAGGGCTTGGCCGAGTCTACATCCACAATGAGGCTACCTCCAGGAGCTGCGATCGTAACAGAAAAAGATTAAAAATGAATATTCAGCAAAAGGCTTTGTTCAGTTTTAGGCATAATATTCTACTCCACAGTTCGTTCATGTCACTGTCACATACTCGAAGCCCCCAGTAGTCTTGCAATATGCATTGGACTATAACGTACTTGCTCACATAATTTGTGCACTCTTTCTGTTGGTAGTGCAAAAATTATACGGTAACATTGAATTTGAATTTTCAGACACGATACTCCCACTTAGTACACCAGTCTAGCTCCTAGTAGAGACGGCATTAACGTTGCTACTACAATGCCCAAGCACGAAAAAATGTGGGCATACGTAGGGATGCAAAGGGAAGAAAATAATATTCCAGGAAAGAAGTAATTTCATTTTTTTCAGTCGCTCGCAGGTTTAAAAAAAACTTCAAAAATTCGAGATGGTGTCTTACGTATGCCAGCACATTGTGAGGCACCGCAGTTTCGGTTTTGCATTCAGTTTACAATGTGGTTTGATGAGCAGCAGCGAAAGATCACCGTCGCCATTAATCACAGTGTCCATGGCACTTGAGTAAAATAGTGTGACTGCTGTTGATCGAATGTTGGTGCATTTCTCCTTGTGCAAATCGTGAGCCCCTGGAGAAAAGGGGGAAATAGCAGCAGACATCTCTGCCAAAGCGACATGTCACCACCAGGAGAGCAATCTCTCGACTGCAGGGATCGAGGCCTGAATTTTGAAATGCTACATTCCTTTCCGATCCCTCTTTCGCTTCCAAAGAGAACCTTCCGCACAGTTTCAAACAACCCTTCCCTTACGGTCTTCCTTTCGCAGACGCGAAAGGGCTGCCTCTGAAAAGGTGGCTGATGGGCTACCTTTCGTTGCCGTCGTAATGCTATCAGTTTTCTTGTCTTCCAACAGGGCCTTACAGCTCCTTATTGGCTCAAGCAGGACCGCTGTCTTATCTGCTGTGACAGTCTCACTATCTTAGTAACAGTGTCTTAATTTTTTTCCAAATTTTCGGAAAAAGCACGAAATAAACCTGTTTTTTTTTTTTTCCTGAGGCTCAAATTTTCCGGAAATTTTACATCTCTAGGCCTACCGCTCCTACCAAGCAGCTGGAAATGGTTGGGAGGCAAAGTAGCAGGCACTCTACCGCTAATCCCACTGGTGATAGGTAGGTACCTATGACAGAAGCATACCTAGAATTCCTCCAGCAAGGAGAATGTCAAATATGACCTCCCCGTAGCGACGGTAGTCCAACTTGGACCCAGCAGAGTCAAGAAACTTGTGAACTGCTTCTAGGTCGGAGCCGGCCTCGGCAAACCCTTGTAGAAGGGCGTCACGAAAACCCACTGGGTCGTATTTCTCCTTCTCATCTGAAAGAATGCACCTGGGTTTTATTAAAGCTAGACAGATGCTGATATGGCACACACGGGACATTTAAGATAGGACTCGAAGATTTATTGCCAGACATATCTGCATTCCAATTCTCACCTCTTTTCCTGGTCTTGATGCGTTGACCTGATAGTGTCGGTTTTTCGGGTTTCTGACTCATACAAAAGCAGCTGAAATGAGAGTGTGTTCTCAATATTTTGCAAAGCGAAATGTTATATCTTGTGCAGAGATGTTCCAAGTATGCTAGAGCCGCTCACAAGATAGTAAAATGTGTGTTCGACAGAGGACAATGACATTTAGATCCTAAAGCAGCTTAAGAGCAACATTATCCATGTTTTTGCCCCTATAGTTAGAAAGTGGGAGACAACTTATTGGACAAAACGTGAAAAATACCATCATGTCACACATGCCAAATGTCACAGCATGACCAGATGACTGCTTTTACACCTAAAGTAGCAGACTTCAGCTAAAGCAACTCTAGGTCAAGTGGTCTTACTTGAACAACGTAATTTGTAACGATGAGGCACACTACACACAGCTCAAGCTTGCTTAGCGCACTATATCGCAACACTTAACGCACAATTCGCTCATTCTCGTTGTCACTAAATTCGAAAAAGCTGAAGAGTAAAAAAAAAGCAGTTGATTTCAACAAAAGTTCGGTTGCATTTGCTCGAAACTGCACTGTACCATCTGACTGAAGACAGCAAGGTCGAAAAACCCTGCTGACGTCACGGCCACAAACTCGCGGCCAAGGTCACTTTATTCGGTATCGCTTTTTTTTTTTGGCATAAGCAACAAGACAATGTCGTTTACGATGGCTAGGATACACTTTAAGCTCCCGATGAAGCATATCTGTCATCAAACCTTACGCTAACAACATTGCTGCAACCGTTAGCTCCTCCAGTATGATGGCTTCGCAAAGTTATTCAGCATCTAGCATGCGTATTTAAGGAAAAAAAAGCTATGCTTGACGTTGTTTAAAGAGATGTAGAAGTAACAGCAAGGCTTCAGAATGCGAACGTGCACCCGGCGCCGAGCTCACAACACAGCACCCTTCAAACTGGTTTCAAGTGAGAAAAAAATCGCCATGACTGTTCCAACTAGAACGATGCTCCACATAATACGTAGGGTTAACCGCTTCGATTGTTTTAAAGCGTTTAGTTTGATCTAATGAGACTTCTAGCAACGCAAGATTATGTGAAAAAAGACTGCTATGTTGGTTACAAGCTCCATACACAAGAAAATATCGAAAGAGACCTATTACCCAGCAACGATAAGGATTTCCGATGGTTAGGCTTAATTCCGTGACTCTGTCGAAACTTTAAAAGTTTGAGAAGCCAATATTCACAGGAGTCAAGCCCACTAACAGAATTTAAAAGCAGATGCGCGTGCAACCAGCACGTTTCTTGTGCGGTTTCGAATGGGAGAAAAAAGAAAGAAAAAGAGAGACCAAAATACTTACTGAAGTAAACTCAGGTTCAGCAGCCCTAACCCCAATGCGACGTGCGGACACAAATTAGCCGGTTCGCACTCGATGTTCGTTCACAAAAATCTGCACAGAATCATCAAAATATTGCTTTTATTATATTGTGTGGTAAAATACCGTAATACTAGTTATTTTACTATAATATTTTTCTTTAATTTCATATCCACACATGGCTAGAAAGCATCGTGCGTCCGGACTTGCTAGTTTGCAATGGCTGCCCCCATGAGATTCGTGGTGCTGCCGGCTTTACGGCAAAGTTTTCTTCAAAAATGTGTACGTTACACTTTGTTGCTGCTGTTAATCATGGTGGGAAGAATATCTATCTTCCACACCTTTGTTTCAGCTGTTTTTTTTTTCTTCACGACTTTGGAGCGGCGAATAGGCAAATGAAGTACCAGCATATCACCAGAAGTACCCGATTGAATTTAGTCTGTAAATAAGGAATGGACTGTTATGGCTTACATACAAAACGTGGATCGTAGTGTTATGGTATCGAACACCAACTATTGAAAACAGGTTTGCATTTTACGAAAGGCCCGGTCCTGCTTAAACGAAAAATCCGTTTGTCCAATTGGAGTGTACTCGAGGCTTCCTTTACACATTTTCATTTGTTCTTGCACTTTCTTAGAATGTAGCTGCGTAGAGGGAGTAATGAAGGAAATTAAAGTAAGGTATCAATCAACTCACAGTTGAATAAAGGCGCACGCAAAAGAAAACGTCTGACACTGCGCGAACACAAATTAACTGCTGGGTTTTCTCTTTTATTCAGCTATGAACTCCTATCAACCTGCTCGTCTCTCCACACTAAGTAACTACTACCGTACAGTTAATAAAGTTGAAGGATGCAAAGAATATGAATGGATGAAAACGTTACATCACAAACATTTGTGCTCTAGAAAGTGGTTCATTATGCGATAAATTCATCGTTGCTACATTAATTCTGTATTGTGATATAATTGAGAGGAATACATATATATATATCACCTGTAGAAAACACAATAGCATAAATTGCAAGGAAGATCTCACTACAATGATGAGATCATCAGTAGAAGCCGCTCACCTGCCAACTACGCTTTGCATTAGACTACTATGAGTTGAAAGCATCTTGTAGAAAGCCTGGCAGTTCCTTTGCAGTGCTAACACGGATTAGAAAGAATAAACAAAGCCTGGCCTGGAAAGTTTGCGGCATCGCACAAATGTTTTAAGTGCAGGTTCATGTATGAAAGCTTGTTTTAGTTCGTTCTGGCCTAAGCCCTCTTCACCTTGCTTGCGTGCATTCTACAAATTATGGGCCCATTTGTGTGTTTAATGGGAACCGGAGAAAATGCCCCGGAAAAAACGTGCCCAGGGGAAAGGTCCCCAGAGAAAAGGTCCCCTCAAAAGTGCGCCCCATGGAGTTACACTTTTTCGCTTTTAACTAAAATCAGTGACCATTAGAGTGGAAATTTTCATGTAATTCTTTTTAAATTGTTGACATGCTCTTGTACTTGAGTTCTTAAAATACGATTCTGGTCCAAACCAATGGGACTGATTAGAAGAGTTCTGCAGGAATGTAGCAAGTAGGTTGACGAAGAAAACGAAAAAGTAGCGTGGAACTTTCAGCTACCGAGCATGGAAAGAAGGGAATGTATTGTAGTGACGAATAGAGTTACTAAATAGCGACGACTACCTAGGCACTCAGGAATTCGACACCACGCATATTTTCATGACTCAGACTTAAAAGTGCATTTTGAAATTTTGATTTTTTGACACATTATTTTTAAACTGTTCCATCAGATAACTATCTATCGGATTAGATGTATGTTTGCTTCCTAGTTCTGGCTGTCAGCTCTATTCCCTGAACCATGTCCCAACAACCAGATAACCAAGGACACTTCCCTGTCAGGTAGATTGGCCACTGCCACAAAGAGCAGCATGAGTCATCCTGAAATTCATAGATCAGCTTAGGTGTGCGTCATCCGAAACCCATCAGCAAGTCATATTATCGAGGGCAGAATACACATCTTTTTTCTGTATTTGTATGAATAGTCTCGATAATTCGAATATAAATGAACTGCCATTTTAATGAGTATGACACGCATAGGATAGAATTGATGTGGAGATGGAATGATTCCCGAGCACGATGGGCCACAGTGAGAGGACGTGAGATTTTTGCAATTTTGCATGCTGCAATGCTTTTTAAAGTAATATTTGCAAAGCAAAGTAATCTTTATTGATATGATATCTTATATATCTATATATTATTTATGATATCTTCGTAGATATGCGACATCCTTAAGATTTCAGTTCATAGTTGCATGTATATTTTAAAAGGCTTTAGTGCACAATCATCTGCACTTTAGTGAATGCACTGTGTACACGGTATTAAAAACTGCGTTGCCAACAAGCGCAAACCAATAAAAGAGCAGACACGAAGCGATCTTACACCCTGGTTTTTAACCCGTGTTTAATGCAAGTATGGAAAAACTACTCTTTCCTTGCAGGTTCTGACACAACTGCCATCTACTACTTGTATGCAAGTGAGAGAGAGAAAGAACAACAAACACTGGAATCCAAAGTTCAAGAGAGAACGCAGGCTGAAGGTATGAGGTTAAAGAGTAGGAAAATTGAATCGTGTTCCACTTTCAATAAAGCGCTACTTTGGGCTTGTCGGTAGTAAGACATGATAAGAATAAAAGCTCTAAAAACCAGACCTTCACACTTGGACCAAACATTGAGGACAACGTAAACACTGAGTGCCGACTGTCAGCAACTTGATATTGTGCTTAACATTGCAGTTTTAAGGTGTACAGCCAAATAATCTCGTTCCCTGTCACTAATGTTTGCACTCTCCCCACTGACACACGTGTGCTCTTCTTGCTTTATCCAGAACCCTTTCCTTGTCTCCCTCTCTCTTTGCTTCATATATCTTCCTTTAGCACTTTTGTTGGGTACATCCCTTAGGTGCACCCGTTAGGTACACTGACACATTATGGAGGCTATAGACTGCACAATAGCTGCAGATGGTCTTGTTCCTTACATCACTTGGGCATTAAGAATGGGGGTGAAAAACCTCCACAGCCAAAAGGGGAACACGTTTGAGGGAAACGCTGTAGAGCTGAGCTGGTGTTTATAATAGTAGTGGAAAGAGTCAGTAACGTACAGAGTAATAGAAGCACACATCAGAGTTATAGCAATTGTATTACAATCAAAAGGATTATTATTGTTTCCTTTCCTTCCTTCCCTCCTGCTCAAAGGGCCACTAAAGTACGAAAATTGCTGCTCACATAAATCATAAATGGTGCAATGGGTTAATCCCAAGTCCTTTTGTATTGTTACTGAGAGAACAGTATCTTTGATTATGCAAAGAAAAATATTTGAAAGGAAAAAGAGGGGGCAATACTGGCTAATGGGCCACAGAAGTGGGTCATCTTTGGTGGAACATGGGAACAAAATTGCAAAAAATGTGCAACAGTTACTTGAAAGCAGTGAACTCACAGAGATCACAGTGCAGGTTGAGAACTGGATTACGTTAGAGGGCTGTGGTGCAAACCCTCCTAGCCTTAGGACCATTTTAGCATTCTAGCATTTTCCCCGCTTCTACTACCCTTTTCGCTATGAAACTTTCTATGCAGGTGTATAGAAAGTTTGCATGCAGGTGCATCAGTGCATAGAAGTGACTTCTACGTTAATTTCTGATAACCTGGGATGACCTGTCTCAACCCCTTACACATTCTTTTTGTGCACTTGTGTAGTACGTGAAGATAGAGCTGCCAGACTATGAAGAGATAAGATTGAAGGACCGACTTACGCTTGAAGAGATGCGATCAAAACTGAAAGAGAAAGGCATCGCACCAGCGAGGCCCTGGACAGAGAAGCCTGTATTTATCAGCTGTTCAGGTATTGCAGTTACGATGTACCATGCACTGTGTTCCATTTTTATTACATAATTTTTTTGATACTTTACTCTTATACAGATTTGATTATTTAATAGCCGTTGCTAATAGAATGAATTTATTTTTTATAGTGTTGTTGGCTACTCTTACTGAAATTTTCCTATATTCCAAGTTAAGAAAAGTTCACTCAAAACTGTGTTGTTGAGGTCCAAGAACTTGTGCACTGTACTGTTCCAGGAGGGCTGTTTGAGCCATACGTACCCCCCGAAGGTGATGGAAAGGTGACCATGCTCTCAAAGGAGGTAGGCAGAAGAAACATGCTCATGTAAGGCCTAATCAGCCATAATGTTTGAGTCTAACATGTCATGCAACCTGCATGTTGTATTTTCTTCCAAAGTTAAATGTTCCTTGCTTGTTTCCATGAGAGCAGAGGGCATGAAACGTTGTCAAAGCGACAGGAAAGGGAAGAGTGGGACCGAAGCCTTAATGAATCGCATAAAATCACCAGCACGACATCATTGTGGCGACAAAGCATGTTGAGACGAGAACCTGACAGAAAGGCACTTTGTTATCACAGTGATGTGATAATATTTGGAGGGAAAGTTAAATGGTGCGGATGACCATTAGATGTGATAGTACAGTGCTGGACACAAGTTTACAAAACACGTTCCGTCGCATTCCTTCCTCAGAGTGACAAGCTAGCAGCGAATGGTGCCGTACTGACTCGGAAACTGGTGACTGGGTTACCCGGGTTCATTTCTGTAAGTCCGTACAGTCCCAGTTGCTGCTAGTGTGTCACACTAAGGAAAGAATGTGACGGATCGTGTTCTGTACACTTTTGTCCAGCGCTGTACCGTATTTTCCGGTGATGCGCATGTTATACATAGGGCCTGACTTTTTCGGGTTTTATTTTTGGCCAAATTCGGGGGGTAAATATCAGGCGATATTTTTCGTTTGAAAATTAGGGTGTATTCGGGTGATTTTTTTTTGTTTAATAAAAATTTGTCTTAACATGGAACTAATGTTTAGCAATGTTATCAAACTTTAATTTAATGCACGCTTATGAGTGTGCCATGCGACCCGGATGTTTTCGGGTAGATTCGGGTTAAACCGGAATTTTACAGATTTCGTTCGGGGGGTAAATATCGGGCGGATACGGGTTTAACCCTAAAAAGTCAGGCCCTAGTTATACATTGAAATAAGTGTTGCAAAAGGGTAACGGTGTGTGTTCCACATCAGAGTTTTTCCCGGGTGGATGCCGGGCGACCTGCAAACTCGATATGGCCTCGCACCATGAAGGGATTTGTTGTGACAACACATGTGGTTTTCTGTGTTGAATACGCGGACTACGGTGATGCTTAAAACATGCACAACTGCAGATAATCTCTCAACTCCCTTCAAAAAGGAGTATACAACTGGAGTGTATGCGTGTAACTGCAGTGTCGCATTCTCATTGTTATATTCAACTATGCAGGGAGCCTTACAACGAATGAGACAGCTGGAAAAGAAAGGTCGCACTATGCTGGCCATCCGTAAAGTGAGGGGCTTTGAGGATGATTTTGACATCACGGAATTCGCTGAACTGGCCCAGCAGATCTACATTGACACACACAAGGCCCTCGCAGAGTAAGGATAGTTGTTTTGTAATTTAAAAGAATTGCTGTTGAGAGTGAGGAAGAACTAGAAAGTTTGAATGGTATGAGTGTGATTCAATAAGTAACCTTAAATATTTCGTGGACAGTTAATCAAACCTGATTAGTCTAGGAAATAAGGTATCATTTTTCGACGTAGTTTCCCCGCTTTTAAATGCAGATGCGCCAGCAGCATGGCCGAGCAGGTAAGACCATCTGCACGTTGGTGGTAGTCAAGGCCGTGCTGAAGCCTGGGAAGTGGGGTTGTGCTGTCTGAGGTTTTCCGTGGGTTTTCCAGCAGGCTTTCCGGACGAATGTCAGCACAGTTCTCCCAGAAGTCTGCAAAGAATCCATACTACCTCCCCCTTTCCCCCACTCCTTCCTAGTGTCCTCTCTCCATCCGTCCACGTCTGTATGCTGCTCATAACCTGCAGTTGCTTCGCCCGTGCTAACACAGAATTTAAGAAAAATACCGATGTGCAATTGTTTGGGAAGCGCCTGCATTCCAGCAGAGAAGAAGAGTCTTTGGGTTGGGCATGTAGGGTTCGTGCACCGCTTGCTCGACATCTCCGTCGGAACCAGACTTCCAGCTGCCGAGCTCCTCCGTGAGACTGATGAATGTGGGACAGCCGAACGATGCCACATCAAGCGAATGTGGCAGATGTGGAAGACACTTGAACTGAAGATCACAGATTATTGAAGTGTAGTCATATGTGATCTTGATGTCGTGTTGGAGCAGCAGTGCACTCTAATTTGAGCGGTCCACAACATTTAGTTTCGGTGGCTGGCTTCAAATGTGACACAAGAGATCATAACACGTTTTGTTGTTCACTGTTTGTGCCCTAGGCATTTATTGTTCAACAAGTGTACCCTGGTGATTCCAAAAAAAGGGCGTGACGAGCTCAGCACATTTGTGTTGCACTGTTGCCTCCTGTGAACTTGGGTGGCCATTTATACACTTGCTGCAGTGACACGCAGGCACTACCATGCTGTGCTTTCATGCGACAATGCATGACGATGGATTTCACACTCTCGCTCACAAGGAAACGGATGAGTGACTGCTGTACTTTGGTGCAAACCTCCAGCGGGGGAGCCAGTGGTGCAGGATCAAAGTACCACGAAATTAAACTCCCGTGAAGTACTCCTCAAATATGCCTGCACCCAAATTTGTGAAGTATTAGGACTATGAAATTAGCCACTTATACATAGAGCCTGAAGTTTTGGGGAAATATTTTTTCTATCTTTGGTGGGGGCAAAAATTGGGTAAATGGATGTGTGCTCTAAATTCATGCAAATTCTGGTGAAAAAACTTCCGGTATTCTAAATTTATGGAGTAATCTGGCTCAGTTACTCAAACTAATTGTACTGATTTAGTACAGTCGGTGATGTAACTGCATTTGCTGCCAAACAGGTTTGTGTACATTCCTACAGATGAGGGCAATTTGCTGGGTAAAACCCTTGCCAGTTCACCCTAAGACGCAACCTTCAATTCGAAGTGCAAATTCGGTGAAGAATAGGGTTAAACCCTAAAACCTTGTCTAACCCTAAAACCCTAATTCCTTGTCTGTTTGCATCCTCTTTCATTCTGCACGTTAAAGGTAATGTCAATGTTCCGTTACATTTCAGCATGAACAAGGACAAGCTGCATGAATTGGTCACAGAATACTGCTACCCAGTAAGTATAATTTACAAATAGACTGTAGGGTCTCCTTGGCATTGTAGTATGGGATGCTAGGGTCTTTCAGAACATACCTATTTAAGGTATTGTTAAAGGTCCTCAATATGCAGTGGTGGTGTCAGGTGAAAAATATGAAGATGTATGTAAACTGCTATATTGCTTCCACTGACACAGCTGTACAGGGTAACAGTATACGTGTGCAGTTTGGCAGATCCAGTATCCAGTAGGGTAGATATGGCCTGAATTTGCTTTCAAGGATGAAGCACATTTGTTTTTCTCTTACATGTCACGTCCAATTGTTTCAAAGTACGAGTTTTTCGTGTCATTCTGTATCAACTGTATTGGCTACACAGCACCCCCTGCTATTGCTAATTCTTTGACACCACTTCCTCCTTTCCCAAAAATCTCACTGGTGCAAAGACCATTTATGAGCAACCTTGTGGGTCTGTCGGTGTGTTGTGGAAAATACTTCTATATCCACTGCAACAGACACCATTGATGCAGTTTTGTTCGTGACTCCCCTTGGTTTAAAACTTGGGTCAAAGTTTACCATTGGTGCAGAGAATTATATGACACGTCTGTTGAGTGAAACAATGATAGAACGTTGTATTGCCATCATGCTCTAGGAGATGCCGGCTTTTTTTGTTAAATTGCAGGAATTGAGTGATTCACTTGCATTGACTTTGGTAATGTATATCACGTGTCATCCTCACAGCTATCCCCAATCATGGTTACACACCGAGTGTGACAGAGAGGTCAAGAGCAAACCGCATTGTACACAGGCTGCTTGTCATGGCATTATGGTTAGAGCCTGAAGTTTTCGGGAAATATTTTTTCCTACATTCGGGGGGTAAAATCGGGTAAATTAACATGTGCACTAAATTCATGCAAATTCGGGTGAAAAAACTTCCAGTACGCTAAATTCGGGGAGAAATCGGGCTCAGTTATTCAAACTAACTGTAGCGGTTTGGTACAAACGGTGATGTAACTGCATTTTTCTGCCAAACAAGTAAGTTAGTGCATTCCTACAGTCATCCCAGTGAGGGCAATTTGCCGGGTAAAAATTGGGTTTCACCCTAAAGAGGCAACCTCCAATTCGGGGTGCAAATTCGGGGAAGAATCGGGTAAAACCCTATAACTTGAGGCTCTAATTATGGTCTTGTATTTCATGTAGATGTACGCGATATTGTTACAGTCTGCCAAACACATCCAGCAACCTGTTGGCACCCACTGAGGCCCTGTTGGCTTTATCTGCTATTCAAGCATAAGCTTGGCTTCTCTCCTTGCAGGACATGGTATATAGTGCACGTCTAAAGACTATCAAGTGGCAGTTCCTCAAAAGCTTGGAACCTCCACGAGTGGTGCACGTGCGCACGGAAGGTATGATAACCAAGGAGAACGTAATGGCGCAAATTACTCTACGCCTCCACACGCAGCAGGTATGGACATACGGCGTCATGTTTCATAAAACTTCTTCACAAACATCAGGGTCCAATTTACTGTGCCACAAAATTTGAGGCAATAACTGCATTATCTAGAAGCCAAGCCAGGCCAAGCCATGATGTGCCAGTTGTTCAGACAGTTTCTTTGTATGTGTGCCCCATGGTATTTCCTGACTGTCCACACTGTACGTCTCTGAATGTGCTCCAATGTTCTGAAAAAAGGCTCCATGTCGGTGTGGAGGACTCTTTACGAAACGATTCCCATGCCACGCATGCGAGCTGCCCATTCATGACGTCGACGACATTTACTATAAACGAGCATGGGCATAAAGGGAGCACGTGCCCAACAGATCAGTGCTTAACCCGTGTGATATACTGCAGTAGGCTTCCCCCCGACATGCTTTACTTTCTTTTACAATAATTTTCAATCATGGCCCATGCTCTTTGTGCCACTACATCCTGCACTGCTGCAACAAGGTTTACATCTTCTGCAATCTCAGCAGAACGATAACTTTTATTGACCAACCCACGTATAAAATAAGACAAACTGCTTTATTTATACCTCTCATCCTACACTCACTCAAAAGTAGGTGGGTGACTCCCTAGGTCACCCACGAGTCCAGAAGAGTAGCCAGTGATAGCAAAATATCTGTAGATGAACCAAACGTCCCAGAAAATGATGCACGTAACACCTTACATGGTGGTAAGATTACACTTTATCAAAATATGCAGACTGTTCACAAGAGATTGATCATGATCAAGGTTGATCGTCAAGAGGTTGATCATGATCATTGTTAGACCCTGAAATTTTCGGGTTTTATATTTTTCCAAATTCGGGGGGTAGAAATCGGGTCAATAAATTGATGTCGAAAATTCATGCAAATTCGGGCAGAAAAATTACCATCAAACTGAGTTCCGGGAGAAATCGGGCATTATTGTAGAAAAAACGTTCACTGTACCGTTTATCCAGAGTGCCAGAAGTAAGGAACAGTCGCATATTTTGTAAGAAACTAGTATGCCGATGCCTTGAGGTGCCTAGCCTAGGTGCAGTTTTGCAGGTAGAGATCGGCTTTAACCCTAGATAGGTGAACCTCAATTCGGGGTGCAAATTTGGGGGAAAATCGGGTTTAACCCTAAAACATCAGGGTCTAATCATTGTCCATTGGCTCGAGGTTGAAGATTCCTGCGGGACTTCGTAACAGTACACTAATACATATTATGCTGTACGACGCATGACAATCACTGTAAATACATAGAATCTCTTTCATTTGAACTCTCGTCCAGGTCCCGTCCGAGCCACATGTATTTCAATGAGGAGAATCTTTCGTTAACTCAAACAGACGAGGGTATACGCCGGATAATTAGAACCAACGGAGTTCGCGCGGCGGATCAGAATGGGGCACAGCGCCCATATCTCCCTGGTTATCGACCTTCCGTACCGTGCGCGTGTCCTTTTGCCCATTTTGTTCTGTTCAAGGACGCTTTGAGCCTTTTATGACAGCAGCAAGAAGCTTACGCGAACGCTTGCGTTTCTCACTCCACCCCCCTCTCTCTCTTCTTGTGGAGGCCATGAAGGGTGGAGGTGCGTTCACGTGCAGTCACTTGTTTTTATGACTTCGCGACTGTCAATATCGTTCTACAACCCGTTCACTGTCATCGTTTATTTCCGTAACTGGCACCATGTCAGCGTAGATGACGGAGTGGAGACTGGTCTCTTGACCAATGCGGCGGACATCATAGATGCCGCGTGCGTCAGCCGAACTAGACCAGAGGGACCGTGTGGATTGTAGCAACGAAGATTCGGATGATCCAAGCCATGAACCAGTGCATCTGATGTACAGCATCGGCGCTGGATATGACAGTACGCGATTTTTCTTCTGAGGAAAATGTGGATGTGTTCAAATTGAAAGCGATGCTAACGGTCTCGCTCCAGGAAACGCTTGCAAGAGCGAATTACTGACTGCCTTCAACCCTAACTTGCTTCATAATTTCTGTAAATAAATTTTTGTGAACATGTAAGTCCCGTATTTCCTTCAAAGTCGTAACAGCCGTGACGCTCTAGCGGCTTTTTTCTCCCCCGTAACATCGGTTTGGCGTTGGGAACATAACGCAGATAGTGGCGAAGTTTGGCAGCAGTAAAGATTTGAATTATGCTAATACCATTTAAATGCGTGTTACAGTGAAACCGGTACCGCGAACGTGTAACACTATGCGAAGAGCGTCGCAACGCGTCTGCACCCACACTGCCTTCCAGGAGAGCATCTCCCGTTCGTTCAAACTCCACTTTATTCGAACAAATATCCCAGCCCCCCTCGAGTTCGAATTAATGAGAGTCCACTGTATTGTTATTAACTCACCCTTGGTTGCAGCATCAGTTGTCATGATGAGACTTTTTTGGAACTTTAGTGTTTACACACTTCCGTGTTTTTCTACAGACCCTTGCGGTGTATGACCGCTTTGGGCGCCTCATGTACGGCAGTGAAGCGATGGCCAAGGATGTCTTGGAATATGTTGTCTTTGAAAAACACCTAGCAAATGTCTATGGAACATGGCGGATTCATGCAAAGATCATACCAGACTGGATGCCTCCAAGAGAGCCGGTTCTCAAGACCTACGTACAGTGTGCAGAAGAGACACCGCAGGAAGAAGAGAAAACAACGGAAGTTGCAAAAGAAGCTGCTGGTGCTCCACCACCAACAGATGCCCTGGCAACCATATGAGGATGTAGTCCAATCTATTTGAACAGGCAAAATGCTTTCTTTTTATTGCCATGTACAGAAGTAGAAAAATACCTTTGTGAATAAAGGATATACAGCTATCTCCCATTCCTTGCAGAAACTATGGAAACAGTGTGAATTTTAAAAATGCAAAGATCCGAGCTGCAGGGTCATGTGAATTTCATCTTGCAAAGTATTATTGTAGTGCCATATACACAGTTTCCTAACATAAGCCATTTCTGGCAGTCAAGAAGGTTATGAGAATGCAGCAAGAAAATTGTCTGTGCACTGAAGTATCAAACGTTTCTTGAAAGCTAATCGGCACAGTACTAGAAAATTGTTCTCGTACATGCTCCACTCCTGCCGACTGACATTGGTATGCTTTACAGCACTTGAGTAATAGTTTTACAAGGTGGTGGTGTACACATGATAACGCACCTACAGTAAAACCTGCAGATAACGAGGTCCCTCGTAAAACGGTGGTTTATGATTTTACTGTCAAAATATGCATTGTTTGTGTGGAGAAACAACCTGCATACAGCAATAGAGACCGCGGTTCTCGCATATATGATGTTGGACGCTGTCCCGTGTGCGTAACCTCGCGCCGAAAATCGTAGTGATAAGATACAGTATCTCGATGATACGAATCTCACAGGGTAGTGGAAAAAATTCTGATCATCCGAAATTCGTGTCAAAAGAATCAAACCAAAATAAAAATTCAGGCAAGAAAATAGACAGCAACTGTTCATTTTCCAGTACTGTCAGTGGTGGTCGAAAGGGCTCGCCGTTGTTGGCGTCACAGATGTGGGCGTCACGACTGACGTCCTGGGCAAACTTCTAAGGGAACTGTGCCAACATATGTCTGAAAGCATCTTAGGAGAACCCTGGAAAAACCCCAGACAGCACATCCGGCACCGGGATTCGAATACTGTCAGTGAGAGAGGTCGGTGGTAACGCTTTTGTGTCTCCGCATTTTGCCAATGCTGCTCAAATTCGCGAGATGATTCAAAAGGCCCAGCACGTGCTTTCGACGCACGAGTCGTGCGACATTGTTCTAAAGCGAGCTTCTCCTAAAGCAAGCAGGCGTTAGGTGAAGCCGACTTGCGGAATGGTGACGCATAATGTTGCCATAAGTTGTCCTGATATGTTCCCTCCACGAGTTCTGATCGCTGTTTTCCCAAGCCAGTGCGATGTTATACAGCTTCGAGGTTTTTTTTAGCATCGTTTTGTTTTGCTACACGCGGGGTGGCGTGCGACTTTTCGGGACGCGCTATTTAGTTCAACCCTCGTTTAACGATGTACCCCGCATAATGATGGAATTCGTGATTACCGTCGATATCGTTATACGCGGGTTTCACTGTAATTCACCCACAGTATAAATCAAGCGTTTTCACTTGAGAAATGTGGTACCCTGCATATGGCACCTCTGCCATTGCCTCTTTGTTTTATGGCGTTTCTTCCCAGGTGGACAAGTAACTATCCACTCAGACAGAAAAAGGTTCCGTAGTCTTAATTTACAAGGATAGTTTAGGTGCCCAGTCAAGCCTTACATGCGTAAGCAGTAAGCTGCAGCAAACCACATACAGCTCATTCAACCAACATGTTTTATTCTGCGCATATGACAGCATATACAATCGTATGCCAACACGTACGTATAAACTGTGCATTTTCAGTATCAATTTGCTTTGTACTTGATAAAAAGAGTCTACCTCCATGATGAGGAATGGCAATGAAACAAAACAGACACTTCACTGCAACCTCTCCTCACAACAGGGATCACATTGAAGACCTCACACTTGGCACATGCCTCTTAAAGCTGAACAAACAAAACAAAAAAAAAGTAACATGTAGCTTAAACGAAATAATATTTACAGAAAGCAGTCAGATAATTCTTCGAGGTGTTCTTGCACGACGTCCCTTTGTAAAGTTAGAACAGTGGGTGCTCTATCAAATTTGAGATTGCAAATGAAATTGTGTAGAATATTCTACCATGGGGTCAAGCTGTAGATTGCAAATTTGCAAAAAGTCAGTAGTAGCAGTAAAATCAGTATCTTTCATAAATCATAAATCAAAAGGAAAAAGTGATAACTAACCATTAGTGATATCTTATGCCAACTTTGGTGTATGATGAAATGATTCTTGTATATTGTACATCATTTCAATTGGTGTGTGTCTTAAACAAACGTCCATGTCCCCATGCATGGTGACAGAACTTTGTTTCAGATTTCATAAACTATTTCGTACAACACATGTTAGCATGAGAAACCATAATCGGCGCCAATCCCACCATACATCGTGTGGCAACCCAACATAAGTCATTTCGCTCACTAAATTCTCGATCCAAACGGAAGCTCCAGAAATGACAAAAATGCCACTTGTTTCAAGGTTAGACGCATACCCACATGAAGGTTATTAAGTGTCAGCTAAACTATTTATGGCAGTGACAGGGCACTAGTAGTGGCTAAGAGTGATCTACAGTGCAAGCACTACAGGGGCAGTGTGATCCTGACAAGCAACGCAGCTATGTGGCCATGACAATGTATTCCTTTTCACTGACACACGGATGCTCGGCATTCATGATAAGCACTTCTTGTGGGTCAATATCACTGCAAATGTGAAATTCAGTTTTGGAAGAATAGGGTCTACTGAACACCAATTTAAGGTCCATGCATACAGGAGTCATGCATCACAGAATTATGAAGCCGTCCTTCATAAATATGCTAGGAAGTTATGTCTCAATGCAGTTTCATAAAAGATGCACATTATAATATGCGTAAGTAACTGCGTAATAAATAGAAGTTACCTGAATAATATTGTGCATGTACAATGTGATAGAAATGAAGGAAGCTTTCAAGAAAATACTTCACATAAATGCAGTTCTCCATGTGCTTTGAAAAAGCTGGGAAACATCCTACTTTATGAAATGCAAGAATCCTGGTTCCAGTAATGTGTAGGGATGTGCAAATATATGTGAGGTATTCGACTGAGTATCAAAGTGTTGCGTGACCTGAATAGTTTGTGATGATGGGTTGGTGTTTAGTGGAGGCATGAGCCATGAGAGGAGTATTTTCTGAAATACTTCAGATATAGTAGTGGCCTCGAATATCTGTCATGACAGTATACAGACTGGGCAGTTCGGGTTTTTGCGGGCAGAGTTTGACAGCCGAAGCAATTTAATTCAAAGCAATTTCAATGCATGCCTCAGTCAAACTAATCCAATCCAGTGTGACAGAATTCAGAAGTCCTGCAAATCTGCAACATGCATTTGTTTATAACTCAGTTTACTGACTCTAAGCTGTGCATGGTGTGTGTGCTTTTTTTTCTAATGTTGTCAATAACGTTATGCTACATTCAAAGCTAAGTTATCGATGGTGGAGACGCTTGTCTATGTAGCGTACCCTTTATTTCTGCCTTAAAGCTGGAAAGCAATTATGTTAAAGGGTAACACTACGCGCCCTTCAAATCTGGAAGAATGTCTTGTAAATCGAAAGTAACGAATGATTTGTGACACAACCAAAAACCACTGATCCAAATGAAAAGGACAGGATACGTGTCTGCAGCTGTTTTTTAAGAGGAAGTGATCATTAATCATAATACATTGTGCATGTTAAAAAGGCTTGCTATAGTATTCAAATACTGTGAGAAATAAAACATTGAACAATATTGTGTATGCCACAAGAAAATCAAGTGGAACTGCTTTTCCCTACCATTACAAGTAGAATGGCTCCTCTGCTCTCAAGAGATATACATATGTGGTAACTAAGTCTACCATACAAGCCTGGCAATAACCATACTCATAGTCGCAGTGAAGACACAATTTCTAGGTAAAGTAGCCATGCAGAATATTTGACAACAAATCCGTCTTCTGGGCGGCAGCACATAAAACAACATTCATCTCAGATTTGATTCCAACCAAAACTTCATTATTCAAATAAACCTAATAATGTGCACAAACTCGCAAATTTGCCTTGTAGAATGCTAGAAATAACAGTTGTCATGCTACCATGGTGCACCACTGGGCAATGTAAGTACACAAACAGAAAATGCTTCAGAGTGTTTTACTTTGCTACCTTCATCCGCTTTACCTTGGCATAAAAGACAGGGCCTATGTGCAAGATGGTCCCTCCCACAACTAAAAATAAAAGCCCCATGGTGGACACACATACAGGCAGTGGTCTGACAAACAACCTCTATGTGCCCAGCATGGGGCGGTTATCGCTTTTTTAATAATGACTTACCGAGCAGCCCAAATTTTAACCCGATTCAGTGCCACCATTAAACATGGAAATGGGGAAGGACCTACCTAGGTGGTGTATAGCGATCTACCGCTTCATAGGGGGAAAAAAAAATGTAAATAAAAGGTGACCTCTCTAAAAAGTGTCAATCATGCTGGAGCCTTGTGTTCAGTTACACGCCACAAATTTTACAGAAATAACTACGGTGAAGAAAAGCGATGGTTTACAATATCCACAAGCATGCTTCTCTAGCACTGACGCAAAGTTGAACACCGATTTGAAGATGAAATTTGTCATTTCTGTAATGTGACGTTCCATGAAGGCCTGCATGTTATCCAAAACAGTACTCAAGTGCAACATCGCAAATTACAATGCTAAATGTGAGCTGAACTCAAGGCTCATATACTTATGCTGAAACACCTTTTTCAACAAGAGAGAAACTTTGCTATGCTGAAGCACCTTTTTCAATATCTTTATGATTATATTGAAGAAATAAGGTTCACACAGAGCACCATCAAAGGGAACTTTCAACAGAAGTAGTATTTTGTAAAATAACTTAATTCGAGTTAATTCAATTACATAATTTAAATCATGTTAATCTATAAAATATTCCTTCTGTGTAGGTTTCCTTTGATGGTGCTCTTTGCAAACTTTATTTCGGCTGTATATTACAATGGCACCATCTGCATCTTCCAAGGACTTTGAGAACGTGTTTATCATTACGTTTCAGTGAGAATACCAGCCTTGAAACAAGCCATATTTGTGCCCATAATGTGCCTCCTACAGTATTTCTAGATCCCTCCATTCAATCCGGAGTGGGCAAAGAATTTAAATGCAACCACACAATCACAGAGTAAACATAGAAAAGACATACAAGAACGTGGGGTCCACATAGCAAGATGCATATGCACAAAAAGTGCTTTCAAAAAGAAAAGCAAAAAACAGTCCTGTCGCTTGGGACAATGAGCTTCATTTACTTGATGCTACTGATGCTAGAGGATCTACACAAGTAGGCCTTAGCAACACAGTCAAATGTGCAGGCAACCTACAGAATGTGCAATATCTAACTTGCTAATAACTGAATAACTGATGCCAGGCCGTAACCTTTAGTAATGACACATGAACAAAGCTATACCACTCTGCTGTACTGAGCTATAGCTCTCAGAGTTTGCAGCACCTACATAGATAAACTGTGCCACGCCATGACAATCCCAACAGATTAGGGAAGAAAGAATGAGTGCAGGGGTGACGTAGACTGAGGATTCATACCTAGAGTTTGAGGACTAAAAGGATAACACAACTACATCTGAGTTTGTGTAGTTGTGTTGTCGTTTTAGTCTTCAAATTCAAGGTGCATATCTTCAGAATAGAGAAGTTTTTCAAAACAAATGCTTACACCTCTGGAAATGCTGTGCAATCCAGGTCAAACACATGAAATTTAGACGAAGCACAGTCACTGGTGAACCACGCATGGAAAAGTCTCCTCCATGTATCAGCTGATATAAAATGACAAAGTAAACTGATGTTTCTGTTGTGAATCTGGACTATCTACGCTGACACTGCAATCATTTGACATATATGTGCACATGTACATTGACAAAACTTGAATGAGAAAAATAAGCAAAGAAAAGAAGACAGGACTGTGTGTCATGATTGAGGTTTGGAGCTTTTGACTGCTATAAAAAGCTATGAGGGTTTTACACAGACAGGATTAAAATCGATCGATCAAATAACAGTAAGCAGAACGGTAAGCCGGTAAGTCAAGAAAGGCCAGCACCATATCCCAACAGCAACTGTGCTTCTGCTTGTAAGCAGGCTCCGCCTGGAATAACAGAGGCTGATGGCCGCAGGGTTGTCCACGTGCTTTTGGTAAACTTTTGTACTGTGTCATATAGTTCCCAAAATTTCCAGGCAACACCTCAATTTACATTTCAAACACATTTTCTGAGCAGCCAAGCAGTAGTGTCTTTTTATGAGGGAGAGGAAAGATGTTGCAGAGGTGGAGAGACTGGTGAGGCTGCTCTCACCTGCCAGAGAGAGGCTCACTTAGTAAAGCTGACAAGTTCCCCAATGTTGATGGTTGAAAAATCAACCGGGATGTCCAGCTCTGTGAGATCCATGTCGCCGCCCATGTAGTCCAGGTCAGGTGCAGAGAGCCCCGCCCTGGCAAAGACAAACGGGCCAAGCATTACATTCTCTCCACCTCTTCTCTTGTCCTCGCCACAAACCATGCATCCAAGTGCCTTCCACGCGACTACACAAAATGCGTTGTGCAGAACAAATATACGAACTAAACAACGGGAAAGAATTGCGGGACAACATGACATTTCTCAGGTTAGGGTCATGTTATTCCGTCCCATTCATTTTTCTTTCCTGCTCTTTTGGTTCATGATACTTTATGTCTTAGCAAGGATTCCTAGCACATGTACACACAAAGGAAGCAAAAAAAGAGACCTCTGATGTCATAGGTCACTGACAGAAATGCAAGAGGCACTGCAAAGACAGGCTGGTACGTGAGGGGGAATAAAGCATGGAGCGATTGAAAATTAAAAAAAAAAAACATGGAACTGAATAATTTGCAAAGACTATGTTAAAGTGATCACATGAAACACTAAGCTATCTGAGAGGTTGGGTACATCATATCCAGAATAACCGGCTTGACAAGAAAAGTACAAACGAGCATGGAACAGCAGAATGTATTGAAAGATCAGAAAGAGCACCTGGTGCTTGACATGTCATTGGTGAAAAGCTGATGAAATGGAATGATACACAGAAAAAAAATGTTGAAGCACCGCACATGAGCTCGCGCGTTCTGCCCTTGTACTACCTCATTGCACTTTTGTGGCTTTCACAAACTGCACTTGTGCATTTTCAAAACTTTCAAGTGCAAACATGAATGTCACTTTTAAACCCCCAACCCAAGGACATACATCTGTGCATAAGTCAATGTCACACCAGTACTGGGACGACAAGGAGCGTACCGTAGCAACTTGGACAGGCGTTAGGTCTCTGTGACATCGTCCCTCTCGCCCTGATGCTATCCGCTCGCTGCTGCCAGCCATACGTCCAAGTTGCATGGTCCCCATCCCTGTCGTTGTCCTGGTTTCCAGGCTCAAAAAAGCTTAAAGAGAACTCTGCACGCATAAGGTCAAAGTTAATAGCATCATTTTATGCCTCAATTGCAGCGGGGCTTCTCAACGAGTATTCGACTAGTCACCTCTTCAGAAAGAGAAAATTTTGGTAGGGCAGGCCATATTGTCCAGAATACTGCTAGGCTGAACACCGAAATGAGCTTGTGTTCAGTGGCAGCAGCGTACAAATGCAGCAGGTCAACCTGTAGAGCAGCCCCAGGAGGAACGCTCTGATTTACATGAGGAAGTATTGAAACAAACTGGATGTTTGCTATGATATATTTAGAGCCTAAGTTTTTGGGAAATATTTTTTTCTAAATTCAGGGTGTAAAAATTGGGTAAATAAACATGCGCTCTAAATTCGCGCAAATTCGGATGGAAAAACTTCCAGTACGCTAAATTCGGGGAGAAATCGGGCTCAGTTACTTAGGCTAACTGAACTGGTTCGGTATAAATGGTGATGTAACTGTGTTTGCTGCCAAACAAGTTAGTGTGCTTTCCTACAGACATCTCAGTGAGGGCAATTTGCTGGGTAAAAAATCAGGTTTCACCCTAAAGAGGCAACCTTCAATTCAGGGTGCAAATTCGGTGAAGAATCGGGTTAAGCCCTAAAACTTCAGGCTCTAGATATATTTCAATCCGTCAGTAAGCTTACCGCTAACCACAGATGGGTCAGATTTATGATGCAGAGAAAATGCACATACACAACAGGGGAACAGAACAATGGTATGCTAACATAAACTTGCTGACTTCATTCAGTGAACGTTACATATGACACAGAGGAAAAGCAAGGAACATGCACGGCACAGTACAAGCAATACACTCCACAGCCATGTAGCGTGCCTCCCATTCACAAATATGCAGAAGCTACGATCACCTGCCAAAGGCCAGATGTGCCTTTAGTGCTCATCTGCACTGTTCGCACTTCAGTTAACAAAGCTTTTTAAGCCTTTGTGCTTCTGTGTGATGAGGTGTTGCAGTGCAGTGTGCTACTACAATGAAGTGGCTTTCAATCATGGATTCCGTGTAATGCCTCAGTTTTTAAGACTGCTTAACCATGTGGAAGTGAAACCTAAACCTTTCTTTTTTTTTGTCTCTGGTAAAACTATCATTCAGTGTAGCAAATCCAGTTTATCAGCAGTAAACTAAGTCGTCATGACAGAGTCACTGATCAATTTATTGTACATCATGAAAAAAATACTGAGAAACGTACAAGTCAGGAACAATCTCTCTCACTCACTCTCAAAGTCCAGAATAACAACACAATGAAAAGAAAAAGTTAGACCTCTGCATTTCAACAATTCTGTCAATTCAATCAGTTAACATAAGGATTTTACAGATGTTACATCACACAAAGCATACAGAGGTGTACATAAATACAGATCCCATTCAAGGGAGATGCCAGGTGTATGCGATATTCATATAGTACAATGTAGCAAGTCGTTCGAGATCAGAAAGCATTTAGTAGCATTTCACGAGGAGGACATGCTCCAAGGTGTCATAAAACATCGCAGTAGTAACTTCTAAAGCTGTTAACAACAATATAGTCTCTGCAATAAAATCTTCAAAAAGTGACTTCTCCAAAAATATGCGAGCCTTTCATAGTGATGAAACGAAAAATTATATTGATGGGCACTGACAATGTTGATCACAACTAATAATGCCTCATGTGTACGTCCAGCAATTAACTGTAGATCAATCAGCATCGTAGCGTCCACTATTTTTACTGTGGTCTAAAACTAGCAAATGCAGTGTGCAGCACAACTGAAGTACTTGGGAATGGCACTAGAAGTGTCTAACCATATATATTTCAGCTTCTTTACAATTGGCATGATGTTTCCGCATAATTACTGTAAATCTAATGCCACTGGCACTATCCTGATGATATTTAGCAGTATAATTTGAAAATCATGTTGAGTGCTTTTCTTAAATGGTAGCTCAGAATTGGGCGCTATATTTTATCTGTAACATGTGGCTAAACAGACGTCACTACTGACGGATTTTGAATGCTACTGACTCAGTTGGTAAAAATTGAGCAGTAGTAGGTCCTTGTAGTAAGTTACTGTCTGTCCAGACAAAGAGGCACCGCGGCATTACAAAAAAGAAAAACGTCATCCTCAAAAATGTGCGCCGAATACCGAGACTTCGTCATTACAACATGTAGATTTACGAAATCTAGTTGTACACCATTTAAAATGTTCCAAACCGCTTTCCTGGAGTGTTACAAGTACATACCACCTACAGCACACGAGTTGGAGTATAAAAATGTTTTCCAAAATTTTCAGTCCTGTATGGTACTATATGGCTCTGGTGTGCCAACTCGAACCAGCATGTGCTTTGATAATGCAGTACTTCATTGCACGCACGTGCAATTCCATTCCCTGTTCCACATGTGCACTTTCAGGGTGTCTACCAAATTGTAGCCTTCAAATCGCCTGACTTTTCCAGGTTTTCACTGACTAGTGCAAGCGAATTCCCTGACCAAAAAAACAGGGAACTTGGTGTCTGCTCTTACGTTGTGATGGATCACTCATTGATCATGCACTGAATAATTGGAATGTGGGGATCAATTATTGAATGCAAATAAAGAGAATACAAATATATGTTTATCCTTACTGTTTAAGAAAAGTTTTTTTTTTCCCTGCAGTAGGCAGACTTCCTACGGCACCTCATTTATGACACTTTCTTTCCTTTTTTACATATATATATTTTGTTGAAGGTCACTTCCTCGTGAGGCTGCCCTACCTGCCTGCCTCTGAGCTTGTTGTAAAGCTGTTACTCGCGGCACTGTTGCGGTAGCGTGGCCACTGAACCACAGTATTCAGCACTCTCGATCCGCTGCATATCATCATGGCACACGTCTGATTTTCCTCAATGTCAGCTGCTTTTTGGCAACTTCCCTGACCTTTTCCTGCCTGACTTTTCCAGTCGTATCAAAATTCCCAGGTTTTCCAGGTTGGTAGACACCCTGACCTTGGCAGTCTCTAACACATGATTCTCATCTTAGTAGAAATATGATCCAGCAGCAACGTTTCTCAATGGTGTCAAGGGTGTACAATGAAAAGTGCTTGCAACATATTTACATGGGACAACGCATGGTAGTGTACACATGTCATGCATGTCTACTATGGAAGCAGTAACTTGACAAAAATGCTTTGTCCCTTGCCGCCAGAGGAACAAGAGTATGTACCTAAAAACTGATTGTGAGATATCAAAGAAGTCTTTTCTATGTAGCAGCACTGTAGGCACATTTAGTAGCATAATGCTAGAATAGCAAACCCCTACTGCGCTGTCAAGAACACAAACTAATAATTTGGCAAACGTGAGCTCTATCTGTGGACGACGCACAAATACATAAGTCCACCAACGCCCGAGAAACAATGAAATTCAAATACAGTCACGTCCCGCTTATTCGTAATTCAATTAACCACAAAACTCGTTATCCAATCTGCAGGATCGTCAACGAGCTTGCGACCACAGGTTTTAGATTTAGTTAACCAGAATTCGTTATTTGTATCCAGACAAGGGAGTACTGGTAACCATGTTCCAGGACTAGCGTTATTTTGATTCGTGTAGCCGGAAAAGTGTCAATGTCCTCAGTCCTTGGTATTTACTGTCATTTCTCATTGTCCTGGAGCAACATCACCTCACGGGGAGCCTTCTGATCTACTCTTTGACCCCGTGTTGCTCACACGTCTCTCACTGGTGTGGACGGATAGCAGTAATGGCTCTGGTGAAGTGCACAAGGTGGCAGATTTCCATGGGGGCACAAGTCGATATGTGAACTTTGGCTAGACAAGCCTAGTGAAAGTATTTCTAGTGGAGCTCTGCAAATATTCAAAATTTCGAATATGAAACGAATATCTCGTACTATTCGAATGCTATTCACAACCTATTTTCAGTGTTCGAAATTTTCTAATATTTTTCTAATAGTACTGAAGCAAAGTATCGCTATAGCCATTCTGCAAGTGGGCTTCGCCTAATTACGTCCAAGGGTTAGGAGAAACTTACTTCATGTTACCGCCATTGTTCTTTCGGTGTGCCAGCTCCATTCTGCAAGTCTGCTTCACTTCATTACACTCGAGCGTTACATGAAGCCCACATTACACTGTTTACAATATTTTGTGACACTGAAGTCTACGAATTTTGTGAGCCCATGATCAACACCGTACTCTGGGCACTGCAGGTTCCAGTAAAATGTACTCCCAACTTTCAGAGTTATGTGCAGTAACAGATGGAAATACCGTGTGCAGTTTCTAAAAAAAGTACAGAAAATTCACAATGTAAACATCAAACTGAGGAGATTCACACAAAGCAGGCTGCATGGACCATGTTGACCAACCCTCAATGCAATTCATCTCACCAATGCAGTCTGCCATACACAACACCGAGGGACACTTCTCTCACGATCTTATGCTGGGTGAGAAGGGCCACATGTTTGGAGCAGACCATCATCTAATGAGCACACCACCACCAAAATACTGCACCACAAGGTATTCGAAATCATTAGAATTGGGCCTTTCCTGATTATTCGGATTCAATTCGTCATCCGAAGAAATTATTCTGACTAGATTCACAGCGTAATTGAAATATTCGTAAACTTTTTGCAATGGAAATTTTGCCATTCGCACAGCTCTAATTTCTAGCCTTCAAGTCTGGGCTAAAGATGTGCTGGATGTCGCCATGTTGGGGTCACGATCTATGACATTCTGCAGGAAAAAGAGAAGTGGCTTTCTAGTGATCCTGAAGAGCGTCAAGCAGACTTCTGTCAGAAGTCTACTACTCTACTAGTCTACTCTAGAAGAGTTTGTAAGATAATGTCTGCCAGGGCACAATTTTCTCTTTTTTTTTTTTCATAACCATTTAATGAAACTGTACACTTAGACTCGCTTTATTTTGCTTCTCTGGAAATTCGATATCCGAATGATACAGGGCAACTACCGAAGTGTCCAGATAAACGGGACATGACTGTAACTCAGGAAAGAGAGACCTCAATCTTTAAAAGTTTTCTGGCATAACAGCCATCATAGCGCACACAGGGGTGTGCATTTGCTTGAACAAACCCCGCTTACTTACATACAGGAGTGCCTGTATCAATGCTAGGCACAGACAAAAAAACAAGGCTTCCTGCAGGACCCACACTACTAGTGTAAATATGCCCTTTACTACCTTTATTCAGTTTTGTTGCAGACGTTTCCTTCTTTTACATTATACTGACTTTTACACAGCATCACACAAGTTATGTACAATCCACAAATAAAGCGGTTCAGTTTCATCAAAGTGAGACATGCCCATCTGGAAAAAGTTCCACTGCTACTTCACTTTACTAAGCAGTTCTCAGTTTACATGTTTGTTAGACAAGAATGTCCCATTATGGCACACAAAGCTCAGCAAGCCTCATGCCTGGCCAAAGCCAGATCTACTGCCGCAGTTATCCCAGCCTCTCACTTACAGACACAAAAGGCTGACAGCCTTCACAATGATTAGTCAACTTTGGTTCAGTAAGAAGTCTAAGCTCATTTAAAAAAATGTATGTAAATATTATTTATAAAGCTGACAAGATCAGCCGTGGTGCAGCAATCGTGTAATTATGTTTTTTTTTTCCTTGTTTTTTTTTACAAACATGAATAACACTCAAGCTCTACTGGGACAGGTTCTCTTTGCATGTTGGCAAAGCGGGAGTGACTGATAATAAAAACGTTCCATTAACATGAAACACCACAGGTTCTCATGACATGCAGACAGCAAACAGCACCATTCTGAAGTTTCCAAAAAGATACAGACCCCAAACAACCCTCCCACACACACACGCGCACCGCTGAAAGGACGGATTATGGACACGCTACAACGCAGTTGTAGTCTGGCTGATGCACCTCCTCTCAAAACAGTCCAACAGTCCAAGCAACAGTACCCCTTGGAAGTTCTTACAATGGTCCCACGAGGGCAGTTCAATCAGTGCACCAATCATTGTGTCTTGCCAAGACCAGTGTTGTTTCCCTGGTACCAGGAGACACCCTTTCACAAGGGGTGCCTTATCTTCAAACGCTAGAGAAAAAAGAAGCTGTGCGGTTCACTTACTGCATGGCTTGGTCAAGCGCGCTGGAACCATCGTGGTACGTGTTTGCCGCGGTGTCCGGAGAGTGGGGGTGGAAAAACGACTGAGGTGTGGACGGATTACTATCCATGCCAAGGAAGCCACTTAGCCTGCAAGGAAACACAATATATACTTAGGGTCTATTCCCATGGCACAATACGTGCAGTCAGAGTCACTTAGTAAGTTCCTTTCTGACAGCATGCAACTTGACACATCCTAACTGCAGGTTTGCATGCCACACTACACTACCGTGTTCGTTGAAGAATGAAATACAAATACAATACATCGTTTTCGGGTTTTATGATTTTTCAAATTCGGGGGTGAGGTGAAATCGGGTGCTGTTTACACACGAGAAATTATACTCGGGGAGAAATAGGGCGCTACAAACTCTGCTTGATATGTCATCGGAAAATTTTCGGGTGAAACGAAAGGCATATCAAACAAGCCACTGCTGTGACACTGGGACGAGAAAGAAGTATCTTTATATTTCCACTCGGAACTGGGGGCAGTGAGTGACCGCAGTATTCAAACACTTGTCCGAGCTCCATAAAAGCTAGTCTTTTTTTCTCCTGCAGGAGGGGATTATAAAAGGAGGACAAATAGGATGTCACAAATAGCTCTCTTTGCTGATATTATGATTCAGTTTTCCGATGGTTTATCCATGACTACGAGTTGAAGGACCGCAAGGATTTCAGGTAGATATCGGGTTTTACCCGAATTCTCGAAAACGAAAAACCAGGTTTAACCCGAAAATTAAGAACCCTATTGATATGTTCCCCAAATAATGAAGATTTCCCAAATTTGAGCTTTTGTTCTTATATTGCATTCCATTCATATCTAGCATTGTGCAAAAGCTCATTTGCCTAAATGTTTATCAACTGCTGTGACTTTTCACTTGCCCAGGTAAGCGAAAAATAGGGTCGACAACTTGCAACGACGTAACGTAAAAATACACTGTAACAAAGTGTTTTACCTGAACTATTATGCCATGCTTCCTAAATCTCCAAACTAAAACTAAATCAGCATGCTACCCGCATCCTCACACCCCATGCTTGTTTCGGCTAAAGCAGTGGAAGCTTTGGAAGCATAGGAAGTTGTGTTATGGAAACAAGCCATGGTGATTGGACATCTCTGGGGAAGTGACAGTTTTTAGTTTGCAAGAAGAATTGCTTGTGTAATGATCCCTCCTGCAACTTCTGAAACCAAGCTGCACCATTATGGCTTCACTACTCACACACTGCAACCAGTCAGCACAACTCAGTTTCACACCACTAACGTTGCATTGTTTGAACACAGCCTTGAGTCAGCATTTGACTGATGCATGAATATCAAGAAAATTGCACTATAGACCACTTGCGCAAAAAAAAGCATGCACCACACACTTGCAGGAAACGTTCACTATTGCTCCACCATGCGAATATTGGTCGTCCATGTCTTAGCACAATTTCAGACCTGTGCACAGTTCTAGGTATGGCATAACTGAATGACATCAATGTTACAAGTTTGACTCACACTGACTGAATACTACAGATATTTCATTCCACATGTTTAATAGGCACTGCATGCTGCCATCTTCGATTGCACCACGCGCTCCCATTTTCTGATCTCTAACAAAAACCCTGCGACACCGACATCGTAGTCAGAAAATATTTCAGGAGGGGTTCTATGGGGGCCTTACTTAGGAGAGGAGGATTTCCCCTCATTTCCCTCCCTCCAAATGCACTACGAAAGGTAACAGGGGGAGGAGGGGGCAATTTGGGCCAGAGGAAATTGTGTGTCATATGTGGGAGCGGATCTTCAGTCTGCACAGAAATTTGTGAGCGCTCGACTTCGAAAACAATGTTCAATACGTGATTGTTTGTGCTGACGGTGTTAAGAAGGTGCGAGTTGGGCGGGAGTCCGTGACCGATGGATGTTTTCTGGAACTCGAAATCATACGTGTACAGTCGCCGTCCAACATGTCGGACTCTGCAGGGATCGCGCAAGAGTCCGAAAAAATGAATTTCGCTTCAAAAGTAAACTTTATTAAGTACTAGTAGGCTGGAAAATGTTGTTGATGCATCCTGAACAGGTAATCTTCCATCTCTGCCTGATAGCGTCGGCTTCTACTTCCATTTACATTGACATTCTACAGCTGCTACTTCCCGAAATGATGTTGTACACGGACTAAAGCACCACAGTTGCCTTCATTAGCACAGAGCTTGATGGACGCGCTGGGAGTAGGGTTGCCACCTTTCGGAGTGCAAAATACCGGCTGAGGGAGAGGAGGTGGAATAGAGGGAAAGAAGAAAATGTTCGTGGGAAAGGGAAAGTGGGTGAGGGGTGGAGAGTGTACAGAGAGAGAGAGAGAAAGAAAAAAGGAGCGTACTCGCTCAAGACAACAATGATAATAATGAATAACTAAGAAAACGACCGGTGACTACGGAGTTGGGTCTGTGCTCCAGATTTATTCAAGCCGTAGTGGAATGTTGAAAGGAAAACCCCGTAAAAACCCCCTATGAAAGGTGTTGAGCCACAAATACCGTCAAAAGGCTGCCGGTATCACCTTCCTACCGGCAACCGGCAGAGCGCCCAAATAACAGGCCGCGCCGATATGATACCCGCCTGATGGCAACCCTAGCTGGGAGACAGCAAGTCGTCGATATCCCGAACACGTGGAGGAAACATATCAGGACAACATCTGGCAACATTAGGCGTCACCATTCCGCAAGTGGGCTTCAGCTAACGCCTGTGTGCTTTAGGTGAAGCTCGCTTTACTTCGCGGGTGGACAGCACGTGCTCGGCTTTGCGAAGCACCACGACACGGCTCCTTCACTGAGAGTTTTGGAAAATGAACAGCCACTGCCTATTTTCTTGCCTCAATTTTTATTTTTTTGGTTTCCTTGACCTTCACATCTCATCATGCGCACGTGGTGAGCTGGCGACCGCTAACTGGCTGAGCACACGTGTCCGAAATATCGAGCGACGGAGCTGTACGGCATCCGAAATTTTGGACATTGTTATACATTAACTCTATGAGGCCTGTGGCTGTTCCGCGAACGCGTCCAAATAATCGAGCATGTTCGCAAAATCGGTCGGCGACTGTAATGTCTTGGCATAAGCACGGGTCAGCAGAAATACCACTACATTTATACCTTGGCATCTCAGCAGAGAGTGTGCAAGTTTTTTTATGGTATACATTTGTCCTAAAATATAATATAGAGGCATATACACACTTACCCAGGTATCTGAGTAACCAGGACAGGTTTCACGTAACCATTACTTGTTGCAGATTGGGTATCTGCGAAAAATATAAACAAAAACACCTGAGCCATAGCTACAGAAGAAGTGTAAGTCAAGTAAGTCAACTATCTATGTTATGTCTGTCTCACAAAACTACCACATGCACGACCAAAAACTTTGTAGCACCTAACATTACACTAATGCTTGCTTGGATATCTTTTGTCTTTTGAGTGGTACAGTGATGTACAGGTTTTAGAAATGAGATTCAGGTAGTGAAGAAACTTCTAGTATGCTAAATTTCGGGAGATATCAGGCTCAGTTACTGAAACTAAGTGCACTGGTTTGGTACAAACGGTGATGTAACTGAATTTGCTGCCAAACAAGTCAGAGTGCATTCCTAGAGACGTCTCAGTGAGGGCAATTTTCCGGGCAAAAATCTGGTTTCACCCTAAAGAGGCACCCTTCAATTCGGGGTGCAAATCAGAAGAATAATCGGGTTGAACCCTAAATCTTCAGGCTCTATGCATTAAATCCTGATACGTTTTGCAGCTCACTCCTACAGAGTTACGGGCTTACTATTTTGACCCCTAACTCGAAATGGTGACTGCAAGGTAGCACTCAAAAATGATACCCAAGATCAAAATTACAATAAATATATTGAGGATCGTAGGTACGTATACCTGCAGGCCATGTCTTGGCCCAAACGTGAGCTAAAGTGCCAAGTGCTACAGTGAGCAAGTTTGCATGTTGTGCCGAATTCTGAAGCAAATTCAGCCCTTGAAAAGTCAGCCCAAAATAGTCCTTGAAAACTGTTGTCTATTCCACTATCTACTACGCATCTCATGTGGTGTTTACCCCGCAAACACAACATCAGGGATCAGAAGACACCGCATACCTGTTATGGGAGTGTAGTATTTCCCAAATGCCTGATCCTTAGGGATGTCAGGGTACATGTAAGTGAGCTGCTGAAGGTCGCTCACTCGATCCGCAAGGCTGCGAATGGTGAAATCTCGTGAGGTGAATGGCTGGATCATAATCACTTCCTTGGTGTCTGAAAAAGAAGCGCACAATGTCATCGGTCAACGGAAACGTCCTGACACTTTGAGAGAGAACGTTGCCCCAAAGAACATTTTCTAGAGGTATGAAATACTAGTACATTAAGATTTTCTGCAATCCTGTTAATCCAAAATCCCTTAATTCGAACTTCCGGATAATACGAAGCGACGGTAGGGTGTCGGCAAAGCCACGCGTATTTCAATGAGAAAAATGCCCGGTAATTTGAACATAATGAATGTGTGCGACGGTTTATTCGAACGAGATTGCCCGGCTGGCATATCAAGGATTTACTTTTTAGAGGGACAGCTGTATGACAGAACCTTTGTCAAGGGCGCGGCGTTGTTCCTCGCATTTTATTCAACGCACCATTGGCTGGCTTTGCAGCAAATTGGAGAGAAGACTGAAAAAGAAAAGCGCGGAGCGAGCGCAGTCAGTGTGCCAACGCTATGAGGGGGCCACAGAGTTGTACTTCATCCGCAGATAAGGAGGCTCGGCGCACCGGCTGCAGCATGCAAACAGTGTAGCTAGGGCCCTGGGTCTTCCGTGACTCTGCGAAATTTCGCGGAATCCTTCGTTTGGCACGGAATTTCATGGCATCCGTTATTTTTAGGGGTGGTGCGGATATTCGAGTTCTCGAATTCGAATAAAAAATCAATCACTCGAAGTATTCGATTCGCGAATCGAATACAGTAAAACCCGCAGATAGCGATATCGCGTATAACGATATCCCCCATAAAACGATGGTTCATGATTTTACCGTCAAAATATACATTGGTTCTATTGGTTCTAACCACGCGGCGATTTTCGCCGCGATAAGATGCAGTAGAGTCTCGATGCTACGAATCTCACGGGGTAGCGCAAAAAATTCGTATAATCCGAAATTCACATCAAAAGAATTAAACCAAAATAAAAATTGAGGCAAGAAAATGGACAGCGACTGTTCATTTTCCAATACTGACATGTGAAAGAGGTAGGTGGTAACGCTTTTATGTCTCCGTATTTGGCCAATGCTGCTCAAATTCGCGAGATGATTCAAAAGGCCTAGCACATGCTTTCCACCCGCGAGTCGCGCGACAGTGTTCTAAAGCGAGCTTCTCCTAGAGCACGCAGACGTTAGGTAAAGCCGACTTGCGGAATGGTGATGCGTAGTGTTGCCACAAGTTGTCCTGCTATGTTGTCTGGTTCCCTCCACGAGTTCTGATCGCTGTTTTTCCAAGCCACTGCAATGTCACACAGCTTCGCGTTTTTTTTTTTTTTAGCATCTGTTTCTTTTTCTTTTGCTACACGCGGGGTGGCGCGCGGCTTTTCAGGGACGCGCTATTTAGGTCAGCCCTCGTTTAACGATGTACCCTGTATAACGATGGAATTCGCGATTACCGTCAATATCGTTATACGCGGGTTTCACTGTACCCGATATTCGGGTTTGCGAACATTCGGCTATTTGCTGAATATGAACGACACGGATCTTTCAGCAGGTATAAAATGATTGCAGATGATAGAGGGCATTCCGTGTTAACACAAGATATCATGTATGTAATGCTGAGCCACAACACTGCTTTGAACTTGTCATTTTATAAAATATTTTTTGTTCCCACATTATCCAAGAAAATGAAGTGTTTCGCGTTCAAAGTAGTCGTTGACTCGTTGCCGTGGAACGTCGTGGAATTTGTAAGTCGGTGCCGCAGAATTTTGAATTTGCCGCAGCAGAAAACCAAGTGACTTAGGCATAGCCAAGGATTTTCCTAGGATTTCCAAGGACTTTCCTTTTGTTCTACCGCTACCGATTAGAATTAGCAATGACCACAAACTATTTCTGAACCATATCAATGCTCTCATTACATGAAAGAGGCAAAAGAAATGTTTGTATTGCTTACTACATTAATTGTATTATCTCGTGTTGCATGTCAGTGTCTGTTAGCATTTCTTGTAATATGTGTACTCGTACCCACTACCCCCATGCAATGTCTGCAAGGACCTTGGGGTACTGAGGAATGAAGAAATAAATGAATAAATATAGCGATAACTCCAATATAAAGATCGGATTCTGCATTCCCATCAATATCGTTATAGACAGGCATGACTGTATATGAGGTCAAATATGGCACCTAGCTAGCTAGCAAAAAAAAACTCAACAGCATCCCATCACAGAAAAAGTATTTGCTAAGCTTCAAAGGCATCGCCCACTCCAAAATACTAATCGACAAACCATGGCAATTCTGATCAAAATTTCCAGAATTTTAGTCATCACCTTGCTGAGGATCCTCGTGCAGCCACGCAATTGTGACTCCACCAAGTTCAGAATCGCTGAAGCGGAGTAGAAAAGTTCCATTGCAGCATTGGCGAAGCATATCCTCGGCTTGCCTCCGTCCAACGAACCCCCACACGACACTGTAATTCAGAACAAATTCGGGCATTTCAATTTCACGTCAACACGGTGATAAAGTGGGTGTAAGTTATTGGAGAAAGCCCACAACTAGGAACCCTGACAGCAATGTTCAACAATACAGCACCAGACAAGGGCTCAAAGTCTAATTTCCATGTTCCTCAATTCCAGGGTTCAGAGTTGCTGAATTTCGGCCCATTTTATACAATTATAGTCACCTGTCATTCCACGGAGCTCTAAGATGCTCTCGAGTGACTTTCATGATGGCATAAAACCACTCCCAGAAGGTAAAGTTGCGCTCAGGCAGGGGCTCCTTGCAGAACTGCGCCCAGCTCACCAATATTAGGCTGCTGTCTTGAAGCTGTGGGTCTGCAAAGGACAGCAATGTCTATACAGGATGTGGGGCACACATGCAAAATAACGCAAAACCAAGCCATTTTAGAGCACCTTCTAGTACACATTTTAAAATATTTTTTAATATATAGTATTTTTAATAATAAAAATAAAATAATATTTTTAATAACAAATAATAATATAACAAATAAATAATAAATAAATTAATAAATATTTTTAATATACAATATTTTTAATGAAAAAATAAAATAATATTTTTAATAATAAAAATAATAATTCATAAAATAACAATATTTTTTAATAAATATTTATTATTTAACACATTTTTAAATTATTATTTTTTCTAATTTTTATTGTGTGTTAGTGCCGCGCAGCAACTGTGGCTATGAGCGGCGAGAGGACAGGTGGGCAGATGGCGGTGGACAGATCGAGAGAGGACAGCTGGAAGGAGTTGGGTACAGGGGGGTTAGTATGCGTCCTGGGCCGACTTCAGGGGGAACTGTGACGACGTTCGTCTGAAAGATCTTTGGAAAACCCAGGGAAAACCTAGGGCTGCACAGCCAGTGGTAGGTTACGAACCCACCACCTCCCAGCCTTCAGCAAGACCTTGGCCACCACCAACGAGCGGAACGCCTCAACCCGCTCGGCCGTGCTGCTTGTCTCTTCTGGAGTAGGCAGAAGTCCATTTTTGGAACAACAAAACGGTGCTTTGGAGCGGATACATGTGCATCATTGTGCGCAGTCATATACGCTTTATCTTTAATATACAGTAAAACCCGCGCATAGCGATATCGCGTATAACGATATCCCTCGTAAAACGATGGTTCATGATTTTACCGTCAAAATATACATTGGTTCTATGGGGAAACGACCCGCGCATAGCGATGGAGACCGCGGTTCCGAGTATTCGTATAACGATGTTGGACGCTGTCCCGTGCGCGTAACCACGTGGCGATTTTCGACGCGATAAGTCTCGATAAGCCTCGATGCTACGAATCTCACGGGGTAGCGGAAAAAATTCGTATCATCCGAAATTCACATCAACAGAATTAAACCAAAATAAAAATTGAGGCAAGAAAATAGACAGCGACTGTTCATTTTCCAGTACTGTCAGTGAAAGAGGTAGGTGGTAACGCTTTTATGTCTCCGTATTTGGCCAATGCTGCTCAAATTCGCGAGATGATTCAAAAGGCCTAGCACGTGCTTTCCACCCGCGAGTCGTGCGACAGTGTTCTAAAGCGAGCTTCTCCTAGAGCACGCAGGCGTTAGGTGAAGCCGACTTGCGGAATGGTGACGGTGTAGTCTTGCCAGAAGTTGTCCTGCTATGTTGTCTGGTTCCCTCCACGAGTTCTGATCGCTGTTTTCCCAAGCCACTGCGATGTCACACAGCTTCGCGTTATTTCTTTTTTTTTTTTTAGCATCTGTTTCTTTTGCTACACGCGGGGTGGCGCGCAACTTTTTGCGGACGCGCTATTTAGGTCAGCCCTCGTTTAACGATGTACCCCGTATAACGATGGAATTCGCGATTACCGTCAATATCGTTATACGCGGGTTTCACTATACATTCTAAAGAGTGACGTAGACGTGGTCACCAAAGCCGGAGGCCAGCTCCTTGTAACGAGCATCACAAAGCCAGTCTTCCACTATCGAGTTCAAAGTTGGTTCAACGTTTTAGACAAAAGCAGAGGACACACGGACGTACAGCAAAAGTGTTATGGCACCTTTGCATAAAGGCAACGGCAGACAGTACTATACAGGGTGTTTGCTCTAACGTGTTCAAAAGGTTTATTGAAAGCGAGCAATAAACGAGAAACGAGCACTACTTTTCAGCTACTTGACTATTGCCCCTGTCGCACGGGCAGTCTTCAATGATCATCAAAACAAACCGCCATTGAACGTGTGCGTAGCGCCACCTGGCGTGTAACGTGTCAACTTCTCAAACAGCACTGGATTCAATGCTCTCTGACAGGTTGACACATTACATTCTAGGAGGCCCTACGTGCATATTCAGTGGCCGTTGGTTTCAATGATCATTGAAGACTGCCTGGTGTGACAGCGGTATAAGAAACAGGTGCTACTAGTGAAGCAGTTCCTGTTTCTTACTCAAGTAGCAGAAAAGTACCACTTGCTTTTCTTTTATCGCTCACTTTAAATATAATTTCTGGACGGAGCAAACAAGTATACTGCCACCATTACAACATCAAGGGTATGAAGGATTGTAAAAATGAAAAGTTTCAAGTCACTACTCACTGCGAAATATCTTTCCAGCTAGGTAACGCAGGTTGTCTTCTGAAAGTCCCCTCCCTGTGGCCGATCGAAACTTCATGCTCAGCACCTCTCCAAGCTGGGGCCAGGGCACCTTGTCTGGCACCGCAAATGGCACTCGCCCCTGCATGTACCATGCAGCACATGCGCCCCTCTATCACAGGGGTGATCACTCCTCTCAATTACAGAGGCCTTCCCAATGGCTAAACCTTAATACTCTGCTAACAGCCATATGAGTTGAGTGAAGCACATTTATTGTGGCTGCTCCAAATTGTGCTTCATTTCTATCACAGTTCCCATATATAGCATCTACAACTGCGAACTTCATCCCAAGCTCTTAAAGAGCAACATTGTGACATCTAACACAGCTCAAAAACCCGGTTTCATTCCTCAAGCTCTCCATCATGAGTCAACACGCAAAATATTTTTGCTCTGCGGGGTATTACAACTGCGAAATCAAATTTACAAAAACAGTTGGAGAAAGCAGCCGCGGACGGATGTCACTATCCTCGCGCCACACTGGCTTTTCGCATACTTCTTTCTTCTCATGATTACTACTGATGATGTACTTCATGTTGATGATGTAACTTTACGATGTAACATACATATACCACTTCTCAAAACACACTGGGCTCGTGAATCATTACTACCTTATCTGCCATGAACAGTCAACCCTCGATTTATGAACCTTCGATTTATGAATTCCCTCGTTTTATGAGCACGAGCACGGGGAACCAAACTTTTCCCATTTATTTTTTCCTCGTTTTATGAACCTCGATATTCGAATAATGAACAGAATTTCTGGGAACCAACTAGGAGTTGCCCAGCGTTTTTGCCCTCTATTTATGAACGGATCGTTCCGAGGTCAACAGAAACCTTCGAAGGGATAATTCCGTGGTCTTATGAATGACGCCTGAACGGAAAAAACGTTTTCCAGGTATTGCACCCTTGGTTCTTAACCCTCGAAATCCGAACAACAAACGGGTTTTCCGGGGTCGCACAAGGTGCGACCAAGTGTTCCTGACCTCAGTTGAGGAATAAGGTGGTCGCTGTCACCCGGAGATTAATAAACGGAGGTTAAAAATCCCAGAGGAAATCCGAGACCAGTCCAATGCGAATGTGGTGACATCTCTTATTTCCAAGATTGACACAACGGAAGGCATGGTCCAAAGCAAAATTAAACAATTTAGTATTGCATAATACGCAGAGTGTGAATGCGCTAACGTCTGTTCTTTGAGAGATTGATACTGCAGAAGGCATGGTCAAAAGCAAAATTACACAATATATGGCATTATAAACACAATCCCAACTCGGAAATACTGTTGCATTTGCTCGATAGTACTCGGTTAACTGAATTTTCTATTTATGAATCCCTCGATTTATGAAAGATTTTTCGGGGAACTGAGGGTGTTCATAAATCGAGGGTTGACTGTATTCCCCATCACGTAATCAGTGCTTTTTTTCTTCATCTGCAACCTTGCTATATTGATACAATTTCCTGTACTATTTCCCTGTGTCATCGTTTTTAGTTCCTTTAAGAGCTGCGCCTGTAAGCTAACGAATTTTGGTACCGCCTGGTCATACCGACACCTGCTCGCTGAAACGTCGCTGTGAAGTCTGCCATTAATCACTCACCGGTTCAGCAAAGGCGTTGTCCCATGTGACAGTGGCCCATGCATGTGGCTCCTGGTTTCCATGCACAATCACGACGACTGGGAGTGAAAGTGTCTGCGCCAAAATGATATAATATGGAAGAATATCCCATCTAGTATGATACCAAAAAAAGAAGAGTAAATCTTCATTATCCTTACGTGGCTTCCAGCTGTTGTATAGGAAAGCAATTGGGTAATTTGATACTTAGCACTGTTGCTAATATCGCTAACGTAGCAGTTCTCCTAGCAGAACAAGAACTGTGGTTTGTATCTAGCAGGGAAAGCAACCGATATGCACATATAGAGCATATCGGTTATGTTCAAACAAGGTAGGTACGTATCTGGGCCTCGAGTTCTCGGGGTTAAATCTGGTTTTAAAAAACGGTTTTGGGGTTGAATCCGGTTTTTACCCCGATTTGCATCGTCATCACTTAGGGTACAAGCCGAAAAACCCTAAAAAACGAACTTGGTAAAGTGGCAATTCCGCAACAAATATGTGCACTGGAAAGTGCTAAGCACTGCACAATCAGCACGGCTGTACTGCATCTTGTGCTCATCTAAAATGCGACAACCACCCTTTTTTTAATTTTCAACACAATGTAACCAGATTTTACTGTTTTATGGTTTCTGAAATTAAATAAGATTTTTACACACCCCCTCCCATCAAATTTTCAAAAACATTAAACCTGAAGACACAAGGTCCGACCTATATCCACTGGCGTTCGCTACCAAGTTCAGTTCATGACCAAGTTCAGTTCATGACCAAGTTCAGTTCATGACCAAGTTCAGTTCATGACCAAGTTCAGTTCATGACCAAGTTCAGTTCATGACCAAGTTCAGTTCATGACCAAGTTCAGTTCATGACCAAGTTCAGTTCATGACCAAGTTCAGTTCATGACCAGGTTCAGTTCATGACCAGGTTCAGTTCATGACCAGGTTCAGTTCATGACCAGGTTCAGTTCATGACCAGGTTCAGTTCATGACCAGGTTCAGTTCATGACCAGGTTCAGTTCATGACCAGGTTCAGTTCATGACCAGGTTCAGTTTGCACGTGGACTGGCATCTGGTGCAGAAGCCATAGAATGGAACATGTTTGAAGCAAGCATAGTATCTTTCAGACTGTTGCTATGTCCCAAGCTTGTAAAAAAAAGAAAGAACTGGACACTGCGTAATTACATGTTTCGTTTGTTTCTCTTCTTTCTCTTGTTCTTGCAAAGTTCATTACTCTGCATGCTAAACTCACGGCACTGGAAAGAACTTTTTCTGTTTTTATTTTTTTTTAATCATAGCAGTCACATACACTTTACATAAATTGATTACATAAAACAACATTCTGGTTTGTGCATCACATCAAGCAGAAAAAGAGAAAGTTAACATGCTTTCGGGTTTGTCAGTAGCTTGAATTTGTGGAAGTGCTAAAACCACACAGGAACACTGTTTTAGGTTAAGACCGGTTTTACCCCCAATTTGCATCATCAGCACTTAGTGGAAAACCTGAAAACTAGCTTGGCAAAGTGCCCATTCAGCCATCGATAAGGGCAAAAGAAAACGTTGAGTGCTGCACATTCAGCACAACTGTTCTGCATTTTGTGTTCATATAAAATGCGAGAAGTGCTCCTTTTCTTTCATCCGATAACCTGCTTTCCCCACCGGGTATCACCCGATTTTACCCTGTTTTACGGCACCTGAAATAAACGTTTCTGTAAATGTCATAAAACCCGAAAACACAAGGCCCTGCTCATGCTCAGCTTATTTCAGCTTAGACCAGCTGGTGCTTTGACCATAAGACACCCCTTCACCTATTGTCTTATGCTACCACTGTAACTGTTCAGGATATCGAGGACTTAAAGGAGCAATGAGATGGCATTTAACATGGCTCCATGGTTTTATGCTTGTAACTTCATGAAAAAAAAAAAAAAAGCTGTTGAGGCAGCTTCCTCAGCACATATAACAAGATTTATGAGACAAGGTATGACACAAGTCGGCTTGAGAAACACAGCACTGCACTTACCCAGACTTGAAACACTAGCTCTCCACCACCCACTTTAAACTGGGATTGGAACAGCAGGGAAAACTTCTCATCCATTACGGACTGCACAAATGAAATGCACGAGCCAAAGTATCAGATGCAAGCATTAAATATTAGAGTGCAGTTAAACTCACCTCTGTTCCCTTCTTTTCTGCCCTCTTGATTTTCCTCAATTGCTAAACAAATAAGAAAAAAATCGCAGCATTATTGACCTTAAACGTACGTTCTTTCTTGCAATGCTCAGAACGTGTCGTTAGCTTTAGCTACACTGAATGCTCCGCAATAAACAACACATATGCAGCATGACCATTATGTTTATAAAGGGACAATAAACAACTACATACTGACAAAGCTTCCACGGTGATAAACACTACAGAAATAATACATGTACTAACTAACTGCATGCAGACGTGTACCAAGTGAAATCTGCTACTGGCTCTGAGCTGCACTGTGCAAAAGCAGTAAAAAAAAAAAAAAAAACTACATTGACAATGTGGATAGTTCCACAGCATAAACTAACCCTTTGCTGCATAATTAGAGCCCAACTGAAGCCCACTAATGCATTGCAAATATTATGGTGCCATGTTAAAATGGAGGCTGCTGAAATTGTTTGCTATTATTCCATTTGTTTGGAAAAATGAGAAACATCAAGGTCACCCCACAGAACTTACCATGTTTCTGAAGCTAACACTGAGCTGTCTTGTTGCTTGATGGTACTCCATTGTGCCGGTATTATTGAGGATATCACCACTGGCATCCCTATGGAGCAGTATTTCAGTCATGATGTGCCCTTAGGAATAGCTGGTGCTCCAAAATTATGCTATCCCTATTACCACTCACCCTACACTAACTTTGTCACTCTTCAAAAGTGCATTAGCTTGAGCTTCACTGAAAATTTCACAACAGTTACAATTTCACAAGAGCGAGTGTTTCTCAAAGCATTCGAGAAACGTGCATGAAACACTCCAGAGGACCCACACTAGTGTCAAACGTACCTGATGATGGAGACTTTAACCTGAGGTGGTGTCATGTGAACGTTGAGTTTTCCTCCTACCAGGAGGCGCACAGTGGCTGTGAAACGCGTGTTCGTCTTCATCACCTGGGGCGGCTGCTTCTCGATGATGAAGGTGCTGGTTGAGCAAGACAATAAAACCATATACAGTCAACCCTCGATTTATGAACCTTCGATTTATGAATTCCCTCGTTTTATGAACAGGAGCATGAGGAACCAAACTTTTTACATGCATTTTTCCCTCATTTTATGAACCTCGGTATCCGAATAATGAATGGAATTTCTGATAACCAACTAGGAGTAGCCCAGCGTTTTTGCCCTCAATTTATGAACGGATTATTCCGTGGTCTTATGAATGATGCCGGAGCGGATGAATCTTTTTCCAGGTATTGCACCCTCGGTTTTAACCCCTCGAAATCCGAACAACAAACGGGTTTCCTGGGGACGCGTTAGGGACGACCGAGTGTACAGCAGAAGGCATGGTCGAAAGCAAAATTACTCAATATATTGCATTATAAACACAATCCCAACTCGCAAATACTGTTTCGTCAGCTCGATAGTATTGACTTATAATGGAATTTTCGATTTATGAATCCCTCGATTTCTGAACGATTTTTCCGGGAACCGAGGGTGTTCATAAATCGAGGGTTGACTGTAAACAATGGGTGCCCCACATCCATCACATGTAACATTACACCAGGGCCTTTCTGGGCCCATGGAGTTGCCGTGTTGCATTGCAATGAGGGTACCAGGACCAGGCATAACAACCAAGCAGTAGTAATATTTAGGGCCTGAAAATTGATGCACTAAAAACTTGCGCATTTAAAGGCTACGGTACCATACACGACTTCTGGTACATGAATGCTGAGGCAGCCTAGAACCACTCTATACTGAACAACACTTTTAGTTCACTGGCCTCGATGAACTTGAAAGGCCAAGAGAGGCCAAATCTTTTGACCATATACACATTAACCCTTTCTATAAAGCAAAGGTACTGAAAAAAACGAACAAAAAGAAGCCACAAAAGGCACAAACATGCAGAAACGAAAAGCAATATGCAGCACTCAGCATGTGCTTGAAAGGCACACTCAAATGCCTAAAATTACGGGCCCTAGCAATAATTCATGCCACAGACTATACTGAAGGGAAGGCCTGAAGCATCATATGACACGACCTTTTTAGTGGTAGTGTTCATTGTTCGAAGCATTGTTTGTTAAGAATTTCTGACAAGCAAATGTTAAGACCAGTTAATCAATAGCATTGCAGCATCAACAGCATATTCATTGCCATCAAAGGCCATCACTTTAGAACACTTTAGACCAAAATCGCTTTGTTGTTGCAGGCCAAGATCTCTACACGTCGTGTCGGGAAGCACCAGAAACACTCAAACTGAAAGCAGAGGACAGAGGCATGGTGGCCATGACTGCGGCAGGGCAGGAAAGCGGAGTTGGATGCGCATTATCACGCGATTATCTATACCTTCATGCCAGCAGTTCTATAGCATAGGATGCAGTTCGAGATAGTATCAAGGATACAGATCATAATTAATAAGGTGGTAACAATTCCTGGTGGTCACTGGCTGGGACACATGCTGGGCGGCAAATCAAATAAAAAAAATCGAGCAATGGAACGTACGGCCTTCGAAGTTTCGGGCACTGTTATATATTAACTCTATAGGAGGATGACCGTCCCGTGACGGAAGCGGAATAATCAAACACGTCTGAAAAAAACGGTTGGTAACTGTACTTACACTCTGCAATTACATATAGTTTAAACGGCATAAGCCATATCAGATAAATTAGGATATGCCACTACAGCACCAGTGATGACATTCTTACTTTCACGTGCTACTATCGGTTAGTATTCGGTTACTATCGGTAAGGCAATGACTAGCGGCGTCTCCCAGCAGCGTCTCAACGTATTTCACCGGTATATCAGCGGTAGTGGGCCGGCATTTTGCCTCCCGACCGTCGGCGGTTGTGCGGTATTTGGGTACTTCTTTCGCGCTTGTGCAATGCAGTGATAACGTCAATATCGGCTCTACCGTGAGCCCACACAACCGGCATACTAAAATTCTGAAATTTTGCGTCATTTCAATATCGTAACGAACGTTCCCACACAATGCCCACCCCCAAGTTTTCCAGACTTTTTTGGGGGAGAAAAAGTGCCCAAATTATGCGAGTAAATACAATTGGGTTTTGGAACGGAATGAGCGTGCTTGCTCCAAATTTAGAGTCTATTGTTATGTATTCGTCAATTCCTATAAACCCTGTAGACACCGAAAGATCTTTCAGCAAGTATAAAATGATTTTCCACGACGAGACTGGGATGTGACACGGGTCCGAATTCTGTCACCGGCTGTGCTGTCTGAGGTTTTCCCTGGGTTTTCCGAAGACTTTCCAGACGTATGTCGGCACAGTTCCCCCTGAAGTCGGCCCAGGACGCATACTAACCCCCCCGTCCCCCACTCCTTCCTGCTGTCCTCTCTCCATCTGTCCACGTCTGTACGCCGCTCATAGCCACAGTTGCTTCGTGGCACTAACACGGAATTAAAAAATTAAAAAATTTAAAAATAAAATGATTTTTGGCAACAGATGGCATTCGCTGTCAGGGGAGAACACAAGATATCATGTAATGCTAAGCCAAAACAGTGGTTTGAATCTAAGTTTATAAAATATTTTTTATTCCCACATTACCCAAGAAAATAAAGTGTTTCCCATTTCAAGCTGCCGTGGGCTGCTTGCCGCGGAAAATCGTGGAATTTACAAGTCGCTGCCGCGGAATTTTGAGTTTGCCGCAGCAGAATGCCAGAGGCCCTAACTATCGGTTACTATCGCTTATTAGTAATTCGTCACAACAGTAGCAAACACTGAGCTGTAATTGCTGTACAAGAATATTCTATAGAAACTAAAAAGTGACTCAACATATCGCATGCTTACCTAGTGACAAGAGATGAGAGCAGGTTGGTAACTTGGGCATTGAGGGTAGTGAAGCGCTCAGACACGTTGGCTGCCGAGCCAATGGGCACTTGGGCAGAGAGATGTTCCACCCTCTTGATTTGCTGACGATTCTGCCAGATTAGTTCTGCGAGTGTTTCACACCTGCACCCATGCAGGAGCCATCAGGTTGTCAACAGGGCCCCCAGTGCACAATGAATAACTATTTCAGGGAATATTTGCCTAGACTTACCATTCCTGTATCTGGTCAAGGTTATTTTCAAATGGAGTTCCATTGCCACTCAACTGCTGAGCACGTTTCCACTTAATAAGTTCTTCATCTAGCACTAGTGTTTGCAAAGTGCTCAGTTGCAATGCTGTCTCTTGCTGCTTATCAGCAAACGCCTGTAGGAACAAAAAAACGAGGGGTTCATGGAATTCCTACCAAGCCTCTCAGGTACGCTTGCCTATTTAGCAAAAAAGTCAACCGTAAAGTGCAGCACAAACTGCCATCGACTCTCTTTCCTAGTCATCCGTATTCGTGGAGCTTGATGCTGTTGCAATAAAGTTGTACTTCATAAAATCTGCTAAATTTTCTCGGATGAAAGCTCGACAAATTGAACACCCACTGAGTTTCGTTTAAGAGGAGTCTACCGCATTTCAAAAAGCCTGTGTTGATGCAAGGCTGGCTCGGCAGCAAACTATCAGATGTTGTGTCATTCGTCATAAATAAATGCATGTCTATCCTTCATTTGTAGCAATTTTATAGCTCCATTTCTTAGGGAATAAGTGTGCTTACATACGGTAGAACCTCACTAATCCGTATACATTCAATTTGAAACCCTGGTTAATTTGAAGGTTTTCTGCTGTCTTGTGTCTGGCATTGAAATCTGACCCCATAATTCGAAGAACCTACACCTCAAAACCCACTTAGTTTGTTAAAACATGCCCGGTGTATCTATTTGGCGACCCTTGTTTCGCAAGAAGTTGTGGCAACAAGATACAGTACAGGTCCCCGCCGGCGCTGTTAACTATGAAGAACGTTTCATGCCGTATGAGGAGTACGGAAGACTCGAAGGCGATGATCAAATCTGTTCCGCAACCGTTACAGAGGATGTACTTAACACAAACTGTAGTATGGTTACCCATACTGAGGATGATGACAATGAGCCATTGCACATGCTGGCATTTTCAGATGTACTAGTTTCGATTAATGTTGTGCATGAGTATGTGGAAGTGAATGGCACTTGCAGCAACTTGACGGACCTGATGTGCCACCTTGAACGAACAATCACTTCCAACGCCAGTAATGCACACGATAATTTTCTAGTCCCTTGGAACTTTTGCTCCCTTCCACTTTCTCAATAATGGTACGATTCTAGTCAAGTTGCCTGAGTTTGCCTAATGGTGCATGCTACACAACGTGTTTATGCTATGTCACCCGTTACACCATTCATTACCATTTATGCTATTTCACCATGTAACAAAAGAGTTTCCATACCATTCGCATGTCTCTGAGTTCTGACACCCTCTGCCTAATAGCCTGTTCCATGGCTTTGGTTTCGTTATGCATTTTGGTGAGGAGCTCCATGTTTGCTTGCCCTGTCGGCTGTGCAGACTGTTGTTGGTAGAGTGCTGCAGGGTGGAGAAAATGCATTTTGCTGAAGTATCACGTGTGAACTCCTGTCGAACTGTGCTACCAGCCTCCTTGTTATGTCACACCTTATTGCTTCAAGGGCACTTCTAGCATCAAAATGTTGTGTGTGCTATGTGTACATTTTTTGTCATTGATAAACATTGATACAGTAGAGCCTCTCTGTAGTGAACCTGCATAAAGTGACGAAAATGAGCGGTCCCAATGTGTTGAAACCCCAGTTTTTAACTACTGATGTAGTGCAGATACTGATATAAGTAGTGAATTTTTTTAGAGGTCCGACCAACTTCACTATAGAAAGGTCCTACTGTACTCAATTTTACACTCTGTTATTTTGATACCAGAGGACTAATTTGCCCCTAACAATGCAACTGCCACTATCATAGTGCAGGAAATCAGCCACCTTAGAGACCTGCATGTCTGCTTCTTGTGTTTGTACCCTAGAGAAATCATTTGGACTCTGTCTCTGAACAAACAGGATTAGACATTTGTTTCGAAAAAGTATTAGCTTTTACAGGAGACCTCCATAGATCCAAGGCATCTCACTTTTGGATAACCTGGGCACTGGTGGCTTATTGTGCAGCACTAATCGCACCTGCATGCAAGGCAACTGTTGGGCTAGCAGACATGTCACATGATTTGTGGCATCTGCTGCACAAACTAAAACACGGGAAAATTTGCTTCTGAGCATGGCCCTTTCATGATCTGAAGCTACTATGCACTTGTCTACCGTACCATCTCATTTTTTTAATCAAGACTGCAAAAATTTCTAGCATCACCCAGGATAAACTTTCGATAAGTCTGGAAGACATAACATGCATCTTGCTTCTGGAAATATGTAAGCAGATGCTTGAGAGTAGGAACTGTAAAAAACATAGCAGATGCACAAGCTCACCTTGAAGTTTCTGACACTCCTGATATTGGATAACGAAGGACTCTTGAATCTGTATCATACGTCTTAGCTCTTCTTCGGTTTCCTGAGTATGAAGAATGGAAAATGTAGCATAACACGCGGTCCTGCACCAAGTATTCCAAATGTTCCACAATGTTCCCACCAGCCAGCATTTCCCATCTAACCCAAATAGTAACATTTCATTCCATACAGTTCCCCACGACAGTGTTGCTACGTAGCAACTCCTGCTTCAACAATACTCCTCGTACTTGGCAGCGAATGACAACAGCTTTCACCAGTGACAAAACAGAGTTTATTTTCAAACCAGCTCACAACCCGAGTGAAAAATGTCACCCAGCTGCTAATCCTAGATGGGCAGTCATTTCCACAGATGCCTACCAAGCCCACTAAGGACTTATTCATAACTAGACCCTGAAGTTTTCGGGTTTTATTTTTTTCCAAATTCGGGGGGTGAAAATCAGGTCAATAACTTAATGTAAAAAATTCATGCAAATTCGGGTGTAAAAATTACCATCAGACTGAATTCGGGGAGAAATCAGGCTTTATTGCAGCTTAAACGTTCGTTCTAGCGCTCATCCAGAGTGTCAGAAGTATCAGAAGTAGAGGTCAACCGTGTATTTTGTGAAAAATTAGTATGTCTTTACCTTCAGGTGCATAGCTTAGGTGCAGTTTTGCGGGTAGAAATCGGGTTTAACCCGAAACAGGTGGACCTTGATTCGGGGTGCAAATTCCGGGAAAAATCGGGTTTAACCCTAAAACTTCAGGGTCTATTCATAACACAGCCCACAGTGTTTTTAACACTCGAGCCCTTCCAGTATCGTGCGCACCTAAGAGCCGTCGTGACGTACCGTCAAGGCATTCCTCGCGAGAGAACTGCTTGTGTCCTATGAATGCATAATATTATGCACAGTGCACTTTAGGGCCGATCGGAGACGAATGTTGCACGGTGCATTCCCCTCGTGACAGCCTCAAATTCCACCCCGGTTAAGAACTGCTGCTCTATCGCTTCCTTTAACCATTCGCGCACCAATACATGAAAACAAATGGCTGGCATCCAAGGTTAGTTAAAAATACATGCTCACTGACGAACGAAACATGCATGAACGAAAGCTAATTATACTAGACCTCACCAGGGCCTGTAGCTGAAAATAACAGAGAAAGGGTTAATGCTCCTTCACCTCCCGGCTGCCCTTACCTGCGTACGTCGCCTCAGCTTCTCCAATTGCTGACAGATCTCTGTGTGTGGGTCCTGTGGCCCAGCCACGTGGGGTGCTAACCTATGACAGGGCTAAGCGTACAAATACAAAATTATTGCAGTTAAAAATTCACCACCAGCAATGCTTTTAATATCAACAATATTATAGGCAATGTTACCAAGCAATTACCATTGTGTATTTTTCAACTGTTACTAAAAAAATTATCAATCAGCATGTATCGTTAAAAGGTATGATTGATATTTGTGTATACGGTGGTGTGACTAATTCTGTCTTATGGGACAAGTGTGGACAGGAACACACCATCAAAGTTTTATGGTCAACGAATGATCAGTTTTCTTACAAGGAAATTTTGACAAGACACATGTACTGCAATGAACGGTGCCACTCAACAGCAAAGGATGATTGCGGGGAGCTTTCAGCATACAATCAAGCAACTGATTCAGGATAAACTTGCTGGAAATCATCATCATCATGGTTCCAAGAGTTTTTCACCAATGTAACTGGTGCAAGTGATGTGGAGTTGCTGGCCTCACACTAGTGAAGCCGAAATCTCCATTTTATTTTTCCTTAAGCTCAAATCAAGTCAGATCAAAATTTACTGGACACATTTCATCCTATCCTAAAACAACCCTGAATCACCTTTATCTTAGTCAGACACCTTTGTGACATCTACCGAGGTGTGGTAAGCTTATGTCACCACGAAACCATACAAATAAAAAATAAATCAATGACAGAACTCAAAATTCTTGGAAAGTAATACACTCCAAAAAACATGCTTCTGAGCATGCAAGGATTCTCTGAAAACCCAGAACCAATCAGCCATAATAGCTAACGAGTACAAGATTCAATTTACATATTGCATTGGAAACTTACGTTTTCTGCATGCTGCACAATGCGCAGTTCAGTGGCAAGACAATTCTTGATGACCCTGATAAGGGCGCCAGGATTGTGACTGTAATTTTGCTGCACAAAAAAAGGAGCACAAATCCAAATCTTGCTACACATGTACAAGGATAAGTGTGACAAAGTTATTATACTAACACTCTCACTGTTACAGTTTTTATCCTTGTTTGTGCACTGCAAAAAGAATAGTTGCTCTAAAGAACACACCAGCTTGCTTAGCACTGGTACCTTGGTGATGAGCTGCTATTTCTCATAATGGCACATTCCATTTAAGCAGAGTTCATCTTTTATTGGCTGAATTGGTTGGCTGTTACATATTCAAATTACAGTTGGCAAGCTCAAAAAGTAGCAAAAGGTCTAGGGCAATGATAATGTAGTAAAAAAGGTAACTTTTATGTGGGCATATTTCCAAATTTCTCACGCAAAGCATGAGGCACCATTGATAATAAAGACTGACAGTATTCTTGAAACTGAGGTGTTAGACAAAAAGCGGAACCAACGAACAAACCTCAAGTGTTCAAATGTACTCCAGCTTGCTCATCCATTTCTCTTTATGTTCAGCTAGACTCTCGAATTATCACAAATAACTGAAGTTCGTAAAATATGTTCATAAAGGAACATTGAACAAACGCTGTAGAAGTCCTTTTCCGCAAGGATGGTAGAATCTCCTTTAGCTTGAGTGGTCGCTGTACAAGGACGACTCTGAGAGCCAGTGCAGTCCTACCTCTGCAATTTCCTCATCCATTGGTTCTTGTTCCAGAACTCTTCAAACTCTAGGAGATGCTACTGCCATAGCAGTTATGCCAGCTAGCTTGCATGATGTTACTGTATTCTACTGCTTTTCTTTTTTCACGTTTTAGAGCAAAATACCTTGCAGGAACTTAAATTCATGAGGAAAAGTTGAAGGTGAAGTCCAATTTTAAGCTCGCATCACTTCAGAGGTCGATCTTGTGTAAGGTGGCATTCCAAGTGGGGCATCAGAAGACTAAATTCCTTTCGTTTAGTATCGACACTGTATGACAAAATCACGTGAATCTCTCATTTTTTTTACTGGAAGTACGTGTGAATGCAGTTCTGAGTAACGCTTTTGATCTCTTTATTTCCAGTATGAAAAGACCCGCGGGGCTTTGGACGAAAAGGCCTCAGCCTCGATGACTTAACTGATCAGCATTGAGTTGCTCATCTAACTCATTCAACATTTGCAGGTTGCTACTTCTGGGGTGGAATGCCGACAACATACTAATGCTAGCAGCATGCTACATATCGAAAAGGGCGTTCTTTAGTTATTAATGTCAAACATGTTACACGTCATGTCGACGGACATTTTCACAATAACTGCGTGACTTTTGAGAAGCACAAAAAAAATAGTTCCACAAGAAAAAAAAAACTACTACAGTATGACGTTAATTTTTGGTACTGTGCCAAAAATGTAAAACGAAGTAATTTTAACCTTTACAAAGCAAACACTTTATAGATTGTTTGTAACATCTGGGAAATATCTACACTGTGCATAAAATAAACTGTACCTTAAATGAGTTGACTGCTTCAAGAAGTTTGAGCCTCATCACAAAGTTCTCCTCAGAGTTGGCCTTTTTCTGAAGCTCTTCAAGCAGGGTGGCCAACACCTGTGGTGCATACAGGTCCAACGAGGGGGACTCAGTGTCCATATCCACCCAGGGTTTCTCTTCAATCCATGGGGCCAGAGCACAGCGTACTTCAATGGGGAAGTGTTCTCCATAGATGAGCTGGCACTGACGCAACTGCTCACGAGGGAGCTCCTGCAACCGCGCCCAGAGCGCCATCTACGTGTAAACGAGGAGGAAATGCATTGCAGTCATTAAGTTGGACACGCTTTCTACAACACTGCGACCCCACGTAACAAATTATATTTAGGGAGTTACTTTTTCGGGTTAAATGCCTTTCTCAGATTCGGGGGGTAAAAATCGGGCGCTATTTTTAAACCTGTACTTCGGGGAGAAATCGGGCGATAATTGTGCCTTCGAGTGTTTTCGGGTGTTTTTGTTTCTCCTCTTGTCTATTAAGTCCTTTCCTAATCTCTCTTTTTTTTTTTTTTTTTCGGGTTCGTGACCTTCCAGCGGTAATCCCCGAAGGCATAGACAGTGTTGACACACATGGGTGTATTGCTGGGAACGTAAGTGACCCATTCTTACATGTGTTACACGTGGCGACCTTTGTTAGTCTTCAGTGGAAACGTCACTTGAGGATTTCATAGTGACTGGAATTCGGGGAGAAATCGGGTTGAACCCGAATTGGTCGGAGGTCACTTCGGGGGGGAATAACCGGGCGGAATCGGGTTTAACCCGAAAAAGTCACTCCCTAATTATATTGTATCATGAGTGCTGAAATGATACATTGACTCAATAGAGTTCTCGGGTGCCACAGCTTCAGTAGCCCGAGCCTAGAAAGCCTACAGCATTAAAGGTGACACTTTGACACTTGTAGCTGATTGCATCACACATCCTTTGCACTGCAAGTGGGAACGTCGAGTCAAAAGTGTTATTTCTCCACATGCCATAGGCGGTGAATACAGGAATCTTTGAACAGAGTGTTGTTTTGACTTAAGATGTTAGAAGACGGATAGCCTCAATAGTTCCTACTGGTTCTCATGGGCAGAGTTCGAGGTAACTCGTTACAAGTAACTCATTACTGTAACTAAATTCTTTTTTGGTAACTTGTGACTTAACTCGGTACCTTTGAGCCGCGGTAACTTTCAGAGGAACTCGTTCCTTTCTCAGGTAACTTCGCCAAAGTAACTTAAGTTCAAAGTTACTTTTAATTCGCTTTTCACTCACGTCCACATATTTTCTTGCTTTCTTTCCGGTTCCTTCCATGAAACGTGATATTAAATCAATGACAGTATTCTATTCAGGAAGTAAGAACCGCTGCCATTGAAAAGAAGCTGAACCATTGTGCGCCCACAGGGAGTAAGATGCAAAGCGTTCGAATAGACCTCTATCAGAGAAACGTCATCATCACGTTGGTAGACAGACTGAAACCGAAACAAATCGGAAGGAGACGGCTGGGGTCCATGGACGGGCACTTGTTCTCTACCTCCCATTGAAAGAAAAGTAGGACCAAAGAAAGCGTCCCTTTCAGGAACCATCGTAATCCCCTCAAGACCATGGTTTTCGGGGGCGACTTGTTCGCCTTTAGCTTCGAGCGTAGTTCTACTCTACCAAATTTGTGGCGCTGGCGAACACTATGACGTCATTTGTTTACAAACAGGGAGAGGTCTATTGTTGGACATAAACGAAAACCATCTAGGCGTGTTGCTCTCCTCCGCAGGCAATTCAAGGTCTAACTCAACTGCTCACGCACGCTGCACTTGCTTAATGCTATTTTGTGCCAGAAGTAACTTGGAGGTAACTCGTTCTTTTTTTAAGTAACTCGAGTTACATTTTAGGCTGAAGCTAGGTTTCAGTTAGAGTTTAGGCTTCGTTATTAACTTAGTTACATTTTTCACACGGTAACTTATCTCGTAACGAGTTCTCTTTGATGGGGAACTTCTCAATCTATGCTCATGAGCAGTGTTGCGGATTTAAATCTGGGGATTTGATTTAAATCCGGATTTAAATCCATCAAAGGGCTCGTGGATTTGATTTGGGATTTGATTTACGGGGAAAATATGTCGAGGATTTGGATTTGGATTGAATCACATTTTTGACAGATGATTTGGATTGAATCACAATTTTGGCAGATGATTTGGATTTGGATTGCGGTGTTCAGAAAAACATGAATTGATTTAAATCCAATTTGACTCGTTAAGTCCACAACACTGCTCATGAGCATGTGACCCCTTCCACAGTTGATGTCTGCTACAGGTTCACTGTCACGATATCACTGCGGCTTCAGTTTCAGTATTCAAGCTTCTCAGCTTCTATGCAACTATTATTCTCTCTGCCGTGAGTTTGGATTAATTAATTGAAGCAGGGGGATTAATTGGAGTCCACTAATCTAGTCCTAGTAGGACAGATAATAAAACAGAATTTGGTTCTTGCGTGGCATTGTGACAGAAACATTATGTAAGCTCAATGAAGTAGCCAGAAAAATATTTTGTGAGGGGTTCTAAGGACTTTACATGGGGGAGGACAATTTCCCCCTCGTTTCCCTCTCCCAATGCTCTACCAAAGGTACGACTGGGGGTAGTTGAGCCCCTGAACCCCCATGATTACGCCACTGAGGAAGTTATTTCTGTGCACATGAAATACACTGCTACAGACTATCAACAAATGTCCAGGTGACAAGATCAAAGTGACAAACATACTGCCATATTTTCACTCTGAGCACAAATCTTACCATAGTCGCCTTTTCAACATAATACCAATCATCAACGTTAAAATAAAGTTGTTTTTGATTGCAGCACGCCATAACCTACATGTGGCATAGTTACGGCCACCTAACTTACGGTCTCATGAGTTATCGGACCCTGTAGAAGAACAGTGTCTGAAGTTCACCTTTCAGCATGTTTGGTACACACCACTTTCAATTACAGTAATGATATACGTCCAATGCACATTGTATACAATTATTATAGTGGTGGATCTTACAAGCAACACAGAGACAGTCACGTGTTTGCTGCGATATTATTGCAAGTTTGGGTTTCCAACACCACTCTTTGTTGAATTTGACAAAAGACTATCAGAAGTCCTGGGATCAGATCTTGCTGCTCAGCTATTTCGCCCTGCATAAAATTTGCTTGTCATGAGGAACAGCAAAACTCCACTTGCCAAATGGCCGGCTTGTGGCTGCTATATACGGATAGCTTAGTCACTTACTTCCACTAGTGTAGTTATTTTTCTGTATTGCTGTAACTAGGACAGGTGAAAGATATCTAACCAATGCTCACAGTGGCATTAAAATAGCTAAGGTGGCTCCCTAAAATATTGCATAATGTTCCCATTTGGATGGAGCATATACCTTTCTTGTATATTTGGTGGTTACATATAACTTGTAACATAAACAAAATGCTTTTATGGTTGTGAGATGTAACTAATGCTGCTTAGAAATGACAGCGGAATAAGGGTACATACACCACACTTAATATGAGAACGGAAAGCAAGCGACAGCATTCAATCTGTCACAAAATGAACTCATTCATTTCAAAATGTTCTGGTGTTCTGTGAAATCCCCACCTACCTTATCACTGATTCGGTCACAGTTCGTATCCAGCAATATCTAACGCATAAGAAGTGCATCAGCATGTGATGCTCACATAAAGTCGCGCACACGTTGACAGGTTAGCAAGAAACGCACGCGATGCTACTTGGAACGAAACAATATGAAGACTGAAAGTCTTCTAAACAGCGGCACTTCAAGGAAGACACATTCTGGTTAGCCTTGCATCATCACCAACAGATGCAGAAAGGTATGAACTGCACACTCGTGCGAATACAGCTTCATTTCCCTGGAAACTGCTGTCTCTTATCAGAAAAGAAGGAAACTCCACCTTCCTTCCCAGGCGCCAAGACGGTTTGTTACGTCCTACGGGCCTACGCTTAAGTGCCTCACAAGCAGGTATATGCCTTGCCTGTCAGAAAGTGACATTGCCTAACATAGCAGATGATGCACGAAGCCCAAGTGGCCAGATAATGATCCCAACGGCATGTGACCTTCACAGGAGCCCACATCGACCATTTTTAATATCGTGATAGGCTAACACTATTATTCAAGTAAAGACGCAGGAGAATCTGTGTACAATCCTGCTTCTTGCTCAGCAATGCCAAATATTCGCATGTTATTCACATGTGCACATATTTGTTTTGCTTGGACAGCATATTAATGGGCAACATGCGACAGAGCCACCAATATTGGTTATTGCTTAGCGTATCATTAAGTGAAAGACTGCTGCATTAGGTAGAGAGGGTCACCCTTCCCGGTCTCGCAGGTGTTGGCTGGTAACCTTAGGTGCAAGGCAGCCTCGACATAAAAAGGAAACTAACTGCCCCAACCACGTGTTAGGGAATGGCTTTCCCTGCTGAGCTCTCAGCTGCTGGAACCCGCAAAAGCGGAGCTGTTCGGATAAACCCGAATTCAGGGTGCCTACCAAATTTAACCTTCGAATTCCCTGACTTTTCCAGGTTTTCACTGACTATCTCCACTCCCTGACCAAAAACAAGGAAACTTGGTGCCCACTGCTATGTTTTGATACAAATACCTCATAAAACAGATCATTGATTGAGTATTAGCGAGGCTGCCCTACTTTTCTGCCGCCGAGCTTATCGTATTGGCAAACTGCTACCCGCGGGAAAGCTGGTGCAGTGTGGGCGCTCAACCACTTATCGCCACTCATGATTCACTGCTGCATCGTCACGGCACTTGTCTGCGATTTTCCCCAGACTTCAGCTGCTCTTTGGTAAATTCCCTGACAATTCCCAGTTTTCTTGGTGGGTGGACACCCTGCAAATCGCTTGAAATTTACCAAATTTACCAGCATGTGTTTTTTGGATTTTTTGCAATAAATCCACAACCCCGGAACCGTAGTTATACGCTGGGTTGTGGGCCATCAGAGTTTTTTTTCTTTTTTTTTTTTTCATATTCGGAAGGGTGCTTATTATATTGCGAAAATTCTGAGCTTTTCCTTGTTTATTTTTACCCCTGAGCTAATATTGCAAATTCGGAGAAAAAGTGCCTGCTATTAAACGACACATTCACAAAAAGAACGAGAAGCTGCCACGCGCAAACGTTTATGCGACAGGAAGACAACACCATCTGTATCTCGATCAGCTGCCGACGTACACATCTCCAAATCCAGATATTCTTTGAATATATTCGCAAGGCAGCTTCCGCTTCCATCCCATCTTGTGGTCTGCGTTGCAACAACTAGCCGCCCTTTTGAGAGGACAACTTGCATGTTATCTGTGCTCCCTTTGTCTGCTGTGAGGAGGAGGGGATGCATGATTTATAGAGAGAGGTGAATGCTAGGCCTGTGCCTTTTCCAAGTAGACCTGGGAAATGACCTCAAAATGTCATCATGCTGAGCAGAGTCACTAACCAGGGTACTCTATTCAGTGACTCCAATATCAAGGTGCTTCTAGGTGCACTGTTAAGTGAAAGACCACTGCACAGTGGGCTTGGATCAAGAGTGCCACCATTCCTTGTCAATTGGTCGGGCAGCCCGCTATGCTATACAATCTCGACACAAAAGGAAACTAACACTTTCAACTGATCACCAGGGCATGACTTTTTTTTACCGCTTTTGGTTACTGGATCCCCAGAAGCTCAGCTTTTCGGACTAATCTGAATTTTGAAATTTTACTTGCGGATGTTTTTCAGATTTTTTTAGTACTAGGTATTAGTAATAGTAGTTTAGTATGTATTTTAGAAAAGACTTCCCCAATTCATCGGTGAATATTGAGAGGAAGAGGTCTAAAACAGTGCCAGCGTTTTACAGGATGGCTGGGTGTTGGTGCTGTAATTGCACTAGATATTTGGCCTGCTTCTGCTCGGACAAATGTGCTGGTGAGGGGGATATTCGTTTCATTGTTTGTTTTAGGTTTTCGGAGTTTCTTCGTTCCCTTATTGGCTAAAATTATCAAATTGTTGGATGTGAATGTCGAGAGTGTATGCCTCTGCATCCGTGAGACCGATGCTGCTTACGCCATCCTGGATTGCAGCACGTTGCGAGCGACATTGTGTGTTTTTTTTAAATTCTGTGTTAGCGCTGTGAAGCAGCTGTTGCTATGAGTGGCGTACAGATGTGGATAGATGGAGGACAGCAGGAAGGCACGGGGGACAGTGGGGATGGGGTTAGTATGTGTCCTGGGACAACTTCAGGGGGCGACTGTGCCGATATTCGTCTGGAAAGACTGACGGAAAGCCCAGAGAATACCTCAGGCAGCACAGCCTGTGCGGGATTCTAACCCTCCCAGCGCGGAAAGTTATCCTATCTACTATGCCACGCAAGCTGGTTTGTTATTTTAGTATTTCAAGAAATGTACGTGATGTGGCACTATAGGGTGAAGTCCACTGTACTCGTTCTGGGGCTTAAGCTGCTGTGTTGTGCGCCAAGTGATTGGTATATATCCGTAGAATGTGTAGGTCTCCCGGCACGATCTCTCCAATACTTTACGCATCATCGCATTATGCATTCATTTCTAAGTGGACCTCAAATCTACACAAATAAACTCGATTGAAAGGGGCCTTAATAGATGTTACCTTATCTACCTTTTATTTCCTTCCTGCCCAGCACCTAAAGCAATGTAAGTGAGTGCAAATTTCTTTTGAGGTCACTTCAATGAAAAACACTGATAATCCCAAGAAGCTTTGGTGCGAAGGGGCATGCTCTAATAGTGGCCAGGAAGGTTTCAAATGCCTCCAAGTGGACATGCAAATAGCATGGTGCATCAACGAGGGAATATGTTTTTCGTGGTCAATTACCAGACAATGAATATGATTGTGAATTGCAGCATCAGTTGCTCCTTCGACAGGAGATGTGCTTTTCCACCTACACCATATCATCATTGTATGCACTGTTACCCAGGCCTTTACAGCCTGTTCAAGAGCACCTCAAAAATAAATAAATTGAAATCATGTAAATAACGCCAGTGTGATTGACTATGTCTGTAAGACTATACTTGATAACTGCACACAGCTATCGCTACCCCAATATCAAAATATCAATGATGAGCTACATGTTAGGATGTTGACAAAGTCAAAAATCATCCTGGTGTTTCCATTTTGTCACAAAACTCCTTCTGTTTTGGTGAAAACTAGCCCAGCAGCGTAATTCATCTGTGAATGTGCGTTTAATGTGCTTCCATACTTTGGTGCTTGGGGTTGTCAGGGAACGAACAGTGACGTATGATATAAAAACAAGCATCCTTGGATGGACAATGCAATCGCTGGCCTGTTACACCGCGAATCGTTCAAACGGTGGACAGCACCCATGAAAGCCTTCCGACAAGCTGGCAATGACCCACTGACCAAGTTGAACATGTCAAGCACCAGGTAATTATCGAGAATAAGGTTGTCGTTCGAGAGCACCGCACCCCCTTGACTACTTCGGAAGCGTACCGGTAACAGATGCGTGCTGTCTGTAACACTCTCAGTCTACTCGTATAAAACGTACTGAAAGGGTCCACCACTATCCTCATTGTGACGCACTTCATATGTTATGCGTGATCGCCCGGCTCAACACTGATCAACAGGCTTACCGAGAGTAGGTTTTCACTGAATGGTATGCGTCCCCGCGCGTGATGGAATTTGGGGAACAGATGCAGTTTGTTTGAGTGACAATAACTGATATGGTCTGCGCAGAATCAGAGCTGCTTTCTGTGTTCGTTCACGCCATAGTGATTTTATGACGAACACTGAGTATGGAAGACAAAAACGGTACCACGCTCTTTTGCAGCCATCAGGAAACAGTCTGCCGAGCCCTTGTGAAAGGGTTAAGAACAGGGTGCACTTGTTGGGAACGTAAGCTCACCTTGGCACGGTCCGATTACAGTGAACAGAAGAAACGATAGTTCGCGCGGAACTCTCACGAAATACTCGTTCAGATCACGGGGTTATTGACGCGTTACGGACGTAATGAAACTTTTAACACCACCACATCACAATTCACGCGAAAACTCGCCATTTACGGCGCAGCGTCACGTGACCGTACCGTTGTGCCGGCTTCAGCGCCATCCGGCGAACTCAAAACCAATTACCGTTTTCTAGTTTGCCACATGGACGGTAGGAGAAAGAAAAAAAAAGCTCTTTCTCTAGGTTCTGGTTTCGTTCTCCGACGTCGATTGGTTTGAAGTGGGGGACACAAACACAAGCGAACAAAACACGATAAAAAAACACTGCTCTCCATTGGTCGTGCCGAGCGTCCCATGTTTGCGTGACGCCTGTGCGAGACACGTCATTGAGCACTTCTTGGCTAGCTCTAACGGCGCCTGTAATTCGATGCTGGACTAATGGACGAACTCTGATAGGACACCTCTCTATCATCATCACTTTCTCATCCCTTCCACAAGCGCGATGGGGCAGTGTACCGCCATAACGGCGGAGAATGACCCACCACATCATCATCCCATTTATGTGTGTGTGTGTATAATTCGATGTTTGCGTGGTTCGTGTATTTTCTTCGTTTGTTCCGCTTCCGTAAATCCGTTATGCGTCCTAGTCACTGACCTACCGTCGGCAACCTTTCTTTCGGAGCGCAAAAAAAAAAAACGAATTTATTTGTTCATTCGTCTAATTACACAACGGTTAGAAAGCAAGTACGCACCGCGCATTTATTTCACGAAAGCGAAGTATCCAACAGCTGTTCCTGAACTTCGTAGAATGTGGCGCCAGCCGTTTCTTGGAGCGGCACATGTGGGATTTCCAGGTACATGTGCAATATATGCTGATCCGCCTTGAAGGAGTTGCGACAGAATCAAAACCCCGGGAGTACAAAAAAATTTGCGCTGGATGGCGTTGAGCGCGATACGCTCTGCAGGATTTGTCGTCCAATGTGTCCCAGATCATTTTTGTTACCTTACACTCTAAAAACAGAACTTCACCGCATAGCACGCTGTGCACCAACCATTGGCACGAATGATAGGGTTCTCTCTTCTGATTCGAAGAGAGAGAGTGGCGTACGCCTTTTTTCGGGAATTTGGCTATATGAAAATTGCCACAAAAAGGCGTACGCCCCCCTCTGTCTTCTAATTACAAGCGATAACCCTATCACTCGTGGCAATGGTTGGCGCGCACAGCGTGTTATGCGGTGAAGTTCTGTTTTTAGAGTGTATGAGGAGGTGACATTCGTACCCGCAACCCGCGGCGTGTGATGCGGGTGTACCTGCACTGCGAACGCGGTAGTCCGGGCCTGCCCGCATCACACCCGCACGATGCTTCCCCCGATTGGAGTTTGATAGCTATGACGTCTTCATATATTATTTTTTATGTTTTTTTTAAACAGATATCAGAATTTTAAGTTGGATGGGTTGTAATACTGCGCGCATGTTTCGAAGAACCACGCCAAGTGGTTCGAGTATTTGTTGATGGATTATTCTGGAAATCTGGAACCCATGTCAGGTACATATTTGCAAGAACAACTGGAGAGAATGCGGAATAAGTCTGCGCGTTTTGTTTATAATGCATATGACATTAACATTAGCATAACGGCATTAGAGCTAGAAAACTGTATTGCACGCCATCGCAACAGCTGTTTCGCAACAGACCGCCATATTTAAAACGCGCCCTTTTCGTCTCTGGCCGTGTTCATCACCAATTTAAATTGCATGTTGCGTTCGGTACTTGGTACAGCTTGGGACAAAACTTTAGGGAACACTGGGCGGACATACACTACGGAACACCGTAGCGGACATATACTGAGAGGTGACTAAAATATAGCCGTTCACCCGTTTCTTATTCGATCACTTCCTCATATCTATAGCAGGGGTCGCCTCAATGAAGAATACACCAGCGCCGTGCTCCGTAAACTTTCGTCGCAAGTTGTGCTACGGAATATTTCCTGAATTCGCCGTTACAGTGTTGTGTACGTGACTGGAATAATCTGCCGTCCTACATTGCCCGTGTTACTAACAATGTCATCCGACCGTGTGAGAATGAATTTTTGTTTGACCCCCCCCCCCCCCCAGATCGATATGTAACGCCTTATAAGCATTTCAGTTAATGAAATGAAATGAAAGTGGAGCATTTCATCTAGCTCTACATAGTGACCTCCGCCATTATAAATCCTAGTCCTACAGCTGGCTAACCTTTTCAGTGACTTTCATCGTTAATTTCTTAGGCATTGAGGCTTTGTATCTATTTGTCCTTTCTATATGTGTTCCAGCCTCAGAACATCAATTGTCTCATGTTCATCTGATGCCGCTTGCGTCGATCCCGTCGTATGATTGTGTGTACGAGTGAGAAAAAATGTAAGAGTGAAAGGGGGGATGAGTGAGAGAGAGTGGTTAACTGTCCTTTCCGTTGACGCGCCCTTGGAAGTCGCTGGGGATGTGTGTTAGCTTAGCTCAATTGGTAGAGCCCTGGACCGGTAATCCAGAAGATGTAGGTTCGTGTCCTACCGTTGGCTAACCTTTTCAGTGACTTCCATCTTTCATTATAAATCCACCACTCGTCGCTACACTCTTAAAAATGAACTTCACCGCATAGCACGCTCCTAGCCAACCATCACCTCGAATGATATCGTTATCTGCCCTGATTTGTTGGAAACGGGAGGCGTACGCCTTTTCTGTGACACTACTGCTGTTCATAATTGTCACAGAAAAGGCGTACGCCTTCCGTTTTCAACAAATCAGGGCAGATAACGGTATCATTCGAGGTGATGGTTGGCTAGTTGCGTGCTATGCGGTGAAGTTCATTTTTAAGAGTGTATGGTGAAGGCCACCTATGTTTCCGCATACACGGCCATAACATAACTTTTTTATATATAGTATATTTGTTGTTTTATTGAGTGCAAACCATACATGTCATTTCACGGAGAGAGGTTCCGTAGTTAAAACTAGTGCGGGGACCTCAAGTTATTGACCAGAGAGAAAGTGCTGCAAAGCAACTCAATATCAAAGCAAATTGGCAAATAAGCAGCTAAGAGCACTTATATGATTTTACTTGAATATATTTACGAGTCATCGTACTAAAAATGATCTAGCACAGAAAACAAGCAAGGATCACAGTGAATTAACGATCTCGTGAATTACATGGTATGAATGTGACTGTGCACAGGGCGAGTTTGAACGAAATGAGCGATGTGGCGTTTCTAAAACGAAGTGGTAATGAATTCCAGTTTGTGCTGTAAACTGTGCTGTAAATCGTAAATCTTTTTTTTAATTTCACGACACCAATTTATCGCGCATCAGGTGCAACCACATACTTGCAGCCACTAAATTTCGCGAAATCTAGATGCTATAACGCTCGCGGCTGATTCCCTCTCTTTGTGACACGCCTTAGATTGACCTTATTAGATTTAATTAATGGTACATTGTACATGTTTGTGGGAAAAGGCAGTTTAAGCGCTTACTAGCAAACAACTGTAGCATTGTCTTCGAAGTCTCAGTCCTTGCTGGAAATTTTCGCGTGCTATTAAAATTCCTATACTTTTCAATCTGCAAGAATTAGGCGCGCGCCAACAATAATGGTTTTACAACAATTTGTAGCGTTCACCGTGCAACACAGGAAACGGAGTCAGACACGCTGTGCGCGTTGAACCGGCCCGCACATGGCCGTCGCTTCAAAAGACGCAGCTCGCGTTATTTGTGCAGCTCTAGAATTGAACAGAAACGACTTGGACTTTTGGTACCCCCAACCTAAAAAAGAAACGAGTTCCTCAAGAAGTTACCGGAACTCAAAAGTAGCGAGCCGAGTTAAAAGTACCAAAAATGTAACTTATTGAGCTACAGTGACGCGTTACCCTCAACACTGCTGCCTATAGCCCTGAGCTGCTCTGTTTCTACAATGCCGTGATAAGTAAATATTTTGTCACCAGGATGTATTCAAATTTTTCCTAGTTTTCCTAAGGTTCGGCTTGCTTTTCATGTCGACGTATGTAACGCATGTCGAACATGACCGCGGGTATATACCCGCCTCTACTTATGCATCTTTGACTTTGGCTTCCTACTGCCGATTTATAGAACTGCCGCTAGGGGCAGCCTATAGCCTCACCTAGCCAGCGCCTAGAGCAGAGCTTTCTGCAAGGAAAGTTGCTGTAGGAAGGTTGTTGTTGTTTTCTGCTAGGAATGTCTGCCGCTTATGTCACGTAGCTCATTCTGAGTTAAGGTGCTTGCTCTTTCCTTATAGCTTTGTTAGTTGGGTGGGAAAACCAACATAATGGTTCCTTTGATGGCAAATGCTTTCGAAGACACGCACGTTTGACAGTGGAATGAGAGAAGTAGGCAAAGAACAGGCCTGGAACAGGAAAAATGAATACAGGCAGTGCGCGATTATGATGGAGTCCATTGCTTGCGTTTTATGCGTCGTCTCACCTTCCACCTACACTGTTAAAACAGATCTTCACCACATCGCACGCTCCTAGCCAACCATCATTCCGAATAATATCATTCTGTGTCCTGATTTGTTCAAAACACGGGGGAGTTGCCTATCTGGGACAAGATAACCTGTCCCAGATAGGCGCCTCCTCCCATTTTCAACAAATCAATCTACAGAATGACATCATTCGGAATGATGGTTGGCTAGGAGCGTGCTATGCGGTGAAGCTCTGCTTTTTGAGTGTACAGTCGTGACGGTGCCCGGAACTGTGAAACCAAAAACGTGAAGCTGTGCACACCGTCACAGGCGCGTCACAAAAAAGGCGTACGCCTCCCGTTTTCAAAAAACCAGAGCAGATAACTATATCATTCCAGATTATGGTTGGCTAAGAGCGTGCTATGCTGTGCAGTTCATTTTTAAGAGTGTATAATACAATGCAGGCCCCCGTTAAAAACCGCGCGCCTCATTGTGTTGCTTGGATAGCATTTCCGCATTATCACCCAATGCACGAACAAGGACCAACTTATCGGCGCTGCACCGTTGCGTACACCCTAAAAACAGAACTTCACCGCATAGCATGCTGCACGCCAACTATTGTCACGAATGATAGTGTTATCGCTGGTGACTGGAAGACAAGGGGGGCGGGGACGTACGCCTTTTCGTGGCAATTTTCATATATCCAAATTGCCACAAAAAGGCGTACGCCTCCCTCTATCTCCCAATCAGAAGCGATAACCCTATAATTCGTTGCAATGGTTAGCGCACAGCGTGCTCTGCGGTGAAGTTCTGTTTCTAGAGTGTACACTCTAGAAATGAACTTCACCTCATAGCACGCCCCTAGCCTACCAAAATCTCGAATGATATCGTTAACTGCCATGATTTGTTGAAAACGGGAGGCGTACGCCTTTTTGTGACAATTATGAACAGCATGAGTGTCACAAAAAAGGCGTACGCCTCCCGTTTTCAACAAATCGATATCATTGGAGATGATGATTGGCTAGGAGCATGCTATGCGGTGAAGTTCATTTTTAAGAGTGTACACTTGAGCTGAGTGGAGTCACGCACATGCCCTTTTGCAGGATGCTGCCTGCACTTCACGAAAATAAAGAAACCATGATTTCGTTTTACAGTACCATCAACATGTACCCTGATAACCTGAATGCAAATGAATAAACCTGCATGCCCGCAGAGTGTGTGCTCGATGGGGATCAGGCGCGATTCGGAAGCAAAACTCGTATGTCTCGCGCATTGGGCAGCTGGCAAGAGCAGCTAATAGCTGTATGTAAGCTCACCTTTTTCCCTGTTTAGAGGGACCTCTACTGCAAGTACGGCTCTCATTGCCAGACGGGAAATATATGAGCTTGTTGGAACATATCCAGTGTTGAAAGAACAATTACGCGGACAGGAAGACACGACGAGGCTGCAGGCTCCTCTCATTGCAAGGCTATAGTAAAACTTCGTTAGATTTCAACGTACGAAGAACCACACTCTAGCACACGAAAAGTACGCTCTTAAAAATGGGGGGGGGGGGGGGCAAAAGGGCTCGCCGTTGTCGGCCTCACAGAGGTGGGCAACGTCACGACTGACGCCCTGGGGGAATGTGCGTCCTGGGCCGACTTCTAAGGGAACTGTGCCGACATATGTCTGAAAGCGTCCGAGGAAAACCCAGGAAATCTCTTAAAAATGAACTTCACCACATACCACGCTCCTGGCCAATCACAATCTCGAATGATATCGTTATCTGCCCCGATTTGTTGAAAACGGGAGGCGTACGCCTTTTTTGTCACAATTATGAACAGCATAAGTGTCACAAAAAAGGCGTCCGCCTCCCGTTTTCAACAAATTGGAGCAGATAACGATATCATTCGAGATGATGGTTGGCTACGAGCGTGCTATGCAGTGAAGTTCATTTTTAAGAGTGATATCATTCAAGCAAACGAAAAATACACAGTAAAGTACGCGAGACTTAGTGAACCACGTTCTGTCGCTTCCAGGGATGGCAGAGTGGTCCCTATATAGCTCTGTAAGATGAGCATGAAGTTCTTCCTCAAGAAAGATAATTGGGGGCCAGTGGCGTATCTAGGGTGTGGCAGGTGTGGACACGTGCCATGGGCGCCAGGTGGACAGGGGCGCCATTATGTGGTCGGGTGTGAATGTGCCAGGTCGGGCACTCAACCTGGCACATTCATAAATGATCTAAAGCACCCGCCATTAGAGAGGTTGTAGTGTGAAACCTAGTGCGGACCACACGAAAACGCATTCCCAAGGACATCATGTTAACCATGTTGCCATGGGCGCAGGTAGCTCTAGATACGCCACTGTTGGGGGCTTATGTCGCGAGACAACTGAGATCTCCTCATGAAAGAGCACTGCCGAGGCTGTTCCAAGTTGAACCAGACACACATACATAAACAATAACAAAAAAAGAAAAAAGAAGAGTGAGAGAGAAAGACTAGTAGGTAGTTCGTGAATGAAACCGGCTGCCTATTGGCAGCTCTCCTGCGCAGGTCAGGGCATTACTGGAAGTTGTATGCCTCTTCAGGAACCCCCCATTTGGTTCTCTGCAACCGCGTACCTCATGCGTCATTCTCCTTTCCAGGCTTCAAAGAAACCAATCAACGGACTGTGTAGGGGGAGTTGGTGGTACATGTTCATTACGTTTCGTTCTACAGTTTCATTATGTTCAAAGAAACCTGCGATTTCTTCTTCTTCTTTTTTTGAAAATCATCACATGGCTATACGTACCGCACACCCAGAGCCATTTACGTTTAGCCTATATCGCTCTCAAGCATACCTGGGTAGTAATGTCATTATACTGTAATGAAATTACAGCAATGAATTACTTTTTCTGGTAATTTGTAATGTAATGCATTACTTTTGACATTATGTAATTTGTAATGCAACGTAATTACATTTTGTCAGTAATTTTAATGACATTACTCATTACTTTATAGAACAGAATCGAGCCTGTGTTCTGTGTTGGCACTTGGCAGAAAGAGAGTTTGCAACTCCCGAGTTAAACGCGCGAATTCCAACTCCCACAATGAATTTCCACATCCTCAACACAGGTACGATTAAGCTCGCAGTAATGACTTTGTAATGTCATTACTTTTTCGTAGGAATTGTAATGTAATTCCATTACATTTCAATTGCAGTAATGAGTAATGTAATTTAATTAAATTCTAGCTGGAGTAATGAGTAATATAATTTAATTACATTTTAGAAGTAATTTACCCAGGTGGTACGCTCTCAAGTGTCCTCTGAACGAACGGAGTCCGTTCCTTGTCTATGGCACGGCGTCCGCATGGGAGCTGGAATGAACGAGCGTACTTCACTCTTTGTAAACTCTTTACTTCACTCTATTCATTGGCAGCTGTTACTATGCAACGTTTAAGCAGCAGACGATTACAGAGAGTAATGGAGAGAGACGGTATAGAAGCTGATCCTCTTACCTTCGTGACTGTAGATTACGCATGCAACATCGTTGGTACTTATTTCGTCATTGTGTCGTCAGGGTATTGTTGCCCTCACTAAGCACTGGCACTGGAAAGGAACAGAAATTTCGCGTTAGTAAGTCATGTTTGTCCATTTGGAGCCGAGGTTACATCGTTACTATAAGGCACGTACACTCTAAGAAAAAAAGGAGTACTTTTACTCCTTTTGGGGAGTAATTGCATTGCCACAAAAAATAGTCCCTTTCGGGAGTATAAGCATGGGAGTAAATGAATGTCACAGAGTGAAGACCGCATTTCACGTGCTGCTGTAAGAGTCCCAGGTACATAATTGGTGCGCATGCATGAAGATACTTTGAAGCAAACCGTCAACCGTGATATATCGAGTGATATAAAATCTTGCCCCATACTAGGGCACAATTTGCGAAGAAAGATGCGCTAACTGTTTCTTACTCTGTGTGGCTGGAAAATTGCTACGTTGTGTGAGTTATACAGCCTTATGTCGTTCAAATTGACCAAGGGCACTTATTTACGTAGACTGTTGCATTCAGGAGACCATTCGCGAAGTTTAGTGACAATTTGCAGTCCTGGGGAGTAAATGTCGGGACTAAATGTTGGGTTAGGGGACTAAAATGGGGGGTAATTGCACACTAGGGGAGTAGAAGCTGCAATTACTCCCCGTTTTACTCCTTTTTTTCTTAGAGTGCATAGAAAGAACGTTATCTAAAGACCACGGGAAAGCCTGGTTGCGACAAGCCTCTATAACCTGAATATATCTGTAAAAAAGAAAAGTTGGTGGGAACAGAAGTTCGCCCAGACGAAGTTTTGTATACCGTGGAAGTATTTCCAGCTCTTAGTTCTTGCCACGTTTCTAGTTATGGCGGCATTAATCCATTAGCTGGAAGTGTACAGAGGTAGGCTCACTAGCGTGACGAATCAGTTGAGAAAAATGATCACGTTTGCGTACGTATCTCGTTGTTGCATCCACAACTGTGTTATTCAGACAAGCGTGTGTGATGGAGAGTACAGAATTCTTTCTGTATTTCGGCAGGAAACACGTCACAATAAAGTGGCAGATCTCCTGGAGATCCCGCGCGGGGAATCTTCTCGAGGCTTTGCACGTGATGCGTTTTAGAGATCAAGGTCAACACACGTCACTAAACTCGCTACTTACTATATCTTGAGATACAAATGACCGATGCACTATAGACGAGCGTTATATGAGAATAGACATGACGTGACGCTGACGATGGGAACAAGCAAAATGGCATGCACCCCACAGACCACTACAAAGATTGGTCGTATTTATCCTCCTGCTTTTCCCCAGCATGGGAAATGATAAGCTTACGAGTGTTCGCATACGTATTTTCATGCTTTTGAAAGGTTCTGTCCAGCGTTGGTTGGGAGTTTTAATAAACGGGAGCGACCTCGTTTATCTCGCTTCCTTTTTTTGGGGAGCGATTCCGGGAAAAACGAACCGCGAGGGAACCTAGGGATCAGAGGGAGAGACGCCTTCCCTAGTACCGAAAAGCGATGGACATAAAAATCACCTTGCAACACCGAAGAGAAGACGAAGCGAGACTTTCTTAGCTCGGGCATTGAAAATGAAGAAATAAATTGTACTAATTTCGTTAAGTAGTTGGACTTGGTTTTCCACAACGGGATTACCCACGTCGTGAGTAAACAGAGAAAAGCTTCGACTGTTTTTCGATAACTTGTGTAATTACATTCTATACGATGGGAGCATTTTAAAATATAGAAAAATAAGCCAGTGCATGTATGGGTGTTAGAAGACATTACCAATTGTCGAACTTCTACTGAGCTCCACAGTAAACTGATTCATCACTACCATATCTCTCCATGCAAACGTGACGAGGAAGTCGTAGTTTTTGATAATACGTCTGATATCCAGAGCTACAAAATCTGACCTTTCCTTCAATTTCCATGGAGTACTGTATTCTCTCTTAGGAACGTAAATTTCTATAGAAAGTGGTATCATTTCCTTAAGCTTGAGGAGCACACAAGACGATGAGGACGACGCAAGACTCAGTTTGACACAAGTCTTGCACACAAGTCTGACACAACCCATTTTGTAATTTGTTCATAAATTTTTTTCGTGTGCACAGGAACATTCGCAAACATAAATATTTGACATCCGAAAATAAGTAACCACCCTGAAAAAGCATGAAAGATGGAAGTCGCTGAAAAGGTTAGCCAGCTGTAGGACTCGAACCCACATCCTTTCTATGTTGTTCCAGCCTCAGCACATCAGTTCTCTCTTTCTCTCCTGAAAAAGCATCACGCTTTGCAGCGAGTGCCCGGGATCGTCTTTCCCCGAAAAAAAGAAAAAGAAAGAGGAAAGAAGGACACCTGCGCACAACAATAAAAGAAACTAGAGTCACGGTCCTATCAAAGGGCCGTGCCAGAACTATGCAAAACAACGAGTCAATTGTTAGTTTGAACTTCAAAAGGTAGCAGCTCGTTTCTCTATTTTGTTACGTATTTCTCCTGTCTCTTGTTCGTTTATGCAGCGATAGGCTTTCTAAAGGGGCAAGACGTCGGAACGGAGAGCAGCGTTCGTTCAACGATAAAAATGACTAATTGCGAACGCGCCACGCTCAGCGCGATGCGGAGAAAGGTGCCTAGGGAGCTCCACTCCCTATGAAGAAACGTTGTCCCTAGCCCGTTCCCTAGCATTCGCTCGCATCCCCCTCTCTTCGCTGCCATGAAGAGCGGCGCCCGCCCCGTTTTGTGGAAACGGACCGACCTTCTTCCGCTCTCCTCTGCATCGGGGGGAAACCTCTGGCTGGGGAAAGCCCCAGCGCATGACCTTTCGCAGCTCTTTTCTCGGTGCGATATTTCACCGATGCAAGGCAATGACCCGGGCACCGCTTTTCGCTCTCCAAGGGCGAGGGTAATTAGCGATGTCACCCGATCTGACGTTACAACGTGTGTGCGAAATCGCGTGGTGGCGTTGAGTGGGATGTGGTGGTGGTCCAATAGAACCATACGTGGGGTAATCGATGGAAAAGTAACGGGAGGAGCCAGACTGCCGGTCTCACGTAAAAATGATGTCCAATCTGTGTGAAACTGGGGATTTCAGCCAAGCGGAAGTGACGGGATACCCTCGAATGAAGGGCAGATACTCACGATGACGCGTACGCAGTCCTGTAGCGAAACGACTTTACTCGATAGGGAACAGAAGCTGGAAACAAGGATCGACAACTCAGAGTCATTTTGCATTTTGCAGCAAAACTCTCGTTTTCAGCATAAATCAGGGCAGATAACGATATCATATTCGAGATGAAGGTTGGCTAGGAGCGTGCTATGCGGTGAAGTTCATTTCTAAGAGTGTAGTGCAGAAAAACTTGCACTGTCCTGAGTGTGCATGTTACATTGGTCGCTTCAGTGCAATGTAAGTCGCGTTACAACTGGTCCTTCTGTTTCGTTTTTCCACTGAAGTCAAGCACGGTACACTACACTGCGCTGCACGAAAGCGACCAGCGGGATTCACCAGAAAACTACGACCACCGACTGTGCTGTCTGACGTTTTCCATGGGTTTTCCGAAGTCTTTCTAGACGAATGTCGGCACAGTTCCCCCTGAAGTCGGCCCAGGACTCATCCTAACCCCCCCCCCCTGTCCCTCATTCCTTCCTCCTGTCCTCTCTCCATTTGTCCACATCTGTACGTCGCTCATACCCACAGTTGCTTCGCGGCGCTAACACAGAACTAAAAAATTAAATTAAAAAAACTGCGAGGTTCTGTTGAACGAAATTTGCGACACCAGGCTGATCCTTAAACGTATCACCTTGAGGATCAACACACACACAACAACAACAACTACTACATGAATGACGGTGAGATGATGTGTTTCACCATACAACATTGGACATTGCAGTTTGAATTGAACCTTTGCACCTGGATGAGCAAGAGATGAAAAGGTGAAGTTGTACGTCACATGTCGAGCACCGCGAACACTTCCAAGGGCAAGCAATGCTGACGCGTATAAGCTACTGCTCGAGCCCAACAAAAAAGATTATCGCTTTCTTTTTACTGGTTGTATCACCGCCTCGTTGTTTCTCTTCTGCTTGTTTTGCTAAATATATTGCTGCGTGATCTTTTTTTTTTCCTCATGCGGTGACGTCATCTACTCTGGGATAATCCGAAACTGTGAACGAATACGCGTTGAATGTTCACTGTTGGCATTCACATTTTGCATATTGAGTCTTTGTACGAGGTTGATTTATAGTACGAAATCAAATAGCTATCATTTTCGTAATCCGCAGTGGCATTTTAGGCCAAAAGCGACGACGACAGTGAGTAACAACCGATGTCATGTAAGATGGCACGGACAAACTCCACTTTTCCGTATACACTGTCCCAAATGATAATGATGCAAATGAAAACTGCAGCTGTGCATGCTTGGTCTGCTACTTTGATGCCAATGTACACGAAAAAGGAGCTCCCCCTTACGCAAAGACGCAATCAAGCATGTCTGTCGGATGTGTCACTGCAAGCGACTGCGGGGAAAAAATGTTCTACGGTGCCATCCCGCTCGATACACGTTGAGGAAGTGCAAATCCCTGCGCGGTGAAAGGGCAGGGGTAAGACACCGGAGGCCCGCCAGGTAGACTTCGGTCTGTCGGGGCTATTCGACTAGCAGCATCTTCGATACACTACGCGGTGCGCCATGGTGCGGCACCCTATCTTCGATAAACTGCACCGGTTCGCACCGGACGTCTGCAATCAACGAGTCGAGTTGTCCCGACGCACACCGTCGACCGGGCGACGGGGTGCAATCCCAAGGAGCATTGCGACAGCAGCATCAGACGCCGTAGCACACGTACGTTATGGCATTCTTGGTGTAGGCGTTTATTTCCAGTTCGTAGGTGAGCAATCACGACGAACTCTTGGCGGTAATTCAGGAGAATAAGCGGGGAGGGCCTGTAGCACTCTTACCTCTTACACCCCATGGGCTCAGTTGTCAGTTGAAATAGCATTTCTATAAAGGGATAAGGTGCACCCACTGATTTGATTTCTAGGACCTCTGCTATGCCCTAAATCTTCAGACCCCCGAAACAACATTTCTAAGTGGCAATATGTGATCTGGTAGCTTTGCAGTGATCAGTATCGCAAAAAGGGCAGCAACCATTAATTAACTGCTTTAGCTGCGCTTGTGTCATCGCTATAGCCGATCTTTTCTTCCGTCTACAATAACGTCTGCCGCACTCACATTCGCGTTGTCACCACGTGTTGCTACGCCGAGCTGGGGCTCGCGCTACACGCCAATCGAAACGCTATAACCAAAAAGCGTAACTTTTCAACTTCGAGGTATCGAATCATCAGGCGTCTCTCACTACGAACACCGCCATGGTGCAGGTTTATCTTCGATATTGACTTTACCCTATACAGGGTGGAGCACTCCGCACCCTGCTGGTTTCGGGGCAACCCCGGTGCATTTTTATCGAAGATACTATGATAGAAAGAGGAACGGTGTTTGACAACGAGCAATATGCCATGATATCGCTAGGTTAACACCTCTCTCTTTATCTAACAACTTCTACAATTGGCGGCAGGACATGAATGGCCGACCAGACAGATATATCTTTGACAGGCTGCCAACTGTGTGAGTGGAAGGCCACGGTGGCCGGGGACACACATAATAATCATGTCGGATACTTGAATGATACGAAGGTATGTAGTAAGAACCTTGAGGAGGGGACATTACTGATAAAAAATCAGCCCGAAATAGGCAAAAATAAAAACACCGCGCCAAGTTCACCGGACGAAGTATAGTAGAATATAATTGAAACGATTTAGAGCGACTAGTTTTATGGGCGCGCGTTTGGTGTAGAATCTGCACTTGATCAGCTAGGCGTCGCGTGTCAGGCACAGCGCGCGCCCTTCCCGGTTTTACTTGGTCTCCACTCTCCGCCCCACGTTGGAAGACGGACAGCACCTGTGATTACGACACGGAAATCGACCTCCTAAGAGCAAGGTCGCCATGCAAGAGCATGGCGCACCTAATGACGTATAGCGTTTCTCAAAACTATAAATTAATTGTATTATATTTCCGCGGCACATAGAGAGAGAATATTTTCTGAGAATATATTTCGTAAGACGCGTGGCATCAATTCGGTAAAACACTGAAGACACGGAATTTTGTCCGTTAGTGGCACTTTAACGTAACCTCTCCCAGGCTTCTTTGATATTTCCTTCGTGCCCTCCTGCACACTTCATTGTAGTTACAGCTTATGTAGTGTATCACTGCACCATTATTGGGGTGTTTCACTAGGTCACAATTAGGACGCATGTTATGCCCCCTGTCGCACGGTAAGTTGAATGTCATTCTCAGCGAATGACACTCGCACTGAATGCCATTCGTTTCGCGTCACACGATGAAACCAAATGGCAATACATGCGAATGAGTTCGGGGAACTCACTTGCGTTTTCCTCTCGCACCGTCTCTGCGTACCCTCGCAGTAAAGAGTTAGCAAAACCGACAACGGTAAACCATTTGAAGACATGAAAGCTGAATGAAAAGTTGCACTCCAGTATTTTATCACGAATTTGGTAACTTTTGACACGAAGGCTAAAGGACTGTTTTTCGTAGGACTACCGTCGTTCCCAGTCGCCATGCTGCCAAGTGCGGTGCAGATAGGCTTCTTTCTTACTTGTCTTTGCTTGTGATACTCAGCCAACAAAGTGTCGCCGGAAAACCCAACGATTTTGTGACATGATCTAATGTTTCGCTAGTATCAAGATAAAGAAATAAAAATACAGCGAACGTACTTGTATGCGGCACCATATGTACGGCCCTGGTGTCTTAATTACCGACAGTGACATCATTTGCGAATGACATCCTGTTTCTTCGTGTAACTCGATCCAAGGCAAACGAATGACATTCGGTGCAACTGTCATTCGCTGGGAATGCCATTCAGTTTGCGGTGTGACAGGAGTACTACTCCCAGCCCTGGCCAATTTTCCTCGGTGAATCAAGGTCATAAAGTGTGAGGTAGAAGATTGCCGATGGGCTTTGTCAACTTGCAGAGTTTTTTCCCTTGCTTTAATCAAGAGCTACTACTATGCTATATTGCAGTAGTAGTCGTCGTTGACAGGTTACAGTTCATTTCATTTCTTTTTCTTTTTTCTTGGCAGAACAGCAAGCCGACGTCCCATTTGGCTGACTTTTCCCCCGATTTTTTCCTATGGTCTAATAAATATATCCCCCCTCCCCACTCAAAGCGCGTGAAATGAAAAGCTGCGTGGTTTATTGTCCACTCACACGCTTTTTTTTTTTTTTTTTGCGAAAAAGAGCAAAAACCCATCAACATTTTTTGCGACAAAGCAACCGGGCATGGATGCTCAAAGTATGCAAGGGAAAGCTCTAGCTTATCCATAAGCATCATAATAAATACAATCAGCCTTCTAATTATTTATCAACACGCTCCCAATGAGGTTAAACGAATTCTCCTTTGTAACGACAACATCGTTTACAATCCCACGCGGGTGTAGTATAAAATGTTGCGGTAAAGTTCGCTCTCGATTCGTACATTATTGTTGCTAAGGGTGTTGCGCTTCATAATTTCCCGCCGGGAACAGTAACGGTAATGGTAACGGAAACGAAAATGATGAAAGAAGGAAGTCACTGTAAAAGTTGGCCAGGCTGTAGGACCGTGACGCCCGTCGTTGACTTCCTTCTTTCATTGTTCTTAGGCGCTTGAGGCCCCCTTGCGCGTTCTTCTTTCGTCTGCGTTCCAGCCTCAGAACATCAATTTCCATCGTGACGAAAATGATATTCGGGATTGAATTCGGGTAATAGCTGTATATATAAAAGGGGAACCACACAAGTACGTACAAGGTATCGCACAAGTGCACCTTCGGCACGTTGGCACGTTCTTTTTGCTGTCTTTTCATGCGTGTGTAGAAGTACGTATAGATGTACTCTACATCTGCGCTGCAAGCAATTGAAAAAATTCTGGCATCCGAGGCTCATGCGCACCGTTGGTGATGGATGTGTTTATGGCTTACAACCTTGTCTATACGACGCAGGCCACAGGCTGGTCCTCCAGTGGGTTCCAGCCCACTGCGGTGTCGAAGGGAACGAACAGGCCGACCACGCCACAGACACAGCTCTCGTCCCGGAGAGAGACGCGTATTGCGCTGCTGAGAGGAGATCGTCGTTCCGTACTCCGACGCCTCGTGACTCCCCTGGCTTCCCGCCAATGGACGGCTGACATTTCCCCCAGCCGTGCTGAGCAGAGTTGATCCGGCGCTTGCTTTCCGCATGCCTCGACATACCTCTCGTCAAGATGCCGCATTAGTTCATCGAATGCGCCTCGATGTGGCTTTTACAGCGCAGTGGGACCAGCTCCGGTGGCGCAGCGGTAACGCGTGCGCTTGGAGACTGGGAGGTCCGCGGTTCGAATCCGCGGACCTCCGTCCCCCTGTGCCGTCCCCCTGTGCCGTCTGGGGTTTTTCCTGGGTTTCCCTCAGATGTGTAATAGGCGTATGCCGGCACAGTTCCCCTGAAGTCGGCCCATGGACGCAGCTATCCTCCCCCCGAGCGGATTCCGCTCGGTCTTCCACTTCACCCTTTCCTCTCCTCCTCTCCACCACCTTTCCCTTCCCGAAAAACATGCCGCCTAATCAGGCAGGCAGACCTCTCGGGTTCCTCCCAACGACACTCCTCCTCCTCCTCCTCCTCCTACAGCGCAGTGGCGTTTGCTTGAGTCAAGTCGACTATCCCCAATGCAGTCACTGCGGTGTTGTGAAAGATCTAGAGCACATTCTTCTCCATTGCCCACGCTATCAACCTTCCCGAACCGTACTCTCCGTATCCCTTAACGAGCTGGACACTCGCCCGCTGTCTCTCACAAAATTGCTTGGTCCCTGGCCACATACAGTCCACCAGCGCTCTGCCCCTCAGAGCTCTCTTGACCTTTCTGGATACATAGGACTTCGATCCTTATTGTGAAGGGGCTCATTATTTCATTCCCCGCATCACCTCCAGCAATGGGGTAGAGTATCGCCCCTAGCGATGAAACTCCCCATTCATCATCTCACAAAAAAGTTGTTGTTGTAATTGTCAATGCCTTACACATTAATCTGAATGCAAGTACACGGGGAGAACTGAGGACATAGGGAAAGAGAGCATGTGATCATCAGGTACGTGTCGTTCAGGAGCCTCAGTCATCGTTGCTCTTCGAGAGACTCATTCAGATAGAAGGTGGCAGATGTCCACTTCGTGCGGCGTCACCCAAGACGACAGGGTGTTGATATGTAGTTATGAAAGAACCCCTATCCTGCCCGATGCCCGTCATCAAAACGACTAGAAGGGCTCATGCAGGCCCTAGGCCAGGCCAAGGCCCTCACTCACACAAATACGAGACGTCCACTGAACTCGACGGAAGACTGTTTCCACCTGTCATTCTCGACAGTGGAACTTCGGGTTGAAAGCCACAGTTCGTGGATGAGTCCCATCAGGAGGAACGGAAACTTGTATCAGTGTCATTATCCTCTTCTAAGCTTGGTAATGTTACTTTTCAACGTAGTCCCTGCCAATGTCCACATACTTTACCCAGCTATGACCAAGCGCTGTCGATCTCCATCTCATTAAAAAGATATATGAGTGACAGGCGCCATCAACAGGTGGCACAAGTCGGCTATGCAACCCGTCCGAGTGCTTTGCAATCATTCCCTGTACTGAAGTCTGTATTTCTCAAATATAGCATTGGGTTGCCAAGCAGTGCCGCGATGGAGCCGTTATGTACTTAGCTTGGGGGGTCTCGTCGGCACAAGTCTTCGAACCCGCATGACGGAGAAGAATTTTGAAATGACTGTGCTCCACAGAAGGTATGCAAGTGAAGAGAAATTAGTTTGTTAATGTCTGGTGTGCTCAGTGTCCGGTCTATTCTCTTGAAATAAAGATATCTAATGGTTAATATCTGGGGTGTGTGCAGAATATATAAGAAAGAAAAGAATGAAACACATTATGCATTATCACATCGTATCACCCAAGGTGATCTGCTTTATTAATCATAATGCAACTAATAACACTAATAACAGCCCGTTAAATCAACCTAACCAATTTAATGGAAAAGTAACTGTAAAAGTACTGAGTACACTTCTGGAAGTATCTGCATCAGCGTATTTTCTCCCACGAGGTATTTGTAACTGTCGCACATACATTTAAACCCATTTATCTCTACCTGTAACTCATATGCCTATCAAAGGTAACTTTAACAACTTCGCTTTATCCATTCATGAAGCCTTCAACAGACACTGACTACGTTGCATGACCAAATGATGACACAACTGACAGCACCACAACAGATGAGAAGCACACTTTTCATAAAACAATAATGCTATTATGGTTATTATGGCTGTTATGTATTTCTGCTCGGCAAGATATTTACCAGTTACAGAACAATTGGTTTCATGCAGAATTCTGATTATTATAAATTAACAATTTAGGTCGTACTCCACATGATAGAAAAAAGGCAATAATGCACTGTAAAGTAGCCGTTCAAGCTACTGGCGGACGGAATTCGCACAGCAGGAAACAGTACACTTTGAAAGCATGTGTTGATCCGCCGTGGGTCTTAGTATCCCTGAGCAAAAAAAAAAAAAAAGATGCCACTTGCGGCGTGCCTCTGGGTTCAATAAATGCCCCCAATCTTGCAAGACCCCCAAAATCAGAAAACCAGCAAATATGGCCGTCGCACACCTTACGGAACACCCCCAACCCCGACCGAGACGAAAACCCTGGGAATATCCGTGTGTGACGCAATAGTTCATCTTTCGATTCCATGCTAGACACTTTTTGTGTCGCTTACAATATGTCCGGTAATTGGGGGCATCGGTATGCCTGGATGTATTGCTCGACAGAATCAAACTAAAAAATATAACGTTCTAATCCCGCGATTCTGCCTTTTTGTCGCGCACGGCCCAATCCCTCCGGGGTTGGGCTATACTTCAGAGTTCAGAACATAAATATTTCTTCGTACCCTTCAATATCCTTCAATATTTGAAAGAGACGAGATAAAATACATCCCGTTTATTGGGGAAGAATACAGATAAGTGGGAGAAGCCAACTTTAGGGCCGACGTGCCCTTCAATGCTAGGAATCAGAATGGCACAAGCATGCAGCTTGTGAGGCTGCTAACTTTTGTGTGCCGGCACAGTTTATATGGCATGAAAATCAATCAAATGCGAAAACAAAATGTGAATTCTGGTTCTCTTCGTGTCATGAGAAGATGCCCTGGGAGCAACGTTTGAAGGTCGACGTTCGACGTGATGCCTTGGGTGCCGAAAGTAAATGTTGCGTATGCCCGCGAATTAATGAGCCGACGGGAGTTCAACACATAAGAAGAGCTGCCCACGGCAACAGGATGGCTTTGAGAGTCATTTCTGGAAAAAGGCGTCGTTTATGATTCGCAGAATCCTCGATTCTCACCTTGGAGCTTCCCACCGCGCGTCCATGCAAGAGGACAGGAAGGGTGGTGCGGTTAACTTTAGCATTACTGAGAAACCGCAACCTCAATATTCAGGTTTTGCTCCGAGCTCAAGTCTATACACGAAGCTAAAAGTAATCTCAAAGTTGTCTATTGTACCTTTGAGACGTTTTGTGCGAGTACTCTGTTGCAGGAGCTGCTGCGAAAGTAATGAACAGGACATGTCAGACAACAGGTGAAAGACGCACACGACAAAGCGCCTTCTATATTTACGTGTTTCTTACCCCTGTTGTCTGGCATGCCCTATGATTCGCTACTTTCGCTGCAGCACTTGGAACATATAACTTCGCCCTCTAACGAATACAAACGAGCCCCTCACCGAGTCCTGCACTACCGAAACAAGCCAGAAGTTGGAGACAAAATATTTTACCTGCCTGCTATCCACTGTCTTGAACCCTTGAATGTCGCCTCCCATACCCCATGCATATTACATCACTGAAGATCGAGCTGAGACACATTACATACGTCTGCTTGTGTGCCCCTTATCCATAATGCATGTACACCTGTATGCCAGTCTTTTCCTTTGACGAGACGTATTTCAGATGAGCAGCGTCACGTTATCTTTCAAGGTCATCTAATGACAACTTGTTCGTTAGATAAGAGACTGAAATACGAGATCTTGCTTCCAGTCCATCAAGTGCAGACGGGCTTCGAAGTGACGTGCTGTGATCGTTGTCCCGATGAGTCCTCACACCGGCATTTGCTGGGGTTTCGTAATGTTTATCTGGGCTCTTGAGGATCCCAGCGGTGCACAAAACGCGTACGAAGCGGTGAGAATGACAATGAGCGTTGTAATGTACGGGATTTGGCTTGACGTCCTTCGACAGAACACGGAACGTAGAAAATTGTGATTTCCCATCGTACAGGTTTGGAAACATGCAGAGCGACATCGGGAGTCGCGAGTATTTTGGCGTCTATATAGTATGTATTGGAGCGGGTTTCACCCTCAGCGGTTCGCCAAGGAAAGAGCTAAAAAGTTCACCGGGTCTTTTACCGCAGCCTGCGCAAGAATATTTATATTTCTGCGTCGTTCGTGTAAAAACAATTCTTCAGACTGCATTCCCTCGTCTTTCGTCTTGGATTGACTGCGAAAAACGTTTGGAACACGTCTTTCCCCATTGTCCACACTATCAACTTTTCAAGACTGCACTACAGTGCCCAGTGGCAGATCCAGATCCTCAGTTTGGGGGGGGGGGGGGTTCTTTGTCGGAGGTACGACACCATCTGCCCAAGAGCACTTTATAGAAGAGTCTGGAGCACATCACGCGCCTGTGTGCCCAACGAAGCTGGCAGTGTACGAGACCCCGTCAGGTACAGATGCTGAGCGTTTGTTGGACAGGCGAATGGCTGCATCCAGGTCTTGGGCCAAGTGCGGATCCAGACCCTCGGTTTGGGGGTGGTGGGGCAGTTTCTTTGTAGGAGCGCGTATTGGGGGAGGGGAGAGAAGGAAATCCGAAAGGAGGAAGGACGTTTGAACCCCCCCCCCCCCCCCCGATCCACCACTGTCTTGGGCACTAAAGTCACTGTTCATATGGGGATCCGGAGCCTTAGTTTCGAAATCAATTGCTCGCATCTTCGCTTCTTTCGTCACTCCGTGATTTGCAGTGGAAGATGCTTCCGAAGACCTGGTGAGAAGCTTGCAAGACTCACGCATGTCGGTATTTCCCATGCAGCCTTATGAACAGCCAACGCCGAAAGGGCTGAAGCTGTTTAACCGGGGAACTCGAGCTTTTAACCACATGTCAAATGCGTCCTGTCGGTGTGAATGGCGATTGCGAAGAGCAGAAAGATCTCCGTCTTTGTTTAGCCAGTAGTTGAAAGTGTCTTCGGATTACGGATCGTAATCTGCAACCTTTACAGTAATCAGTCAATAATGCCCTTATATCACCGGAACCCCCTCTCTGCCCGGCGACGCAGCGTCCGCAGCCTTTCGAACTGCGCATCGACATTGCTGTACTTTATCAGCCACGAAACACTTCTGTTGCAGCTGTCATCCCCATTGAGACTGCGTTGGTGAAGTGGTGCAAGTGGCAACATCCACCACTAATTCCTCTGCCTGACTCCTCAATCAGTGACTTTTCTCTAGGCGGGAGCCTCCCGGCGTGCCAGTGTGTAAAATAAGAAGAGTAACGTGGTCGCTTGCCATTGTGTCGAGATCCGTCCTCCAGTGCAAGCAAGATGCAAGCCTGACGAAGCAGACAAGTAATGTCGATACAGTTGGACTACGAAAGTTCGCGAGAAACGGGTCGGAGAGCCGTCATTTAGTGCCACAGCGTGAAAATCTTCTATGCATTGCTGAAGTAAACGTCCCTGAGAATCAGCATGCTGACTTCCCCAGCTCTCGCAGTGATCACCGAAGTCCCCATGTACGATGAAACTGCTAGGGAGACGCTGAAGGGAGTCCCCTAACCACACCCTCTACGATGCGTACTGAAGGGGCGGTGCATACGCTGGCCACAGCTACCCTTCGCTTGTGTAGAAGGAGGACGGACACCACGTATTCGAAGTCGCCCTCTGTGGATGTGTAGAGAACTGTGCTAGGTATGTCCTTTCTGATACACAGCATAGCTCAGCTGGCTCCTGGTGACCTTGCAAAACTATATGTGGCATGATTTGAAAGCCTGAAGGGGAAATCCACACGAGGTTCATGTGAGCTATAGTGCGGGAAGATTGTGACAGAATACGAATTTACGAAAGTCTCCTAGTTTGTTACGCAGGCCATTGGCATTCCACTGAAATAGAGATGTGCACTTGTATCTATCGGTCATGCCCAGGGAGGATATTACTACTGCTCAGCACCGGCCCCAGAGTAACGAATGCTTGCACTTAGGGAAGCTTCGCTGCTGCTTGCAACGCTTTCAAGATTGAGCGCACTGCAAGGAGTGGCATGAACATCTCAAAGGTGACACCCCCTTGCTTCTCATATAGTAACCGAGAGGGATCTTTTTTTTCGCGCGGTTTACCTGAGCTTTTTTGTGTCCTGGCTCCACTGCCACGGGTGTTCCTGATATACTGGAGGAAATAAACCTCTAGTCGAGGGATCTTTCTCTGTTGTCGCACCCCTTTCGGGTGCGACTTTCCCTGCGCCCTGGTGCAGACGTGCCCCTCGTCCGCGGCTTCACGTAGGTGAGAGATTAGGGCGAACAGACCGCGCTACTCCAGAATGAGCCCTTTGAGCCTTCGAGGCCGTCGCGGCAGGAGCCACTCCATATGGAACACAGGACGCAGTATGACCTCCTCCGCAGTTAGCGAGCCGTGCAGGTGCTGAAGCGGTAGGCGCACGAGAAAATTTCACACTTACCACTGCAATCTACTGCGTAGTGGCCTGCCGAACCTTGGCACTTAAAACATCGGACTGGTGGAGCCACATATTCCGTCACGACATGTGTCGTAAACCCAAGTCTGACATCCTCCGGCAGCGTCTGGCACGGACCGAAAATAAGGATCACACTGGACTTGCGGTATGCTGTCCCATCCCATGTCATCATCAGTTCTCCATTTATTGTTGTTGTTGTTGTTGGTATGCTGTGGACGAACCATCTTCCTCCCTCTCGTAAAAAGATTCACGCCTTACTGCGATGACTCCGTACTAAGTACCAACGCAGTACCAACTCCACAAGGCTGCACGTAGGAGCTCATCGTCGGAGCACCATCTCGGGATATTCTTTATCCTTCCTATTGACCCTAAATAAGAATCTGGTAGTGCGGGCTCTATACCGCAAAGCCATCCACGCTGGTGACCTAGAGGAGACTTCCTGCTGCTCCCTCTGAAGGTACACTCATACGAGGTCCCCATCCCTTGTGATCTTGTGCGACACAATCTTCTCATGGGTTGCGCAGATGACATCCTTTGCGATAAGATTCGGATTCACCTTCTAAAATGAATGCTCCGGATTTACAGTTTTCAAGATAACAGATATGCCCGTTGGTTGTTTCTTCATATAAGACACGACTTGGAACGGACAAGGGCGCATGTCGATTTTAGTTTCGCCGGTTGGAACCCCAGGGGGAGGAGGATCCCCATCCTTAATGTCTTCCCTGCGGGCCGTTTGCATTTTTGTGCCTGTTGAAAGGGATAGGATCTCTCGAACACTGCTGCTTACCTGGCATAGCATAATACCACGCAGAATGTCAAATAGACATAGATGTTTTGTTCTATCTTGATATCTCCAAGAGGTTTGCTTACGTAGAGTCGCAGGACTCTAGACAGGCCATAGTAAAGCTTTTGTTTGCATTGAGCTTCGACCTTCACGACATGCTAGAAGGCAAATGCTGGCACAGTTCCCTTTTAAGTCGTCGCAGAAGGCACGACACCGGAGCGATATTCTGCCATATCGGCATGTAAATAGTTTGTTAAACGACGTTATAAAGACCTGTACGACATCTTCAGTGTTTGTTTTCTCTGAGCACCACTCGTTATTACACCAGGTTGTAACCAGATCGTATTCTTGAAACTTGGGTACCTAGAATACAACTATCCGATTCTATTGCATCTCCTTTGTAATGTTTTCACGTTTTATTATTATTTTTTATGCTTCGTGTTACGTATTCCTTGTGAGCCTGACGACGGTAGTTTGTGGAGTTTTCATTTAGTAAATATCGAGGGGCGTTTACCGAAGTTTTCAATCTCTATAAATTTTTCAGTTTTCCGGAGGGTCACTGAAACGCACCTCTGAAAACCTCGAAACTTTCCAGAAATTGAACACTCCGGTAAACACCCTCCGAATTTTGCCAAACGGAAGCCCTGAAAGGTCGGAACCCTATACATATTATCTACGCGTAGCGCTTGACAGAAACTGATGGCAGTCATGATCGATCGTAGCAAGCCATTGTTAATAGCGCTAAACAATCGAATTTTCGTATACTCCACCAGTGCAACCTACGTTTCCAGTTTTTTCTTTCTATTTCAATTCTATTCCATAAAACAATTCGCGTTGTGATTTTGTACACGTATTACTTCTGTCAGCAGATGCATTTCTCGGGACTGACAATATACGCAGCTTGACGTACAGCAAACAACACGCTTTGTGATGTCTCCCCCCATTCCTTGCACAACATGGCCAGACGTGTTACAGACGCTTTAACGGAACGTTGCAGTGCGTTTGTGGCATTCATCGCAAGCGCCACATGTGCGCTCCTGAAAGAGCACTGGCGAGCAACGCGGCAGGTGTTGGAACGAAAACACGGACGACATTTTGCGATCCGCGAATATACACTGTCTCTTCTACTGTATCATGAGCAAGGGCAACCTGGTGAGAAAGTTCACCGGGAAGTATTCAGGATACGTCCTGCTACCAGACGTCATTGTTGTGTATATGTACTTTCCGTTAGGCGGAGGCGAACGACAGAATTAGTAGGGGAAGGTCAGGTAAATCGGCTATACGAAAGTTCAAGAATTTTTTTGGAGCATGCTAATGCGCATGGACATGCAAAGCCATACGCTTTAAAAAAACTTCGATATTTTGGCAAACCACCACCAAAACTTCATTTGATGATGATGATGATGATGATGATGATTGGGGAGTTTCATTGTTTTGTGGTCTTGCAGGCCACACTCCACCCAAGTTGGAAGTCATTTCTGATACAGGGACACGTCACGAATAAATATCCATGTTTGTTGAGATATCTATATAGAGTGAGATATCTGCAGTGACGATTTTCCACTTTTGCCCCATTCCACTTTGCCCCTCACTGGTTGCCCTACCAATAAAAGTATTCCATGTGTGATGTAACTCCAAAAGTGGAAATTCCTGCCGTTAGATCTTTACAGCATAGCCGTTGCTTGAAGTTACCAGCCATAATTCACCGCAACTGTAGTTTGTTTCATAACCTGTAGATTTTAAATGTGATTGCGCGCCATTTTAATCACAGCAGTGAAAAACGTTATTTACATATAGTCACGAACATCCATCACCTCTGTACAGCGACATGAAATTTCGTTCACACTCGCAGCTAGTCGCTCTCGATGACCATTCCTCATGAGGTGATGATGACGCCACCAACAAGCCGAAAAGAGATTTTTTCCGCATTGCCCTGCCTTTCCGTTTTGTCCCGCTTGTTCGGCTTATTTAATCAGCGCCTTCATCAGGTGCGTTACCGTTTTCGGCATGTTTCGGCAGTTCAGTTTATGACACTATTTATACGAGAACGATATCAGCCCAAATCGCCTAAATTGGCTTTTAGCATCACTCCCACAGAGCCTTCCAAGGTATTCTTCGCATATCGAACTTGTATTATTTGTTTCGAGTGCGTTAAGGGCCTGTCCGAGTGTATACCTACAGTAGTGATTACAAGCACAATTCATGTATACATGTATTAAAAATATAGTGAATAGCGCGTCATTAAAAAGTATGTTGGGCCTACTGAGTAATGCTAGCTCTGAATGTTGCGAAGTCCTAAATCAAAGCTGATTTGAATCACAAAAGAACACGGACACCAGTATCTACAACGACAGTTGCATTTTACTGTTGATGACTGGGGTTTATGTAACAGATGAGGATCTATACGCAGCTGCTAGGGATAATATTGTGAAAATATCCTAGTCGCTAGAAGCTGGGTTCTGCTACTCCTTAATAGAAAGCAGTCGGAAATGCATAGAGGCAAAGAGACACGATACGAGCTACACGTATCATTTACCGAGACGAGAAGCGCAGCGCTCTCTCGGAATATTTTTGCTTTCATTTCGGGCAATTTCGGCATAATTTAGTAGTTTCAGCTTGAACCTCTGGTTCTCTCGGTTGCTTCTGGTTGCGACAGTCGTAAAGGCATACGGGAGCTCATGTTGAGATCTCTAACCCCGTCACGCATGAAGATCGGGCAGGGTGGCTCGTATATACCCGCCGTCCTATATGAGGATTTTACAGGATTTGCACGTTCACCGTTTACTGCGGATAACGCAGGTAATGCTAATCTGTTTCTCAGCGTAAATCTAGTATTCCATTATACTGTCACCACCCAACGTTTAAGACACACGCTGAGCCTTCAGCTGTCCATATTTGTTATTCACAAAGAAAAATGCGAGTCATATGCCAATTTGCCGAATGCCGTAAGTTGAAGTTGCGGAGGGAGACGAAGAAGAAGAAGAAGGAGATCCTGCACTGCGTGTAGCACGTGTTTTTCTATTACAGTCAAACTCCTTTATAGCGAACACCTTTTTAACGAAAATACCACTACAGCAAATTTTTTTGCGGTCCCGCTGGATCCCTATAGGTCCAATAATGGACATCCTTTTTAACGAAAATACCTTTATTGCGAATTTTTTTTTTTGCTGTCCCCTGAGTTTCGTTGTAAAGGAGTTTGACTGTATATGTTTGCTTGTTTTTCTTCTGCGTGGAGAAAGTGCGTTATGCACTCATCCTTCAAAATTCATCTCCTCCTCCCCCCCCTTTTTTTTTCCTTGCGGCGAGGGACTTCCGACGACCCTGAGGCACATACAGTAATAAAAACAACGATCACTTCTAGGAAATATAAAATTGATACAAATAACCGAACTGCAAGGGGACACGTGGGTACGCAAATATACCCGTGATTCATAATCAGGCACTTGAGGTTGTCTGCAGCGGAGAAAGGTATCGAGCTCCTCGTGAAATGTGTTAGACCACGGCCTGGCTAGACTGACCTCTAACAATCGAATGTAATATTATATGTCCTTTACTGAACAATCAGAGTATGTGTTAAAAGATATTCTGAACACGTACAACTTATTACGCCCCCCGACAAGCAAGTTAAATTATGAACATTAATAAAATAAATTTAGAAAAACAAGCGGCTTACGTGACAAAGATTCATTCAAAGTTATCCGATACCTGTTCGTACAACGTCCTTGCACTATGATATGTTATCCTTTGGTGTGCACTGATAATCAAATCGTTCCATGAAGTAAAAAAGTAGTTTCCTGATTTCAACATGGGAGCCCTCCCCGCACTGGCCACATCCTAGCCACTCTGTTGTTTCGTTTTCTAAAAGAAAAAAAAAGTAAAAAAAAAGTGTTACCATATGTGTGCAGGATGTTCTCTTCCAGATCGAAATCGACCAGAGAGGACGGCTACCGGAAAATCAATTTGAGGTAATCGTTTGCTCTGATGATTTGCTCTCTTTCTTGGATTCGTCAGTTTGCTCAGAAAAAAGGCCACCTGAACACGCATCGCAAATTACACGCCGCAAGCGATTTTACATTGTCCTTTATTTTATCCGTTTCGTATGGGAACGTAATGAGCAGAGTGTTGTCTACGCGAATCCTCCTCGCTAGCGTAATACTCGGAACCTTTACAATGCGAAAATGCATCAAATTACTGTTATCCAGAATAACACAATTTCTCGCGTATGGCGATAGAAATGTCTCGGGAGAACAAAACATACTTCTTGGTATACACTGGAAGTTACAGACATATTCAATGTAGCAACGGCGTATCCAGTGCTGCAGCTGAACTTTATATAACACATTCGTGTTACGTTTAAGTATATGAGACTAAATTTTGTCTAGGGTAAATATGAACCGAATAAACTCGACATACAAGGTTTCGAACACTATATATATGGAGACACCCCAGGCTTGTCGCCCTCGATGGTCCATATAAATACACAGGCTGTAGATACATGAGCCGGACCGACGCAGCACTCATTCATCGACTCCGACTTCGTACTGCTTTTACAAGAGCTTATAGGTATAAGCTAAACATGACCGACGACCCTACATGTAGGCAATGCCACACAAGCGAAGACGACATCCATATACTACTACACTGCACGAAGTATGAGGACGAGAGAAAGGTCCTCGAAAAGCGTCTCTCGACACCGGACAGCCGGCCACTTACCATTGCAAAGATTCTGGGTGCATGGTCTATAGACGACAATTGCCGCAAGGCGGCAGGCTATACCTGCTACAATTCCTCAACACCGCAAATCTGCGGGACCTGTGACACGTGCTTCCGCGCATATTTATTTATCTGTGTCTTTACGTGTGCATATTCATTTCCCTGTGTTTATTTACGTGTGTGAGTGTGTGATTTTTGTTTGTTTGTCCGGGTGAACCTTTTTTTTTTTTTTGAAGAGTGGCAAGCCAAATATTGGCTGACCTGTCTCAACACTTAAAAACAACAACAACAACAACAACACTATATATCGACTTAAATAGAGGGCGAAAATGAGGCACCCGCAATGCCGTTCAAGCTTGAACACAACTAGTATGTATACACTCTTAAGAATGAACTTCACCGCAAAGCACGCTCCTAGCCAACCATAATCTCAAATGATATCGTTATCTGCCCTGATTTGTTGAAAACGGGAGGCGAACGCCTTTTCTGTGACAATTATGAACAGCATAAGTGTCACAAAAAAGGCGTTCGCCTCCCGATTTCAACAAACCAGGGCAGATAACGATATCATTTGATATTATGGTTGGCTAGGAGCGTGCTATGCGGTGAAGTTCATTTTTAAAAGTGTCAGGCTGTCTGAGCACATCGAGCGGCAGTGCCTTCTACACTATCTAAATCACAAAACAATCACGAGGGTATAATCAAACCGTCTTTCGCGCTTTCGTTTTTCTCATTCATTGCATCGGTTAGCATATAGCATATAGCTAGTTACTGTATAGCTATCGTGTAGCATATAGAACTCTTTCATAAATTCATCCTCTTACATTACACTCTGTGAAGTGGGGTAGGACCCTGTGGCTACCACGGGGAAGCATCCCATGTCGTATATCACTTCTCCATCATTTATTGTTGTTGTTGTTGTTTCACACGCCGCAATCGTTGCGGTTAATCACCGCATCCCACACTCTTAAAAATGAACTTCACCGCATAGCACGCTCTTAGCCAACCATCATGATATCGTTATCTGCCCTCATATGTTGAAAACGGGAGGCGTACGCCTTTTTCTGTGGCACTTATGGTGTTCATAATTGTCACAGAAAAGGCGTACGCCTCCCGTTTTCAACAAATCAGGGCAGATAACGATATCATTTGAGATGATGGTTGGCTAAGAGCGTGCTATGCGGTGATGTTTATTTTTAAGAGTGTAATTGTTGTTTCACACGCCACGTTGTTGTGATCGAACTCACATCCTGACTCAAAAGGTATAGGACATGTCTACTACATCTACTACTACTACCACCACCATCACCATCGCCGCCGCCACTACTACAACTGCCAATGCTCTATCTTACACTCTAAAAACAGCACTTCACCGCATAGCACGCTGTGCGCCAACCATTGCCAAGAATGATAGGGTTATCGCTTCTGATTCGAAGAGAGAGGGGGCGTACGCCTTTTTGTGGCAATTTCCGTATATCCGAATCGCCACAAAAGGCGTACGCCCACCTTTCTCTTCGAATCAGAAGCGATAATCCTATCATTCGTGGCAATGGTTGGCGCACAGCGTGCTATGCGGTGAAGTGCTGTTTTTAAAGTGTAGGAACACTGCTCGCCGTTCTAGAAAATGTAGGACTTCCGTCCTCATTTGATCTTCATCATTATGATGCATCTCATCTTCTACATAACCTCTGTTAAGGGGGCAGAGCATCACCTGTTGCTATGAAACACATTATTACATCATGAAAGTTAAAATTATCAAAAAAAAATCGTCATCACAAACATTAAAATGAATTGTTGCTGTTGCACGCCGCGCACTACACGCAAAAAACTACATAAGTCTTTTACACACCAGGGATGGACAGTAATTATAGCACTTACTTGCATACTTACATGTATAATATTACTATTGTGAAAATAAAAATAATAAAAGCGGGACAAATAAGTAGGCCGAAGCAAAGATGCGTAGATTTCGGTTGTCCATCGCGTCTGTTAGAATTGTGAGACCCCGAGAAAAAAAAAATATTCACACCGCACTATAATATAGAGGACAACACACAGAAATTACATTTTGATTTCCTCTCACAGCCTACTATGGTAGGCAACGTCGTAAGTTCTTCACGAACAGAAGTAATGATAAAAATTGGAGCCAGTTACACGTTTTAGCAACACTCGTTTTCTTCAACACGCAGTTCATTTTCCTTCCATTTTTGACGAAACACTCAAACGGATGCCGTCTTTCAAATGCGTCGAGCGTGCCTACCTCAAAATATTCGTATAATAAAAATATCGAGGACCACTCACCTGAGCCTCATTAATCCCCGGCCCTGTGGTTCCGATTGACACTGGACACAATCGCAACTTGAGACGTGAACAGGCGCAGACTGCGACGCGCACTGCTTCGTTTCCGACGCACCAGTCGCGGAATGTTCGCCTCCGTCGCGCCAGTCGCGCGCGCGCGTGTAAAAAAGAAAAACGCAAACGGAAAGCAGATCGAGTAGGGAGGGGGGAAGAAAGAGGGAGGGAGAGAATGAGAAAAGCGTTGCGCTGTCTTCCCAGAAATGCTGCTCTTTCAGAGAACGCGCGGCCGCCGCGATCGCCTTTTCATCCGCCCTATTTGCGCCCGTGATAGAGTTCGTCACGTGACTGACTTACGTCTTACGTGATTGGCCATGGCTACCAGAAACATAGTTCACCATACAAGAAATCACCAACACCACACCAGCGTGTCATATTTTAGATGAGAGAACTGGTGTTCTGCACTCTTAAAAATGAACTTCACCTCATAGCACGCTCTTAGCCAACCATTATCTGGAATGATATCGTTATCTGGCCTGATTTGTTGAAAACGGGAGGCGTACGCCTTTTTGTGACACTTATGCTGTTCATAATTGTCATAAAAAAGGCGTACGCCTCCCGTTTTTAGCAAATCAGGCCAGATAACGATATCATTCCAGATAATGGTTGGCTAAGAGCGTGCTATGCGGTGAAGTTCATTTTTAAGAGTGTGAGGCTGGAACAACATAGAAGGGACGACCACATACAAGGCCTCAAGTTGCCTAAGAAATTAACGATGAAAGATGAAAGTCACTGAAAAGGTTAGCCAGCTGTAGGACTCGAACCCACATCTTCTGGATTACCGGTGACAACCGGTAATCCAGAAGGTGTGGGTTCGAGTCCTACAGCTGGCTAACGTTTTCAGTGACTTTCATCTTTCATATTTTAGATGTCGTGGTGAACGTGCGCACAGTACGTGGAGGCCAACGATCGTCACGACGGCGTTTTTCTTTCGGCGATTAACTGGATGGATATACGAAACAAAATATGCGGATTGTAATTCCACAAACGTGTGTCCGTGTACTCGATAACACAAAAAGCTCAGCCACGGCTTGGGATTCCGGGAGAAATTAAGAAGAAAAAAAAAAAGAATGTGAACAAGTAAGATAAAAAGAAAGTAATGAACGAGTGAAGTAAGTGCAGCACGAGTGTGCGAGAATAAAAAGTGAAGAAGCGAAAATATAAAGTGACGTGATGAGTTCCACTGTTCTGACGGTGCCTGATCGACTCCCTCTAAGACCCCGTCAGCGTCGTCAGCATCATCCTCATCACCATGCATCCTCTCATTTTTCCCCGATAGCAATGGGGTGGCATTCTGCTCAATGAGCGAAAGTCATCCCCATATCATCGTCTTTCGTCATAATGTATCTCTCTCTATCTCTCTCTCTCTCCATTGTTCTTCGCGGAAGTCCCCAAGCTCTACAGGGTGTTTCACGAACCCCCCCCCCCCCCCCCCCGGCTGAATAATTCGTGAACAGGTGGCGCTATCGAAGAAATTTCTTTTTGGTAAAGATCCTTGGGACATCGGCCATTAACTAAGTAATGAGCAGCCCATTTGCATACGCTCACTAATAAACATCTTAACTTTTAACTTTTACTTCGCACGCTTGCGGAACCTCTGTTTTACGCATCGGGACCTTCTGCGAAAAATATCGCAATAAAAAAAACACATCGACGCTTAGAGTTTTTTTTTTTTTTTTGAGTAATTAATCGGTTTCGTTTTACAGATTACTTGCGCGGAGCAGTGCACGAATGCGCTCTTCGGATCAGCTATCCGGCTGTCAATTTCGTGTTCACCCGCCTGGTTGACACACGGGGTTGACGGAAGATTAGGAACGGAAGAAAATTTATTAAGATTAATTAACTAATTGGAAATTTCTTCGATAGCGCCACCTGTTCACGAATTATTCAGCCGGGGGATTTTCGTGAAACACCCTGTAGACTTTGTGTTCGCCCCACTGTTCCGGAAAGACACGACTATATATAGAGCGCGAAGCGTTCGTTGCTTGAATTGTGGGTCCCACGGCCCTAGAGTTTTGACGATCGACACTGTATACGATCCTTTGCTCTAATATGTAAAACGTTTCGTGTTTGCCTTCACTTCCGATGCTTGTTGTTGGACGTGTAGGTGCAAAACTAATTCAACCAGCAACCAATTCGTGAAGAAACCACCCACTATAACTTATGCGTTGCAAGGTGCCTCGAATATCCAGCTCTGAGGTCACCAAGTTGCAGTTAACTGAATCCAATTTCAGTTTATTTTTCTTCGTTATTCTCCCCTGCCTCAGACTTCCACTGAATGTCGATCAACGATAACTTCAGTTCGAATGACGTTTACACGAACGCAGACAGTCTACACGGTCATATACTGGTATATATCACGCATATCGACTGAAATTCTCTATACTACAGGTGGCGTGGATCAGCTGCTACTTGGAAGCAACTGGGCTGATCCCACACTGTTCTGTTCCTGTTATAACTGCCACTGCAGGAAACTGTGTTTCTCGCTAAAGAGATCTTCTACCTGAGTAATACCCCTGTCAGACGGCACGATAAATGCCATTTCACTGAATGCACGGTGAATGCTAAGGGAAATGGCATTTAGCGTGCCCGTCTGTCTGGAGTATAAAAGGTGATGAGCAAAGCGCGTATAAATATGCATGCAACTATATGCACTGAAAATCTTCGAAATATGCAGTAAAAATTCTCAATGGTGCAATGTTTTTCATTGTTCTTGGTACGAAAGCAATGCAGAAAAAGACTTTTATCTTATTAGGAATAACACGGTAATAAAGCCGCTTTCCTTCTGCTGCGCACAACAAAGAGTACTTCCGCCTCAGATACAAATTGGAGTTGAAGGCTTTAGGAGTTCGTGACTGATAACGTAGCGTAGAAACAGGCTAATTGGTGGACGAAACCCATGTCGAAACAAGCCTGAACATGGGCAACGTGAAAAACACGAACATACACAACGTATGTTCGTGTTTTTTCGTGTTGCTTGTTTGCAGGCTTGTTTCGTCATGGCTTTGCGTTTGGCACAGCGTCGTGCCGATTGAAATGCGAACGCCGCCAGTCTTCGCAACGGTAATGTGGCGAAGGTGAAGTACCGCCTGTCGGGCAGTGGAGGCTGGAGCAGGCATTGTATTCATGCCCTTCTGCACCGCTTCCGGTTAGTTGCAAAAACGTCATCCGGTTTCGCGGCAAACACGGTCTGTGCCAACCGCTATGGCGACTGATACTGTTAATCGCTTCTGATTTGAGGAGAGAGAGGGCCGCATGTGCCTTTTTTTTATGGCAATTCAAATTGCCACAAAGAGGCGTACGCCTCCCATTTTCAACAAATCGGGAAAGTGAAAACTTCCTGTCACCGGCTGCGCTGTCTGAGGTTTTCCCTGGGTTTTCCGAAGACTTCCCAGACGAATGTCGGCGCAGTTCCCCCTGAAGTCAGCCCAGGACGCGTACTAACCCCCGTGTCGCCCCACTCCTTCCTGCTGTCCTCTCTCCATCTGTCAACGTCTGTACGCCGCTCATAGCCACAGTTGCTTCGCGGCGCTAACACGGAATTTAAAACAAAGAAAGAAGTGAAAACTATCATTCTGCATGGTGGCTGGTTCCGAGCGTCTTTAGTCGCGGAAGGACCGGAAGTCTTCGTGGCACCGAAAGTTGTGACGCGGCCTTGTTTACATTTACCTGAGAATGTCATCTATGGACGACCTGCACCCCTACACTCTTAAAAATGAACTTCACCGCATAGCACGCTCCTAACCAACCATCATCTCGAATGATATCGTTATCTGCCCTGATTTGTTGAAAACGGGAGGCGTACGCCTTTTTTGTGACAATTATGAACAGCATAAGTGTCACAAAAAAGGCGTAGGCCTCCCGTTTTCAACAAATTAGGGAAGATAAGGATGTCATTCGAGATTATGGTTGGCTAGAAGAGTGCTATGCGGTGAAGTTCATTTCTAAGAGTGTACGTCATTCACTACGTAACGCCACCGCAAAAAGCGTGCTGGTGGGCACTATCAGCTTTATCAGCTTTATCAGCCGACGCCTTTTCCCCGCTTCTTGTCCACCACAGCAAAATATAACCTCGAACCGGTCTTCTCCCGACGTCACGTGTTTGTAAACAGAGGGTCGTCTATACATGCCGTTTTCAGCGCTTCCGGTAGGGTGCCAAAACGACATCCGGTTTCACCCCAAACACGCTCTGCGCCAACCGCTGTGCCGCTTGATGCCGCTATCGCTTCTGATTTGAGAGAGAGAGGGTTGTATACGCCTTTTTGTGGCAACTCAAATTGTCACAAAAAGACGTACGCCTCCCGTTTTCAACCAATCAGGAAAGCGAAAAATATGATTTTGCATGGGGGCTGGTTCTGAGTGTCCGTATAGTCGCGGAAGGACCGGAATTAAGTCTTCCTAGCAACCGGAAGCTGTGGCGGGGGCTTGTTTATGTCTACCCGAAAATGTCATGTATACGAGCTGAACACCGCACCTCAACCCAACGAAACACGAAAAATATTCGATTCGGACCAGAATTTTCTCAAAAGACGACCCAACGCCGTCCCCGAAACCAGCAAAACCATCCATGAAAAAAGAAGTAAGCTGAGTTGAGTTGAGTTGATAAGAAAAAGAAAGAAAGAAAAATTGAGAAATAGGCACTCAGTACGAGAACCGGGGCTATACTCCTCCACATCACTTAAGAAAACAAAGATGGCTAACTACAATAAAACCCATGAGTGACAAAGACACTCAGCCAGTGACTCACACACACTGTCAGTCACACTGTGTCCACAAACTTTGAGTCTACGATTTGTGCGATTTTGCGAAGAAGTAAGCTCTCGCACTTGAAAGTACGCACTTTTCATGCACTTTCATGCGAAATATGCCACATCCGAAACTGCTCTCCAACGCGTCGATCAACGCCAGTTCGACTTAACCGAAATTCTCGGACCATGGTCGGACCCCTCAAAATCTGATGCAAGGCCTACGAGCTGTGGCTGAGTTCCTCTCCAGCACTGGACTAATGGACGAACTCTAATAGGACACCTTCCCATCATCATCACTTTCTCATCCCTTCCACAAGCGCAATGGGGCAGTGTACCGCCATAACGGCGGAGAACGACCCACCACATCATCATCCCATTTTTGTGTGTGTGTGTGTGTATATGCCACATCCTTCCCCCCTTTTTTCTCTTTGTTATATCACCATCGCCACCGTGCAACAACGTGAAAAAACATGCATTTCTATGCACCCATTCTGGTCAGTCTCAAACCAAGTCAAAAACTGTTCTTACAGCAGTAGCTGTATGTTTTGGGAAATCGCTGTGACTGTATCACAAAACGCTAGGTTTCGGTTTCGGTGACGCAGAACAAGTTACAATAGTCTAAAGCTAATATAAAAGCAGTTTTGACATATTCAGAGATGGGTACGTTGTCCCGGAAAGTGTCCCGATTTTTCAGTATTTCCTGTCCCGCTTTTGTCCCGATTTTAGTAATATTTTCCCGCTAATCCCAAGTCAACACATCACCACTCGCTTCACAGATCACAAGGCAGTATACTCGTCATTCTAAAGTAGCTGTGCATATATCAGCAATAGAAGTGTCAACATCCACACACAACAGCTACAGCTGAAATTCGCGTTGCACAATCGTAATCATACTGTAATTTTTCCATTGTCCAGATACAAAACCATACAAAAAAAAAAAGAAAGACATTCGCTGGCATGAATATCCGCGCTCTAATGATGAGGAATTATGTCTGTTGGGGAAAAATCACAAGAAAAAGAACAACACATGGTTCATCTCTGATTCATGGATTGGTCCGATTTATCGCAGCACTGCGTTCATAACGTATACATCTTGCTTTGTCACTAAAAGGCGTGAGTCGCTTTTAGCGTCTCCTGCTTCTAATAAACTACTTTCGCATTTATGCCGACCACACACGCCCGCGAATTTTCAGCCAGAGTTTCCGGCACCAGTGCCCATCACCAGTCATCGTGTTTTCGCGCGACCGTCGACGGTCAAGCCTGGATAGTGTGCTGATGTCGTCATCTGCCGGGCCTGATAACGACGCGTTCGTTCCTGTGACACAATGCGACGATAGTCGCCATTATTAAATTTTAATGTTTTCTTTCTTCTTTTTTTTTTTTACGTACTGGCTGCTCTCCTCCTCCACTGCCTACTATACCTCAGAGACAGCAAATCATTTCTTAGCAAAACAAACACCAAACTCTCCATTTCATCTGTTAGCAAAACGAACACCCAATTAACGTTGCATTTAAACTTCGATGTTGAAATTAATGGAGGCTGACTTACAACTGTGTTCGCTACCAGCATGTAATTGTTAAAAACCAGCGGCATGGCCGAGTGGGCTAAGGCGTCCGCTCGTTGGTGGTCACCAAGGTCGTGCTGAAGATTGGGAGGTGGTGGGTTCGAATCTTACCACAGGCTGTACGCTCTGAGGTTTTCCATGGGTTTTCCGAAGACTTTCCAGACGGATGTCGACACAGTTCCCCTTGAAGTCATCCCAGGAAGGATACGAATCCCTCTATCCCCCACTCCTCCTGATGTCCTCTCTCCATCTGTCCACGTCTGTACGCCGCTCATAGCCACAGTTGCTTCGCGGCGTTAACACGCAATCGTAACAAATATAATAAAATAAACTCACATCAAGAACGGCGTGGAGATTCTCGTGCCGGCAAAAATATCGAGCACATGTAAGGCTGCAAAAAAAAAAAAAAAAGAAATTTCGAATGGTAGCGTTTGCATGATGATAGCGCAGCGACATTGCGGACTGCAAATCGCCCGGGACATCCAGACAGTGATGTCGTGATTCTGAAACGGCGTGCTTCACAGTCTGTTGAGATCTAAAGCTACCAGTACATGTAGGGTGTCCGCTGCATGTCGACATTGTTTTGAAATGTGAGAGTGATGATGGCTTACAGGCTCCAACGGAGCCAACATGTGTTGGAGGTATAGTGCTGACGGACAAAGATAAATAGCATAATCATTCCAGGAGTTTTCCGCAACTGGTGCGAGTGATGTGGAGTTGCGGGCCTCACACGTTTTTTCTTAAAATCAAGTGCATAATTCGTGTGCATGCACGAAAATACTTTGAAGCAAACCGTCAACCGTGATATATCGAGTGATATAAAATCTTGGGCCATACATAGTGCACAATTTGCGAAGAAAGATGCGCTAACTGTTTCTTACTCTGTGTGACTGGAAAATTGCTACGTTGACTGAGTTATACAGCCTTATGCCGTTCAAATTGACCAAGGGCGCATATTTACGTAGTCTGTTGCATTCAGGAGACCATTCGCGAAGTTCAGTGGCAATTTGCAGTCCTGGGGAGTAAATGTCGGGACTAAATGTCGGGTTAGGGGACTAAAATGGGGAGTAATTGCAGACTAGGGGAGTAGAAGCTGCGATTACTCCCCGTTTTACTCCTTTTTTTCTTAGAGTGTAGTTGCAAATGTAGAGCAGGAATACACCCGAATGCTACCTGCGAGCCTCAGCGAAGCTAAATTCTACCCGCAAACAGCCAAAACCGCGGGTATTTAATCAACCACCAACAACAACAACCGCGGGTATACTGAACCCGCGCTCAGCCATGTGATAGTATAATGGTGTCCAGCCTTAGACATAAGTCTTGAGTCACTTCGACATGAGGGATCTTTTGTACAATACGGCGAAGTCAACTCTTTATTAGTGCGTAGCCTCGGCATTACAGGAACAAGAAATGTGTTGTGACTATGCTATGCCTGCGCTACGTGTGACTGAAAAAAAGAAAAAATAGCATTCTGATTATGAAAGACCCTGCGTTCATTTCATTACGACTCTTGTTAAGCTCACAAGATCATGCATTTCACTCCAGCGTAACAGAGGCCGCGTACGCAGCAGAGTAGCCGAGGTCAAGGTCCTCTGAAGAGCCCCGTAATCGTAGTATACGAATCCTAAACTACTTTCGAATCCCGCTACAGCGCTTACGCGTTCGTAGCCCTGTTCTTAGCGGATCGAAAAGCATGATAAATCGGTCTCGGGCCCCGCTAACGATGCTCCGGAAGTCGACCGCGTTCTAGGAAACGACCTAGGGAACTCGCCTGGGAAGAGTAGAAAACATTTGGGGAAACCTTTGGGGATATATGGTACCTAGGCTAATAAATCTGCGCTCCTTCTGGGAATCAGTACCCGGGGGTCCCTGATTAATGAGTTATCTCCTCCCCTTCGCCTGTGTTGTTGCATTGTTACGTCAGATAGCTGAGGGGATCGCCGTATTGGTCTGGTCGTCGGAAAGCGTCCTGAAAGTTACCAGTAGCCTATTGTTGACAGACGCTGTTTGTGGCTTTGTGAGTTATTCTAGATGATATTTCCTGCTGTCGTGCCTTCATTTTAGATTTTGCACGTCGGAACGTTGAAAATGAATAAAGGTGAAGTTCGTTGCTTCGATCTCACAGGTGCAACTGACGCCCAGCGTTACCAAGACAGTATAATAATAATAATAATATAATAATAATAAATAATAATAATAATTGCGGTTTACGTCGCGAGACAACTGAGATCATGAGTGACGCCTTCAACTGTCGGTCTGTGGATTGCTTTTGCCCACCTGAGGGTTTTTTAACGTGCGGTGAAAGCTCACCACACGGCGCCCCGTATTTAACGTCCCTCGCGGAAGACGGTGTATCTAAGCAACTCGTACAGATAGTAATAGTTTTACCCTCAAGGCTATTATACGAATCTGAACACGACAAATGACTTAGTTATAATTATTCTTGGTTAATTAACTTGGTTATTATAATTATTGGTTATAATTATATTTTTCTGTCTCGACAAGTGCCACGATTTCGTATACCTTCCAGAGTAAGACGGCTCTTTGGGCGTGAAGCTGGCGCTTCTAGTAGCCGGAGGACGACGTTCCTATGCAACCAAAGCTGACTCTTCACAAGATCAGACGCTATCAATTCAACGATCCGGAAACTGGCTAAACAAGGCCCCTAAGTGGGGACTCTAGGCTGGCTGTTCCAGACTTCGTTTCAGTTGGTTCTTTTGGGGCACTGCGCATCCCCAGAAGAACAAGAGACCAGGGTGTCGATCCGAAACGTTTTTCGTTCCGGTTTTCGTTCCGGTCCTATCATAAACGGTCCGGTACCGGTTCTGCTCCGGAGCAAAAAAATAACGGTTCATACCGGTTTTAACCGGTTCCGCTTCTGGTGGGCATATTCATTCACAGAAAAAAAAATCAATGTTGCGAAATGTAAACCCGTTTCTGCCGCATACATGATATTTAATATTAATAGGCAGCTGAGAAATTGATATGTTTCTGGTTCCTGTAGGTGACTCTCTGTTCAAATAGGCTTTCTCCTCTCTTGAAGCGCATGACACAGACGGACTTGTTTGTCGTGATGTCATACGTAAAGTACTTTCTTGCTGGATTGGTGCGATGAAATTAAAACGAACACTACGGCACATTGGTAGAGAGTCACAACCGGTCACATGTACCTCTAAGTCTATGTGCGCGAACGATAAAACGTTACAGCCTAAGAGCCTAAGGGTCATAGTATACCGACATACATTGCACCGCAACCGTAACTCTCGTAAAGTATCCATGACATGACTTCAGAACACACGACGACAGTTTCATTCGCCTACTCGTAGTACAAATCGGCGAAGTTTTTGCTTGGACCGAAAACCGTTAAATAAATTTTTCGGTTTCACTCCCGAGCGAAAAAAACGTATGCGGTTTCGATTCGGTTCCGGTTCGCACCAAAATAGCGTTTTTTTTCCGGTTTTCGGTTCCGGTTTTCGATTCGCTCCGATACCCTGCAAGAGACATGAACTTGATGACATATCACCGGCTTTGTTAATAAAGGGCTGTTCGTCTATCATCTCTCAGTACTTAGCAGTCCTGTTCACAAAATCGCTCAATCGTGCAGCTCTTCCCGCAGAGTGGAAAGTAGCAAATGTAATACCAATACTGCGATACATAAGAATGGTTCCAAAGATTATGAAACATGTATTGTACAGTAATATTATGAGGCATTTAAATACGAAAAAATCTTTTTGTTTCCGCTCAGCATGGTTTTCGAGCACGCTTTTCATGCAATATCATTATTGTGGATTTTCTAAATGACCTTACCGAGCAGACCAAGTTGTCTGTATTTTTCTAAATTTTAGGAAGGCTTTCGATTCTGTTTCCCATTCTCTTTAGCGCATAAGCTTATGAATATTATGTCTTTCTCTTTCACATTTGAATGGCTTCTCTTTGAAGGCAGCTTCCCGCATGGCGGCTGAGTATAGTGACGGAGTGCGCCGGCGGGGGGTGACCGCGAATTTTGGGATTGGACTCTTTCACATTTGGATGGCTGACGTCCTTAAGCCAAGGAACAAAATGCGTTGTCCTCAATGATAATAAACCTGACCATGTTAACCTTACATCGGGCGCCCCACAAGGAACAGTTCTTGCACCATTACTTTTCCTAATGTTTGTTACCGATGACCCTGCAAGACGTCTTCTCTTGTGCTACACTTTTAGCTGATGATTTAATCATAGACTGCGTGATTAATAATATACGCGTAAGCTGCAAGCTGATTTAGACAGAATCAATACTTGGTGTCACATGTGGAAATTAAATCTCAACGTAAATAAGTGTAATCATGTCCGTTTCACACACACACACAAGAAAAAAGACTAGCTATCCCCATGTACCCAAAGTCAACCAAAAAGGTTAACCGTATGTTAAACTTGATAAGGCGGAAGTTCAAAAAAGCAGGACACGGTGCATACTTCATTTGTTAAATCCTTCTAGAATACGACTGTGTTGTATGGTTTCCTCACATTAAAATTTTACGTGATAGTCTTGAGAGCGTGCATAACAGAGCAGCTCGATTTGTTTTAAACGACTAGTATATGGAACCCTGGACAACGGAGACCTACTCCGTCCTCGCGGAAGCTCTGGAACACCCCTGCTCCCACTCTATACACGAGATTCAACCCTACCCTGCGCGTATACGGCCGCTGTCTGACCCACCCTTCCCATCCCCTTCGTCCCTTCGGCGCCCTCTCTTGCGTGGGCGCCTGGGGCGGCTGCTCCTCTCGCACCCCCGTCGCTACGGCTCTGATCCAGCACTCCCCTCTGCACTAGCTGTGGCGTGCTGGCTGATATTCCTCACTGCATCCTACCACGACCTACTAGATTATAACGACCATGTCACAATCAGCAAACCCTCTGAGGAGCCTGTCCGCACGATCCGCCAGGGGCGCTACTGATCGGCACGCCACGATTGGACGATGGAAATTTGACTTCTGAACGCGCAGAAGCGTACGTACGACTACCGTAGCAGACGACAGCGATAGCTCCTATGAAATCGCGTAGAATGATGATGATAATCAACCTCAGAATAAAATATCTGTAGAACGTCCACCGCTTGTACAGAAATACTAAGGTAAGCTGAAGTACAAAGTATTGTAGAAGTTGAGAAAGCAATAACTGGGACGATGAGAAGCGCCACCGCTACCTTCCAAAAATGCGGCGCAAGGAATGGGTGCGCACGACATGGTCGTTATAATCTAGTAGGTCGTGCATCCTACATTGCCGGCAACACCTTCTACACCGTGACGCCCTCTGTCGTCATGTATCCCAACTTGGCTACAGCCCTCTAACATGCATTACCTTACTGGCAGAGCCGTTTATGAGGAGAATTTGGCCATTCTGTGATCTTTTGCCACCCGGAGATGGGGAGCCGCCGTGACGTCAGAGCCGTCATCGCTCCGCCCACTTGACCGGGATGAAAGGCGAGCCGCGGCGGCACGGGGGGCATTTCAAGTGATTTCAAGGCTGTGCCTCTGCTCCAAAATGGCGGAATGGGAGATTTCAAGGCGTAGCCACGAGATAGCTCTGATCCAAAATGGTGCCACTGGCCTTGGCACCGCCCATCGTGTGACGTCAAATGGCGCGCTTTGAGACAGGCTCCTCCCAATGGCCAAACTCTCCTTATAAACGGCTCTGCTTTGGGTGCCGTTCTACAGCCGACTGAGTGGGCAGTCACCACTGCGCCCCTCCGCTTTCTCCACGTTTCTTACCTTATCAACGTCTTGTGACCGCGTGTATGATGTTTTAGGGGGGGGGGGGGGGGTCTTTCTTCCCTTCCTTCCTTTTTTTTTAATAGCAAGCCGACCTCTGTCTGGCTGACCTTTCCTTACGGCGATAAAACTTGAACTTAATTGGCTTCACTTGGCTACTAGTAGAAACAATTTAAGACTCACATTTTTTCATGGCATTTCTCACGAAAAGACTGGCATTGACGAAAATCGTTTTCTCTTGCCCCCTACTTCATTTTCGCACCGTGATCATCCACGGAAAATTCAAGAAATATATGCTTAAACATATTTATAGATGCTCATTGGGGTAGAGTATCGCCTGTGGCGATGAACCTTCCCACTCTCCAAAGCCAAAAATAAAGTTGTTTTTGTTGTTAGATACTCATTTTTTCCAAAGTTAATTAATGATTGGAACCGATTACCCTCTGCCATTGCATGAACTGGCAACAATGGGCATTTCGTTTGAGAATGTTTTTGAATTTGAATATTAGAGCAATGCCACTATCAATTAACCCGCGGACGTGCTGTACAATAATTGTTTATCATCTTTTTGCTTCCCTGTATTGTTGAATTACCTCCATTCTTTTTTTTAGTTTTTTTCCCCCTAAGGAGCAAACATAAGCTGGTTGGTTTGATATAATGAAAATAAAATGGAGAAGGTGGCGCTCATGCAGGGAGCCGGCTACTCCAGTTCGGTTAAATATTCACTAAAGTCGATAAAGTGGTAGTTCAGATATAAAAAGAAATGAAAATAAAATAGATGTCCCGTGTCACATACACTTAGATAGGGATGGTTCATTACATCGTGTGCGCATTGTACTGCACTCTAGAGTACCGAAGAGAACAGAATTATCCTTAGCTACATGTCGTACTTGGCGAGATACAAGCCCTCGAACACACGCCCGAGTAAAGCACAGACGTCAGAGACCCCAGAGCTGAGGCCACTCCCATTGGTAACCGTAAGCACGTGACCTCTCTCGCGCTGCCTTATTGGCGGCGACGCGTGCTGTGATGTCAGAGCCGGGTTAGTTTCGGTACTCGCTGTGCCAATTTTCTACGCTCCAACTGAGACATCGTCTCTGTGTTCTACGGGTTCATCTCGGAGCAAAGAATCGTCTTTAACGTTTATCTTCGATAACCTCGGATGACGTGTCGCAATCACTTTAAATTACACTTCAACGCCAAATGGATTGACCCAAGCAGCACAATGTACCGAAAGTCAAGTACAATAGGGGTGGACGGTATGTGTCTTATCAAGGTTCTTTAGCCTCACGCGTCTGTTCAAGGCCTTCCACCCACCCGTCCACCCCTATTGCACTTGACTTTCAGTACATTGTGCTGCTTGGGGACACTTGCTTTTGAGACCATGCGAATATAACAACTTACTTCGGTTGGAACGTCAGCGGCTCCACATTTTCCTGTGGGGTCAGTAACGACCGAAAACGAACGCGGGGGAGAGCAGCAGAGGGAAGAAGGGGTTACGTAAAAGGGAAACACGCGGAGAGGTCTGTCGCAGCTACGAAAACCTGCTACGCCGCAATCGTGTGTTGTGGCAGACAGAAGTTACACACATATGTTGAACTATACGGGTGTTCCCCCCGAAGGTCCCCGGGCTGAATAATTCGTAAACCGGTGGCGCCATCAAAGAACTTTCTTTTTGGTAAGGATCTTGGGGGCAGAGGCCTTGAACTGAGCAGTGAGTGGCTCATTTGCATACGCTCACTAATTAAATAAACATCCCCATTTTTTAAATTTTACTTCGCACGATTTCTGAACCACTGCTTTACGTATATCGGGACCTTCAGCGAAAATATTCCAAGAAGAAAAACACGTCGATACTTAGTGATTCTTTCGAGTAATTAATCGGTTTCTGTTTACACATTTCTTGCGCGCCAATGCGCTCTTTGGATCAGCTATCCGGCTGTCAATATCGTGTTCATTCGCCTGGTCGGCATATAGGGGTGACAGAAGATATGGAACGGCCGCAACACTGCAAGAGAGTTTTTGGTGTTCTACTCCTTCTGTGACGTCCCTCGCCGTAGCCAAAGGGGACGGAGCACAAAATTCACCAAGAAAAGGGGATACTCTCAACGTGGGCACCCGCAGAGGCGAGGAGGAATGGCACCACGCACGTCGTTAACAACAACAAAACGTGATTTAATGGACAAAACTAAACGCTACGCCACTATTCAGTTCGTATGATGGATAACACAAATCGCGACAACAACACACATGATATCAGGCGAACACAGCTTAAATATATGACATGATATACTGTAAATGAACAATTATACAATACGCGCGGGAAATGAACGCGTGAATCATGTGCAAACGAGGCAGACATGACAAGCGGCAAGACTGACTGACCCTGATTTTGCGCACCCCGACGACACCACATCTTCACCAGGCCATGGACGATGGCGTGGCAGACGAGCTCTGAAGACGACTTCGGCAGTGACCTACGCGGCCGGCTTTCCATGCTGTGGCTTTCGGTTGCTGCTTCCGTCGATCTTCATCCGCTCTGGTCTCCATTCTTGGTCCACGGCCGGGTTAAACAACAGCGAAGACTTGGCGACGCATGTTTTGCGAAGACGCGGCGATTTGGCGGCAGGCCTACCGTCCCACTTGGAGGCTCGGTCCCAGGAGCTCGGCTACCGCCCTCGTCGATCCGTCTCTTCGCTCACCACATCGTCGTCGGGTGCACCTCCTTCGGTCAGTCACCGCCAGCAGGGCCTCCAGGTCGTAACTTCGGTTGACCGGACGTCAGCGCTGGTCGAAGGAGACTTCGGGGACGAACCCTCAGGTCGAAGGTGGGTTCCAGGCATCAAGGCGCCGCCGTCGTCCATCTCTTTCCGGGCATCCGTCCGGGCTCCCGCTCTGGATCACATCTGGACGACTCTTCGCTGGTTCCGACCCTCGACGCAAACTACGACTGACTGTGTCGGCGACTATCTCACTCTCTCCTTCTCTCGAAGTCATCCATGGTTTATATAACCTTCCCGCGCCATCACACAGCCCGGGCCAGTCACGTACGCAAAACCAAAAACACATGTGCGTCTGACACTGCATTCGCCGAACGCTGTAATTGCCGCTGCTTCCGTTAACGTACATTTATGCTGCCGTTTACACAAAGTCGCCTATAGGGGGGGGGGGGGGGTATGTTTATTGAGAAAAAAAAAGCAAGGAAAGGTTAGTCAGGCAAAGACCGACTTGCTATTCCTTTCCTCTAGGGGAAAACACCACTGTCTAAGGAGGAGCAGATGTCACCCTTTCGCAAGGAGAGACACTGCGCACATGTCAACTAAAGTTTTATGGCTTTCAACTGTGGGGGAACACGAGCTTTTGCGACCGTTTGAAAGGAACAGGCACTTAACGCAGGGAAACATCCCACATCATCATCATCATCCATTCATCTATGTTGTTGTTGTTAAAAGCAACAGGGCGCGCTGTCCCTTTGATGTTAGAAAATTGGAAAAAGTCTGTGAAACCGATTTTATCAAGAAGCTCGTACCGTCACACTTCTCTACCCGATTAGTACACAGCGTTCGCGATGCATTCCTAATCATCCATGAGAAGAGCATGCTATCTCATCTACAGAACGACAGAACCGCCAGCGCTGGTTACCAGTCGCGTTGAGAAGTAGGTAATACCAAAGCGTCTCCTGCGGCTGTTCCTAATCTTCCGTCGCCCCCGTGCGTGAACCAGGCGGAAGAACACGAAATTGACAGCCGGATAGCTGATCCAAACAGCGCATCGGCGCACTGCTCCGCGCAAGAAATATGTAAACCAAAGCCGATTAATTACACGAAAAAGTCACTAAGTGTCGACGTGTTTCTTCTTGTTTTGTTTTTTCTTGAAATATTGTTTCCTGGCGGACCCGATACGTAAAACAGAGGTTCCGTAAGCGTACAAAGTAAAATTTAAAAGTTATATAGTGCTTATCTAATTAGCGAGCGTATGCTAATGAGTCACTCACTGCCAGGGATTTCCCTACACCCCCCTCAGGGGGGGTGTACGCCCTCCCTGCATTTTTGCAACCCCCCCCCCCCCCTGAAATTTCTCAGGTGACTCCACCCAGCTCGGCCACCAACACGTTCTGGTAGTGAGTCCGGCGCAGCGAATTACATCCTGTGCTGTCAAACTTGGGCTGTAGGACCACAGTCATGCAGATGATCGTACCATGCATTTGTCCAAAATCATTTGAAAAGACTGTGCAATGCATATATTGCGCGTATGTACGAGCAAAAATGCGTGCGGGCACGCAAACTCAATGTGGGTCATCAAGAGCCATTTGCGCCCAACTCAACCAAGCGAGGCATTCTAAGGTTTTCACCGTTGATTGCTAGGTGTTCGTTGACAAGATGGTAGTCTCTTATCTTTGTCGGTCGTGTGATTATGCATCTTAATGTTGAAATGCCGTTCACAATGAATCTCTATTCTAACGTACTGTGTTCTAAAGTAGTAACATGTACAAATAAACCGGGAAAGCTGTGCAGATATGTCACCAGTGTGCCACGATTCTTTCCGTGTCTAAGAAAAATTCCGTAAGTGGAACCTTCACCAAGCATGACCCCCCCCCCCCTTTGAAAGCTCGCCCCCCCCCCCCCAGTAGTGAATTTCTGGGGAAATCACTGCTGACTGCTCAGTTCATGGCCGATGTCCCAAGGAACTTTACTAGAAAGGAAGTTCTTCAACGGCGCCACCTGATTACGAATGATTACGCCAGGGGACCTCCGGGAAACATCCGGTAGATCTATCAAGCGAACTCTGGACATCCTGAGACATCTCAATTCATTGTCAGAAGTTTTCGCAACCAGTGTAAGTCCAGTGCACGATGATCTACACGAAATATATCTCCGGTATGCACTTGAGACAGACAGACAGACAGATATTCCGCTCGCGCACATCCTGCTCATCCCACGCATCTAAACCCTGCTCACGCACATGCATGAGCGGGGTAAATGCATGCATGAGGATTAATTTACCGCTGCACTCATATGGACAACATGTTCAACCAAACTATGATGATCTCTTGCGCACGAAGCACGACGAAGAGCACTGTAAGATGCACCACTCGCGTCGCCTTGAAGTCGAAGCAAAAAATGAACAAATCACTTCATAACGACACCACATGCCACGAAGGGCCCCCATTATCCGGCTTGGAGAACAAGCGTATCTCACGCTCCTCGCGGCTGACCCAAACGTCTTCCGTCTCGAATCTCGACACACAACTCCCGGCGGGGTGTACTACCGAAAATCTCCCGCCATTCGCGTTCCGGTCGCCGTTTGCTCATTCGTGTGTTCAGTGCCGTCGCGAAGAAACCTGAGTGCTCATATCTGTCAAAGCACACAGGCTCAACAGACGACGCAGAGAGAACGTCGGGCTACTAAACATAGCGGGGAAAGAGGTTTGATGGAGAGCGCGAAGAGCACCGTTTCTTTATATCACGGTGTCAGGAAGGTCAGAGACGAGAGTGGCTCGGCCACTTTCCCCGACAAATACTTCCCGCTGCGCTGAAGGCATTGTTCACTGCGCACGTGCTGCAGAAGCGTCCCTCTGGCTACTGCAGACGTTGATCCTCTCGTTGAAAGGTATGTAATGCTATATACTGTACTTGTGTGTCTTGTGCACTTTTGAGAATAGTGGTGAATCGACCGTCTATCCACTTGCGCACTTTTCCATGTGTACACCTCTTTGGTTGAAGCCTGCAGAAACTATAACGGTGTTACGATTGTTCAGGAACGATACCTCACGGTATCAGCAGCGATATATATGTAGTTTACACTGTTTGCGAATGACAACGGGAAGATATTCGTTCAGCATTTGTCCAAGTTTGCGTGCGATACGATGCCAAAAGCACAAAACAGAATCACTCTGGAAAACGCGTTCAACGCTTGTCCGAGTTTCGTGCCCGTGCTTTGGTCGACGTTCTGCAACCGTGCTTTGCGCACATTTTCGTCTGAATTCCCGAACAAAAAGAAAGCAGAAATATCGAGCGTCTTTTAATAGATTCTCAGCATGGCTACAGGACGATGTACTATTCCCATTTATAAATATGAGAAAGAAAAAAAATTGTGTTCCATAAGTTTTTGTGCTTTAACTTTCGTGTCTACTAGTGTTGCAATTGCAATTGGCAGCTTTCCAACGCAGGGGAGGTGAGGCTAACAGACGCGGCGTGTCTGCTTTTCCGCTTTTCCACACCCATATCCCAGACACAGGACGTGAGGTCAGTGCTCCGTGAACGGTGGCATTTTGAAGTACGCGAAAACTAAGAACTGCGCAAAAAGGGTATTGAAAATTTAGGCTATCGATGGGCTTGGCATGCTTAGCGGCTCAATTATAGGATACATAATGGTTCCGTACACTTCGTACTTGTTTTTTCTCATATTCTGCGCATATGCTTTTATTTCTGCAAAGACGCGCTGATGCGGGACGTTTTGCCATGTGATTTGTCACACAAGCGGTCTGTATATTACAAAAAAGAAGCAGCACACGATTTCAATATCTTCATTTTTTTTTTTCTATAATCAAACTCAACTGAAACTCAAGAAGAACAGAACAAGAAATGACTAAAAATATGTCCAGCAATACCTGACGTCACCTTGTGTCCACATGTGTACGACTATGCTTCTTCCACGGTTTAATCCCTAGGAAGTGCTTCTGATTGGAGTTTGAAACCGTGATACTATCAGTGTGAAGGTAGGGGGGGGGGGGTACTTGATACATATATTCTGTCTTCGTGACAACTGAAACACGTTAGCCTGGTTTCCTATCGGTAGCAAGGAGGACCGCAGCGGCCAGTACCGCAGCTGACGTTACTCCGAAGAGAGAGAATTTCCGCTGTCTCCATACTCACTGATTGGGCTTTTTGAAGAGGAGTAGGCATAGGTTCCGCTGTGTGCACGAAAGAAGCATTACTTATCTTATCTTGCTCGCCTTCACTTTTCCTGATGGCGTCCCACTCGCTTGCTTGTAGGTCTTTCCTGACTCGGCGTATTCGTCGCCACTGGCATATGATTTCCACTTCTGCATTTATGTTGGTTATGCAATTTCAGCTCGATTGCCTTTAGGTTGTGTTTTTGAAGCAAACGGACGACAAACACGGTAGTGTGAAACCGGCTTATAGACAGTTACACGTAACTAGTATGATAATTTCGACGGTTGGAGGAGTAAAGATAATAAAGAGTTTTAGCAGCCCGTTGATAACGTGGCTAGCGTCTCACCGTATCAACAGGAACCAATCAGTGGATAAGATTCTGAGTCACGTACGAGTGCGATTGGTTCCGATAGAGACGGTAACTTTATCAACGGTATACTGAAACTCACTAATAGAGTTTTAGTACATCGTACGCAAAGGCGGTAGCGTATACGTCACAGATAGCGTTGGTGGTCCTGCGCGCCTTGCGCGAAGCTCTCTGCGCAAAGCTCTCGCGCTGCGCTTGCGCACCACCATCAACGCTATCCATTGCGTACACAAAGGTGATAGCGTACGACGTACTAAAACTCTCTAATGCCGTCTACCGGAAACGCATGCGTGTTCCCCGGAAGCTGATAAGCTTGGGTAATAGGATTTTTCGCTGTGAAATTTAAGGTTCTTCATCGTTAGTTTTACGTTTCGCAATTCATTTTGCAATCGTTTTCACTTATTTTGAAGATAGAATTTTTCTTGGAAGTGCACAAGATGTATCTAACAGAATAAATTACCAGTCTGTGCATAGATAAAAATGGAGAGCGTACATGTAAATCATGTGCCCATAAATTCTGTGCTTTTTATGGCTATTGCGCAATCTTTGAACAGTGGCTCTCAGTGTAACATCTGCTCTGTGCTGATCACCCACAACAAAACTTTTGGCCTTCCAACATTACTTTGAGTTGGAGTAGTGAGCATGGCTGTGTACTACCAACACATGTGCGAAGCGTTCCGCCGCATAGTTGTCGCTTGGACAAGGTTTCGCAGCCGAAATATGTAATATGTAACCCGCGCCTATTATCATTAATTTCAAAATAGCAACTTTCTTGTGATTCTGAAGCAAAACCAGCAGAATACTTGTAAACGTGTTGCAAAGATGCTCTAAAGTTGTGATATACAGAGTGCCTGCCCCCGCAGTACTACTAAGAATAAAATCATAGAATCATTTTGAGAAATAAGGTGATAAAAACTGGCTGGCTCAGAAACTACACGGCACAGCGTAGGATATTTTAAAGCGGCATAACCACATACGTAACTATTCGTACCAGCTCCCGTGGCATAGTGCCTAAGATGATCACTTTCCACGCCGAGACTGGGAGGTGACACGGGTTCGAATCCTGTCACCGGCTTTTCTGTCTGAGGTTTTCCCTGGGTTTTCCGAAGACTATCCAGGCGAATGTCGGCTCAGTTCCCCTGAAAACATGCGTGTATCTGCATCCTGAAGAAGTACGTAGACATTGTGACTTGCTGTCGAAGTTGCTGGCTCCCTTTGTGGAACACTGTCGGAACGTCGTCAAGTTTCAGTTCTTTCCTTTTTTGTGTCAATTCAGATTGCCTTTTGGGAGCAGTCGGCCCAGTACGCATACTAACCCCCTGTTTCCCCCGTTCTGATATTCCAGTCATCCAACGCCATCTGCGTGTGACTGGGATTGGTGAATATGTCTGCTGCACAGTTTCGCTTTGCGCCTTTTGACCTCACAATCGTCTCTCTTATCTCCCGACAGCGGTCAACTATAACGTGAACGAACTGGGAACACTTATAGATGAACTCCCCGCACCTTTTGTGCTCTGTGGGGACTTCAACGCCCACACTGTGATTTGGGCAGCACACGCTGTGATGCAAGAGGTGAAATACTTGCGGGTCTGCTTGCCGACAGGAGTCTTCGTGTTCTAAATGATGGCTCTCCGACGTTTATTCACACCACGTACCTTTCATCGTGTCTTGACCTCACCGTTGCATCGCCATCAGTAGCCCGCTGGTCTGTATGGCGCGTGGATGCTGACACCCTTGCTAGTGGACCATCTACCGGTTTTGATCAGCATACAACATGTCCGTCAGTCATCTGCCTCAGTTTGCATTGGACGGACAAACTGGCAACACTATCAAGACGCCGTCGAGATTGCTTCTTCAAGTGGTGGGCTCCGAAATGAGCAGGACTTCCGTCGCGCAGTGGCTAACGCGACGCAGGAGGCTACAAGGGCATTCCGGCTTCCTTTTCATTTTTCTGCAGTGGACACCGAATACGAGCGGCTCCGTGCCCTCCGTCGCCGCGCAGAACGGCGTGCGCGACGCACCCACCTACCGCCAAGGAGCGCGACGGGTGCAGAAGGCTGCCCACCGGCACTTGTGTAAACTCGGACGGGATTATTGGCGCCGTTTTTCGACATCCCTGTCTCCCCGAACCCCGATGTCTCGAATTTGGGGAGTACTCAAGGGACTTTCTACTCCTGTGGTTCAACGGCACCCGTTCCGCTCCCTGTCCTTGGCCACCTCGCGTTCTGAACTGTGCCTTTCGAGCACCATTGCGTGCGCCTCACAGCGCAGCCTCCAGTCGTGCTCTCTCAGCTCAAAGTATTCCACCTGGTATGCAGTCTTCGAAAGACCCGGCTCTGGACCTGCCTCTTACCCTTCTCGAGATCGACTCTGCATTACGGGGACTCTCCTCAGCATACCTCCATGGAGCAGACCAGATCACATATAAGGCACTTCGGAATCTTCCCCTGTCAGGGCGAGCATCCCTCCTACGAAACTTCAACGACAGCTGGAGCCAAGGGGAAGGCCCTAACGAGTGGAAGACAGCGATGGTGGTCCCTTTACTTAAATCAGGTGAATCGCCGCATCACATCGATTCTTTCGGCCCAATAGCTCTTACAAGCTGTGTGGGGAAGACCTTAGAACGTATGATGTTCAATCGCCTGAGCTGGTACCTTGAGAGCACGTTTTTTTTTTTCCGAGGAGATGGCGGGATTTCGCCCAGGCCGGTCAGCGATGGACAGCGTCATAACTCTAATCAGTAAGACACATACCGCCGGATAGCATACAGCCGGATGAAAGCTAAAGTAACACGAAAACTTAAAAAAGAAGACCGAAGCGTTGGCGTAAGTTTTGTCAACACCTTTCACCGTTTGATCCGGCCACAAAGATCTGGAGGACAATTCGAGCTCTGAAGGATGCGCCCCCCCCCCCTCCCCCCAAAAAAAGAATCCTCTCTCGGCATTCGCTATCGTTAAGGGTGTAGACAAAAACACGATAGCGATGGATTTCTCCGTCGTCCTATATGGCACCGGCGGCTGCCTCGACGACTGCGGTACACAGCAGTTTTGTCCAGAGCTTGACTGCCGAATTCACCAAGACTGGCCCCATCCACCGGAGGTTATGGACCACGACTTTACTCTAATCGAGCTAAAGACGGCTTTGAAACTTGTGAATGTTGTCTTATCCCCGGGACCAGATAACATCACTTATGCCGCATTACGAAGCCTTGACGGCCGGTCTCTCCGAGCTCTCCTTCGTGTTTATAAATCAGGGAAGGATAACGGGCGTATTTGGTTACCGTTTCCATTTCGTTACTGGCTATAGTATTTTCGTTTCCGTTATTCGTTTCCGATACCGGCCTTTCAATTTCGTTTCGGTTTCGTTTCCGTTACTGTTTCCGATAATGGAACGGTTCTTACAGAGCTGCGGTAGGACAGCCCGTCCAGCCCTATCAGCACCCTGTTTTGCCTGAGCGCTGGTTCGGTGTCACGCGTGCACACTACACAAGTCATTTTACGTCGTTGGGATGCGCACATCCTGCAAGATAAAATATGTATATATGTATATATATGGGATGTGTCATTAAAAACTGACCAGAATTTTTTATAAAAAAGCTGTGAGAGCAGCAGAGATGTTGTTTTGCAGTTGAGTTCTGCGACCAGGCGGGACATCCTCCGGAAGAGAGTATGTAACTACCAGATGACTGAATACCTGAAATTCATTAATTAATTTTTAATTAGGGAATTTCGGGCACAAGCGAGATAGCAGATTGAGAGGCTATCTTCGATGAATACCTTTCCACGCTTAAAAAATCCTGAAACACGCACGTGCACTGAAATATCCATACCGGAATTTCGGTATGCAAATGAGCCAAAATCGAAAAAAGCGCGCCTGAGGAGCGCGTCACTCATGCCGAAGGAGGCTTATCTGGCCCGGAGAGGGGTTTATCGGCACAGCTGAGCGGCACCCACTCCATTATTTCCACCGCTCCAAATCACGTGACCCTCTGACGTGAAATGAGCGCTGTACTCCCCGCGTTCCCGGTCGCCGCAGTTTCAGTTTTGGCTCATTTGCATACCGAAATTCGGGGATGGATATTTAGCGCATGTGCGTGTTTCAGGATCTTTTAAACGTGGAAAGGTGTTCAACGAGGATAGTCTCTCAATCTGCTATCTCGCTTTTGCCCGAAATGGCCTAATTAAAAGATTAATTAATTAATTTCAGGTAATTAGTCCTCTGGTAGTTACATACTCTGTTCCAGAGGATGTCCGCCTGGTCATAGAACTCAACTGCAAAACAACAGCTACGCTGCTCTCACAGCTTTTTATAAAAAAATTCTGGTCAGTTTTTTATGAATGTAGGAACATGTTTTCAGTCTTCAGTCACTCGGTGTCCAACAACTCAGGATGGGCGTAACTTCCATCCATGCAGTGTCGCATTCATAGGCGGACGCTCTCAATAGTAAATAATACTGCCATGGCCACAGTGAAATAGATAAAAAGTACAAATAAGTAACTAAAAATCATTGGCTGGCATCCTCGTGCTATGGTGGAGTATAGTCATGTGTTGATTGTCATGGAGTTATGAGCACTGGGGCGAGGTGAGTGAGGGATGAGCCCTCGAGGTCCAATTTGCGCTTTCTTTCCATGCTCCCGTGTAGTATTTAGAGCATTACAGGGAGTGGAGTCATCACAATACAGAAACAAAAAAAAAAAAAAAAGAAAGTCACTCAGATGACATCGCACAACAGGAATAGCCATTACCCGAATTCAATACCGGATGATAAATTCGTTTTCGTTTCTGTTTCTGGTAATGGAGGACCTGGTAGGCGTTTCCGTTTCCATTATCGTTACTTTAATATACCGTTTCTGTTTTCGTTACCATTACCGTTACCCTTCCCTGTTTATAACACGTCTTGGCAACAGGGATTACAACCAACTACCTGGAAGGAGGCGTTAATCGTTCCCGTCCTGATACCACCAGGCAAGCCACCAAATGCTCTGTCCTCTTTTTGCCCTGTGAGCCTGACAAGCTGTGTGGGAAAACTGATGGAGAGAATGGTTTTGCATCGTCTCGACTGGTGGCTCGAAAAGCAAGGTACTTTCCCTCACGAAAATGGCAGGCTTTCGTCGCCACCGAAGCTCCATGGATCCAGTTCTTGACCTCGTTTTCTACAGTCCCAACATGCTCGTGCACATCGGCGATCGTTGTATCAGTTTTCCTCGACATCAAGCGCGCCTATAGATACCGTCTCGCACATTTGTGCACTGCACGCCTTGTGCTTTTTTGGAGTGTCTGGTCGACTCTTCAGCTGGCTCCACGATTTCCTTACGACCGGACTGTCGCTGTTCGCGCATCCCACGGCCAAAGGTCCTACGCATCCCGTTCATCAAGGCGTACCCCAAGGAAGCATTCTGAGTCCAAGACACTCTTCAATGTAGTAATGCAGGCTAAAGCCGATAATTCCTCGCAAAGTAGCATCTCTGTGTATGCCGACGACGTTGCCCTTTGGACAGTAGGCTCGTCACGACCAGCCATTCAGCGCAGTTTGCAGCTCGCCTTAATTGAAGGCCATCTGTGCCTCACCGACATGGGATGGACCTTTCGCCCGAAGAGTGGCGTTGAGCTCCCTTTCACCCGCAAGGCTATGAGAAATATTCCCTCTTTGGGTAGGTGCAAAGAAGCTCCAGCCTGTAACATTCGCATCGCTTCCTTGGTGTTGGTCCTGGACTCGACCTGCGCTGGGCTCGCCACATTAAGAATGAGGCAGGCAACGCGGAGGGAGAAGAAGGGACTACCGCAGCCTGCGAAGGTTTGGAAACAACTGAAGGTTTATTGTCGCTCCTCGCGCTCGCCTTAGCTGAGGCGCTCGTCGTCATCTTTTGATGCTGCGCTACAGGGCTCCTCCCCTAGACACTGGTGCGTGACCATTGGAGAGCGCCAGGAGACAGCGTTTTGTCGAGGACGGTTAGGCGGACGGCCCTTGTGTCGTGTGGGGCAGAACGGGAAGCTGCGCCGGATAGGTGATAGCTTCGACATATGCGGGTTTGAGCCGGTCCTGGGAAACCGTTGTACGATGGTCGTTGATGTCGACCGTGACGTATATCGTCGCGGGAGAGGACTTGATACGGGCCTGTGTATACTGGGAGTAAGCGGGGGCTTCACGTGGTCGGCACGGATGAACACGTGGGAAGACTTGTACAGGTCGGGGTGCACGAATATCTTTCTGTACAAAGGTTGCCGAGCGGAGCCGGTTGGATGTGCGGAAGTGATCCCTGAGTTTGTCTGGCGAAGTCGTCACCTGCGGGAGGGTGCCTGGAAGGGTGGCTCAAGAAATCGCCAGGTAACCGTAATGGGCAGCCGAAGACTAATTCAGCGGAGCTGCACTTAAGGTCCTGCTTGAGGGAGGACCTGAGGCCAAGGAGGACCCAAGGGAGGTGGTCGACCCAGTTGGTGGGGTCGGGGCGGGCGCAGATGGCGGCTTTCAGTTGCCTGTGGAGCCGCTCAACCATCCCATTTGCCGCAGGGTGGTAAGCGGTGTCGTGATGTGCTGTGCACCAATAGCAGCAAGGAGGGATGAGAAGCTGCGTGAGGTGAATTGCCTGCCCTTGTCGGTAGTGGACGATTGCAGGGCAGCCGAAACGAGCGACCCAGGCAAGAAGGAAGGCGCGACCGACGGTGTCAGCGGTTATGTCGGGGATGGGGACGACCTCTGGCCAGCGCGTGAATCGATCGACTGCCGTGAGAAGGTATCGACAGCCATGAGAGATGGGCAGTGGGCCGACTAAATCGAGGTGAAGATGGTGGAAGCCGGCCGGTTGGGGTCGGGAACGGCCGAATAGGCGTCCTCGTGTGGCGCTGTACTTTCGACCGCTGACAAGCGATGCAGGACTGGGTCCACCTGCGGATGTCCCTGTTGATTCCCGGCCAGACGTAACGATCGGCGATGGCCTTATGCGTCGCGCGCACGCCGGGATGAGCAATGTCGTGGTATTCGGCGAATATCTTGCGTCGCAAAGGCTCGGGGACGAATGGTCGAGTCGGGGCGTGGACACATCACACAAGAGGGGGTCTTCCAAGCTGGGTAGGTAGACGGGCTTGAGCTGCAGAGACGATGCGCCGGCTAGGTGGTCCTTTACTTCTGCGTCCTGTGCTTGGGCTTTCAAAAGCTGGGCGGCATTCACAGGAGAGGGCAGAAACGGGATGGCGTGGATGCGCGAAAGGGCATCAGCTGCCGAATTGTCGACACCTGGAATGTGGCGAACGTCCGTAGAGTACTCAGATATGAACGCCAGCTGGCGGGTTTCGCGCTCGGAGTAGCCGGAATGGTTGCCGATGAATGCGAACGTCAGTGGCTTGTGATCAGTGAGTACATGGAATGCACATCCAGCCAGTAGATAACGGTAGTGCTTCACAGCAGCGTAGACGGCAAGAAGTCTCGGCCGAACGTGCTGTAGCGTGCCTCAGCGGGCTTGAGGCGGCGGGAGAAGAAACCGAGCGGCCGCCACTCGCCTGCAGAACAGCACCAACGGCTGTGGTCGAAGCGTCCGTCATCAGGCGTGTTGGGGCAGATGGAATTGGATGAACGAGCAAAGTGCGCTCACCAAAGCTTGTTTAGCCGCCTGAAAGGAACTCTCTGCTTCCGGAGACCAGGGTAACGGGGAAGTGGATGGTTTTCGGTGCCCTTAGGAGGTCGGTGAGGGGATGTAGGACGAATGCGCAGCGGGAATGAAACGACGGTGGAAATTGAGCAAGCCCAAGAACTGCGGAGCTGTCGGACTGTTTGCGGGCGCGGGAAATCGCGGATGGCTTGAACTTTCGACTCCAGCGGGCGTATGCCGTGCTGGTCGATGTGATGGCCAAGGAACTGGGCTTCGCTTTGTCCGAAACTACACTTCTTTATGTTGATCACCAGGCCGTGCTCTTGAAGGGCGGGTGAACACTTGGCGGAGATGAGCGACGTGTTCTTGCTGGGAGGCGCATGCAATAAGGAGATCGTCTATGTATGCATAGACGAATGGCAATCCCCGTAGCACGTCATTGATGAACCGTTGGAAGCTTTGCGCTGCATTGCGCAGGCCGAATGGCATTCTCACGAATTCATATAGCCCAAAGGGTGTAATAACGGCGGTCTTCGGGATATCGGGCGGGTGCACAGGGATCTGGTGATAAGCCTTAACAAATCCAGGGTGGTAAATACTGTGCAGCCCGCAAGATCAGCCGTAAAATCGTGAATATGGGGCAGCGGGTACCTGTCCGGTATTGTCTTGGTGTTGAGGGCTCTATAATCCCCGCACGGCCTCCAGTCACCTGGGTCTTTCTTCGGTACCATGTGTAATGGTGATGCCCAACTACTGGAGGACGGGCGGATGATGCCCAGATCCAACATATGCTCAAACTCTCGTTTGGCTATGGCAAGACGAGTACCGTGGAGCCGGCGGTAGCGAGAAGAGACGGGAGGGCCGGTGGTAGCGATTGTGGTGTGTCACGTTGTGTTTGACTTCGGCCTTCAGGTTACAGGGCTTCGTAATGTCCGGGAACTCGTCCAGGAGCGCGGCGTATTGGCGAAGGAGGACGAAGCGCGCGGATACCGGTCGGAGCTTGCGGAGACGAGGCACCTGTCACCTGAAGCGAGTGGTGCTGTCACATAAGCGGCGATGGCGGACATTGACGGCAAGGTTGAAGAATGCCAAGAAATCGGCGCCTAGTATGGGTTGCGTGACCGTCGGCAATAACGAACACCCAGCGGAAAGTTCGCCTCAGTCCAAGGTCGAGCGTTAAAAGAGCGTAGCCCATACGTCTTGATCGCCGTGCCGTTTGCGGCTTGAAGGTTTGAGCCGGAGTGGGAACGGCGACGATCAGCCGCAGACGCTGAATTACGCTGACTCAGCGCCAGTGTCGACCAGAAGACGATTAGCCCGCGATGCGGTCGCGTATAGTGAAGAGGCGGCTGGGAGTAGGGCCGGGATCGCCTGCCGCCATCAGTGATCGGCCCGTTGGTTTTCCTGCCAAGCGCAGGGTGGGACGCAACGTTGAGCTCTGTGCCGAGAACGATGATGGTAACATAGCGGCCTGGGGTTCTTGAGAAGGAGTCGGTGATGAGCGGCGGCGGGATCGGGGAGCGGAACGGCTACGGCGCCGAGGACCGGCAGCCGTGAGAGACTGCAAGGCATCAGTGAGCTGTTGAAGCTGGAGCTCTATGCGGTCCAAGCGCGGGGACTGCTCCGAGGTGGCTGCGGCCATGATGGACGGCTTAGGGGGCTTTGAGTAATCTGCAATCGGTCAGCCAACGTGGCCAGTCGGTCGAGGATTAAAATCTTCCGACCCTGCCAAAACCACACGCATCGCTTGCGGAAGTCTCTGAAAGAACAGCTCTCTCAAGATGGGTTGCTGCGCTTCGGTAGCAGAATCTCCGAGGAGTTGTTTCATGCGATGAGCATCTGCGATGGCTTTCGGTCGCCCAAGTCTTCGTCAGAGAGTAGCTGCTGGAGTTTAGCGCGTGCGGACACTTCCATACTGTCCAAGATGGCGGTCTTCAGAACGTCGTATGCCTGATCGAGCTGAACTGCGGCGAGAACATCGTCCAGTTCTGGCCGCGACTTCGGAGGAAGACCAGCCAGAACGAGAAAATACTTTGACTGTTGGGACTGGATATGTCGAAGCTGAAATTGGGCCTCGACCTGTCTGAACCAAGGACCGCGGGTTCTGGCGCCATAAAGGGGGCAACCGCAGCGTAGTGGTCGTCGAAATAGGCGGATCATCTGCGCTGGAGGAATGATTGCCTGAGGGTGATGCCATCGACTCAGGCAAAGGCTGCGTATGTTCAACGCGGGTCACCAATGAGGCAGGCAAGGCGGAGGGAGAAGAAGGACTACCGCAGCCTGCGAAGGTTTGGAAACAACCTGAAGGTTTATTGTCGCTCCTCGCGCTCGCCTTAGCTGAGCGCTCGTCGTCATCTTTTGATGGCTGCGCTACAAGCACATTGAAACTAAATTGCAGCGATGGCTCCTGCAATTCAACATCTTTCTGGCTTAGGATGGGGCTGTGATCAGTGCTCCCTTGTGGCCGTTCACGCGGCTTTGGTGAGGGCGACTGCCCTTTACAGCCTTCAATCTTGCACATAGGGTTTCCACAACGTCATTAAATACCCTTCGGACACTGTTTGCACAAAGCCCTCGCCGCCTATTTTGGCGCTCCAAGAATGGCTGAAACACGGCAAGTCTGGCTTTTGGCAGTCGTATACATGAGGTCATCTCATCACGATTACGGATTGGACACACCCACCTATCACATGGACTTCTTCTTCGCAGAGAGGAGCCCCCTCAGTGTACGCACTGTGGGGAACAACTCTCTGTACTCCACATTCTTATTACGTGACCCCTACATGAGTCCCATCGTCAACGCATTTTCATGAGCCTTAGAAACACAATTTACCTCTCCACCAAGCCCTCATGCTGGGCGATGAGCCCTGATAGCCATTTTTAGGATTCACAACTTTTTTTAGATATATCGGCTACCTATCAGCTATATAGTCCTACGTTTTTTATCACATCACATCATGCTTTGTGTCGCATTTGTTTTGCATAGTCATGTGATTTTTAACGAGGCATAATTTTCACCACAGTTTTGGCGCACTATAGCTGTAGTTGCTTGTGCACCATAAACCTCAATCATCATCGTCATTCTGGCTCAAGCTGGTGAACTCCCGGTGGAGGCCTCCTGGATGTGAGTCAATAGGAGGATGCAGAGGCAGGCACTTCCCAAGCCTCAGCTCTCGTATGAGAGATGGCGCAGCGCTACCATTTTTCACGTGTCGCAAGGCTGCCATAGCACACCAATCTAACCGACTGCTTCACCGTCCGTTAACCAGCAACTGCTGCTGTTTTGCCTGCCGCATTACCGCCATCCATTAACCGGGTATGCGCGACTCCCGCTTCGCCTCGGTTCCACGTTGACAGACGGCGAAGCTGTAGGTTAGGATGGTGCGCCATGGCAGAAGCCTTGTGGCAGGCGAAATAACGGTAGCTACACTCCTGTCTAAGCCTCGTTCAGCTGTTGGTTAGATTGGTGCGCCATGGCAGAAGCCTTGTGGCAGGCGAAATAACGGTAGCTACACTCCTGTCTAAGCCTCGTTCAGCTGTTGGTTAGATTGGTGCGCCATGGCTGAAGCCTTCCGACACGCTAAACAATGGTAACAGAACTGGGGAAGAGGCTAAGCAGGAGTCGCGTGTAAGCTGGTTAACGGACGGCGAAGCCGTAGGTCAGAGTGGTGCGCTATGGGAGAAGCCTTGCGGCACGCAAAACAGCAGCAGCTGCTGGTTAACGGACGGCGACGCAGTTGGTTTGATTAATGCGCAATGGTAGAAGCCTTGCAACACGCGAAACAACGGAAATGCTGCGCCATCTCTTAGGCGAGAGCAGAGGCTTGAGAAGTGCATGCCCTCTGCATCCTTCTGCATATTGGCCCGCATTGAGGAGGCGGAGCCTACCTCGCTCTTGGTCAGAAAATGCAAGGATAGTCAGGGATTCTCAGTGGTTTTTGAGGTGCGACACAACGAGTAGTTTGGGAAACGCTGCTCTAAGGTGTCCGTGCCGCAAGTGAAGCAATGGTGGCAAGAAAGAATTGCCTTAGCTTACACAAGTTCAAAGCAACGGTGTGGGTGAGTTGGTACATATTGACACAAAACAAAAAACAGTGCAGAAATGGGACGTATACTTGTGAGATAGACGGACTAAACGGGATGGATACTTGGTGGACTGTGCTTACTACTGTTGCCTCCTTTAATATCATACATCGTCATATATCAATATTGTCCCACCAGCTCCTCTGGCATAGTGGTTACGAAGATCACTTTCCACGCCGAGACTGCTTGGTGACGCGAGTTCGAATCCTCGCTCCGGCTGTGCTGTCTGGAGTTTTCGCTGAGCTTTCTGCAAGACTTTCCAGACGAATGTCGGCTCAGTTTCCCCTGAAGTCGGCCCACGACGCACACTAACCCCTTGTCCCCCACCGCTTCAAGCTGTCCTCTATCTGTCCACGACTGCATGCCGCTCATGAGCACAGTTTGCTTCGCGGCGCTAGCACAGAATTAAAAAAATATCGTCCCCTTCAGAGATGACGTGACCTGCACTCGCCAGCCTTCGATCGTCGCTGACCCCTACGAACGGTCTTGGGGACCCCTGGGGGTCCGCGGGCCACACTTTGGGATCCACGGCCTTCGAGTAAAGTCGGCAGTGAGTTTTTAGTGCAATCACTATGCCGATATCTTGATGCGTTTTCAACATATTTTTGTATTCCTGTTCCAAAGGACACGACGCTTTGTTTCTCTGCTGTGAACAATGAACAACAACTTTATTTTATGATGATGTTTCATCGCCACAGGCGATACTCTACCCCATTGCTGGTGGTGATGTGAGGAATGAAATAATGAGCCCCTTCACAATAAGGATCGATGTCCTATTGTGTCCAAAAATCTCAAAAGAACTTTGAGCGCAGAGCATTGGTGGGCTGGATTCGGCCAGGGACAAAGTAATTTTGATAGAGAGAATGGGCAAGAGTCCAGCTGACTAAGAGACCTGGAGAGTGCGGTTCGGGCAGGTTGGTAGTGTGGGCAATGAAGAAGAATGTGCTCGAGGTCCTCTAGAGCACTGCAGTGACAGCATCTGGGATAATCAACTTGTCTCAATTGGTAACGCCACTGAGCTGTAAAAGCCACATCGAGTCGCAGCTACGAATTAATGCAGCATATTGCCGAGAGGTGTTTCGTGGCATGCGGAAAGGAGCGTTGGAAGCGACCGTTGGAAACGCATCAACTCTGCTCAGCATATAGCAAAGGGGGGAGGGAGAATGCCGGTTTTCAACTGGAGGGAAGCCAGGGGTGTCACGAGGCGTCGCGGAATGAAGTGACAGTCTCCTCACAGCAGTGCAATACTAGTCCGCTTCGGGTACGAGAGAGCTGCTTCTGCGGCGCTGTTCGGCTGCTCATTCCCCACCAGACCACGATAGGCTGGAACACGCTAATGAACCAGCCTGTAGCCTGCTGCGTACACATGGTGGTAAGTTGTAGAGGAGGTGGTGTTCCCCTACATGAGTCCTGACCGGCGATGATGGAATGTCCCAGCGGGCAGATGGACGTGGCCTCCCGCTAGGACGGTGCCCGTAGAACTGCTGTGCCAGCGCCGTAGCGCGTGGCAGCAGAGGCACGTAGTCATCGTCGTCACCGGGCCGCCACAAAGTCATTAACGCATCCGTGACTAGGGTTTGGGATGAGCCTCGCATTTTCAATAGCTTGCAATGCCGATTTCGAGTCAGTGAAGACTGCCCATTCCCGCAGGGTAAAATCAACGATGTGCTGCAGAAAGAAAAGGATAGCATAGAGTCCCACAGGTGTTGATGAGATTGGATGCGCAAGGTGTTGTCCTTGTACTACGCCTGCGGATGGTATGACGAATACCGAATCGGACTGGATGCACCTGGACTTGCCTGGATGCGCCTTGACTGGATGCGGACTGGATGGATTTTCTGGATGCGCGATCTGCTTATGCGGCAATAGACGTAGAAAGCTCCTCATCTACCAGAGCATAAAAATGGGCTCGAAGCCCAACGACGAAGTTGCAACAATGCAATGTTTTGCAACGACGAAGTTGCACCCAAAAAGCAGTTTGAAATGTGCTATCAACACGCTCGCACTAGTTTGGAACTGTTTGTATGACGAAAACTATATCTTCGTAGCCATTATTATGCAGTTTCGTAAATGTGAGCTAAAAAACTTTAAAAAGGCACAGAGTAACATAAACTACATATTCCTAAATATTCGATTCCCCTTAGCTTGTGAAAATTCGTGAAATCGAGGAAGATCGTCACATCAGTCTTGCTGTTTAACAAGAAACTAAAAGAACAAGAAAGAAAAAACTCTGCTTCGCCGTTACCTCGCTTTATCTCTCTGCGTTCCATGCTTCCATATTATGAAAAGTAGCGGTAGCGGAGAAAGAGTCAGCCGCAACCAAGATCTGTAGCAGAAATACATATTTCGTTACCAAGGCGGGATCGCTAGTCCGCTACTGAAAAAAAAAAAAGGACGATTAATGTAATCAATGCGGCTGAAATGCGTTAGCATTAAACATATTCTTGCTATGTATCTTTGCGTTTTATACAGTCTCTTGCATTTTATACGTTTTCTTATCATATCTTGCTTTTATTTTTTCCCGTAATGAATGAGACTTAAGGCCTATACTCACGTTAGGCGAACAACAGCAGCACATTGATTGTTTGACATGTTTAGAGAAAAGCTGCCATTGAAGCTTAAACGTTTAGAGAAAACGTTATTGATTGTTTGACATGTTTAGAGAAAAGCTGCTATTGAAGCTTAAACGTATTCTTGCTATGTATTTTTGCGTTTTATACAGTCTTACAGTCAAAAATGCAATTATTTTTATTTTTTTCTGTAGATGCTTCATTACGGTGGAGGTAATCTCTCGTGGGTACGCTCGAGGAAAAAGGGTATTCAAAATAGTTTTTCGTTTTATCAAGCGCTTCGTAAGAGAAGCCGTCGTATGGCTGGTAGAATAGAAGGTGGGGGTAGGCAACAACAGTAACTCCTAATTCCTGTAGATACTAAGCTTTGATGCAGTATGCCAACAGAGGAGGCGTTACCCTGTCCAAAGTCATTATTACATGATGCCCTTCTTTCACCTTTTTACCACCTGGTAGCTATTGATGACTTGTGGTCGCTTATGTAGGCAGTTGCACCACTGGATCACAGGGAAAAGTGGTCCGTCGACAGAAAGCAGACGGAAAAGTTTCAGGTTGGGATATCTCGAACAAAATAGTGTTATGGCAGAAAAACAGTCTTGTGTTCGAAACATTTTTCTGGCAGGAAAATCGTTAAATAAACATATGCACTGCGTGCATTAAATTATGTCTCAACTGCGCGTCATCTCAAGAGGCCAATATATCTTGACTATAAGAAGTTATACGCTTTATGTCGTATGCTGGTGCTGGTAATGTGTGAGGGAACATAAATATTTCACAGTCTTTAGACACATTCAGTAACGAGGTGCCTACGGTAAGCTGTTGCGTAGAGAAGGGTACGGTAGCGTAAAAGTAGCGGCATGGTATTTACGTTAATTTTACTTGATAGCGGTAACACATTACTTTTTCAAATTTGTAGCGACGCTAGTATTGCGCTACATTTTTGTGGAGTAGCGGGTATTCCGTTATTCGTTTTGGTAGCAGGTACAACACTGGTTATTGTAGACCATGTAGGGTGGACACGTCTGGTGGCCATGTCTGACTACCGCTTAACCTGTCGGATACCTGTACCAGCTTACATTTAGGCTGTGCTACTAAACATCTTCGGCCAAAAGAAATTTGTGTTTTGGGATCCCAGAGGAAATGTTGATATATCGCTATATGAGGAATAATTCTAACGACATTTTTCGAGAGCTGTCGAACAGGGACTGCTTAGGTAGTCCAACATCGAAAAGTCCAAGTTTATTTTTGCTTACTTATTTGTTTATTTATTAAGTCATTTTTGTACGGGTGGCCGTAACAAGTGTCCTTGATGACCAATCTTCTGGTCTCTCTCTGTTTGTGAGGTATATAATTCCAGAAACTAATGCCCCGTATTTGTTATTGAAGACTTGTTGTTCTTACTGTTGTCTTTTCTTGTTGTTGTTTGTTTTGTGTTTAGCTTATTCCGGACCAGACATTCAGGTCCATATAATGGTCCATAATCCACATAATTAGAATCATGATTTCGAAGGTATCGTCAGGGGGGGGACATATTAAGAAACCTATGGGCTGGACTGCAATCAAAAAAGAAAACGCTAATACTGCCTGGAGTTACTGGAATTGAAATTGGAAATGAAAGAAAAATATGCCTGGTGTTACTGTTTGCCACGCATACTGACGTTAGAGTATCTGTGAAGTTTCATTTGTCGTGTATTTCTCTATTGCAGGGAAGGATGCACTGTTTTATCTCCAAACGATGTCATCTCAACAAGATCGTACTCTATACCCTCCTCATTTTTATTGGCGTACTACTTCTATGGACAACACCCCACCTTCCAGAGAGGGACCACCTGTCTCATCCGAAGCAGCCTGTTCCACCACCCACCAAAGCTGTTCGTTCCAAATACAGGCACAAGTTGAACCGTTACATCTACCCCTTCTACGTCAACTGCTCCCGCATTTGCCGCCCTCCAAACACTTCCCCAAGGCTCGTAGTATTTGTAACCAGTGCTCCTTCGCACCGCTCTGCACGCGACGCCATCCGTTCCTCGTGGGCTATTCCGTCTTATTTACAACAGCGTGGCATCAAGGTGCTCTTTCTACTCGGCCAGTCTCCGTTGGACTCGGACATACTTGGAGAAGCAGATGTCCACGGGGATATCATTCAAGGAAGTTTCAATGACACGTACAACAACCTGACCCTCAAGACAATCATGATGCTACATTGGACTAAGGTCTTCTGTTCCGGTGCATACCACATCATGAAGACGGACGATGATGTGTACGTGAATTTAGATAACGTCCTGCATCATCTCCACACAGCAATGGCTGATAGGAAGCGATGGATTCAGGGTGCATAAAACAACATGTGGGGCAACCTATCTTAACCCGCGATGGTAAACCAGTTGGTGCGGCAGATATGAGCCGTTTTCCAAGAGGACATCCGCCGTTTCTTGCTGGCGCAGGGTACTTGATGTCAGGTGACCTGGTAGGTGATCTTCTGCGTGCTTCAGCAAGCACAAGCTGGATTCCAGTAGAAGACATGTTCCTAACAGGATTATGCGCCCGACGAATAGGGTTGGTGCCCGAGACGGATGATAGGTTTACGTGTGGTCACAGAGTGGATGAACCATGTGAGTTACGGTACATGTTCACTGGTCACGGTGTATCGCCGGAGTTTATGGTACAGATCTGGGAGGCTCTTCTGACATCATGTGGGAGAGAGAAAACTTTCACATTGTGTAAGTATAGTTTAAGCAAGATTGTGTAATGTGCTTTGCACGCCGTTCATGCTGGAATCAGTCGCAGCGGTTAAAATCATATGCAGCAATCGAGCTGGACACACCTCAGATCGAAAAAGAAACGAAAGACGAAAATGGGACACATTGAAGCCCTGCAGCCTCTCCTGTGGCATTCTTAGCTCACAGTGTCGGGCTCAGTATCATTCCAGAGTCAGGATGGATTGATGGACGGATATGAAAGAAAAAAAATTAAGGGGGTTATCATCAGGACCCTTGAACATTCAAAGCCTTGTTCTGTCGAACCACCACAGTGTCGCGCAAACCGATGCGGGATCAATACAAGGGCCCATTAGCATGCGCACGAAACTCAAGGCAGGCAAGCAAACCTACAGTGAAACACGCAAACACAACAAGGCCTACAACACAGTCTGGGCACGACCCCACTTGGTAAGACTGCATGCCAAAGGTATTACCTATTGTATTCTCCACATCTTCCGATTTGTTGGTCTAAATACTCCACCATGGCACGAGGTAGTGCCTGATCAGGTGCACTTTGGTCGTTGGTTGTACAACTCTTCTTCAGTGCTTGGTAGTAAACTCCGCTGGCCGCAAAGTTCTTTTGGAAATATATCCCGATAACGTTGAAAGCGGCACTGAGGACTAAATCTCGTGTCTGCATATTCCTACCCAATTCATGCCATTGCAATCTACATGTATTCTCCCCTAGTTTTTCTCTTTTTTGTCTATGGGACACGGAAGTACCATTAAATTAATTTCTAGTTTTGAAAATTATGACGTTATGGGGTGGCCCAATCCACCAACGCGTCCGACAACATTGCTCTTCGGAAGTCGATTTCGCAGCTGCTGCCAGTCTTCTAACGTGGGGCGGAGAGCTAAGGCGCGAACTGTTGCTTGGAGACAGGCGCGAGAGCTCAGGGTGACATCACCTACTCTTGGGGAATCCGAAATACGAAGTTTTGCGGGTTCTTCGAAAAATTCGTGTTAGTGCGTTATGTCCTCTGGCAGCGTTTATGTTTTGTGTACCGAGCCTTTGAGAGGAGGCTGACTTTTTACAATAAAAGAAATATCGTCTCTTAGCCTGTAGTGGTACTTTAAACCTGTACCCTAACAGCAGACACATTGCAGTAGAACGGTGGTCAGCCAGATGAAAACTTCTATGTCTACGTAGAACGTCGAATTGGGTCTGTTGCGAGGACATCATGAAATTAAAAGCGCTAAAACCAGACGAAGACACACACATGTAGCGCACTCCTTTATTAACAACTTTGTTACTCGCACGAGACATGCTTAAAATATTATTAATAATTCGGGATTTACGTCGCGAGACAATTGCGATCATGATAACGCCACACTGGTCGGGTTTGTGGATCAATTTTGCCCACCTGGGGGTTGTTTAACATGCGCCGAAATCTCGAAGCACAGCACACCACATTTAACGTCCCTAGCGGAAGACTGCGAGTCTGAGTGACTTGCACCCTTCCAGCAAATTGCCACAGAATTCCCCCTCTATCATAGAGGGGGAATACATTGGTGCCGCCGTGACAACCAAGCACTGCGAAGTGGCGAAGGGTGTCCATCATATACTTCGGGCGATTCAAGAAGATGCAGTGGATAGAATACGCGGTGAACAGCAGGGGTGGCAGAAGAGGAGTTACAGGGGCTGCTGTAACCCCCTGAATTTGTGAAGGGGGCGCAAAATTCCCATGGAGGTGAAGCGCCAAAGTGTTATCTAGGTGCCGTACGCGAATAAAATACCATAAACCCTTTTCCTGAATCGGTCAAATTGATGTGGTAGAACTCAAAACGACATGACTTCAAAGTGACTGCCTCGAACTTTTGGGATTCGGGCATGAATTGGTGGTGAGGGGATGTCAGGGGGTGCCGCTTGGGATCTAGTGTCCCACTGAATTCAGGGGCCCTGTTCTCGTCAAAGAATTGGACCGCGATTACTTTGTGTGTCGCCTGGCATTGGTCGTTACGTGAAGAATGCGTGAAAAACAGAAATGAATGTAACGCCAATAGTCGAGCTCCTGATCCCCCAAACTCCGTGATGAAGTAGATAAAGCATGAACAGTGCAGGATCAAGTGCTCGACTATTGGCTGAGGGCGCGTGACATTAATTTCTGTTCTTTACGCCTTCTTCACGTAACGACCAATGACACGCGAGACACAAAGTAATGGAGGTCGATTACTTTGAGGAGAATAGAGTACTACACTCTTAAAAATGAACTTCACCACATAGCACGCTCCTAGCCAACCATCATCTTAAATGATATCGTTATCTGCCCTGATTTGTCGAAAACGGGAGGCGTACGCCTTTCTTGTGACACTTATGCTGTTCATAATTGTCACAAAAAGGCGTACGCCTCCCGTTTTCAACAAATCAGGGTAGATAACGATATCATTTGAGATGATGGTTGGCTAGGAGCGTGCTATGCGGTGAAGTTCATTTTTAAGAGTGTAGGAGGTTGCCCCGCACCTCGACAGGAGGGACCACATGCCGCCTCGACCGCAGCACCTGCAGGCAAAGAAAACAACACTCGAGCACCGTGATTCGGATATTTTGCACATGCAGCAGCGGACTGAATAGCAAAATGTTCTTTGTGAATGCCCAGTGTGAATGTGAATATCTACAACGGCGCAGTAGGATTCCTGAGGAGGGAAACTTGAGCTTGGTCACGCACTTGTAGTCATGGTGTCGAACCGAAACGTTTTTCGGTCCGGTTTTCGTTCCGGTTCTATCATAAACGGTCCGGTCGGTTCTGCTCCGGAGCAAAAAAATAACATTTCATACTGGTTTTAACCCGTTCCGCTCCTGGTGCAAACTGTAAGCCTGTTTATTCCGCATGCATGGTATTTAATATGAAGAGGCAGCTATGAAATTGGTATCTCCTGGCTCCTGTAGGTCTGTTCAAATATAGGCTTTCTTCTTTCTTGAAGCAATAACACAGACGGACTTGTTTGTCGTGATGTCATACGTAAAGTCTTGCTGGATTGGTGCGATCTCGTCCCATCGGAATGTCTGTTGCTGCTTGCGAGCCAGCAGGCACCACCGCACGAGTACGACGCAAATCGAGGAACATCTTCACTCACAAACGCGCTCGACGGCTCCGTTTTCATTCTTCGTGTCCTGTTCACAAAAGAGGCGTCACTTCTTACGCGCTTGCCCTCGCGGATATGTAAATGTATTCAGCTTCGCAGTTCTCAAACAAGGGACGAGTTGCGCGACATTACCGATAGAGAAACCGTTATGTAGCCCCCTGGGGTGCTGTTTAGTTGAGGAGAGTTTGGGCGGATGAAATTAAAACGAACACTACGGCACGTTGGTAGAGACTAGAGAGTCACAACCGGTCACATGTATCTCTAGGTCTTTGTGCGCGAACGATAGAACGTTACAAAGGGAGCCTTAGGGTCATGGCATACCGACATACATTCCACCGTAACCGTAACCTTCGTAAAGTACGTGACATGGCTTCAAAGCACACGACGTCAGTTTCATTCGCCTATATTCGTAGTCCAAACCGGCGAAGTTTTTTTCTTGGACCGAAAACCGTTAGAGAAATTTTTCGGTTTCCCTCGAGAGCCAAAAAAAAAAAAGTATACGGTTTAGATTCCGTTCTGGTTTGCACCAAATTAGCTGTTTTCTTTTTTTTTTTTTTTTTCAGTTTTCGGTTCTGGTTTTTCGTTCGCTCCGACACCCTGCTTGTAGTCTGTGGTTGTTTTCTTTGTCTGTGCCAAGCTCGGGCTCCCCGACCATAAATATGATCCACCTGCTATCCTATGCGTACACAATTTTATCTGAGTAGAAGTATATGTACATCGGGATGTGTTCTCATGTAAAAATGCGTGAATAAAGTTCTATACCACAAAAGGGTGTGAGCTGATACCGCGTTTTGCTCTAAACCGCGATGTTGTTGGCTTGATCCAAATCGCAGGCCCGGAAAGCCTGCTTTTTGGAAAGAAGCAAAATTAGCGAAATTCGCATTTAGCGAAAATATTGCATGTCACACGTTTACAAGGCAACTCGTTACCTAACATTCATGTCTCCGCGGCTTAGACAGACACACGTCGACCCTAAGAAGGTACAGCAACTTTCGTATATTGCTATCGCAGCTTTTAAGATTTCATTTTCCAGTCGAACTGGGCTGCAGTTGATATGCTGTGTCCTCCTGCTTTTCATTGAAGTCTGTTTCTTTCCGAGTGTGGAAAGCAAAATACTTGTTCGGACATACATTTCTTAAAGGAGTACAGATGGCCATCCAAAAAATTTTCAGATTAAGACGTCTGATGAAAGTGTGTGTGTCATGTTACCAAATAGCGCAAAATGTTTTGATGTGTGTAATCTGTTTCCCAGAAAAAACTCACGTAAACATGGCTCTGCGCATCAGGTATAACAAGGAGGAGAAGGTATGATGCCACGTCACCGACGACGTTACAGGGGAAACTCGTTCTGGTTCGCCGGTCAGTAGGGGTCAACGCCTTGTCCCTTTTCCACCGTAAACCAGTTTTGCCAGTTCTCCCGGAGAATTGGGGATAGAAGGAGCGACCGAACCAGGAGCAATGCTCTTCCAAAACCCCGAACAGCTGAGTAGCAGACGACAGCGGAGTAGCAGACGACAGCGGAGTAGCAGACATTTTTCTGGACCAATCAGCAAGCGTGATCCCAGTAGCGTCAGCGCCAGGTCCCAGGCAGATCACAGGCTGGTACTGCTCTCCACCGCCGTTGCGCACGGTCGCTTTTTGCGACGTACTTCAAATTCAATTTCTGTGATAATCATGACTCTGTGGTGTGAATTACTTGGCATGGTGCATCTTACTGGCCTACTTGACAGTTTTATATGAAGAAAACAGGGTGTTAAAAATGACTTCTGCGCTACTTTAATACATGCAATTTCAGTTCCTGTGAGGAAACAGGAACAAGGCTCCTTTTTGGGCTAGCTGGTGTAGCATCATGGGTTGTACTGCGCTAGATGGGAGAAGTAAGAGGTTGGTAGACGAAGACTCTGAAGCGTGATGCACAGGAGAAGAGAACACACTCTCAAGAGGACACACATACACATAAGTGGGATGATGATGTGGTGGGTCATTCTCCGCCGTTATGGCGGTACACTGGAAAGAGGAAGAATGCATATTCAAACACGATGTCTGTAGTTCCCCTGCTTGGGAACGAACGTGAATAACGCAAGCAACACATACTGCCGATGAAGTTGGAAAGGGGAAGGATGCGTGATGTCTTTAGTTCTCCTGCTTGGGAATGAACGTGAATGGAACAGGCAGCGCCCGTGAAGTTGGAAATAGGAAGGACGCAAATTGAAGCGTGATGCCTGTAGTTCCTCTGCTTGGGAACGAACGTGAATGGAAGAATAACAGCTTTAGTTTAAGATGATGAATGGAGAGTTTCATTTCCAGGGTCTCACTTTCGAAAGAACTTCATAAAAACTTGAAAAAACACGAAACATCATCGGCTTTCTCGCTGACAAGTCACTTCATAGGTGCCCCCAGCGGTTGAAAAAATATATTAGGGGACAACGAGGTGGTCTCATTCCCGTACTTCCACTGCTCTTCTCAGGGCTCTCAAGTCTTATGGCTGGAGTCGTGGGGTGAGCGATATCCAAAGCCATCGGTCATAGCTCATAGAATAGAAATAGGTGAAGTTCTGAAATCCAACGATTCGAACTATATAAAAGTAGGTAAAATACTGAAAGCCCTCTATTACTTGCTCAGGCGTGCTTACTACCATCCTCCTCTGGAACTCGTCCATTCGGAACCCAATTTGCAACCAAAACCGGAACCCAATCAATTCGATTTTAATGTTCTGCCCCCGGCTCTGATAAAGCACGCGCGAAATGTGTGCTAAAAGAATTGAAGAAAGTTTTCGCCTGGCAGGCGGATAATGTGCTAGTATATATAGGGAAGCGAATCAACAGTTCAAACCAGGGTTGTGGAATGGGATCACCCATTCCATTCCAATTCAATTCCTAGGAATGGAGATTTGTGATAATTCCATTCCATTCAATTCCTCGGAATGAAAAGGTATGGCCAATTCTCACTCTTGGAATGGCTTGGCAACCCCATTTCATTCCTTTAATTCCATCAATAAAAGAAAAGGGACTGGGAACCGTGCTGGGTAGCCCAGCAGTGCTATAGAGGAGATTGACATTACCCATCACGGAAAAAGCAAAAAGACAAGGTTATTTCACCCTTGACCATGTGGCACCCAGACCAGTCCATTCCAATTCAATTCCACCTGCAAAAAAATGCCTAATTTCATTCCATTCTAGGACGGTCTCCGCCATTCCATTCCAATTCCATTCTGGGCTCTGATAAATCTGGAACCATCTGGAATCATTCCAACCCCCGAGTGGAACTCGCAATCCTGGTTCAAACATTGTGGCTCTCGTGAGCTACTTAGCACGTGGTAGCGCGCTCATCAAGAAACCCAGTTGGCACAAAAAAGTATCGAAAATTATAAGCGCACAGAAAATACACCGAATTGCTCGCTGCAGCAAATATGGGGCCCAATAGAGATCAAGGAGAAAGGGTTAGGTGGAGTGGATCGGTACCGACGTTATCACAAGCTCAAGCGCACAGAAGCCATCGAACAGCTGCAAAAAGAAGATGCTTACACCCTTCACAAGCCGGCGAAGAACAAGTTTAGCGGCGCTCTATCATTGCAACTCACGTGAGGGATTTGCATCATGCGGACCTTCTGGATATGCATAAACATAAGAAATTGAACAAGGGCTACAACAGGTGGGAGTAAGTCGCCATCTTCCCATGCATTTCTCCCTATTCAGCGCGTCAAACGGCGGCGGCAGACATCAGACGTCCCACAGTTATTAGCACAGAAATATTCTCCCCATACTTAGCGCAAAGTATAAAGTGTCTGGGCACACTGTGCCTAAAGTTGGATGCTTGTTTGGATCCAAGTGGATTACAGACTCAATCCAAGCCATTCAACTGGCAACTTGTCCAAGCCAAGCCTAAATGCTCCTAATGTCAACAAGAAGCACTGCGAAGGCGAAGATAATGCGAAATCGTCGGTTTGTGAATTGAGGAAACGTATTTTTCGAAGTTCTTGATCTACAATATGCTGCACAGTTTTGTGAAATTGGTGATTTGTGGCTTCCGGGCTTCAAGCCTTGTTTACGTCGTCGCGTTTGTTGGAGTAGTGTTGTCGGTGCTGTGGCCTTTATATTTGCGTGCCATTTACCACTTCTACCATGAACGATGACCTGCGTTCGTTTTTGTGAATTCGTTTCACGTTTAGCGAAGTGAAGTACGCAGCATATGATCATGTGCTAGCTGCATCATGCAATTGAACTATTAACAGATGCATCAAGTTGTTTGCATCGAATGAACTGCGCATGTTGACGGTACTTGGCACAGAGCTCTGTAGGTCGATGTGCGATATCACAATCTGCCGTGATTCAGGTAGAATAGCTATACGAATGCACGAAGTAGAGGGAAACGTGTAGGTGAATGAGAGAGCAACACACAACTTTGTTGCAACAAAGAAAATCTGTTTATTAATGCGAGTCACGATTTCATTAGAGAACAGTACAGTAAAATTAAGCTGTTTCACGGGGTAGTCAACAGACATGTAGCTGCTGCTGCCAAGGAGCATGTAAAAACGTAGTTGTGGATGGGATGCTGTTCTACAGCGCTACGTCTGAGCAAACTATACTTGCGTCTGTCTTTTTTTTAAGTATGCTCCCTAGAAAAGGGAAGAAAAATGTGGAGGTACAGTCTTTCAGTTTCCCATCTGTAAATCAGGTGACATCTGGTGCTGCTGATGCATTTGGGTGTTATAAGTTTCATAATTTTTTCTTTTCTCTGTGCAACTGGACCTCAGGTAAAGGAAGTCAAATATACAGTTGTCACAATTAATGGTCACAAATGCTTAATGTTGTGATGTCAAACGTGCTTGCATAGTTTATTTTTGCACTAAAATAATTTTACATCATACATACATTCATATTGCCACTAATTAGTAGATATGATACATGATTGGAGTTCAGACAGAGATCATGTTCAACCAAAATTGGGGCTCAACTGATTCGGGGTAATAATCAGTAGGAGATGAGTTTAACTTGAAAAAATCAGACCGTAAATATAATGTTGTAGGTACAGGCTGTTCGACACAGGTACACCTCTATATTAAAAAATGGATGGTGATCATGAGTGGTTACTTTATTGTACCGAATACAATTAACACACAATTTATGAATGGTCAATATTCCTGCAAAATATTATAATTAATTGAGATTCATAAAGCGAGGCTCATAATTTTGCAATAAATAAGGAAATGGGTTTTGTTTGAGAGGGCACTGTTAATAAAATAAAGGAATTTCATCAATCAAGAGATGATTCTATTTTGTTTCAGTGAAAATACAGTTGCATTGACTTTCTCTTAACAAGCTGTGACTGTATTACACAGGAGCATTCACCACGCCACGCTGCACTGTCAGTGTCGGTACTCCCCATATAAAAGAGATGATCGACTGAGCAGCCACCATGTAGAACATGTTGTAGCACATAGCTGCTTGATGTAGACAGTCGTAGTGCCCGTACTTTGCTGGAGATTCTTCCTTGGTTTTGGTATAATTGCACACAAATTTAAGCCATAGTTCTGTGGTTCGTACATGAATTTTAGTCATGTAACATGTGCTAGATGAATATGCCTCACACAAACTATCTGGCCACCCTTTTTTGGCTTTTCTGGCTTTTAAAAATTACATTTATGCAGCAATCATGTACTTTTAATTAGTGCTTTACTTTTAAAGGATTTGAAAACCCTTGCTCAAGCAAAAAGTACGCTGCAAGCAGACTTTCAACTGAATGGCCCAAGTGAAGCCGTTCCTGTGTCATGGCTTCATGGCAAATGCTTGAAGAGGTTTGCATCTGAGACACACTTTGCTGTTGGTATACTCTTGCATGACCTGCACACAAGCACAAGCAGGAAAAAATTGAGAAAATTCACAGAGAAGTACAGAGGCACACTGACACTAAAAGGAATGAAACAGTGTAAGCTTTATCACCTGAACATGTGTACTTTGTTGACCTAGTGCCGGAACGCTAGGGCATGCACCTGGCTTCAGTACAGCTCGACTGTGTCCACCATAAAAGGAGCATTGCTGAAAATGAGTGGAGCACATGAGGTCGTGTTTGCAGTCAGTGTAGGATTTCGCATTCACTTCCTCAAGTCGCTGGACCCATTTCGAATATCGTTCGTATGTTGTTGTGGGAGCCTGTGAGGGCGACAAATTTTCATTAACAATGTTACAGAAACAACAGAAGTAGTGCCCTCTTTATCTTTATGTAGCACACGCATAATACACCTTCAAATGTGTCAGAAAAAGCTATAGGATCTCCATCTGCAGGTGCATGCATCCCCAGAGCCTTCCCGAGTGGAGCTGTTAATGATGGTGCAGCATCTGCTTGCCATATTCCCAGAGTGAAAATATCTGAGTGCTTGTATTATCTTGAGGAAAATACAAGGTGCTCCTATATGTGTGTGTACTTGTATCTGAAATGCAATTATCGTCTTAGTAACTTGCACTGCTTCTTTCGGGACCTTTTCTCAGATGGTTGAACAAAGACATGGCAGATGGGATCAAACAAATATAAGTAACTGGGATAAGGTGGGTGCTAAGCGGCATGCTACCTTGCGGCATGTGCCCTCTAGTCAATGCTGTGTTAGTAAAATATTCTGATGTTGAAATTTATTGGTTTGGTGAATGTTACAAAGCTATGTTTGTACATATTGGCAGTCTGATGTACAAAACTGCACGGCCAGGGAAAGACGAACTTCATTCACTCAAAAAGAATTTCACACACATGAAAGTAGAAAAGCAGGCCACTTACTTTAGGAAAGATGCTCCTCATCCACCCTCTCTGTACTGCTTGCAGTTCTCTTTTATGCATTTATTGGGCAACAACAATAACAACTTTATTTTAAGATTATGAATGGAGAGTTCCATCGCCAGAGGCCAATGGGGAGTTTCATGTTTATGTTGCTGACTTCCGAAACGAGCGTCGAAGCTCTCGGATTTCGGCTCCATTTAAAGGCATCGGAAACCATGATATCTTTGAAATCTCCAATAAACTCCATAAACCGAACTCTAAGTAGGCTCGAGTTAGAAAGCTCAGAGGTGGAGGCTAGTCTAAAAGAATACATCGGAACAATAAAACACACAAGATATGACCCCTCTAGATTTAATCGCTTTTTATCACGTTTCACACTCTTTGTTTGGTACACACACTGACAAAACGACAAACATGAACCAAAACCATTGTTCAGATTTCCTCCGCCAAAACTAGCGGGCTCCGCCAGTTCTGGCCTGGCAACACGGGGACGCCTAATGGCGGCTTCCTTAGTTTTGACGGCAGTTTTCGATGAGCTCCGGTGACCTGGGCTACAAGTACATCTTAACGGTCGCTGCCGCCTTCGTAAAAATAGAAGACGGGGTTTATCAAACACCAAACTTTGCAGACTGGTAGCCATTTGTCTGAAGTTTTGTTGGGATTTTTTCTGATCATTATGGTCCTGTAGAAGAAAAATTAAAAATCAAGCAAAATTTCACTCTATGCATTTTCTATGGCCTATCTCACTCATCTCACTCAAAAGCCGCCATTTTCTGCTGTGTGCACTTCAGTTCCATTTCACCACACACAGGTGGCAGCAGCATACAGAACAAAACTGGAACAAGAGGATTGGTGCGTAACATCAGAATCTGCATGTCACATCGTTGTAGGCAGCGCTACCTGTGTGAATGATCTGAA